>NC_086444.1:277227128-277827128 GCF_028390025.1 Pseudophryne corroboree
GCAAAACTCTGCACTGTACTCCTCCTATAATACTGCTGGTCCCCAGAATAAAGATATTTGCACTGCAGCCCCCTGAAACAAAGTGAGAGGACGACAGCCACGTCCTCTCACTATCATTTCCAATGCACGAGTGAAAAATGGCGGCGACGCGCGGCTCCTTATATAGAATCCGAATCTCGCGAGAATCCGACAGCGGGATGATGACGTTCGGGCGCGCTCGGGTTTACCGAGCAAGGCGGGAGGATCCGAGATTCCGAGGAACCGAACCCGCTCATCACTATTTATAACAGCTATATATCGCATCGAACTGATGCGATGTATTGTGATAAGTAACAATTCATTTTTTGTGGGTTTTTTTTTATAAATAGACCCCTTAAAATTTTTCTTTTCACTCCCTTACAGTTCTTCATTGTGTGGCTGATTCATCGACAGGGTCATCATTTCTTTGTACTGTGCGTTCCCACTGCTGGTGGCTTATGGACACTTTGGGCCGGATGTAATGAAGTCCGAGTTGGCTGGAGGTGCGGGTTCCTGACCTAACTCAGACATTTTTTTAAGGCAGCAATCATTTAAAAGGCATGGTTTTCCCTTGTACATGATTGCCGCTTTAAAAAAAAACTTTCATCTGGAAACCTGTGCAGTACAGTGCAGGTTACAACATAGGTCGGATATTGTGTGGGTCGTATACAGTGTAGCTTATAGGGGCTATTCAGGTTTGTTAGCAAACCAAAAAAGCACAATAATGGGCAAAATCATGCTGCACTGCAGGTGGGGCAGATGTAACATGTGCAGATAGTTAGATTTTGGTGGGTTATATTGTTTCTGTGCAGGTTACATAGTGGCTGCTTTATTTTTACACTGCAATTTAGATTTCAGTTTAAACGCACCCCACCCAAATCTAAATCTCTCTGCACATGTTACCAGAGCTGTAACTAGCTGTAACTAGACATTTTGGTGCCTTGTGCCAGAAATAGAAGTGGTGACTCCCCCCCCTTCCTCCACTGTAAGTAAAACAGGGACAGTACGCGCCAAAGGTGGGGGAAAACGAGAGAGAAGAAATGTGGGGAAGAGCGAGTGGGGAAGAGCGAGAGAGACGTGATATTGGGGAGAGCGAGAGACGAGATATGGGAGAGAGTGAGATATGAGACATGGGGGAGAGCAAGAGACATGTGGGAGAGTGAGACATGGGGAGTGGGTGAGAAGTTGGGGGTGGAGAGAGAGGCACTGAGAGGGGGAGCACCACAGGAAAAACCCTGCATAATAAAATAATCCCCATTTCAGCGTGTGCCTCCCAATACCATTCCTGCCAGTCTGCAGTCTTCCCACAGGGTCACGGCAATTACCGACCTGCAGCTTGGTGCTCTCACAGTCACAGCTTACATGGCCTGTGTGGTAGAGGAGAAGGAGCGGGTCCCGCAGCCGGCTTCCGCAGCATTGTCGTGTGAGGAGGAGCCACTAGTGAAGAAAGTAAGGGGCTGTGTGGCTGTGGCCACTGGTCATACAGGCTGCAATGCACTGCTAAGTGCTAACTAGGAAGTAATAGAAGGCTAAGGGGGTAACGGCATGAAGAGGAGGCGGTATGGGTAAAATTCATGGATGGCACAATAAGGAGGAGGTGTGCAATGAATACAAGCATGGCAGGCCTGGGAGGAGTAAACAGCACAAGTAGGAGGAGGTGTCATGCGTTAGGCAAGGTGGGATAGAGCAGAGAGGGCTGGACAGAGGGGCTGACTGATGCTGCTGTGGCTGGGCAAGGTGGGCGGGCTCCATTTACAACTGTTCCAGCCCACTTTGACCCCTGAGCGGTGGGAGGCGGGCGGCCGTATGGGTGGTGCTGCAGAACTTCTCTCTTAGCCAATCAGTGTTCAGCCATTAATTTCAATGGGACTTTGAAATTTGGCACCCAAATCCAAAACCCATGAGATCCGACAGCGGGAAGATGAAGTTTTGCCTCATTCTGGGATCCGAGGCAGGCAGGGACATCTGAGTCCCGTCTCGGATACCCTCAGATTCCGGAAGTTCAGGTGGGCTCGGTTCTCTGGGAACCGAGCCCCCACATCTCTAGTTCCTAGTGCATCAGTGCTACTTTCAGAGTGCTTATCTCCTGCCATCTACAGTACCTACTGTATGTATACCAGTGGAAATGTAGACACACCATCTGATATGTGATGTTCATTTCTAAGTGAAATATTCTTTTTTATGTACTTATTCCAATTTATACATTGCGTCTTTACTTCCCAGAGCTTTGATGTGGGTTAAAGACAGACCCTATTATTACATATAATTACAAACAGCACACAATAATAGGAAAAATGTATGGGGTTCACTACACTGCAAATTACACATTATTATGCATCACCAGCTTCTGTGTCCCAGCCACTTGCTATTCAGTGCCAGCTGCTAAGCCATGTTCTTCACTCCTTTACACAGTTTGTGGATGCTGCATGATGTATTTGTGGCCAAACGTCTGCCTTCAGGTGCTTGCAGGCAATTCTCAGCTTGGGGCTTCATCATGTTTGCTAAAACAGGATGTGACTTAGTGGGACACCTGTTTGTGTATATAGACACAATGGTCATGAGCTTAGCGCAACAAACACCCAGTTTAATTCCAACTCTGCATTAGATCCAGTGTGTTCTGTGTGTTGGCTACAATATCATTTGCTGCTCACATTTTAAGGTCTTCTAATGAAGAATTCAATTATTTATTGATTTCAATAAAATTAGTTGGATTTTCTAAAAGAAAAAAGAAAAGAAAAGCTAAAATAGTGAAATTACACACAATACAAATAATTAAAATCATCAGTCAATTGAACTCAATTCTATAGCAAAGTCTGGAGAGTTTTCAATTCTCATAATCTGCAGCCTCTGAGTTAGGGGTCTATTCATAAAGCAGTGAAAAGTGTGGAGAAGTGAGTCATTGGAGAAGTTGGCCATGGCAACCAGTCAGCATTAAGTAACATTTATAATTTATATACTATACAATTGTACGGAGCAGCTGATTGGTTGCCATGGGCAACTTCTCCACAGGCTCAGTTCTCCACTATTTTCACTGCTTCATGAATAGATCCCTTAGAGTTCTTCAGCAACTAGTGCAATTCCATTGTGTAACAAATTTTGTGATAATTTTACTGACAGATAAAACATTTACTCATATCTCCCAATTTTAACATCTTCGAAAGAGGGACCATTGCGTGGTAAAAGGGGCGTGTCATTAGAAAAGGTGCATGGCTTTGCGATAATGTTGCAATCCGAGCCACGGCCCCCGTTTCCCGTCACTATGGGGGCATGGCCAGCGCTCGGTGAGCTGCTGGCATGCCCCCAGTCTCTCTAACTCCGTGAATAGACGCTGTGTACGCATGCGCACAGAGTCTATTCACCACTGCTCTGCTATGAAGGACAGCGAGTGTAGGAGCCTCCCAACTCCCCCTCCACCCCCCACACACACACACACACACACTGTGGGACACTGCTGCCCGCGGGTGGGACAGCGGGACAGTCCCAAAAAAACAGGACTGTCCTGCAAAAATCGTGACAGTTGGGAGGTACGATTTACCGATAGATGTCAACCAATTAATTACTCGAAAGTGCAGATCGCAGCTACTATATTATGTCAGTTTCTGTCCTTAATCTGTACTTTTTATTTGCAACATTTAGATTAGCCAGCGTCCACCAGTAGTGCCCAAGTAGTCAGTTGGGGTCTACCAGTTGATTGTGTGGCACTAATTGGTAGGCTGTGCCTGATCATGCCAGAAAGTGAGTGTCCCTGCACTTACAGTCACAGTGGGAGGTAGATGCGCTATGTGTGATTTTGGCAGTGGGTGGGTAGGGTGGTGTGGGTAATACTCAAAGGACAGAATTAGCAAAGGCTAATAAAGAAAGTGATTCCTTTTTGGGGGCACTCTTGTTTTTGTGGGTAATACTATTGCTGTAGAGAAAAAACAAACATATGAAGTGCTGTCTGATATATTAGAACATTTAATTTATCTTACACATAAAACATACAGTCATAAAACACATGGCCGGTGTAATGATCTCGTTAACAAAAATCGTTATAAACAATCTTATTCCTTAAAATGTAATGTTATGTTACTCCTCCAAAGAACCAACAATGATATCATTAGTATACCAATGTAACTATAGATCACAGTCCAATTAGATGAATTAACTAATATACACTTACAAATGAGTACAACACAATTCCAATTAGGTTAGTATTCCGTACAGCAGATGATCCAAAATGTTATAACACAAACTGTAGCAGCAATGTTCAATCCATTTAAAGCAAAGAAATGTGTCCAATACAATTAAGCTGCATACACACGGTGCGATTTTAACTACCGATATGGACATATTGGTAGAAAACATAGTACATATTGCACCGTGTGTATACAGCTTGTGATGCCAGTGCGCGCCCCCGCGGGGTCGGCATCGCAAGTAAAAAAAGACTGTGCAGGTAGGTCAATTTTGACTATAAAGTGTACAATCTAGTACATTGCGTAGTCAAAATTGACCATAGAAAAAAATAACCCAGAGACAAGATTGCACCGTGTGTATCAATGGATTTGGCTCTGGAATGATCAAGCGAAATCGCACAGTGCAAATCTGCTACACAGGCAGAATCGCACTGTGGGGGTAATTCCAAATTGATCGCAGCAGGAAATTTTTTAGCAGTTGGGCAAAACCATGTGCACTGCAGGGGGGGGGCAGATATAACATTTGCAGAGAGAGTTAGATTTGGGTGGGTTATTTTGTTTCTGTGCAGGGTAAATACTGGCTGCTTTATTTTTACACTGCAATTTAGATTGCAGATTGAACTCACCACACCCAAATCTATCTCTCTCTGCACTGCACATGGTTTTGCCCAACTGCTAAAAAATTTCCTGCTGCGATCAACTTGGAATTACCCCCCCGTGGGTATGCACCTTAAGTTGCAGCAAAGCGGATGCTTTATTAGGCTTGATTGGTACAGCTGTATCTTTTAGTATTGTTCAGCAGATATTAGCAACAAGCAGATTTTAGTTAGTATAGCCATAGCCTGAATAGACAATACCAGCAAAGTCTCAATGTGGAGAGACCTCCTCCAAATAAATGGTCAGTTGCCTATTAATAGCCAAATTCAACAGAGGTAAAAAAACGGTGGTAGCCTCTGCTTTATTGCCTGAGGCTATTCAATTCTAGCCCCCTTTTCACACAAACTCCTTTTTAACACAAATTAACTTAACGTGTACATGGATTTATGCACTGGGTGTAGTATGGTATGCCGGCGGCCGGGCTCACGGTGACCAGCATACCGTCACCGGAAGCCTGACCGCCAGCATACCGACAGCGTGGCGAGCGCAAATGAGCCCCTTGTCGGCTCGCTGTGCTCGCCACGCTGCGGGCACGGTGGCGCACCACGCTATTTATTCTCCCTCCAGGGGGGTCGTGGACCCCCACGAGGGAGAAAAAGTGTTGGTATGCCGGCGCTGGTATACTGTGCGCGGGGATCCCGACAGCCGGCAACCTGAAGACTACCCTATGCACTTACAGGGTTGCATCACCCGTTAACCCCCTAGGTTTTAGAGATTTTGTTTTTGCTGCTGGCGGGCTCACTTCAAAGCTAATTAAATAGCCCTGGGGGATCAATTAGCCCATGGTAAATTGCTGTGGCTATTTGAATTCCCCCCTAAAGCTGCTAACCTGCAGTGTAGTTTACAGGGGTGCAGCACAAGTCTTTCAGCTATACAACATACCTCACTGTAATAATAGACGATATCAGGGTTGGACTGGCCCACAGGGGTACAGGGGAAACCACCGGTGGGCCCTACTGCCTGGGTACCCACCCCCTCCTCTAGGGATCAGGTTCCAAACTGTGCTGTTATTAATCTTGTACATTATCATGCATGGACTACAATATTTACTGTATATATTTATCTAGCGGACCAACCCATGCAAAATGGTTAGGCAAACCAATGTGGCCGCTGGGCACACCTCCTCTAGAGACCCGCCACACCCCTAAACATGGGCCTCTACCACTGTATTCCCCGGGTGGGACCTCATGCCCCAGTCCGACACTGGATGATATGGTTCTTACTGAGCCCGATGGTAATACTCCCAGACCACTTTCAGCAGCTTTCTCAGAAAAAAGACCAGAAAGGATACATTCGCCTTTTTTTGCAGCGGCCGCGCATGCACACATTCATTCATTCCAAGTCTTAATTGATATTTCTCGGCATAGAACTCTTGCACATGCACAGATAGATCACTTATTCTGTTACTGCGGTTTATCTCAGAATTTAGGCACCTGCGCCCATCCATTTATTCCAAACTTTATTTTTTATTATACTCATCTCATATAGCTATATGGATACTTACATACATTGTCTTAGGCCTTTCTTCCAAAATTATGATGTTATGGACCTATAAATTTACATAAAAATATATTTCCACTTACTTAATTAGGGGTCTATTCAATTGAAATCGGAACTGATGTCACAGTCGACCTATTCAATGCAGCTGCCGTTTTTCCGACTTGTCGGAAAACACGTGGATCGGCAGATTAGCCGCGGATTCATGTGTTTTGTCGGATTTGCGGCCAAATCCGACAGGTTTTAGCTAGAGATGAGCGCCTGAAATTTTTCGGGTTTTGTGTTTTGGTTTTGGGTTCGGTTCCGCGGCCGTGTTTTGGGTTCGAACGCGTTTTGGCAAAACCTCACCGAATTTTTTTTGTCGGATTCGGGTGTGTTTTGGATTCGGGTGTTTTTTTCCAAAAACACTAAAAAACAGCTTAAATCATAGAATTTGGGGGTCATTTTGATCCCAAAGTATTATTAACCTCAAAAACCATAATTTACACTCATTTTCAGTCTATTCTGAATACCTCACACCTCACAATATTATTTTTAGTCCTAAAATTTGCACCGAGGTCGCTGTGTGAGTAAGATAAGCGACCCTAGTGGCCGACACAAACACCGGGCCCATCTAGGAGTGGCACTGCAGTGTCACGCAGGATGTCCCTTCCAAAAAACCCTCCCCAAACAGCACATGACGCAAAGAAAAAAAGAGGCGCAATGAGGTAGCTGTGTGAGTAAGATTAGCGACCCTAGTGGCCGACACAAACACCGGGCCCATCTAGGAGTGGCACTGCAGTGTCACGCAGGATGGCCCTTCCAAAAAACCCTCCCCAAACAGCACATGACGCAAAGAAAAAAAGAGGCGCAATGAGGTAGCTGTGTGAGTAAGATTAGCGACCCTAGTGGCCGACACAAACACCGGGCCCATCTAGGAGTGGCACTGCAGTGTCACGCAGGATGTCCCTTCCAAAAAACCCTCCCCAAACAGCACATGACGCAAAGAAAAAAAGAGGCGCAATGAGGTAGCTGTGTGAGTAAGATTAGCGACCCTAGTGGCCGACACAAACACCGGGCACATCTAGGAGTGGCACTGCAGTGTCACGCAGGATGTCCCTTCCAAAAAACCCTCCCCAAACAGCACAAGACGCAAAGAAAAAAAGAGGCGCAATGAGGTAGCTGTGTGAGTAAGATTAGCGACCCTAGTGGCCGACACAAACACCGGGCCCATCTAGGAGTGGCACTGCAGTGTCACGCAGGATGTCCCTTCCAAAAAACCCTCCCCAAACAGCACATGACGCAAAGAAAAAAAGAGGCGCAATGAGGTAGCTGACTGTGTGAGTAAGATTAGCGACCCTAGTGGCCGACACAAACACCGGGCCCATCTAGGAGTGGCACTGCAGTGTCACGCAGGATGTCCCTTCCAAAAAACCCTCCCCAATCAGCACATGATGCAAAGAAAAAGAAAAGAAAAAAGAGGTGCAAGATGGAATTGTCCTTGGGCCCTCCCACCCACCCTTATGTTGTATAAACAAAACAGGACATGCACACTTTAACCAACCCATCATTTCAGTGACAGGGTCTGCCACACGACTGTGACTGATATGACGGGTTGGTTTGGACCCCCCCCCAAAAAAGAAGCAATTAATCTCTCCTTGCACAAACTGGCTCTACAGAGGCAAGATGTCCACCTCATCTTCACCCTCCGATATATCACCGTGTACATCCCCCTCCTCACAGATTATCAATTCGTCCCCACTGGAATCCACCATCTCAGCTCCCTGTGTACTTTGTGGAGGCAATTGTTGCTGGTCAATGTCTCCGCGGAGGAATTGATTATAATTCATTTTAATGAACATCATCTTCTCCACATTTTCTGGATGTAACCTCGTACGCCGATTGCTGACAAGGTGAGCGGCGGCACTAAACACTCTTTCGGAGTACACACTTGTGGGAGGGCAACTTAGGTAGAATAAAGCCAGTTTGTGCAAGGGCCTCCAAATTGCCTCTTTTTCCTGCCAGTATAAGTACGGACTGTGTGACGTGCCTACTTGGATGCGGTCACTCATATAATCCTCCACCATTCTATCAATGTTGAGAGAATCATATGCAGTGACAGTAGACGACATGTCCGTAATCGTTGTCAGGTCCTTCAGTCCGGACCAGATGTCAGCATCAGCAGTCGCTCCAGACTGCCCTGCATCACCGCCAGCGGGTGGGCTCGGAATTCTGAGCCTTTTCCTCGCACCCCCAGTTGCGGGAGAATGTGAAGGAGGAGATGTTGACAGGTCGCGTTCCGCTTGACTTGACAATTTTGTCACCAGCAGGTCTTTTAACCCCAGCAGACCTGTGTCTGCCGGAAAGAGAGATCCAAGGTAGGCTTTAAATCTAGGATCGAGCACGGTGGCCAAAATGTAGTGCTCTGATTTCAACAGATTGACCACCCGTGAATCCTTGTTAAGCGAATTAAGGGCTGCATCCACAAGTCCCACATGCCTAGCGGAATCGCTCCCTTTTAGCTCCTTCTTCAATGCCTCCAGCTTCTTCTGCAAAAGCCTGATGAGGGGAATGACCTGACTCAGGCTGGCAGTGTCTGAACTGACTTCACGTGTGGCAAGTTCAAAGGGCATCAGAACCTTGCACAACGTTGAAATCATTCTCCACTGCACTTGAGACAGGTGCATTCCATCTCCTATATCGTGCTCAATTGTATAGGCTTGAATGGCCTTTTGCTGCTCCTCCAACCTCTGAAGCATATAGAGGGTTGAATTCCACCTCGTTACCACTTCTTGCTTCAGATGATGGCAGGGCAGGTTCAGTAGTTTTTGGTGGTGCTCCAGTCTTCTGTACGTGGTGCCTGTACGCCGAAAGTGTCCCGCAATTTTTCTGGCCACCGACAGCATCTCTTGCACGCCCCTGTCGTTTTTAAAAAAATTCTGCACCACCAAATTCAAGGTATGTGCAAAACATGGGACGTGCTGGAATTTGCCCATATTTAATGCACACACAATATTGCTGGCGTTGTCCGATGCCACAAATCCACAGGAGAGTCCAATTGGGGTAAGCCATTCCGCGATGATCTTCCTCAGTTGCCGTAAGAGGTTTTCAGCTGTGTGCGTATTCTGGAAAGCGGTGATACAAAGCGTAGCCTGCCTAGGAAAGAGTTGGCGTTTGCGAGATGCTGCTACTGGTGCCGCCGCTGCTGTTCTTGCGGCGGGAGTCCATACATCTACCCAGTGGGCTGTCACAGTCATATAGTCCTGACCCTGCCCTGCTCCACTTGTCCACATGTCCGTGGTTAAGTGGACATTGGGTACAACTGCATTTTTTAGGAGACTGGTGAGTCTTTTTCTGACGTCCGTGTACATTCTCGGTATCGCCTGCCTAGAGAAGTGGAACCTAGATGGTATTTGGTAACGGGGGCACACTGCCTCAATAAATTGTCTAGTTCCCTGTGAACTAACGGCGGATACCGGATGCACGTCTAACACCAACATAGTTGTCAAGGACTCAGTTATCCGCTTTGCAGTAGGATGACTGCTGTGATATTTCATCTTCCTCGCAAAGGACTGTTGAACAGTCAATTGCTTACTGGAAGTAGTACAAGTGGGCTTACGACTTCCCCTCTGGGATGACCATCGACTCCCAGCGGCAACAACAGCAGCGCCAGCAGCAGTAGGCGTTACACGCAAGGATGCATCGGAGGAATCCCAGGCAGGAGAGGACTCGTCAGACTTGCCAGTGACATGGCCTGCAGGACTATTGGCATTCCTGGGGAAGGAGGAAATTGACACTGAGGGAGTTGGTGGGGTGGTTTGCGTGAGCTTGGTTACAAGAGGAAGGGATTTACTGGTCAGTGGACTGCTTCCGCTGTCACCCAAAGTTTTTGAACTTGTCACTGACTTATTATGAATGCGCTGCAGGTGACGTATAAGGGAGGATGTTCCGAGGTGGTTAACGTCCTTACCCCTACTTATTACAGCTTGACAAAGGGAACACACGGCTTGACACCTGTTGTCCGCATTTCTGGTGAAATACCTCCACACCGAAGAGCTGATTTTTTTGGTATTTTCACCTGGCATGTCAACGGCCATATTCCTCCCACGGACAACAGGTGTCTCCCCGGGTGCCTGACTTAAACAAACCACCTCACCATCAGAATCCTCCTGGTCAATTTCCTCCCCAGCGCCAGCAACACCCATATCCTCCTCATCCTGGTGTACTTCAACACTGACATCTTCAATCTGACTATCAGGAACTGGACTGCGGGTGCTCCTTCCAGCACTTGCAGGGGGCGTGCAAATGGTGGAAGGCGCATGCTCTTCACGTCCAGTGTTGGGAAGGTCAGGCATCGCAACCGACACAATTGGACTCTCCTTGTGGATTTGGGATTTCAAAGAACGCACAGTTCTTTGCGGTGCTTTTGCCAGCTTGAGTCTTTTCAGTTTTCTAGCGAGAGGCTGAGTGCTTCCATCCTTATGTGAAGCTGAACCACTAGCCATGAACATAGGCCAGGGCCTCAGCCGTTCCTTGCCACTCCGTGTGGTAAATGGCATATTGGCAAGTTTACGCTTCTCCTCCGACAATTTTATTTTAGGTTTTGGAGTCCTTTTTTTACTGATATTTGGTGTTTTGGTTTTGACATGCTCTGTACTATGCCATTGGGCATCGGCCTTGGCAGACGACGTTGCTGGCATTTCATCGTCTCGGCCATGACTAGTGGCAGCAGCTTCAGCACGAGGTGGAAGTGGATCTTGATCTTTCCCTAATTTTGGAACCTCAACATTTTTGTTCTCCATATTTTAATAGGCACAACTAAAAGGCACCTCAGGTAAACAATGGAGATGGATGGATTGGATACTAGTATACAATTATGGACGGGCTGCCGAGTGCCGACACAGAGGTAGCCACAGCCGTGAACTACCGCACTGTACTGTGTCTGCTGCTAATATATAGACTGGTTGATAAAGAGATAGTATACTCGTAACTAGTATGTATGTATAAAGAAAGAAAAAAAAACCACGGTTAGGTGGTATATACAATTATGGACGGGCTGCCGAGTGCCGACACAGAGGTAGCCACAGCCGTGAACTACCGCACTGTACTGTGTCTGCTGCTAATATATAGACTGGTTGATAAAGAGATAGTATACTCGTAACTAGTATGTATGTATAAAGAAAGAAAAAAAAACCACGGTTAGGTGGTATATACAATTATGGACGGGCTGCCGAGTGCCGACACAGAGGTAGCCACAGCCGTGAACTACCGCACTGTACTGTGTCTGCTGCTAATATATAGACTGGTTGATAAAGAGATAGTATACTCGTAACTAGTATGTATGTATAAAGAAAGAAAAAAAAACCACGGTTAGGTGGTATATACAATTATGGACGGGCTGCCGAGTGCCGACACAGAGGTAGCCACAGCCGTGAACTACCGCACTGTACTGTGTCTGCTGCTAATATATAGACTGGTTGATAAAGAGATAGTATACTCGTAACTAGTATGTATGTATAAAGAAAGAAAAAAAAACCACGGTTAGGTGGTATATACAATTATGGACGGGCTGCCGAGTGCCGACACAGAGGTAGCCACAGCCGTGAACTACCGCACTGTACTGTGTCTGCTGCTAATATATAGACTGGTTGATAAAGAGATAGTATACTCGTAACTAGTATGTATGTATAAAGAAAGAAAAAAAAACCACGGTTAGGTGGTATATACAATTATGGACGGGCTGCCGAGTGCCGACACAGAGGTAGCCACAGCCGTGAACTACCGCACTGTACTGTGTCTGCTGCTAATATATAGACTAGTTGATAAAGAGATAGTATACTCGTAACTAGTATGTATGTATAAAGAAAGAAAAAAAAACCACGGTTAGGTGGTATATACAATTATGGACGGGCTGCCGAGTGCCGACACAGAGGTAGCCACAGCCGTGAACTACCGCACTGTACTGTGTCTGCTGCTAATATATAGACTGGTTGATAAAGAGATAGTATACTCGTAACTAGTATGTATGTATAAAGAAAGAAAAAAAAACCACGGTTAGGTGGTATATACAATTATGGACGGGCTGCCGAGTGCCGACACAGAGGTAGCCACAGCCGTGAACTACCGCACTGTACTGTGTCTGCTGCTAATATATAGACTGGTTGATAAAGAGATAGTATACTCGTAACTAGTATGTATGTATAAAGAAAGAAAAAAAAACCACGGTTAGGTGGTATATACAATTATGGACGGGCTGCCGAGTGCCGACACAGAGGTAGCCACAGCCGTGAACTACCGCACTGTACTGTGTCTGCTGCTAATATATAGACTGGTTGATAAAGAGATAGTATACTCGTAACTAGTATGTATGTATAAAGAAAGAAAAAAAAACCACGGTTAGGTGGTATATACAATTATGGACGGGCTGCCGAGTGCCGACACAGAGGTAGCCACAGCCGTGAACTACCGCACTGTACTGTGTCTGCTGCTAATATATAGACTGGTTGATAAAGAGATAGTATACTCGTAACTAGTATGTATGTATAAAGAAAGAAAAAAAAACCACGGTTAGGTGGTATATACAATTATGGACGGGCTGCCGAGTGCCGACACAGAGGTAGCCACAGCCGTGAACTACCGCACTGTACTGTGTCTGCTGCTAATATATAGACTGGTTGATAAAGAGATAGTATACTCGTAACTAGTATGTATGTATAAAGAAAGAAAAAAAAACCACGGTTAGGTGGTATATACAATTATGGACGGGCTGCCGAGTGCCGACACAGAGGTAGCCACAGCCGTGAACTACCGCACTGTACTGTGTCTGCTGCTAATATATAGACTGGTTGATAAAGAGATAGTATACTCGTAACTAGTATGTATGTATAAAGAAAGAAAAAAAAACCACGGTTAGGTGGTATATACAATTATGGACGGGCTGCCGAGTGCCGACACAGAGGTAGCCACAGCCGTGAACTACCGCACTGTACTGTGTCTGCTGCTAATATATAGACTGGTTGATAAAGAGATAGTATACTCGTAACTAGTATGTATGTATAAAGAAAGAAAAAAAAACCACGGTTAGGTCACTGGTATATACAATTATGGACGGGCTGCCGAGTGCCGACACAGAGGTAGCCACAGCCGTGAACTACCGCACTGTACTGTGTCTGCTGCTAATATAGACTGGTTGATAAAGAGATAGTATACTACTAATATTATATACTGGTGGTCAGGTCACTGGTCACTAGTCACACTGGCAGTGGCACTCCTGCAGCAAAAGTGTGCACTGTTTAATTTTAATATAATATTATGTACTCCTGGCTCCTGCTATAACCTATAACTGGCACTGCAGTAGTGCTCCCCAGTCTCCCCCACAATTATAAGCTGTGTGAGCTGAGCAGTCAGACAGATATATAATATATATAGATGATGCAGCACACTGGCCTGAGCCTGAGCAGTGCACACAGATATGGTATGTGACTGACTGAGTCACTGTGTGTATCGCTTTTTTCAGGCAGAGAACGGATTATAAATAAAAGTGGTGGTCACTGGTCACTATCAGCAAAACTCTGCACTGTACACTACTGAGTACTGCTAATGCTCCCCAAAATTAGTAAATCAAGTGTCTAAACGGAGAGGACGCCAGCCACGTCCTCTCCCTATCAATCTCAATGCACGTGTGAAAATGGCGGCGACGCGCGGCTCCTTATATAGAATCCGAGTCTCGCGATAGAATCCGAGCCTCGCGAGAATCCGACAGCGTCATGATGACGTTCGGGCGCGCTCGGGTTAACCGAGCAAGGCGGGAAGATCCGAGTCGCTCGGACCCGTGAAAAAAAACATGAAGTTCTGGCGGGTTCGGATTCAGAGAAACCGAACCCGCTCATCTCTAGTTTTAGCACCGTTTTCGACAATGTCAATCCGACTTTAAAAAAAGTCGGATTGGCTTTGTCTAAAACGGGCAAAACCAGTCGGATTTGCCCGAAAATTGAATACTGCATTGTTGGATTCTCTCCATCGGAGAGGATCCGACATGCATTGAATAGACGAGACCCCATAGCCTACTAATATATCTTTGCCGCCTATAAACAGGTCATTAAGGATGTCCATTTATTTGATTATAATAAGACATATAACATATAAATATATTGTGAATGTCAATATAATTTTCTATACTTTGGAAAAAAAATGTAAACTAACTTTCACCTACTTTTCAACTATTGTATGGGGACCAAAATTCCTCAAGCCCCGAAAAAAAATACAGGTTGAGTATCCCATATTATTTATTATTATTAACAGTTTCTTATATAGCGCAGCAAATTCCGTTGCGCTTTACAATTTGAAATAACAATAACAAACTGGGTGATAACAGTCATAGAGGTAGGAAGGCCCTGCTCGCAAGCTTACAATCTATAGGGAAATAGGCATATGTACACAAGGAAAGGTGCTATCTATTGCATAGAATTAAAAGACATGTGAGGATATGTGTGGACTGTACAGAGTGGATGTAATTTGATAGGAAGGTTTATGAAAGTTATGTGGGCGGTTCAGGAATTTGATACGCTTGCCTAAAGAGGTGAGTTTTGAGGGAACGCTTGAAGGTTTGGAGACTAGAGGAGAGTCTTATTGTGCGTGGTAGGGCATTCCACAGAGTGGGTGCAGCCCGATGAAAGTCCTGCAGTCGTGAGTGGGAGCGAGTAATGAGTGTGGATGAGAGACGCAGGTCTTGTGAAGAGCGAAGAGGTCGGGTTGGGAGATATTTTGTGATAAGCGAAGTGATGTACGTTGGTGTAGTTTGGTTAATGGCCTTGTGTGTGAGTAAAAGTATTTTATATTGAATGCGGTAGAGTACAGGTAACCAATGGAGGGACTGACAGAGTGGATCTGCAGACGATGAACGTCTAGCGAGGAAGATAAGCCTCGCCGCTGCATTCAGAATGGATTGTAGTGGTGAGAGTCTCGTTTTGGGAAGACCAGTTAGAAGTAGAGATGAGCGCCGGAAATTTTTCGGGTTTTGTGTTTTGGTTTTGGGTTCGGTTCCGCGGCCGTGTTTTGGGTTCGACCGCGTTTTGGCAAAATCTCACCGATTTTTTTTTGTCGGATTCGGGTGTGTTTTGGATTCGGGTGTTTTTTTTAAAAAACACTAAAAAACAGCATAAATCATAGAATTTGGGGGTCATTTTGATCCCAAAGTATTATTAACCTCAAAAACCATAATTTACACTCATTTTCAGTCTATTCTGAATACCTCACACCTCACAATATTATTTTTAGTCCTAAAATTTGCACCGAGGTCGCTGGATGACTAAGCTAAGCGACCCTAGTGGCCGACACAAACACCTGGCCCATCTAGGAGTGGCACTGCAGTGTCACGCAGGATGTCCCTTCCAAAAAACCCTCCCCAAACAGCACAAGACGCAAAGAAAAAAAGAGGCGCAATGAGGTAGCTGTTGTGAGTAAGCTAAGCGACCCTAGTGGCCGACACAAACACCTGGCCCATCTAGGAGTGGCACTGCAGTGTCACGCAGGATGTCCCTTCCAAAAAACCCTCCCCAAACAGCACATGACGCAAAGAAAAAAAGAGGCGCAATGAGGTAGCTGTGTGAGTAAGATAAGCGACCCTAGTGGCCGACACAAACACCGGGCCCATCTAGGAGTGGCACTGCAGTGGCACGCAGGATGGCCCTTCCAAAAAACCCTCCCCAAACAGCACATGACGCAAAGAAAAAAAGAGGCGCAATGAGGTAGCTGTGTGAGTAAGATAAGCGACCCTAGTGGCCGACACAAACACCGGGCCCATCTAGGAGTGGCACTGCAGTGTCACGCAGGATGTCCCTTCCAAAAAACCCTCCCCAAACAGCACATGACGCAAAGAAAAAAAGAGGCGCAATGAGGTAGCTGTGTGAGTAAGCTAAGCGACCCTAGTGGCCGACACAAACACCTGGCCCATCTAGGAGTGGCACTGCAGTGTCACGCAGGATGTCCCTTCCAAAAAACCCTCCCCAAACAGCACATGACGCAAAGAAAAAAAGAGGCGCAATGAGGTAGCTGTGTGAGTAAGCTAAGCGACCCTAGTGGCCGACACAAACACCTGGCCCATCTAGGAGTGGCACTGCAGTGTCACGCAGGATGTCCCTTCCAAAAAACCCTCCCCAAACAGCACATGACGCAAAGAAAAAAAGAGGCGCAATGAGGTAGCTGTGTGAGTAAGATAAGCGACCCTAGTGGCCGACACAAACACCGGGCCCATCTAGGAGTGGCACTGCAGTGTCACGCAGGATGTCCCTTCCAAAAAAACCTCCCCAAACAGCACATGACGCAAAGAAAAAAAGAGGCGCAATGAGGTAGCTGTGTGAGTAAGCTAAGCGACCCTAGTGGCCGACACAAACACCGGGCCCATCTAGGAGTGGCACTGCAGTGTCACGCAGGATGTCCCTTCCAAAAAACCCTCCCCAAACATCACATGACGCAAAGAAAAAAAGAGGCGCAATGAGGTAGCTGTGTGAGTAAGATAAGCGACCCTAGTGGCCGACACAAACACCGGGCCCATCTAGGAGTGGCACTGCAGTGTCACGCAGGATGTCCCTTCCAAAAAACCCTCCCCAAACAGCACATGACGCAAAAAATTAAATTAAGAAAAATTAATTAATTAATTAAATTAAGAAAAATTAAAGAAAAAAGAGGTACAAGATGGAATTGTCCTTGGGCCCTCCCACCCACCCTTATGTTGTATAAACAGGACATGCACACTTTAACCAACCCATCATTTCAGTGACAGGGTCTGCCACACGACTGTGACTGAAATGACGGGTTGGTTTGGACCCCCACCAACAAAGAAGCAATTAATCGCTCCTTGCACAAACTGGCTCTACAGAGGCACGATCTCCACCTCATCATCATCCTCCGATATATCACCGTGTACATCCCCCTCCTCACAGATTATCAATTCGTCCCCACTGGAATCCACCATCTCAGCTCCCTGTGTACTTTGTGGAGGCAATTGCTGCTGGTCAATGTCTCCACGGAGGAATTGATTATAATTCATTTTAATGAACATCATCTTCTCCACATTTTCTGGATGTAACCTCGTACGCCGATTGCTGACAAGGTGAGCGGCGGCACTAAACACTCTTTCGGAGTACACACTTGTGGGAGGGCAACTTAGGTAGAATAAAGCCAGTTTGTGCAAGGGCCTCCAAATTGCCTCTTTTTCCTGCCAGTATAAGTACGGACTGTGTGACGTGCCTACTTGGATGCGGTCACTCATATAATCCTCCACCATTCTTTCAATGGTGAGAGAATCATATGCAGTGACAGTAGACGACATGTCCGTAATCGTTGTCAGGTCCTTCAGTCCGGACCAGATGTCAGCATCAGCAGTCGCTCCAGACTGCCCTGCATCACCGCCAGCGGGTGGGCTCGGAATTCTGAGCCTTTTCCTCGCACCCCCAGTTGCGGGAGAATGTGAAGGAGGAGATGTTGACAGGTCGCGTTCCGCTTGACTTGACAATTTTGTCACCAGCAGGTCTTTGAACACCAGCAGACTTGTGTCTGCCGGAAAGAGAGATCCAAGGTAGGCTTTAAATCTAGGATCGAGCACGGTGGCCAAAATGTAGTGCTCTGATTTCAACAGATTGACCACCCGTGAATCCTTGTTAAGCGAATTAAGGGCTCCATACACAAGTCCCACATACCTAGCGGAATCGCTCCGTGTTAGCTCCTCCTTCAATGTCTCCAGCTTCTTCTGCAAAAGCCTGATGAGGGGAATGACCTGACTCAGGCTGGCAGTGTCTGAACAGACTTCACGTGTGGCAAGTTCAAAGGGCATCAGAACCTTGCACAATGTTGAAATCATTCTCCACTGCGCTTGAGACAGGTGCATTCCACCTCCTATATCGTGCTCAATTGTATAGGCTTGAATGGCCTTTTGCTGCTCCTCCAACCTCTGAAGCATATAGAGGGTTGAATTCCACCTCGTTACCACTTCTTGCTTCAGATGATGGCAGGGCAGGTTCAGTTGTTTTTGGTGGTGCTCCAGTCTTCTGTATGTGGTGCCTGTACGCCGAAAGTGTCCCGCAATTCTTCTGGCCACCGACAGCATCTCTTGCACGCCCCTGTCATTTTTTTAAAAATTCTGCACCACCAAATTCAAGGTATGTGCAAAACATGGGACGTGCTGGAATTTGCCCATATTTAATGCACACACAATATTGCTGGCGTTGTCCGATGCCACAAATCCACAGGAGAGTCCAATTGGGGTAAGCCATTCCGCGATGATCTTCCTCAGTTGCCGTAAGAGGTTTTCAGCTGTGTGCGTATTCTGGAAAGCGGTGATACAAAGCGTAGCCTGCCTAGGAAAGAGTTGGCGTTTGCGAGATGCTGCTACTGGTGCCGCCGCTGCTGTTCTTGCGGCGGGAGTCCATACATCTACCCAGTGGGCTGTCACAGTCATATAGTCCTGACCCTGCCCTGCTCCACTTGTCCACATGTCCGTGGTTAAGTGGACATTGGGTACAACTGCATTTTTTAGGACACTGGTGAGTCTTTTTCTGACGTCCGTGTACATTATCGGTATCGCCTGCCTAGAGAAGTGGAACCTAGATGGTATTTGGTAACGGGGGCACACTACCTCAAGAAATTGTCTAGTTCCCTGTGAACTAACGGCGGATACCGGACGCACGTCTAACACCAACATAGTTGTCAAGGCCTCAGTTATCCGCTTTGCAGCAGGATGACTGCTGTGATATTTCATCTTCCTCGCAAAGGACTGTTGGACAGTCAATTGCTTACTGGAAGTAGTACAAGTGGGCTTACGACTTCCCCTCTGGGATGACCATCGACTCCCAGCAGCAACAACAGCAGCGCCAGCAGCAGTAGGCGTTACACGCAAGGATGCATCGGAGGAATCCCAGGCAGGAGAGGACTCGTCAGACTTGCCAGTGACATGGCCTGCAGGACTATTGGCATTCCTGGGGAAGGTGGAAATTGACACTGAGGGAGTTGGTGGGGTGGTTTGCGTGAGCTTGGTTACAAGAGGAAGGGATTTACTGGTCAGTGGACTGCTTCCGCTGTCGCCCAAAGTTTTTGAACTTGTCACTGACTTATTATGAATGCGCTGCAGGTGACGTATAAGGGAGGATGTTCCGAGGTGGTTAACGTCCTTACCCCTACTTATTACAGCTTGACAAAGGCAACACACGGCTTGACAAATGTTGTCCGCATTTCTGGTGAAATACTTCCACACCGAAGAGCTGATTTTTTTTTGTATTTTGACCAGGCATGTCAATGGCCCTATTCCTCCCACGGACAACAGGTGTCTCCCCGGGTGCCTGACTTAAACAAACCACCTCACCATCAGAATCCTCCTGGTCAATTTCCTCCCCAGCGCCAGCAACACCCATATCCTCCTCATCCTGGTGTACTTCAACACTGACATCTTCAATCTGACTATCAGGAACTGGACTGCGGGTGCTCCTTCCAGCACTTGCAGGGGGCGTGCAAATGGTGGAAGGCGCATGCTCTTCACGTCCAGTGTTGGGAAGGTCAGGCATCGCAACCGACACAATTGGAGTCGGACTCTCCTTGTGGATTTGGGATTTCGAAGAACGCACAGTTCTTTGCGGTGCTTTTGCCAGCTTGAGTCTTTTCATTTTTCTAGCGAGAGGCTGAGTGCTTCCATCCTCATGTGAAGCTGAACCACTAGCCATGAACATAGGCCAGGGCCTCAGCCGTTCCTTGCCACTCCGTGTGGTAAATGGCATATTGGCAAGTTTACGCTTCTCCTCCGACAATTTTATTTTAGATTTTGGAGTCCTTTTTTTACTGATATTTGGTGTTTTGGATTTTACATGCTCTGTACTATGACATTGGGCATCGGCCTTGGCAGACGACGTTGCTGGCATTTCATCGTCTCGGCCATGACTAGTGGCAGCAGCTTCAGCACGAGGTGGAAGTGGATCTTGATCTTTCCCTAATTTTGGAACCTCAACATTTTTGTTCTCCATATTTTAATAGGCACAACTAAAAGGCACCTCAGGTAAACAATGGAGATGGATGGATACTAGTATACAATTATGGATGGACTGCCGAGTGCCGACACAGAGGTAGCTACAGCCGTGGACTACCGTACTGTGTCTGCTGCTAATATAGACTGGATGATAATGAGATGAAATCAATATAATATCACTAGTACTGCAGCCGGACAGGTATGTATATTTATTATGTAATGACTGATGACGGACCTGCTGGACACTGTCAGCTCAGCAGCACCGCAGACTGCTACAGTAAGCTACTATACTATAGTAGTATGTACAAAGAAGAAAGAAAAAAAAAAACACGGGGAGGTGGTATACAATTATGGATGGACTGCCGAGTGCCGACACAGAGGTAGCTACTGCCGTGGACTACCGTACTGTGTCTGCTGCTAATATAGACTGGATGATAATGAGATGAAATCAATATAATATCACTAGTACTGCAGCCGGACAGGTATGTATATTTATTATGTAATGACTGATGACGGACCTGCTGGACACTGTCAGCTCAGCAGCACCGCAGACTGCTACAGTAAGCTACTATACTATAGTAGTATGTACAAAGAAGAAAGAAAAAAAAAAACCACGGGGAGGTGGTATACAATTATGGATGGACTGCCGAGTGCCGACACAGAGGTAGCTACAGCCGTGGACTACCGTACTGTGTCTGCTGCTAATATAGACTGGATGATAATGAGATGAAATCAATATAATATCACTAGTACTGCAGCCGGACAGGTATGTATATTTATTATGTAATGACTGATGACGGACCTGCTGGACACTGTCAGCTCAGCAGCACCGCAGACTGCTACAGTAAGCTTCTATACTATAGTAGTATGTACAAAGAAGAAAGAAGAAGAAAAAACCACGGGGAGGTGGTATACAATTATGGATGGACTGCCGAGTGCCGACACAGAGGTAGCTACAGCCGTGGACTAACGTACTGTGTCTGCTGCTAATATAGACTGGATGATAATGAGATGAAATCATTATAATATCACTAGTACTGCAGCCGGACAGGTATGTATATTTATTATGTAATGACTGATGACGGACCTGCTGGACACTGTCAGCTCAGCAGCACCGCAGACTGCTACAGTAAGCTACTATACTATAGTAGTATGTACAAAGAAGAAAGAAAAAAAAAAACCACGGGGAGGTGGTATACAATTATGGATGGACTGCCGAGTGCCGACACAGAGGTAGCTACAGCCGTGGACTACCGTACTGTGTCTGCTGCTAATATAGACTGGATGATAATGAGATGAAATCAATATAATATCACTAGTACTGCAGCCGGACAGGTATGTATATTTATTATGTAATGACTGATGACGGACCTGCTGGACACTGTCAGCTCAGCAGCACCGCAGACTGCTACAGTAAGCTACTATACTATAGTAGTATGTACAAAGAAGAAAGAAAAAAAAAAACCACGGGGAGGTGGTATACAATTATGGATGGACTGCCGAGTGCCGACACAGAGGTAGCTACAGCCGTGGACTAACGTACTGTGTCTGCTGCTAATATAGACTGGATGATAATGAGATGAAATCAATATATATGTATATATAATATCACTAGTACTGCAGCCGGACAGGTATATATATTTATTATGTAATGACTGATGACGGACCTGCTGGACACTGTCAGCTCAGCAGCACCGCAGACTGCTACAGTAAGCTACTATAGTAGTATGTATAAAGAAGAATGAAAAAAAAAAAAACACGGGTAGGTGGTATACAATATTATATATATATATATATATACAATTATATATATATATATATTAAACTGGTGGTGGTGATTGATTATTAAACTGGTGGTCAGGTCACTGGTCACACTATCAGCAACTTGCAAGTAGTACTCCTAAGCAGACAATCACAAAATATATTATACTGGTCTGGTGGTCAGTGTGGTCACAATGGCAGTGTGGCACTGACTCTGGCAGCAAAAGTGTGCACTGTACGTTATATGTACTCCTGAGTCCTGCTCTCAGACTCTAACTGCTCCCCACTGTCAGTGTCTCCCCCACAAGTCAGATAATTAATACAGTCACACTATCTAATCTATATCACTTCAGCAAGTAGTAGTAGTATAGTAGTACTCCTCCTAATAATGCTCCCCAAAATTACTACTACTGTGTCTCTCTCTACTGTCTCACTCTCTTCTCTAAACGGAGAGGACGCCAGCCACGTCCTCTCCCTATGAATCTCAATGCACGTGTGAAAATGGCGGCGACGCGCAGCTCCTTATATAGAATCCGAGCCTCGCGAGAATCCGACAGCGGGATGATGACGTTCGGGCGCGCTCGGGTTAACCGAGCAAGGCGGGAAGATCCGAGTCGCTCGGACCCGTGTAAAAAAACCTGAAGTTCGGGCGGGTTCGGTTTCCGAGGAACCGAACCCGCTCATCTCTAGTTAGAAGACTATTGCAATAATCAATGCGGGAGATAATGAGAGCGTGGATTAGAGTTTTAGCAGTGTCTTGTGTAAGGTATGGTCGTATTTTGGATATGTTTTTTAGATGCATGTAACATGATCTTGAGACAGATTGAATGTGGGGAACAAAGGACAGATCAGAGTCAAGGATGACACCTAGGCAGCGAGCTTATCCATATCCAAATATTACGAAATACGTAATATTCCGAAATACGGACTTTTTTGAGTGAGAGTGAGATAGTGAAACCTTTGTTTTCTGATGGCTCAATGTACACAAACTTTGTTTAATACACAAAGTTATTAAAAATATTGTATTAAATGACCTTCAGGCTGTGTGTATAAGGTGTATATGAAACATAAATGAATTGTGTGAATGTACACAAGCTTTGTTTAATGCACAAAGTTATAAAAACTATTGGCTAAAATTACCTTCAGGCTGTGTGTATAAGGTGTATATGTAACATAAATGCATTCTGTGCTTAGATTTAGGCCCCATCACCATGATATCTCATTATGGTATGCAATTATTCCAAAATACAGAAAAATCTCATATCCAAAATACCTCTGGTTCCAAGCATTTTGGATAAGGGAGACTCAACCTGTACTACATTTCTGGAGCTTGACAGAAGGGAACCCTAACCATCTTCAGACGGCACTGATTCCCTGACCCTCACTCCTTCCTATAGGAAGGAGGTCTGTGTTGCGAAAAGGGATCCTTTCAGATCCCTCCTCTCTGTTCAGATTCCTGGACGCCGGCTTCTTCATTTGCATATGTGAAGCACTGTTCACGCATTCGCCTTAACTGCTAAGTCAGACTGGACAGTGCTGAGCTTCACTGTTAGAGAGTAGCAGTGATAAGGAATGCAGGGACAGGTGATCTACGGATCAGCTGTCTCCACCCTGGAGCAATGCTGAATTGCTCTGGCGTTTTAGTATCCACCATCTACATTTTTTGTGCTATTTAAAAAAGAATTTGGTACCACTGTGATAACTGTTAAATAAGCTGCATCATGCTGGTCAGCCGGTAATAAATAACCCCATTTGCTGAACTACCTTTGGTGAAGCACATTGGGGGTAATTCTGAGTTGATCGCAGCAGTAACTTTGTTAGCAGGTGGGAAAAACTATAGATTTGGGTGGGGTGTGTTCAATCTGCAATCTAAATTTCAGTGTAAAAATAAAGCAGCCAGTATTTACCCTGCACAGAAACAAAATAACCCACCCAAATCTAACTCTCTCTGCACATGTTATATCTGCCTCCCCTGAAGTACACATGGTTTTGCCCAACTGCTAACAAAGTTCTTGCTGCGATCAACTCAGAATTGCCCCCATAGAACAAGCAGTGTTCTTCGTCCTTCATCAAGCATATTGCATTTTAATAAAATATTTTTTTCATATGTATTGATCGTTATCAGGGTCATAAAGAGACAATAGAAGGCAGCCGCCTCCGGATGCCAGCCCTGAAGGGGGCACGCTGACCTCTTCCAATGCTCCTAAGGGCCTTAGGCAGATAGCTGAGGGTCTTCTCTTTCCAGGGGTACCAGGTTTTTGAAAATCGGCCATGGGGAACCGGAAATATCCGACTTCAAAGCAGCGGTTACTGTGCAAGCCTGTAAATTGCTGTTTCTGGGCAGATATCTGTGGTTCTGTCTGACTTAGAATTTTGCTGATGTTATATTTCAAAAGCTAGGACTCTTCCCCTTAGGTGGACACTGGAAGCTTATCTCCACCATCCCCAGAATCAGAGATATCAGCCTTCCAGAAGCCCCTCCATCTCCACACATCTGGGATACAGTTTCATATTTTTAGTCAGTGGATTGCTCCGGCCCCTAAACCCTGATCCCCCCAAACCCCAAACTCTCTGTTTTTTTTATTCCATTGAAAGCTAAGAAATCCATCCCCAGAAACAAGTTGGGATTGGGATGCCGGTGGCCGGGATCCTGGCAGTCAGCATACCAACGCCAGGATCCCGGCCATTAAAATGCCGGCAGGGGGACGAGCACAACTAAGCTGCGATCACCACACTGCGGGCTCGGTGGCTTGCTGTGCTCGCCACAGGTTCTATTCCCAATCTATGGGTGTCATGGACACCCATGAGTGAGAATAGCCCCTGTTAGCCGGGATTCCGGCTGGCGGCATTGTCAGTGATCGGGATAATGGCATCGGTATAATGACTGCCGGATCCCGACTGCTGGCTACATAACTACATCCCCCAGGAACCAGAGATATCAATGGTCTAGCAAGATGCCCTCTCAGCAGAAAATGATGACTATGAAGCCCACTCCACTATCCTCCCCGTCACCCGCGTATTAAACAGCCCCTTCCACCCTGGAAGTCATGTACTAGGGCTCTTTAATTCAGCCCAATACCTCCCTTCTACAGTTCAGTGTTCTTCCTCCTGCACCATGTCACTAAACCACCCATCCGTACAATACAGGAGTAATTAGCAGAAATTACTGCTCCAGGTCCTGCATGCTGAGCGGAAGAACCCCCCCTACCGCCCATGGGACCTCACAGTCGCCGCCGATAGCACCCCACACCCCTACAGCTGGAGGATGGGTATGGGCCCCAGTGCATTACATTGCCCAGGGGTCTATGCTGCTGTTAAGACGATCCTGGTTGGCCCGTCGGGGTGACATATAGGAACCTAAGCGCAAATTGATGTTAATGAAGGAGGGAACGATCGTATGCCATCCTTCATTGGCATGCTACACAGTAGCGGATCTTGCCACGGGCGCCGGCGCCATCCGGAGGGCGCCGCACCATGGCAAGATCCGCTACTGTGCCCCCCGCTGTGAAGGGAACCAGACGCTACGCGTTTAGTTTCCCTTCGTGGAGGGGACCTTTGCTGTGCGGAGCGCAATGACGTCATCGCGCACCGCACAGAATTGTGGCACAGACGCTAGGGGTCATAATTGACCTCTAGTGTCTATGCTGATGCGAGGAGAGGAGCAGCGCCGGCGGAGGTCTGCAGCGGTCTGGAATCAGGAGTGGAGATAGTAAGTATACTTTTTTTTTTTTCTCTTTCAGCGGCGCTACAGGGGGCACAAATGGGGGCGTAACTGACCACGCCCCGTATGAAGCCATGCCCCTATCGTTTTACCCAGGGCGCCACAAGGGGCAAGAACCAGCCCTGATGCTACAGCACATCAAGCCTGTTGCAGCACAACATGTTGCAAAACTGTGCAGCATATCAAACCTGTTGCAGCACAACTTGTTGCAAAACTGTGCAGCACATCAAACCTGACAGCGGGCACCCTCATATCAGATATACACATTGCCCAATATGCGCCGTTGTGAGCGATATGGTGGTCTAATCCACCAGATCAGAAGACATATCGTTCAATGTGTACCTAGCGTTATATTTTGTGATAAGCAGCTGTCCCATATACATGAATAAGACTTGGGTTAGACCTGGATGATAAGGCGCTGATATAGGGTTAGGAAAGGAACAGGAGATTTTTGCTTGTGTAGCATTGGTATGTACATATGTTAATGAAGGCAATCATTTCAGTTGTGTTGATATTTGCTTTTGGTTATGGAAAGGGTTAACATCTACCAGGGTCATCACTGAAGCCTGTTGACTTATTGGGAGGTTGTCCTTATCTTTGCTCTCAGTAAAAGCTAAAAAGTTAAGGTCACCGGATTTGTTCAACAGAGTAGAATTTAAACAACCTCTGCTATAAAACTTATTTGTTTTTTAATGTGTGTGATAAGCATTTACAAAGAAACGTTTTTTCTAGTAGACATGTCACTGTAACCTCTTCTTCTCTGAAGTAAGGGATTGAATATGTATGAAAACACGTAACAGTGGTATGCCTGTCCTCTAGATCAGCAGTGATACTGGGCGGGATGTACTAAGCGGAAAATGCGGTAAACCCCCTGTTTACCGCATTTTTCTGATGTACCATCCTCCGGCCGGCAGGTCAGCGCCGCGGCGGGGTTCGCCAGCTTTAGCTGGCGATAGTCCATAGAAGCCCATGGGCTTCTCTCCGCGGCGCTGTGTGAGGGATCCGATCGGATCCCTCCCAGCATGCCTTGCGGCCACCCCCGTCACCCTGCGCATGCGCAGACTGACTCCTGGGACCGAATCCCGGATGTCAGGCTGCCGCTGTGCATCGTGGAGGACAGCTCTTATCGGAAGAGCTGTCCTCCGCAATGCTGATCGCATATGTAAGTACATACGCGATCAGCATCGTGGCGCAGGGCGGCGATGTACATTAGTACATCCCGCCCTCTATGTTTCCCTACAAGCAGCATGAAACCTTCCTAGGCATTTTTAAATGCGTGAGGCTAATCTGATATTCTCATCTGAGTCAGGGGCGCATTAAGAGAGGAGGGGGCCTGTCTGCAGTCTCCGATTGGGCCCCCTGCTCTCCAGCGGTGAAGTAGACGCTGGCATTGTGCCAGAGTCTACTGCACATGTGCAGGTCTCCGGGAACATGACGCCCACGCTGCGTTCCCGGGGACATCTCTATTACGCATGTGTGAATCACCAGAAAATAGCCGCGGAAAGCCATTTTCCGAGTGATATTTGCCGCTCTGCAGCCAGTACCAGGCTGATGGAGAGGTGCCAGGGCCTGTGTGCACCACACCCCCATCAGTGATGCTGAGTGATGTCAGACAAGTCAGCCAGAGTGCAAGTGTATTTGTATGAGGACTTCCTGTCTGAGTAGCAGCAGAGTATGCGGCAGAGCAGCAGCAGAAGTGGCATAGATAGAGGAATCCCTGCGGTTGTGTCTATGTTGCCTTCGTGCAAAGGACCTGGACGTGACAAAACGAGTGGGCAGGAGACAACTTCTGCCCTTACAGCTCCTAAATGTTTCCTTCGTTCTCCGTACGTTTAGGGTATTTTTTTTTTCTATGCAGCATTGGACCCCTCGCGGGCTCGCTTCGCTCGCCACGCATCGGGCTCGGTGTCTCGCTCCGCTCCGCTCGCCACACTTTTCTATTCCAAATAGATTGTGACATGGACCCAGGGGGTTATGGGAAAGGTCCTTAGCGCGAAGAGAATCTAGACGCAACCGAATCCCTGCAATCGGAATTTAATTGGTTGCAGCCCACTTATACTTGTTAATACCTGTTAGAGGCACTAGGGGGGTAATTCAGAGTTGATCGCAGCAGCAAATTTGTTAGCAGTTGGGCAAAACCACGTGCACTGCAGGTGTGGCAGATATAACATGTGCAGAGAGAGTTAGATTTGGGTGGGTTATTTTGTTTCTGTGCAGGGTAAATACTTGGCTGATTTATTTTTACACTGCAATTTAGATTTCAGTTTGAACACACCCCATCCAAATCTAACTCTCTCTGCACATGTTATATCTGCCCCACCTGCACTGCACATGGGGGGTCATTCCGAGTTGTTCGCTCGTTATTTTTTTCTCGCAACGGAGCGATTAGTCGCTAATGCGCATGCGCAATGTCCGCAGTGCGACTGCGCCAAGTAAATTTGCTATGCAGTTAGGTAGTTTACTCACGGCATTACGAGGTTTTTTCTTCGTTCTGGTGATCGTAATGTGATTGACAGGAAGTGGGTGTTTCTGGGCGGAAACAGGCCGTTTTATGGGTGTGTGCGAAAAAACGCTACCGTTTCTGGGAAAAACGCGGGAGTGGCTGGAGAAACGGAGGAGTGTCTGGCCGAACGCTGGGTGTGTTTGTGACGTCAAACCAGGAACGATAAGCACTGAACTGATCGCAGATGCCGAGTAAGTGTGGAGCTACTCAGAAACTGCTAAGAAGTGTGTATTCGCAATTTTGCTAATCTTTCGATCGCAATTTTGATAAGCTAAGATTCACTCCCAGTAGGCGGCGACTTAGCGTGTGCAAAGCTGCTAAAAGCATCTTGCGAGCGAACAACTCGGAATGACCCCCATGGTTTTGCCCAACTGCTAACAAATTTGCTGCTGCGATCAACTCTGAATTAGGCCCTATGTCCAGCACTGTGTACACCACTGAATCAGGCCCAGTGAGTGATGACTCCTATTATAGCAGGAGACATTGGGAAAGAGGACTGCAAGGGAAGTCTGTCACCCAAAGCCAGAGCAGTAGAAGAGATGTAGTGCAAAACACCTGTAGCACACCTTGTTAGCAGAGGTGCTTTGTCGCAGATCAAATCTTCCCTTACATACTTATTAGTCATTACGGCACACACCATGAAGCTCTTTGTGGTATAACTATTAATAATAAACTGTTTTGGTTATGAGCATGCAGACATGACAGCTTTACATGAATAACATTACTGTACTACATTTCCATACTCTTCTGGAAGAATACTGTAACAACGAAGAATATTTTTATATTCAGACAGAGTGCCAACATACCAACAACACTTCGTTACAGCACCACCTGCTGTCCCTCCCGTATAATCAATCTAACATTATTTAGGGGGTCATTCCGAGTTGTACGCTCGCTAGCTGCTTTTAGCAGCATTGCACACGCTAAGCTGCCGCCCTCTGGGAGTGTATCTTAGTTTAGCAGAATTGCGAACGAAAGATTAGCAGAATTGCGAATAGAAATTTCTTAGCAGTTTCTGAGTAGCTCGAGACTTACTCCTACACTGCGATCAACTCAGCCCGTTTAGTTCCTGGTTTGACGTCACAAACACGCCCAGCGTTCGGCCAGCCACTCTCCCGTTTCTCCAGACACTCCCGCGTTTTTCCCTGACACGCCTGCGTTTTTCCGCACACTCCCAGAAAACGGCCAGTTTCCGCCCAGAAACACCCACTTCCTGTCAATCACACTCCGATCACTTCAACGATGAAAAATCTTCGTTCGGACGTGAGTAAATCTACTAAGTTTTGAGCTAAAATACTAACCGCATGCGCACTGCGAACCATGCGCATGCGCATTTTTGCCTTAATCGCTCCGTTGCGAAAATCGGCAACGAGCAAACAACTCGGAATGACCCCCTTAGTCTGTTGCAAGATCACAAACTTGTCAAGGTTTACGGTGATATTGATAATGTCATGTCACGGACACAGGGTTTGAGTTTGGTGCACTGCCTATGGTGGATGTGCTTGGCTGCCGGATCTCTGCTCATCCTGAATATCTTTCCTGCCATTATCAGAGACCAAACCCAAACCTGTTTCGGTGACATGACGTTATCACTGTGCACCTTGACAAATTGGCAATTAATTTAATCTGCTGATGTGCCCTTTAAATGCAGAAATCTGATCACACTGCGCACCTCAATGTCTGATCATGTTTCCGCCAGCCCCGCCATCTTACAGCTGCTGATGTTGGGACAGTATGACTGATATGAGGCGCAGTATAATGGCTGTGATGGGAAGGAGTGGTCTACCTGCTCTGGTCTGGTGGAAAGTAAGAATGAAACAGAACGTTAGGCTCAAATGTATTAAGCTTTAAAAATTGATAAAGTGGACTGGAGACGGATAACGAGTGATGAATGACCAGCCAAACAGTTCAAACTTTCATTTTTCAAACACAGCCTGTTACATGGCAGGTAGGAAGCTGATTGGCTGGTCAATTATCACTCTTTGGACCAAATTAATTAAGCTTTAACAAAAGATAAAGTGGAGACAGATAAAGAGAGATAAGTGACCAGCCAATCAGCTCCTAAAGGGGCCTACACACGGTGCAATATTTCTTCTGATATGGACTATATAGTCTATATCGGAAGAAAATATAGTGCATATCGCACTGTGTGGAATCTCCTTGCGATGCTGATACGCAGTCCCACGGGGTTGGCATAGCAAGGAAAAACAGACTGTGCAGGCAGCCCAACATTGACTATATAAGTGGTGCCGGGCTCCGGCCACATCGAACGGTCAATGTCGGGCATTTCCTGCATCGCGCCGTGTGTACCTGGCTTAACTGTCATTTTTCAAAACACAGCCTGTGACATGACAGTTACGAATTGGTTGGCTGGTGGCTTATCTCTCTTTATCCGTCTCCATACTATCACTTTGAAAGGCTTAATACTTTTGGGCCATTATACACATGAGACCGAATTTATTGAATCAGTTAGTATTTATGTGCTATGTATCTGCTACACACACCATGGGGGTCATTCCGAACCGATCACAGTGTGCTTTCATTCGCACAGCTGCGACTGGGTCACTACTGCGCACGCGCAGGGGCCGTCATGTGCACGCTCATCATTGCCTGGCGACGGCAATCGCCAGGCAACAACGCTGACTATGAAGAGAGCGGTCGCGGCGGAGACCGTAAGGAGATTGACTGCAGGAAGGCGTTCCGGGGCAACAACTCACTGTTTGGAGCCGTTTTCGGGGAGTGGTAAGGAAAACGCAGGCGTGTCAAGGCGAACGGAGGGCGGATGTCTGACGTCAAAGCCGTGCCTATCATCGCTGGATCCGTCGCGCAGGGTAAGTACGTCCAGGGCTGGTCTTGTTTTGCAGGAAACTTTTTTAGCATAGCAGGGCTGCACAAGCGTTCGCAGCCCTGCTAAGCTAAAATACACTCCCCCATAGGCAGAGATTAGTTGATCGCAGCAGCAGCAAAAAATAGGATTTTAGTGCCTACCGGTAAATCCTTTTCTCCTAGTCCGTAGAGGATGCTGGGGACTCCAAAAGGACCATGGGGTATAGACGGGATCCGCAGGAACTTGGGCACACTGAAAAGACTTTGACTGTGTGTGAACTGGCTCCTCCCTCTATGCCCCTCCTCCAGACCTCAGTTATAGGAACTGTGCCCAGGAGAGACGGACATTTCGAGGAAAGGATTTTTGTTTACTCTAAGGGCGAGAAACCTACCAGCCCACACCACAAACATACCGTACAACCGGAGTAACAGGAAACCAGATAACAGTATGAATTAACAACAGCAACAAGCTAAATACAACTAAAACACAACCCGTTTGTAAACAAATTTAACCAGTAATAATACACTGCAAGTAACAGTCCGCACTGGGATGGGCGCCCAGCATCCTCTACGGACTAGGAGAAAAGGATTTACCGGTAGGCACTAAAATCCTATTTTCTCTTACGTCCAACAGGATGCTGGGAACTCCAAAAGGACCATGGGGTCTATACCAAAGCTCCAGAACGGGCGGGAGAGTGCGGACGACTCTGCAGCACCGATTGAGCAAACATGAGGTCCTCATCAGCCAGGGTATCAAACTTGTAAAACTTAGCAAAGGTGTTTGAACCCGACCACGTAGCTGCTCGGCAAATCTGAAGTGCAGAGACCCCTCGGGCAGCCGCCCAAGACGAGCCCACTCTTCTGGTAGAATGGGCCTTTACTGACTTCGGCAACGGTAGCCCAGCCGAAGAATGAGCTTGCTGAATCGTACTACAAATCCAGCATGTAATAGTTTGCTTAGAAGCAGGATTTCCAATCTTGTTGGAAGCATTCAGGACAAACAAAGCCTCTATTTTCCTGGTAAGAGCCATTCTGGCGACATAAATTTTCAAAGCTCTTACAACATCGAGAGACCTTGGAACCGCCACAGCATCTGTAGCCACAGGTACCACAATAGGTTGGTTAATGTGAAATGAAGAAACCACCTTCGGCAGAAATTGTTGACGAGTCCTCAATTCTGCTCTATCTGAATGAAAGATCAAATATGGACTCTTGTGAGATAAGGCCGCCAACTCTGACACTCGCCTGGCAGATGCCAGAACCAACAGCATGACCACCTTCCAAGTGAGAAACTTTAACTCCACCTTACGCAAAGGTTCAAACCAGGGAGACATAAGAAACTGCAAGACCAATTCAAGATCCCACGGCGCCACTGGCGGCACAAAAGGAGGATGGATATGCAGCACTCCCTTCACAAAAGTCTGCACCTCTGGAAGGACGGCCAATTCCTTTTGAAAGAAAATAGATAAAGCCGAAATCTGCACTTTGATGGAACCCAATTTCAGGCCTGCATCGACGCCTGCCTGCAAAAAATGGAGAAAACGACCCAAGTGAAACTCCTCCGCAGGAGCAGTTTTGGTCTCACACCACGAAACATACTTTCTCCAAATACGGTGATAATGTTTCGCCATAACTTCCTTCCTAGCCTTAAGGAGAGTGGGGATGACCTACCCAGGAATACCTTTTCGAGCTAAGATTTGGCGCTCAACTTCCACGCCGTCAAACGCAGCCGCGGTAAGTCCGGAAACACGCATGGCCCCTGCAGTAACAGGTCCTCCCTTAGAGGAAGCGGCCGAGGATCTTCCACTAGTAATTCCTGAAGATCCGGATACCAGGCCCTGCGTGGCCAGTCTGGAACGACGAGCATCGCCTGAACCCTTGCTCGATGTATCATCCCCAGCACCTTTGGAATGAGAGGAAGCGGAGGGAACACATACACTGACTTAAACACCCACGGAGTCACTAGGGCATCAACTGCACTGGCTTGGGGGTCCCTTGATCTGGAACAATACCTCGGAAGCTTCTTGTTGAGGCGAGACGCCATCATGTCTATCAGAGGAATTCCCCAACGCTTCGTCACTTCTGCAAATACCTCTTGGTGAAGAGCCCACTCTCCCGGATGGAGATCGTGTCTGCTGAGGAAGTCTGCTTCCCAGTTGTCCACACCCGGGAGGAAGACTGCTGACAGAGCGCTCACGTGCTGTTCCGCCCAGCGAAGGATTCTTGTGGCCTCCACCATAGCCGTCCTGCTCCTTGTTCCGCCTCGACGGTTTACATGCGCCACTGCTGTTATGTTGTCCGACTGGATCAGGACAGGACGACCCTGAAGAAGACTCTTTGCTTGTAGCAGGCCGTTGTAAATGGCTCTTAACTCGAGAACATTTATGTGGAGATAAGATTCCTGGTTTGACCATTTCCCCTGGAAATTTCTTCCTTGGGTGACTGCGCCCCAGCCTCGGCGACTTGCATCTGTTGTCAGTAGGACCCAGTCCTGGATTCCGAATCGGCGCCCTTCTAGAAGGTGAGAGCTTTGTAGCCACCACAGGAGAGAAATCCTGGCCCTGGAAGATAGACTTATTTTCCGGTGCATGTGCAGGTGAGACCCGGACCATTTGCTCAGCAGATCCCACTGAAACACCTGGGCATGAAACCTGCCAAACGGAATGGCTTCATACGCCGCAACCATCTTCCCCAGAACCCGAGTACATTGATGAATCGACACACTTGTCAGCCTCAGAAGCTCCCTGACCATTGTCTGTAATTCCAGAGCTTTGTCTTCCGGAAGAAACACTCTCTGTAACTCCGTGACAAGAATCATGCCCAGGATTCAACTGAGACTTTGGCAAATTTAGAACCCAACCGTGTTGTCGCAGAACCGACAGAGACAGATCCACATTTCTTAACAATTGTTCCTCGGACCTTGCCTTTATCAGGAGATCGTCTAAGTACGGAATAATTGTAACCCCTTGTTTGCGAAGGAGAACCATCATTTCCGCCATGACTTTGGTGAAAATCCTCGGGGCCGTGGAAAGCCCAAACGGCAACGTCTGAAATTGGTAATGACAATCCTGTACCGCAAATCTGAGGAAGGCCTGATGCGGAGGATATATCGGGACGTGTAATTAGGCATCCTTTATGTCGACTGACGCCATAAAATCCCCCCCTTCTAGGCTGGAGATCACAGCTCGAAGAGATTCCATCTTGAACTTGAAAACTTTCAAGTATGGATTGATGGATTTTAGGTTCAGAATCGGTCTGACCGAACCGTCCAGCTTCGGTACAACAAAAAGGCTCGAGTAGAACCCCTCCCCCTGTTGGGACAGGGGAACGGGAACAATGACCCTCTGTTGACAGAACTTTTGTATCGCTGCATTCACCACCTCCCTGTCCGGAAGAGACACTGGCAAGTCCGAAATGAAAAAGCGGCGAGGGGGCATCTCCTGAAACTCCAGCCTGTATCCCTGAGACACTATGTCTAGGACCCAAGGATCCAGGCCTGATTGAACCCAGACCTGACTGAAGATCCGCAGACGGCCCCCCACCGGCCTGGACTCCCTCAGGGGAGCCCCAGCGTCATGTGGTGGACTTGGTAGAGGCGGGGGAGGACTTTTGATCCTGGGCGCCTGATACTGCAGGCGACTTTCTTCCCCTTCCTCTACCCTTTGAAGCGAGAAAGGACGAGCCTTTTCCTCGCTTGTATTTATTGGGCTGAAAGGACTGCATCTGCTGATGGGGTGCCTTTTTCTGTTGTGTGGGAACATAAGGAAGAAAAGATGACTTACCCGCAGTCGCGGTAGACACCAGGTCAGCCAGGCCACTACCTTTGAAGGGAAGAGCTTCCATATTTTTCTTGGAGTCGGCATCAGCATTCCATTGATGGATCCACAGCGCCCTCCTGGCTGAGATCGCCATGGCATTGGCTCTTGATCCCAAGAGACCAACATCCCTCGCCGCATCCTTCAGGTAATCTGCAGCGTCCTTGATATAACCAAGATTCAAAAGAATATTATCTTTATCAAGGGTATCCATATCAGAAGCTAAATTATCAGCCCATTTAGCAATAGCACTACTCACCCATACCGACGCCCCAGCAGGTCTGAGTAATGCACCTGTATTAACGAAAATGACCTTCAAAGACGTCTGCAGCTTGCGATCTGCCGGATCCTTGAGAGCTGCCGTGTCAGGAGACGGAAGCGCCACCTTCTTAGACAAACGGGATAGAGCCTTGTTGACATTCGGAGACGACTCCCATTTTTCCCTGTCATCAGAGGGGAATGGATACGCCATGAAAATCCTCTTGGGAATCTGCCACCTCTTATCTGGTGACTCCCAAGCCTTTTCACAAAGAGCATTCATTTCATTTCATGAGAGGGGGAAATTTCACCTCAGGCCTTTTCCCTTTAAATAAACAAATCCTTGTTACCTGCACCGCAGGTTCGTCAGAGATACGTAAAACATCTTTAATAGCCACAATCATGTACTGAATACTCTTAACTAGCCTTGGGTGTAAAGTAGCCTCATTGAAATCGACATCGGAATCAGAATCCGTGTCGGTATCCGTATCTACCATCTGGGTAAACGAACGCTTTTGTGACCCTGACGGGGCCTGCACCTGAGTCAAAGCATCCTCCATGGATTTCCTCCACACTTGTGTCTGAGACTCAGATTAATCCAACCTCTTAGACAATGAGGTCACATTTGCATTAAGTGCACTTAACATAGTAACCAAATCAGGTGTCGGCTGTGTCGACAGAGCCATCTCTATCCCCGTTTCTGAACCCCCAGCAACCTCCTCCGGGGAGCCTCAGACATGCCGACACCCCCACATACACACTGCCTCAGCCAGGGGACAGACCCACATGGAAGCCCGGAGAGAGAGAACACAGAGGGAGTATGCCAGCTCACACCCCAGCGCCCATATATCACACCAAAACAATATATGGCAATAGCGCTGCTCTTAATTAAACTTAAGCACCAAAATATCTGTCCCCCCCCGCCCGCTTTGCTCCCTTTTACTTGAATGGAGTCTGGAGGTCCCGGGCCAGAGTCTCATGCAGCGGCTGTGGATGAGAGAAAATGGCGCAGGTGAGCAGTGTGTCTAAGCCCCGCCCCTTCCCGGCGCGCTTAAGTCCCGCAAAAATTCAAACTGCTATGCTGGCGGGGGTATGGAAAACGGTGCCCGGGCACCGAAAATGCCTGTCTGCCAGCCCTTTAAGACCCCAGTAACATGCTGCCCAGGGCGCTCCCCCCCAGCGCCCTGCACCCGCAAGTGCCGTTGGTGAAGTGTGTGGGAGCATGGAGCGCAGCGCTACCGCTGCGCTGCTACCTCGTTACTGAAGTCTTCTGCCATCTGATGTGTTCGGATCTTCACATACTCACTCGGCTTCTTTCTTCTGGCTTCTGTGAGGGGGGTGACGGCGCGGCTCCGGGAACAAGCAGCTAGGCGAACCAAGTGATCGAACCCTCTGGAGCTAATGGTGTCTGGTAGCCTAAGAAGCAGAGCCCTTAACTAAGTAGAAGTAGGTCTGACTTCTCTCCCCTCAGTCCCACGATGCAGGGAGCCTGTAGCCAGCAGGTCTCCCTGAAAATAAAAAACCTAACAAAAGTCTTTTCTAGAGAAACTCAGTAGAGCTCCCCTAGTGTGTGTCCAGTCACTCCTGGGCACAAAGTCTAACTGAGGTCTGGAGGAGGGGCATAGAGGGAGGAGCCAGTTCACACCCAGTCAAAGTCTTTTCAGTGTGCCCAAGCTCCTGCGGATCCCGTCTATACCCCATGGTCCTTTTGGAGTCCCCAGCATCCTCTAGGACGTAAGAGAAAGTTGCTTGGTGCGATCAACTCGGAATGAGGGCCCATGGGGATCATTCCGAGTTGATAAATTTAGCACAGCTACGATCATGAACTCAGACATGCGGGGAGACGCCCAGCACAGGGCTAGTCGTAGTCCGCCCCGTATGTTAGTGCCGCCCCCCCCCCCTTCCCCCGCAGAAGTGCAAAGGCATCGCACAGCAGCGATGCCTTTGCACTTCAAGAGTAGCTCTTGGCCAGCGCAGCTTTAGCGTGCTGGGCGGGAGCTACTCTTCGCTCCCTGGCCCGCAGTAGCTGCGTGTGATGTCACGCAGCCGCTGTGAGCCACTCCCCGCACGGTCCGGCCACGCCTACGTTGGCCAGGCCGCGCCCATGAAACGGCGGCCAAACGCCACCGATTCGCCCCTCCCGCCCATCGACCGCCTCTGCCTGTCAATCAGGCAGAGGTGATCGTAGCACAACGATGGGCGGCCATGCGCCAGCGCATTACGGCGCCGGCGCATGCACAGTTCTGACCCGATTGCTACGCTGCGAAAAACTTCAGCATGCGATCGGGTCAGAATTACCCCCTATATACGGAACACCTTCCCCTGAAAATCCTGCACTTATTCCTGTATATATGCAAATAGTAAGTACATAAACACTTTGCTATGCCTCTTGCTGTACCATTACTCCACAGGTACAATATTCTAAAACCTGCGTCATGCAGGAACAATCTGATGCTTCTTGATGACATATCACTATTTATCGGTTGTGTCTCCACAGATGTACTGTAAAAGTTTCCATTGAGTCAGTGCGTCACTGAGGCAATGTGTGGGTGGTATAATGTCATGTTCTTTATGTGTGATCTGTAATATGCAGAATTATATTTGCTAGTTTGGTAAAACAAACAAACATCTGACTCAGACATCTCTGTTATAGTTTTCTTGAAGATAGCTCTCATTAAACAAAAATAATCGTGTTTATATATATGCATTGTAATTCAGTAGTTGTTCAAGAGGTAAACAGATGCTTATTTATTGTTAGGAACAGAGTGATCCAACAGACAACCTTCTACATTTATTCTATATTCCTCCAATTCTCCTTCATCCCCAATGGACATGGAGGTAAATTTACACTTTGGTATATCTCTTTCCAATTCTTATATATAAGTGGTATTACCCTATAAAAACAGATTCAGTATGATTTGCTGGATGTCGGGATCCCGGCGGGCAGCATACCGGTGGCGATCGCAGCATGTCCCCTAGTGAGCTCACTTCACTCGCCACGCTTCGGGCCCAGTGGTCGTCACAGGGTTATATTTCCCTTGGGTGGTGGCGAGGACCACCACCCGACCTGGGATTTCTACCGATGGTCGGGATTCCGATCGCTGTTATTTCACTGTGTGTCGGGTTTCGCGGTGTCGGTATCCTGACAGCCGGCAAAACTTGGATGTGACATTTGTAGTCTTAGTGATGGGCAACATGACTGAGTGAGCAAGAACATTTTTGGTTACTTAAGAAGGAAAAGGTTACATAGAAAACCAATGCTGTAATTGCTAGTCCGTTATAAGATCAATATAATAGAACCCTACAATAAGGTAATACAGAACTGTCTACTAAGCTTTTCACTGAGTGATCTGGTGCTGTGCCAGAGTCTACCGTGCATGCGCAGGTCTCTGGGGAAATGGCATGTTGGCAAGTGCCAGTTTCCCCATGATATTTGCAGCACTGATGCTGCCGCATGGGACTCCGGAGAGTTATGTATTGAAGAAATGGGTGCAGTGTGTCTGGTGTGGGACCCCATCGACCTAGGGGCCCGTGTGCACCGCACACCCTGCACCACATATAGAAATTTCACTGCCCGTATCATATTACGGAATAGGCTGTATCATATCTGGTTATTTCAGGTTCCAAGTGGTAAGTGCAGGGGATGTGGAGATGTAATTTGCATCATCCTTAACATCACTATGGAAGAGGTTGGGGTCCCTGCTGTCCCAGGAGCCTGGGAGAACTCCACCAAAATTTGTGAGAGTAGGCAATTATGGGCTGTGTAAATGCCACATTCAATTCAAAAGGAAAAATACGATAAATCATCATGGGTGTGAAATGTGGACACCAAGTCAACGGGTGCACCTCTATGTATGGATATAAGTACTTCCCACTTTCTAAAGTGAAAAAATGGTTAAGATGATTTCTCTAAATGGCGAGAGCAGTGTGCAGGGCATCATAAAAAGGTTAAGCTGCTTGCCAAATACTTAGCAATTGTGGAACGTAACTTTATATATTGTAATGCCATACATCCCAGTTATCCTGCTTTAGGACATCCCAACAGTCCTGATTTCCTAGTCTTAAAGAATGAAAACAGTATAAACCGAAATGTCTCCTAACCGAAAACATCACTGCCAGATTTTCAAAAGTTTTTCACATGGAAAGTATTGTCAATATGTGCTGTAAACTGATTACCATTTAACAAAAGTAAATAAATAATCAGTACAGGTCACCTTAATTCTTTAATAAAACTATAAAACAATTAAAAATGTCAAAATGCCACTGAACTAAAGTGAGAAAGGTCCTGAACAATGACACTTGTCAGCATGCATCTCCTATTGAGGGTGTTATTGCTCATAAATGTCAGCCTCCTGCAATTATTATGTAGATTAATGGTTTTAAAAACGCACTACTGCCTCCAGTTGCTCCAAGTACATTACGGCTCGCCCTCGGGGATAGAATATAAATGCATCCCACAGTGAGAGATTACTATTCACAAAAATATATGTACAGGATTTTCAGTGGCTGTGCTAATTTATATTTTATATTTGTTGCTTCGTCCCTCCCGCCCCATCCTGTCCCACGTTTAGTCCCACCCTCACTGAAAATTACTTCATTGGAATTAGATACATTTTAGGCGTACATCAAATATTCTTTATATAAAGAATATATATATATATATATATATATAGTCCAAAGCGGTGTCCGGCACTCAGAAGAAAAGAACGAAAAAATGCTGCGGTGCCCTCCTCATGAGAGAAGGCTTCCCATAATACAGGTAGATGGAATAGGCGGCACTCTGCAGACTGATATGAAGAATATTTCCTTTATTGGCAACGGGCCGACATGTTTCGGAGAAACCTCTCCGTCCTCAGGGCCAGACAGACTGGCCCTGAGGACGGAGAGGTTTCTCCGAAACATGTCGGCCCGTTGCCAATAAAGGAAATATTCTTCATATCAGTCTGCAGAGTGCCGCCTATTCCATCTACCTATATATATATATATATATATATATATATATATATATATATCTGTATGGTTTTTATATCCTAGGAGGTTTATTTGCGAAGCATCAGGTCGGCACTTCTGATCATGTTTATGCTAAAGATGTGAGCCGGACCTTTTGATGGTTTTGGTTCTAATTCGTCATCCGGTTTTGGTTTTGGATTCGGTTTTGGATTTTGGTCGTGACTGGTTTTGGTTTCCGTTGACAAAAGAATATAAAATCACATAATTTGGACCTTTTTTATCCTAGAGTATTATTAGTCTCAATGGGGTCAATTCTATTCGGCAACTAAAGAATAGCGCCGGGAATTAGCTCCCGACGCTATTCAATTCTGCTACTAGTTGCCCGCAATTGTCGGGAATTCTTCTCTCATCCCCGGGGGATGAGAGAATAAACCCGACAAAAGTGCTGCCTCGCGGCCGGCGCGAGGCTGATTCTGTCGGGAATCAGCCTCGCGCCGGGTAGTTAAGTCGGAGAATGCCCGTTCTCCCGACAAAACTACCTGTTAAGTCGGCGAGAACGGGACATCGCCGACTTAACTTTAGCTGAATTGAATAGCGTCGGGAGCTAATTCCCGGCGCTATTCTTTAGTTGCCGAATAGAATTGACCCCAATAACATTAATTTCCACTCATTTATTTTCCAGTCAATTTTGAGCACCTCACAGCTCCTGTCGGGCCAGATCTAATGAGGGGCAAGCTCAGCGGCCGTGCGGGATGCCGGCCGAACTCGGAAGTTTTTTTAAAGGGGCAATCACTTGCAAGGCTGGTTTTGCTATGTAAGCGGTTGCCCTTTTAAAAAAACATCCGAGTTTGGCCAGCATCACATTCGGACGCCGAACTTGCCCCTCATTACATCTGGTCCATTGTTTTCATCCGCTTTAGGCCATAGGCTGCAGCGAGCTGGCTGGTTACTAAGTAACAGAGCAGCGGGACAAACACACAGCAATTTATAAGAATCATTGCCACACAGCAGTGGGAGAAATGAAAAGTGTTGCAAGATGGAATTGTCCTTGAACAAAGTCGCATTGGGGTGTAGTGCGCAGACAAGCACAAATAAATGATTCAACAATTTATATATATGTATAGACTGCTATATATATCAAGCCAAGAGTAGTTACCAACCTGATATCTGCATAACTTTTGAGAACTCGACAATCTACCCAACCCCACAAGCTCGCTGCCTTGGTGTCATCTTTGACTCTGAACTGTCCTTTGTTCCACACATTCAATCTGTCTCTAAATCATGTTAAATGCATCTAAAAAACATATCCAGAATACGACTGAATCTTACACAAGATACTGCAAAAACTCTAATCCATGCTCTGATTATCTCCAGCATTGATTATTGCAATAGTCTCCTGACTGGTCTTCCCAAAAAAGGACTCTCACCACTTGCGGGAGCCATTTTCCGAGTGATTTCTGTCCTCAGTGCAGGGCCGCCGTCACGGGACTCCGGAGGGGTAAGAATAATATATGAGTGCAGTGTGGGCCCCCCATTGCACACACTGCACCCATTAGACAAATGCCTATGTTTCTGCTTCACTTTCTGTGTATCCCCGCTACTCATGATCTCAGCATGAGATGATGGATCCTACAGGAAAACCTTTCCACCAAAGGTACCCAAGAATCAAGGCCCAAGACCACTCATTACGTAATATACAGTGGTGTCTGAAAGTTTGTGAACCCTTCAGAATGTTCTAAATTTCCGCTGAAATTAGGCCTAAAACTACCTCAGATTTTCATACAAGTCCTAAAAGTACATAAAGAAAACCAAATCAAACAAATGAGACAACAAAATGAGATGTGCTCATTTTTTATTGAGAAAAATTATCCAATATCGCATATCTGTGAGTGGCAAAAGTATGTGAACCTTTAGGCTTAGCCAGGTACAGATTGATCACAGGGAAGAGTCCTGGTGGGCTGATGTGCATGTGGGGCCTGTTTTGTTTGTTGGCATGTGAGGGGTGGTGCTACAGCCAATGTTATACAGTATACCTCTGGTGCTACCCATATGAGGCCACATTTAGTTCCCAATACACCCCTGCCCGACGTTGAAAAAAAATGCAATAGAATATGCTAGTGCTACGTAAATGTTACAGCCAAGAATTATAAAACCTCTTGGTGTCACTGGGACTTTCAAACAGCAGTGAAAATTCAAATCAAATTGTAATACCAAAAGCTATGTTATACATTTAATATGTTTTTTTTTTCTGTGGGGGACAATTTTTTTCTGTGGGGGCAAATATCTGTTTTTCCTGTGGGGGCCAATGTTTTTTATTTTTTTCCTTGTGCAATGTTTTTGATCTGCGCTTACATCCGAGTTGCACAGTGCAAGCATGCACTGCTATGTTGTTCATATAGAGTTTCAGTACAGAGTCAGACATACACACCATGAATTGTATTAGAAATATGTTGGGCATTCCTGTGTGGTTACAGGAGTTTGTCTAACCAGACGTAGTGTGGGCATGTTGCTGAAAGTGGTTGCACGCAGAGACGTTGAATTGCTCACATTGGAGGCCATTATCAGATGGTTGATCTGCATCTAGAATAGGGCTGGTGAATGTTTCAATGGTGCAACCGATGGTGGCGTCTAAAGATGCACAAAGCATGATTGCAGCATCTGTAGACACTGAAAGTGGATATCTCAGTCCTTGCATATTTGAATGCAAGGATGTAAACTAGGGAACTGCATTGTAGAATTATTACAAAAAGTCTCAGACGCAACAACAGCAAACGACGCAAGGAAGGCCACAACTGCGTCCAACTTAGAATCAGAGCCTATGGGAAGGGATCCCGACCCCTCAACAGACCCCACCCCCACAACAGACCTCACCCATTAGGGCTGCTTCCATAAATTTTCCATCCTAAACTGCCCCTGGCCTTAGCAGAAATTTTGAAAGTGAAATTAGAGTCAGGTATTTTAAATTACAGATGTGCGGTGGGCACTTTTTGTGTTTTGGATCTGGATCCTCGCTCGTGTTTTGGATCTGGATTGGTTTTGCCAAAACCACCCTTTCGGGTTTTGGATTTGGTTTTGGATCTGGATGATTTTTAAAAAAAACCATAAAAACAGCTAAAATCACAGAATTTTGGGGTAATTTTGATCCTACGGTATTATTAACCTCAATAACATTAATTTCCACTAATTTCCAGTCTATTCTGAACACCTCACAATATTGTTTTTAGGCCAAAAGGTTGCACCGAGGTCGCTGGGTGACTAAACTAAGCTACACAAGTGTGCGGCACAAACACCTGGCCCATCTGGGTGTGGCAATGCAGTGTCAGACAGGATGGCACTTTTAAAAACTAGGCCCCAAACAGCACATGATGCAAAGAAAAAAAAAAAAGAGGTGCAAGATGGAATTGTCCTTGGGCCCTCCCACCCATCCTTATGTTGTATAAACAGGACATGCACACTTTAACAAACCAATCATTTCAGCGACAGGGTCTGCCACACGACTGTGGCTGAAATTATTGGTTTGCTTGGGCCCCGACAAAAAAAGAAGCAATTAATCCCCCCATCAAAAAAGAAGCAATTCATCTCTCCTTGCACAAACTGGCTCTACAGAGGCAAGATGTCGCCCTCATCCTCATCCTCTGATTCCTCACCCCTTTCAGCGTGTACATCCTCCTCCTCACAGATTATTACTTCGTCCTCACTGGAAACCACCATCACAGTTCCCTGTGTACTTTCTGGAGGCAATTGCTGGTAAATGTTTTCCTGGAGTAAGTTATAATTGATTTTGATGAACATCATCTTCTCCACATTTTCTGGAAGTAACCTCCTACGCCGATCGCTGAAAAGGTGACCGGCTGCACTAAACACTCTTTCGGAGTACACACTGGAGGGAGAGCAAATTAGGTAAAATAAAGCCAGTTTGTGCAAGGGCCTCCAAATTGCCTCTTTTTCCTGCCAGTATACATACAGACTGTCTGATATGCCTACTTGGATGCGGTCACCCATATAATCCTCCATCATTCTTTCAATGGTGACAGCATCATATGCAGTGACAGTGGACATGTCAGTAATCATTGGCAGGTCCTTCAGTCCGGACCAGATGTCAGCACTGCATCACCGCCAGCGGGTGGGCTCGGAAATTTTATCATTTTCCTCGCAGCCCTAGTTACAGGAGAAAATGAAGGAGGAGCTGTTGACGGGTCACGTTCCGCTTGAGTTGACATCTATCTCACCAGCAGGTCTTTGAACCTCTGCAGACTTGTGTCTGCCAGAAAGAGAGATACAAGGTAGGCTTTAAACCTTGGATCGAACACGGTGGCCAAAATGTAGTGTTCTGATTTCAACAGATTGACCTCCCTTGAATCCTGGCAAAGTGAATGAAGGGCTCCATCCACAAGTCCCACATACTTTGCGGAATCGCTCCGTCTTGGCTCCTCCTTCAATTTATCCAGCTGCTTCTGCAAAAGCCTGATGAGGGGAATGACCTGACTCAAGCTGGCAGTGTCTGAACTGACTTCACGTGTGGCAAGTTCAAAGGGTTGGAGAACCTTGCACAAGATGGAAATCATTCTCCACTGCACTTGAGTCAGGTGCATTACCCCTCCTTTTCCTATATCGTAGGTGGATGTATAGGCTTGAATGGCCTTTTGCTGTTCCTCCATCCTCTGAAGCATATAGAGTGTTGGATTCCACCTTGTTACCACCTCTTGCTTCAGGTGATGGCAGGGCAGGTTCAGGAGTGTTTGATGGTGCTCCAGTCTTCAGCACGCGGTGGCTGAATGCCAAAAGTGGCCCGCAATTTTTTGGGCCACCGACAGCATCTTCTGCATGCCCCTGTCATTTAAAAAAAAAATCTGCACCATCAAATTAATGGGACATGCTGGAATTTGCCCAGATGTAATGCACGCACAATATTGGTGGCGATGTCCGATATCACAAATCCCCAGGAGAGTCTAAGTGGGGTAAGCCATTGTGCGATGATGTACCTCAGTTTCCGTAAGAGGTTGTCAGCAGTGTGCCTCTTACGGAAAGCGGTGATACACAGTGTAGACTGCCTAGGAACGAGCTGGCGTTTGTGAGATGCTGTCACTGGTGCCGCTGCTGTTGTTGCTGCGGGAGGCCATACATCTACCCAGTGGGCTGTCACAGTCATGTAGTCGTTAGTTTGCCCTGCTCGACTTGTCCACATGTCCGTGGTTAAGTGGACACTGGGTACAACCACATTTTTCAGTACACTGAGGACACTTTTCTTAATGTCCCTGTACAGTCCGGGAATCGCTTTCCTAGTGAAGTGGAATCTAGATGGGATTTGGTACCAGGGACACAGTACAGATGGGTCTATGTTTATCTTGACCTTTAATAGGATTAACTGAGACTGGGCAGTCGGACTTAATCCCCTGCTGTAATGACTTAATCCCCTGCTGTATCGTTCTCTGTATTGTATTGCAGCTGAGAACAATAGATAAAGGGTTTATGTTCATAAACCATGTTGTGCTTAGGCGCAGCAAACTAGCCAAGATAACCGTGGACCCATCTGTACCTCCATCAATTGTCTAAATCCCACTGCACCAATGGTGGATACCGGATGCACATTTAACACCAACATAGCTGTCAAGGCCTCAGTTATCCGCTTTGCAACAGGATGACTGCTGTCATATTTCATCTTCCTCGCAAAGGACTGTTGGACAGTCAATTGCTTAGTTGAAGTAGTACAAGTGGTCTTCCGACTTCTCTGGGATGACGATCGACTCCCAGCAGCAACAACAGCAGCAGCAGTAGGCGTACCACTCAAGGATCCTCCGGAGGAATCTTGGTTAGGAGAGGACTCATCAGCCATGCCAGTGACATGGCCTGCAGGACTACTGACCTTCCTGACTGAGGAGGAAATTGACGTAGAGGGAGTTGGTGGTGTGGCTTGCAGGAGCTTTTGTACAAGAGGAAGAAGGGATTTAGGTGTTAGTGGACTGCTTACACTCTTACCCAAAGTTTCTGAACTTGACAATGACTTCTGATGAATGCACTGCAGGTGACTTATAAGGGAGGATGTTCCTAGGTGGTTAACATCCTTACCCCTACTTATTACAGATTGACAAAGGCAACACACCACTTGACACCTGTCCGGATTTGTAGAGAAATAATTTCACACCGAAGAGGTGGCCTTTTTGGTATTTTGCCCAGGCATGACAATGGGCTTATTCATCCCACGGACAACAACTGTCTCCCCCCCGTGCCTCATTTAAACAAACCACATCACCATCAGAATCCTCATCGTCAACTTCCTCCTCAGCTTCAGCATCACCCATATCTTCATCCTGGTGTACTTCAACAGTGACATCTTCAATTTGAATATCAGAAACTGTACTGTAGGTGCTCCTTCCAGCACTTGCAGGGGGCGTGCAAATGGTGGAAGGAGCCACCTCTTCCCGTCCAATGTTGGGAAGGTCAGGCATCGCAACCGCCGACACACTTGGACTCTCCTTGGGGATTTGTGATACCATCTTAGAACACACAGTTCTTTGCTGTGCTTTTGCCAGCTTAACTGTTATCATTTTTGTAACGGGAGGATGAGGGCTTCCATCGACATGTGAAGCTGAACCACTAGTCATGAATATAGGCCAGGGCCTTAGCCGTTCCTTGCCATTCCGAGTCATAAATGGCATATTGGCAAGTTTACGTTTCTCCTCAGATCATTTAAATTTATTTTTTTGGGTCTTTTTAATGAACTTTGGCTTTTTGGAGTTTACATGCCCTCTGCAATCACATTGGGCATCGGCCTTGGCAGACGACGTTGATGGCATTTCATCATCTATGTGATGACTAGTGGCAGCAGCTTCAGCACTAGGAGGAAGTGGTTCTTGATCTTTCCCTATTTTATCCGCCAAATTTTAGTTTTCCGTTATTTTTCTGGAGTTTTATAACACATTAAGCGGCACAGGAGAGCGTACCCCTACACCACACAGGGCAAACCCTGTAAAAATTATTTGGATTAAATATTAATACTGTAACCCCTTATTTGGAGTAAATAATATACAGCACAGGACAGCACCACTGAACTTATACAGCAGCACCACTGGACTGGACTTATATGGCAGTACCACTGGACTTATATGGCAGTATCACTGGTCTGGATTTATACGGCAGTACCACTGGAATTGTACGGCGGTATTACTGGACTTATACTGCAGTACCACTGCATTTATACGGCAGTACCACTGGACATATACGGCAGTATCACTGGAATTATATGGCAGTACCACTGGACATATACGGCAGTATCACTGGAATTATATGACAGTACCACTTGACTTATACGGCAGTACTACTGGACTGGATGTATACGGCAGTACCACTGGACATATACAGCAGTATCACTGGACTTATACGGCAGTACCACTGGACATATGCAGCAGTATCACTGGACTGGATTTATATGGCAGTACCACTGGATTTATACAGCAGTACCGCTGGACATATACGGCAGTATCACTGGACTTATATGGCAGTACCACTGGACATATACAGCAGTACCACTGAACACATACAGCAGTACCACTGGACTTTTACTGCAGTACCACTGGAATTATACGGCAGTACCTCTAGACTTATATGGCAGTACCCCTGAACTTATACAGCTGCACCACTGTACTGGACTTATACGGCAGTACCCCAAAACTTATACGGCAGTACCCCAAGACTTATACAGCAGCACAGGGACACCACCACTGGACAGATGCAGGACAGCACCACTGCAATGGACTGGACCTATACAACAGCACTGGACATATGGCAGCAGAGGACACCACCACTTTGACTGGACTGATGCAGCACAAGACACTACCACTGTACTGATGCAGGACAACACAGCACCACTGCACTGGACTTGTACAGCTACACTAGACATATGGCAGAAAAGGACACCACCACTGTGACTGGACTGATGCAGCATAAGACACTACACTGGACTGAGCAGCACAAGACAGCACTGGAATCGCCACCCCACTTTCCCGCACAGACACTGAGGACGGAGGCACGTCCTCTCACTACACTCTCCAATTATGGAGTGAAAATGGCGGCGATGCGTGGCTCCTTATATGGAATCCAAAACCCGCAAGAATCCAACAGCAGGATGATGATGTTTTGCCTCATTCTGGTTTCCGAGTCTGGCAGGAAGTCCCGAGCCGGGCTCGGATCTGGGCTCGAGATGTCCTTTGAGAACCAAAACCGCTCAACTCTGTTTTAAATCTATGGGATGACAATCAGGTGTGAGTGGACAAAGTCTGATGTTCACAATACATGATTGTGGAAGTGTATCATGCAACAAAGGAGTTTTCTGAGGACCTTAGAAAAAGAGTTGTTGATGCTCATCAGGCTGGAAAAGGTTACCAAATGGAGCTCACCAGATCTTTGGGATGCCATTGTTATACGATGCTTTCTACAGCGGAAATTGTTTCACCCATGGTCATCATTCCATCAACGCTAGCTGTCCTATGATCACGAGTCTCCATGCGCTGCAGCGACCAGGTCTCTCCACTCTCTCCGTTCCCGAATACAGCCTCCCCACTACACACAGAACAAATTAGTGACCGAGTCCACCTGCCGACGCGTTTCCACCCTAATTGGGTCTTTGTCAAGATGCCTTGACATAGATTCAGTTAGGGTGGAAACGCGTTGGCAGGTGGACTTAGGGTGGAAACATGTCGGCAGGTGGACTCGGCCACTAAAGAACATTGCTGCCTGTCTGCAGCTTACTAAAGATCACCTAGACAAGCCTGAAGGCTATTGGAGCAATTTTTTGTGGACAGATGAGTCCAAAATAGAGCTTTTTGGTTTAAATGAGAAGCATTATGTTTGGAGGAAGGAGAACACTGTATTCCAGCATAAAAACCCCACACCATTTGTGAAACACGGTGGTGGTATCATGGTTTGGGCCTGTTATGCTGCATCTGGCCCAGGGCGAATTGTCATCATTGATGGGACAATGAATATTGAATTATACCAGAATATTCCAAAGGAAAATATCAGGACATCTATCCATGAGCTGCATCTTTGGAGAATGTGGGTCATGTAGCAAGACAATGACCCAAAGCACTTAAGTCATTCGACCAAAGAATGGTTAAAGAAAAATACATTTTAATTTTTGGAATGGCCAAGTCCTGACCTTAATCCAATTGAAATGTTGTAGAAGGACCTGAAGTGAGCAGTTGATGGGAGGAAACCCACCAACATAATAGAGTTAAAGCTGTTTTGTACGGAGGAATGAGGTAACATTCCTCCAAGCTGATGTTCAGGACTTATCAACAGTTAGTGGAAATATTTATATGCAGTTATTGCTGCACAAGGTGGGTCATACCAGACACTGAAAGCAAAGGTTCACATACCTTTGCCACTCACAGATATGTTATATTGTATCATTTTACTCAATGAAATTCTCTTTATCTACTTTTAGGACTTGTGTGAAAATAGTTTTAGGCCAAATTTTGCAGAAATATAGAACATTCTGAAGGGTTCATAAACTTTCAAGCACCACTGTAATAGCAATTTAATACACTTTTTTTTTAAATAGTTAAAATACTTTTACATTAAAACATTCTTTTTTTCACCACCTGCCACAACAGGATTTTAACTGAAAGTACACAATACCCCTTTCAGGGGTGCAAGCTCACAGTGTATCTGCATGTTGTTGAGAAGTACATCTACCAACACACAGCGGTTTTTGTCATAAATTACTTATTCACACTCACAGGTGTTTGTGAGGTTACCTCTAACATCGGGTTCTCAGTCCTCCACTGCTGAAACACGTGGAGCACTGAGAACATACTCATACTTTGGGATTGGAAGCCCTTGCCTTTCTGCTGTGGTGTGGAGAATAGAAGGGAAAGAGGGTCAGTGCTGTCGAAGATGGTGTGCTGAGGCAAAAAAATGACTTCTTCTGTCCCACACAGCCTGGAATTAATCTGTGCGTAGATCTTGCACATGTTTTATTAACTGTGTTCCATCTGCAACACCACATATACTTTAGTATTACCAAGAAAATGTGCATTAAGTCTGACAGCAGCAATTTTTTATAAAGCATTTTAGTTGGTGATTTTGAAAGCACCACACATTAACAGCAGTTTTCACCCCGTAAACTCCAGGATTACTGTTCAGTATATTAGAAAAGAAAGCTAAACCTCTGCTGATGTGTGGCAAACATTTCTGATTTACCCTACTTTAGTTGTGATAAATCCCCTACCCAGTGGTAAGTGCTAGTTAGCATCTGGCCTCGCTGGGGGAACAATCTAATGACTGGACCAATGTCCCGAGGATATGCTAAATAGCTCTGGACCTCTGCTACTGGGTACCAGAGAACAAAATGTTCAAATGTAGTGACCATTCTTATACAACTACAAGTAGCAGCATGCACATGGATGGCATTATACACTGCCACAAGACCCAGCTACAAGTGTTGCCCTAACGTGAATAACAAATTAATTGTGACTCCATTGAGTAATGAAACTATATACTGTGCACACTTATTAAATAAATAGAAAATAGTGAACACATTAATATAAATTGAGAACTGTATCCTATTATTCATATAGATGCCTGTGCCCTTTTATTAATATAAAGAGCTATGTCCTGTTATTAATATAGAGAACAGTGTTTACTTCCTTTTAGATGAACTGATTCTGTAACTAGAAATGTTGGGAGGTATTTATTGAGTGATCAGACATTTCAGTGTATACTCGGCAATGATATTCAATCTATTCTTTCCTTCAGCAAAACTGATAGAGGTGATAAATTCTGCAACTTCAAATTATCTGAGGTAGATCACATGGCATCAGAGGCATCAGAACATTTATAGGTTGGGGGGGGGGCAAGTTAGAGCCTCAGTGTGGCGCCCCTGGGGTAGGAGGAGGCGGAACTACGGGGACAAAATGGAGGTGGCACCACGGTCGGGAGAGTGTCAAGGATAGAAAGAGGTAGAGACATGTGTCAGTGAGAGAGCGAGAGGGTCAGGTAGAGAGAGAGGGAGAGAGAGAGAGAGTGTCAGGGAGAGATAAAGAGTGTCAGGGAGAGAGGAGTCAAGGGACATCGAGTGTTAGGGAGAGAGAGGAGCAATAGGACAGAGAGTGTTAGGGAGAGAAAGGAGCAAGAGGAGAGAGTGTTAGGGAGAGAGGGAGTGGAGCGAGTGGGAGAGACACTACCTGATTTCACAGCACAGCCACAGAGGTCTCCTATTGAGGCGGGCCCTCCTCTGCATTAGGCCATGCCCCCTAAACACTGCTCTGCTTGGAGTCGGGGGTGGGGGGAGCATTGCTTGGTCCCTGCACTGCACAGAGGTTGTGATGTGCGGTCTTTCAACTGACCGCACATCGCTCCTCCTGTACATCATCTGGTGCCTCTCATGTTTGGGAAGGGGGGGGGGGAGCTGCCCCCTTGCCCTTCCCGTTCTGACTCCTCTGTGTGGAAACTATTCGGGATGAGTTTGGGTGACTGGCATTTGGGATCCCACTGGTCACCATACTGACACTGGAATCCCGATCTTTAGATTGCCGGCGGGGGGTCGTGGACACCCACAAGTGGTAATAGTCCCTGTTGGGCTCTGAATCAGCCAGGATCCCGGCGTCGGTATAGTGACCATCACATCTATTCTATAGACATAATAAATGAATGAAGAGAGTGACACAACCAAACTGAATGTTCTGATTGGCTACAGTACAGTTGCTTATAATCCACACCATGCCATACTGGAATTGAAGTGAAGGAAACATAAAAATATGCTGCAGCATTGGTTTGTTGTCCACAGACACGATGCAATACAGGGTTAATCTGAAAAGCCTGCCTACTTAATAACTGGGCAGCCAATCAGGAGCAGTCTCTTTTCTATCAGAGATTAAGATTATATACATCAGCAAATAATTCCATCAATGCAAAAAGATTATTTATACAAATCAGGGTCAATTTAAGAGAATAGTCAATTGGTGGTTTGGGGGTGTGTGCACTGGAAGTGTACACTTGGTGCCAATATAAATTTTTATTTTGATGCCATTATTTGTGTCCTTTTCTATTATGGTGGTAAACATTTCAGCCCTGAGGTCAATATTCTCGCAGTGGCTACCAGTGCAGTAGGCTGCTGGAACGTGCAGTGTAAGGATGTCATGAGCTTGGACCAGCACCAGCATGGAAAATTCTTTTTTTTGCCACAAGTATTGCAGCATTTACTGAAAGTAGGGCATTTGTGGCATTCTTGGGTATGGCAACCACTGCAATTCACACAGAATGTATATTGTTTTACATCAGTGGTGTAACTACAGCCCCCGCAGCCACTGCAGAGGCTTGGAAGAGCAGGGCTGCAGGGGCGCTGCCACTGATTCAGTGCAGATTCCCATGTGGACCAGCCGTCCGCATGTCAATCTGCTAAATGTCCCTCCCAAAATGGTCACCGGCATGGAGGAGACAGATGCTAGAGGTCATACTTGACCTCTAGCATCTGACAGAGCTAGAAAGTGCAGGGACCAGGCAGTGCATAGCGCTGGGTAGCGCTGGCGGTAGTCTTACACCCTTGGCAATGAGCATGACACCAACAGATGACACCAGCAGCATGAAATCTCCTGGCAACAAGCATTACACACCCCTGGCAATGAAAATGACACCCAGCGTATGAAACCCCTGGCAACAAGCATTACCCCCTGGCAATGAGCATGACACCCAGCGCATGAAACCCCTGGCAATGAGCATTTCCCCATGGCAATGGTATGTCTGGATGTACAAGTTGCAAAACTGGGGTATAAGGTAGTCTTTTCCTGCAATACCACGCCCCTTGCAGTGAAGTCACGCCCTTTTAGCAAGGTCACACACCTTTTTTGAGCGTGCGCCGATGGCAGACGCAAATTGTTTACTCCATTATCATTTACTATTTATCTAAAGTTTCTCTCCTTGTTAAATATGCCCTCCACCCTTCAACAGATATGCCCCCTCTGTGGCCATATATGCACACCACATTCTCCTTTTCATACATTTGACGCCCAACCTCCCTCACACCCTTTCCTTGTTAGGAATGTTTCTTAACCATTTTCCTCTTGTCGGGTATTACCCACCCCTCTCCTCCCCTTCCTACCATTTCTTGCTATCTTGATCTTATGAACTCAAATCTTTGAAATACTTGGCAATTTTTTAAAACCCGTTTCAGGGAGATTATAGTTGCTACATGTCGAGTGGTTGTGCCATGCTCGGCCCAAAGGGCATGTCTACGTTCCCCCATGGGTGTATCTATTCCTACTCAGGTGTGTCCTGTAGTGGCTGTCCACCAGGAGTTACATCAGCCCTATATTAGGTGCATAGTCTCTGTCAGAGAATGGCCTCCAATGTGCATGGTTAAGTGTCTGAGTCTGAAACCAAACCTGTTACGCACCCACTACACTCCAATAACATACTCATCACATAGAATATCTATGTGTATCTGGTTAATCACCTCATAGTCGCCGCCATAAATTCCCATTACATTCCAGAATTGGTGCAGCTCAATTAGTCCTGCGAGCGTGCATTTGATTAAAATATCTTTTTCAGGCCAGGCCTAAATAAATGAAAACCAAGGTGAATGTTACAGTACTGTCTGTTATCTGTGTGAGGATACGGATTCTCTGATCACTCAGGTAAACAGTTTAGTAAAATGGCAAATGCCCTTTATTATAAACATACACGCACAGAACACTAAAACAGTAACTATTACATGGCAGAAGGGTATCTCACTTACTAGGTCCCCACAATAGTATAGGGTTACAGATGTATGAGAGAGTATCTGTATAGCAGAGCCAACAAGTCTGCACTCCCAGGAAAAACTTGTCATCCAGTGTACACAATGCATCCAGACACGATCCTCACTCAGCGCACTGGCAGCCTCATCTTCAGTGCACATCCAGTAGCCTTTTTGAAACCAGAGGATAACAACAATGCTTCTAGGCCTCAGCACACTGGAAGCGCTATCCTACTAGTAGCTTTCAGAAGCAAAACACCTCATTGCTCTCAGGCCAGGAACTCCACTGCACTTATCCGCACAATGTGGTGCAGACTCCATGTATGTCTTTCTGGGGATAACTGCCTCTTGGTGTGATCCAACACACCTTGCTCCCTGGTCTGTTCATGCCACCTCAGAGTGGATTCCATCAGCTGACTGCTCGAGCTCTCCCTCCTCTGACCCAGTCGCTGGCTAGGCAAATCTCCATGCGAAACTTCAGACACCAGGTTGCATTGCTGGCCCATTTCCTGGAGTAAAGCCTGATAGGACAGGGGAGTCTGTAGAGCATTGGCCACTGTAGGACTGTTGTCTGGTAATCCCAGCACCTGCTGTATTACCTGCATCCGATCATCAGTTGTTGCGCCATCTCCCAGCGCTTCTAGATGGGCCTCTAACTCTTCTGGTGTCCCCTCAACCTCATCTCCAAATTTCCCCTCTCCATGGGCTTTCTGACGGGGTTGTCCTAGCCCTCGAGAACCCACCTCCGATCCCCCTCCCTCACTGCGGTTGTTGGCATCGAGTGTCCCGGCTAGAAGTCTCAACCATTCCGTCCTTTATTCCTCCTCATCAGACTCCTCAGAGTCCTCTTCTTCATCATCAGGGTGTTCTCTATCCCATAGAACCAATTTCGGAATTAGGTATTCCTTTACATCTGTTGCGGTCACCTTAATACCTTGCGCTCGACAGACCATATGCAGGAATCTCTTGTTGAGGTTTTTGTACACTTCTGTTTCTGCCTCCATACTGCTAACATTCCAAAAGTACTGTTCCATCTCTTGCAGTGTCTCGCAACAACTTTTCAGCAGGATACCTGGCTACTGTGTGCCAAACTGTTTACAAGGCTCTTAGGTGCCCTCTGCTGACACCTCTCGCAGCCTTACCCAGGGGAAACTGGGACTGAGTGACCCCACCGCTTGCCACCATTTGTGAGGATACGGATTCTCTGATCACTCAGGTAAACAGTTTAGTAAAATGGCAAATGCCCTTTATTGTAAATATACACACACAGTACACAATAACATTAACAATTGAAAGCCAGGATGGTATCTTACATACTAAGTGCCATAGTAGTATAGTATTACAGTCTCCTGATGTTACATGCCAGTAGTAGTTCTGTGTCTCCTGGTTTGGAATACCAGCTCAAACAGCATCCTGCGGTACGGATTTTCGCCACTGACGGCACCGCAATGCCTAGTCAGCGCATGCACTCCAGAAGTACCTACACTCTCTGACCTTCTGTACAGAACTCTCCCTCACCAGTAGAGCTCACTCCTCTTGTTATACCCCACACTGTCTGTTCATCACACAAGCTGGTCAGTCAGGAGGTCACAGAGGAGTGGAGACGAGGTGTCTGGGCTCCTGTACACAATGGGGTGTATAGGAGAAGATTACCTGCAGCTCCATACATAACCTGGTTGCTACTTACTCACTCATCCTAATCAAGGCCTGCTCCAGGCATGTTCGAATAGAGCGGCCATGCGGGGCGCCACCCTTAATGGGCGCCGCACGCTGGCAACGCCATATTCATGTCTGGAGCTTGGTCCTGTGTGTGTGCCTCCAGGATCCAGCACTGTAGCATCCGTCTGGTCTGTCCTCGCCCCATCTTCCAGCCCCACTCCCAACCAGCAGTCAGTGCAAAATTACTCGTACGCGCTATGCGGGCAGTGCGGTGCCGGCATCTGACGTCATACGCCGGCACCGCGCCGCACAGCGCGCAGACTGCATAGTTTAGGAAGAGTCCGCCCGCAGCCCTCAGCACTCCCCACAGCAGGTACTGTGGGGGCATTTATGTACTTGGCACTGTGGGGGCATATCTGGCACTGTGGGGGCATTAATGTAGCGGGCACTGTGGGGGCATTTCTGGCACTGTGGGGGCATTTCTGGCACTGTGGGGGCATTTATGTATCTGGCACTGTGGGGGCATATCTGGCACTGTGTGTCATTTATATATTTGGCACTGTGGGGGCATATCTGGCACTGTGGGGGCATTAATGTATCTGGCACTGTGGGGGGTATTAATGTATCTAGCACTGTGGGGGCATATCTGGCACTGTGTGGGCATTTATGTATCTGGCACTGTGGGGGCATTTGTGTATCTGGCACTGTGGGGGGAATTCATGTATCTGGCACTGTGTGGGCATTTATGTATCTGGCACTGTTGGGTCATTTATCTATGTTTATGTCATGTGCATCTGGCACTGCTGGGGGGCATGTCATGTGCATCTGGCACTGCTGGGGGACATGTCATGTGCGTCTGGCACTGCTGGGGCGCATGTCATGTGCGTCTGGCACTGCTGGGGGGCATGTCATGTGCGTCTAGCACTGCTGGGGGGCAGGTCATGTGCATCTGGCACTGCTGGGGGGCATATCATGTGTAGCTGGCACTGCTGGGGGGCATAGCATGTCTATCTGGCACTTCTGGGGGGCATGTCAAGTGTAGCTGGCACTGCTGGGGGGCATGTCATGTGTAGCTGGCACTGCTGCGGGGCATGTCATGTCTATCTCACACTGCTGGGGGGCATATCATGGGTAGCTGGCACTGCTGGGAGGCATGTCATATGTAGTTGGTACTGCTGGGGGGCATGTCATGTGTAGCTGGCACTGCTGGGGGGAATGTCATGTCTATCTGGCACTGCTGGGGGGCATATCATGTCTATCTGGCACTGCACTACTGTAGACATTATGTGTAGCTGGCACTATACTGGAGACATTGGCCCTCATTCCGAGTTGTTCGCTTGCTAGCTGCTTTTAGCAGCATTGCAAACGCTAGGCCGCCGTCCTCTGGGAGTGTATCTTAGCTTAGCAGAATAGCGAACGAAAGATTAGCAGAACTGCTACTAAATAATTCCCTGCAGTTTCTGAGTAGCTCCAGACCTACTCCTACACTGCGATCAGCTCAGTCCGTTTAGTTCCTGGTTTGACGTCACAAACACGCCCTGTGTTCGGACAGCCACTCCCCCGTTTCTCCAGACACTCCCGCGTTTTTCCCTGACATGCCTGCGTTTTTTAGCACACTCCTGGAAAACGCTCAGTTACCACCCAGAAATGCCCCTTTCCTGTCAATCATTCACCGATCAGCAGTGCGACTGAAAATCGTCGCTCGAACACCAGCAAATCTACTAAGTTTTGTGTTAAATAACTTAGCGCATGCGCTCTGCGTACCATGCGCATGCGCAGTTAGCAACAAATCACAGCACAGCGAAAATCGGCAACGAGCGAACAACTCGGAATGACCCCCATTGTGTGTAAGGAACACTACTGTGGCTGTTATGTGTAAGACTGCTAATTGTGTGCGTAGAGGGGGTGTGAAAATATATTTCTTTATAGTTTGATAATATAAAGTTGCGAGGCCATGCCCACTTTTCCAGGAGGCCCCGCCCATTGAGGATGGGAGGGGGCGCTTTAAAATTTTCTCGCTCAGGGTGCTAGTAGGCCTGGAGCCGGCCCTGATCCTAATCACATCTGATTGTACAGCTAGGGGACTTAAGGCCCATATAGACGGGCCGATGCGGGAGAGATGTGTGCTGAGCGAACCGCTCAGCACACACCTCTCCCGCCGCTCAGCACAGCGCGATCTGTGCTGAGCATGCGGGGGAGACGGGGGGGGGGCGCTCATTTCACCCAGCGGGTGAACTGAGCGACCCGCTAGATTGGCCTGCAGGCCAATCTAGCACCAGCGATAGCGATGCACGGGGCTGCGCATCGCTATCGCTGTAGGGGGTACACACGGAGCGATAATGCTCAAATTCTAAGCAATCTAGTCAGATTGCTTAGAATATCGCTCCGTAAGTACCCCCCTTTACATTACAATTAACTGATTTAACTATGCTACTAAAGGCCCATATAGACGGGCCGATGCAGGAGTGAGCGACCCGCTAGATTGGCCTGCATGCAGGCCAATCTAGCAGCAGCGATAGCGATGTGTGGGGCCGCGCATCGCTATCGCTGAGAGGGCTACACACGGAGCGATCTTGCTGAAAATCTAAGCAATCTAGTCAGATTGCTTACATTATCGCTCAGTGTGTACCCCCCTTAACACTCTGGCATACAATTACACACCATGAACACAGTATAACCAAATAAACTACATATTCCTAATATAACAGATCAAACATAACTGTACAATATAATAACACAATCCAATCCAATATTGCCTAGCATATAACTAATAACATATTGTCAATTGATGGAGTCCACGTGTAGGACCAGGGCTAGGAAAGTAACCACGTGGCGTTTACCACTGTGCGACACGATGCGCCAGCTGTGTCGTCATAATCTTCTTGTTGTCAGTGGGATTGTGTGTGCTGAGGTTGTTAGACAACTGCTTTTCCCCATGGCTCAGCAGCAAGTTAGCAGCACCTGCCCTGGCTCTCGTTGCTGCTATTACATAGCTGTTAAAATCATCTCTGTGTTCTTGTGGTTTTTCCCATGAACTCATTCCAGCAGCTGATTAGTTGTTATCAACATAAATGCACTCAGTGTCTTGTCAGTGATTTTACCTGGACCTTAAAATGCACTACTGAGATCAAGTACAGGCGGTAGATAAGAATTAATGAACACTACTGAGAGCAAGTACAGGCGGTAGATAAGAATTAATGAACACTACTGAGATCAAGTACAGGCGGTAGATAAGAATTAATGAACACTACTGAGATCAAGTACAGGCGGTAGATAAGAATTACCGTATATACTCGAGTATAAGTCAACCCGAATATAAGCCGAGGCACCTAATTTTACCACAAAAACCTGGGAAAACTTATTGACTCGAGTATAAGCCTAGGCAGAGCCGGCGGAACCCGCTCAGCAAAGGGATGCAGTGCAGGGAGGCGCATGCCTGGAGAGGCGCTCTCACTGCTCTGCATTCCTTTGATGTGTGCAGTTGCTGCCGGCTCTTCAAGTTCCCACTCCCACGCCGCTGATGTAATCTCCTCCCACGGCGCTGATATAATCTCCTCCCACGGCACTGATATAATCTCCTCCCGTCCTGATGTAATCTCCTCCCACGGCGCTGATGTAATCTCCTCCCACGGCGCTGATGTAATCTCCTCCTGCCTTGGCGCTAGCAGTGGGAGGTGTGTGGGCGGGACTGATGACAAAGGACGGCTTGGGGAGCAGAGAGCTGCAGTGACTACTGTACTTGACTGCAGTACTGCCAGGAGCCACTAGATGCCCCCATATCCATGGAGCCATCTCATCACCTACCAGGACTGAGCAACAATAGAGAGACTGCCCGGGAGGTTGTGTCTATCAGAGGAACTAAGTGAGTATTTTGTATGTTTGATCTATCTATCTATCTATCTATCTATCTATCTATCTATCTATCTATCTATCTATCTATCTATCTGGCTGTCTGTCTATCTATCTATCTATGTGTCTGTCTGGATTTTTTCACTCTGTCTCTCTTTGTTGAAGGTGTCTCTGCCTGCTATAATGTGTAAAATGGGGACACCTGCCTGCTATAATGTGTAAAATGGGGACTCTTGCCTACCGTAATGTGTAAAATGGGGACACCTGCCTGCCGTAATGCGTAATATGGGGACACCTGCCTGCCGTAATGCGTAATATGGGGACACCTGCCTGCCGTAATGCGTAATATGGGGACACCTGCCTGCCGTAATGCGTAATATGGGGACACCTGCCTGTCGTTATGTGTAAAATGGGGACACCTGCTTGTCGTTATGTGTAAAATGGGGACACCTGTCTGCCGTAATGTGTAAAATGGGGACACCTGCCTGCCGTAATGCGTAATATGGGGACACCTGCCTGCCATAATGTGTAAAATGGGGACTCTGACTGCCGTAATGCGTAAAATGGGGACACCTGCCTGCCGTAATGTATAAAATGGGGACACCTGCCTGCTATAATGTGTAAAATGGGGACTCTTGCCTGCCGTAATGTATAAAATGGGGACACGTGCCTGCCGTAATGTGTAAAATGGGGACTCGTGCCTGCCGTAATGTGTAAAATGGGGACACTTGCCTGCCGTAATGTGTAAAGTGGGGACTCTTGCCTGCCGTAATGTGTAAAGTGGGGACTCCTGCATGCCGTAATATGTAAAGTGGGGACTCTTGCCTGCCGTAATGTGTAAAATGGGGACTCTCGCCTGCCGTAATGTGTAAAGTGGGGACTCTTGCATGCCGTAATGTGTAAAATGGGGACTCTTACCTGCCGTAAAGTGTAAAATGACAGTCAGAGTACCGACAGCGGTGAATCGAGTTCCCTCTGTGCGCTTTGCGCGGTGTAAATGTGAACAAGATTGTACTACTGTATGGAGTAATTTGAATTGGTACTATTGTGTGACCACGCCCCACCTGTTTTTTTGCGGCGTGAGACTTCATACTGCATTGTCTCTTTATTAAGTATGGGAGAGAGGGCGCAAATTTATAGTTTGCAGGAGGGCGCCGAACACCCTTGCACCGGCCCTGAGCCTAGGGTGGGAAATGCAGCTCTAGCCTTACACAGCCCTCAGTGCCAGATATGCCCTCATACTGCCATATATGCCCCCACAGTGCCAGATATGCCCTCATGCTGCCAGATATGCCCCACAATGCCAGATGTGCCAGATATGCCCACAGTGCCAGATATGCATGCCAGATGTGTCAGATATGCCCCACAGTGCCAGATATGCCCTCATGCTGCCAGATATGCCCTCATGCTGCCAGATATGCCCCACAATGCCAGATGTGCCAGATATGCCCCCACAGTGCCAGATACGCCCTCATGCTGCCAGATATGCCCCACAGTGCCAGATATGCCCTCATGCTGACAGATATGCCCCACAATGCCAGATATGCCCCACAGTGCCAGATATGCCCTCATGCTGCCAGATATGCCCCACAGTGCCAGATATGCCCTCATGCTGACAGATATGCCCCACAATGCCAGATATGCCCCACAGTGCCAGATATGCCCTCATGCTGCCATATATGCCCCACAGTGCCAGATATGCCCTCATGCTGCCAGATATGCCCCATAGTGCCAGATGTGCCAGATATGCCCCACAGTGCCAGATGTGCCAGATATGCCCCACAGTGTCAGATGTGCCAGATATGCCCCACAGTGCCAAATATGCCCTCATGCTGCCAGATATGCCCCACAGTGCCAGATGTGCCAGATATACCCCACAGTGCCAGATATGCACCACAGTGCCAGTTTGTTACTTACCCTCCGTCGCTCCCGCGCTGTCTTCTCAAGGAGGGACACGGAGAGCACAGCGCGCGGCTCTCCTGTGTCCCTCCTGCGTCTCCGGCGGCAGCGGCGTGTGTGTGTTAAAGGGTTTCCGGCACTTCCTTTAACACACACACGCCGCCGCCGCCGCCGGAGAGACAGGAGGGACACTGGAGAGCCGCGCGCTGAGCCCTCCGTGTCCCTCCTTTAACACACACACGCCGCTACCGCCGAAGGGACACAGAAGAGTGTCTGAATCCGAACCCGCCCGAACTTCATGGTTTTTTTCACGGGTCCGAGCAGACTCGGATCCTCCCGCCTTGCTCGGTTAACCTGAGCGCGCCCGAACGTCATCATGACGCTGTCGGATTCTCGCGAGACTCGGATTCTATATAAGGAGCCGCGCGTCGCCGCCATTTTCACACGTGCATTGAGATTGATAGGGAGAGGACGTGGCTGGCGTCCTCTCCATTTAGATTAGAAGAGAGAGAGAGAGAGAGAGATTGACCTGATTTACTGGAGCTTAGGAGTACTGTAGAAGTGTAGAGAGTGCAGAGTTTACTAGTGACTGACCACAGTGACCACCAGACAGTGCAGTTTTGTTTTATTTAATATATCCGTTCTCTGCCTGAAAAAAACGATACACACAGTGACTCAGTCACATACCATATCTGTGTGCACTGCTCAGCCCAGTGTGCTGCATCATCTATGTATATATATCTGACTGTGCTCAGCTCACACAGCTTATAATTGTGGGGGAGACTGGGGAGCACTGCAGTGCCAGTTATAGGTTATAGCAGGAGCCAGGAGTACATATTATATTAAAATTAAACAGTGCACACTTTTGCTGCAGGAGTGCCACTGCCAGTGTGACTGACCAGTGACCTGACCACACTGACCACCAGTATAGTTAGTAGTATACTATATTGTGATTGCCTGAAAAAGTTAAACACTCGTCGCGTGACTTCACTTGTGTGGTGTTTTTTTTTTTATTCTATAAAAAACTCATTCTGCTGACAGACAGTGTCCAGCAGGTCCGTCATTATATAATATATACCTGTCCGGCTGCAGTAGTGATATATATATATTTTTTATATCATTATTTATCATCCAGTCGCAGCAGACACAGTACGGTAGTTCACGGCTGTAGCTACCTCTGTGTCGGCACTCGGCAGTCCATCCATAATTGTATACCACCTACCCGTGGTTTTTCTTTCTTTCTTCTTTATACATACATACTACTACATCTCTTTATCAACCAGTCTATATTAGCAGCAGACACAGTACAGTACGGTAGTTCACGGCTGTAGCTACCTCTGTGTCGGCACTCGGCAGTCCGTCCATAATTGTATACCACCTACCCGTGGTTTTTTTTTCTTTCTTCTTTATACATACATACTACTACATCTCTTTATCAACCAGTCTATATTAGCAGCAGACACAGTACAGTACGGTAGTCCACGGCTGTAGCTACCTCTGTGTCGGCACTCGGCAGTCCGTCCATAATTGTATACCACCTACCCGTGGTTTTTTTTTCTTTCTTCTTTATACATACATACTACTACATCTCTTTATCAACCAGTCTATATTAGCAGCAGACACAGTACAGTACGGTAGTCCACGGCTGTAGCTACCTCTGTGTCGGCACTCGGCAGTCCGTCCATAATTGTATACCACCTACCCGAGGTTTTTTTTTCTTTCTTCTTTATACATACATACTACTACATCTCTTTATCAACCAGTCTATATTAGCAGCAGACACAGTACAGTACGGTAGTCCACGGCTGTAGCTACCTCTGTGTCGGCACTCGGCAGTCCGTCCATAATTGTATACCACCTACCCGTGGTTTTTTTTTCTTTCTTCTTTATACATACATACTACTACATCTCTTTATCAACCAGTCTATATTAGCAGCAGACACAGTACAGTACGGTAGTCCATGGCTGTAGCTACCTCTGTGTCGGCACTCGGCAGTCCGTCCATAATTGTATACCACCTACCCGTGGTTTTTTTTTCTTTCTTCTTTATACATACATACTACTACATCTCTTTATCAACCAGTCTATATTAGCAGCAGACACAGTACAGTACGGTAGTCCATGGCTGTAGCTACCTCTGTGTCGGCACTCGGCAGTCCGTCCATAATTGTATACCACCTACCCGTGGTTTTTTTTTCTTTCTTCTTTATACATACATACTACTACATCTCTTTATCAACCAGTCTATATTAGCAGCAGACACAGTACAGTACGGTAGTCCACGGCTGTAGCTACCTCTGTGTCGGCACTCGGCAGTCCGTCCATAATTGTATACCACCTACCCGAGGTTTTTTTTTCTTTCTTCTTTATACATACATACTACTACATCTCTTTATCAACCAGTCTATATTAGCAGCAGACACAGTACAGTACGGTAGTCCACGGCTGTAGCTACCTCTGTGTCGGCACTCGGCAGTCCGTCCATAATTGTATACCACCTACCCGTGGTTTTTTTTTCTTTCTTCTTTATACATACATACTACTACATCTCTTTATCAACCAGTCTATATTAGCAGCAGACACAGTACAGTACGGTAGTCCACGGCTGTAGCTACCTCTGTGTCGGCACTCGGCAGTCCGTCCATAATTGTATACCACCTACCCGTGGTTTTTTTTTCTTTCTTCTTTATACATACATACATACTACTACATCTCTTTATCAACCAGTCTATATTAGCAGCAGACACAGTACAGTACGGTAGTTCACGGCTGTAGCTACCTCTGTGTCGGCACTCGGCAGTCCGTCCATAATTGTATACCACCTACCCGTGTTTTTTTTTTCTTTCTTCTTTATACATACATACTACTACATCTCTTTATCAACCAGTCTATATTAGCAGCAGACACAGTACAGTACGGTAGTCCACGGCTGTAGCTACCTCTGTGTCGGCACTCGGCAGTCCGTCCATAATTGTATACTAGTATCCATCCATCTCCATTGTTTACCTGAGGTGCCTTTTAGTTGTGCCTATTAAAATATGGAGAACAAAAATGTTGAGGTTCCAAAATTAGGGAAAGATCAAGATCCACTTCCACCTCGTGCTGAAGCTGCTGCCACTAGTCATGGCCGAGACGATGAAATGCCAGCAACGTCGTCTGCCAAGGCCGATGCCCAATGTCATAGTACAGAGCATGTCAAATCCAAAACACCAAATATCAGTAAAAAAAGGACTCCAAAACCTAAAATAAAATTGTCGGAGGAGAAGCGTAAACTTGCCAATATGTTATTTACCACACGGAGTGGCAAGGAACGGCTGAGGCCCTGGCCTATGTTCATGGCTAGTGGTTCAGCTTCACATGAGGATGGAGGCACTCAGCCTCTCGCTAGAAAAATGAAAAGACTCAAGCTGGCAAAAGCAGTAGCACCGCAAAGAACTGTGCGTTCTTCGAAATCCCAAATCCACAAGGAGAGTCCAATTGTGTCGGTTGCGATGCCTGACCTTCCCAACACTGGACGTGAAGAGCATGCGCCTTCCACCATTTGCACGCCCCCTGCAAGTGCTGGAAGGAGCACCCGCAGTCCAGTTCCTGATAGTCAGATTGAAGATGTCAGTGTTGAAGTACACCAGGATGAGGAGGATATGGGTGTTGCTGGCGCTGGGGAGGAAATTGACCAGGAGGATTCTGATGGTGTGGTGGTTTGTTTAAGTCAGGCACCCGGGGAGACACCTGTTGTCCGTGGGAGAAATATGGCCGTTGACATGCCTGGTGAAAATACCAAAAAAATCAGCTCTTCGGTGTGGAACTATTTCAACAGAAATGCGGACAACAGGTGTCAAGCCGTGTGTTCCCTTTGTCAAGCTGTAATAAGTAGGGGTAAGGACGTTAACCACCTCGGAACATCCTCCCTTATACGCCACCTGCAGCGGATTCATAATAAGTCAGTGACAAGTTCAAAAACTTTGGGTGACAGCGGAAGCAGTCCACTGACCAGTAAATCCCTTCCTCTTGTAACCAAGCTCACGCAAACCACCCCACCAACTCCCTCAGTGTCAATTTCCTCCTTCCCCAGGAATGCCAATAGTCCTGCAGGCCATGTCACTGGCAATTCTGATGATTCCTCTCCTGCCTGGGATTCCTCCGATGCATCCTTGCGTGTAACGCCTACTGCTGCTGGCGCTGCTGTTGTTGCTGCTGGGAGTCGATGGTCATCCCAGAGGGGAAGTCGTAAGACCACTTTTACTACTTCCACCAAGCAATTGACTGTCCAACAGTCCTTTGCGAGGAAGATGAAATATCACAGCAGTCATCCTACTGCAAAGCGGATAACTGAGGCCATGGCATCCTGGGTGGTGAGAAACGTGGTTCCGGTATCCATCATTACTGCAGAGCCAACTAGAGACTTGTTGGAGGTACTGTGTCCCCGGTACCAAATACCATCTAGGTTCCATTTCTCTAGGCAGGCGATACCGAAAATGTACACAGACCTCAGAAAAAGAGTCACCAGTGTCCTAAAAAATGCAGCTGTACCCAATGTCCACTTAACCACGGACACGTGGACAAGTGGAGCAGGGCAGGGTCAGGACTATATGACTGTGACAGCCCACTGGGTAGATGTATGGACTCCCGCCGCAAGAACAGCAGCGGCGGCACCAGTAGCAGCATCTCGCAAACGCCAACTCTTTCCTAGGCAGGCTACGCTTTGTATCACCGGTTTCCAGAATACGCACACAGCTGAAAACCTCTTACGGCAACTGAGGAAGATCATCGCGGAATGGCTTACCCCAATTGGACTCTCCTGTGGATTTGTGGCATCGGACAACGCCAGCAATATTGTGTGTGCATTAAATATGGGCAAATTCCAGCACGTCCCATGTTTTGCACATACCTTGAATTTGGTGGTGCAGAATTATTTAAAAAACGACAGGGGCGTGCAAGAGATGCTGTCGGTGGCCAGAAGAATTGCGGGACACTTTCGGCGTACAGGCACCACGTACAGAAGACTGGAGCACCACCAAAAACTACTGAACCTGCCCTGCCATCATCTGAAGCAAGAAGTGGTAACGAGGTGGAATTCAACCCTCTATATGCTTCAGAGGTTGGAGGAGCAGCAAAAGGCCATTCAAGCCTATACAATTGAGCACGATATAGGAGGTGGAATGCACCTGTCTCAAGCGCAGTGGAGAATGATTTCAACGTTGTGCAAGGTTCTGCTGCCCTTTGAACTTGCCACACGTGAAGTCAGTTCAGACACTGCCAGCCTGAGTCAGGTCATTCCCCTCATCAGGCTTTTGCAGAAGAAGCTGGAGACATTGAAGGAGGAGCTAACACGGAGCGATTCCGCTAGGCATGTGGGACTTGTGGATGGAGCCCTTAATTCGCTTAACAAGGATTCACGGGTGGTCAATCTGTTGAAATCAGAGCACTACATTTTGGCCAACATGCTCGATCCTAGATTTAAAGCCTACCTTGGATCTCTCTTTCCGGCAGACACAAGTCTGCTGGGGTTGAAAGACCTGCTGGTGAGAAAATTGTCAAGTCAAGCGGAACGCGACCTGTCAACATCTCCTCCTTCACATTCTCCCGCAACTGGGGGTGCGAGGAAAAGGCTCAGAATTCCGAGCCCACCCGCTGGCGGTGATGCAGGGCAGTCTGGAGCGACTGCTGATGCTGACATCTGGTCCGGACTGAAGGACCTGACAACGATTACGGACATGTCGTCTACTGTCACTGCATATGATTCTCTCCCCATTGAAAGAATGGTGGAGGATTATATGAGTGACCGCATCCAAGTAGGCACGTCACACAGTCCATACTTATACTGGCAGGAAAAAGAGGCAATTTGGAGGCCCTTGCACAAACTGGCTTTATTCTACCTAAGTTGCCCTCCCACAAGTGTGTACTCCGAAAGAGTGTTTAGTGCCGCCGCTCACCTTGTCAGCAATCGGCGTACGAGGTTACATCCAGAAAATGTGGAGAAGATGATGTTCATCAAAATGAATTATAATCAATTCAATTCACCAGCATCCACTAGGACGTTTTTGTTCAGGCGGGACGCCATCATGTCCACAATTTCAATATCAACGATTCAATATCCTTCCTTATTATGCACGCTCGTCCGGGCACAGTATCCTGGCTGGGGCTTGGAGGAGGGTCATGGGGGGAGGAGCCAGTGCGCACCACCTGATCCTAGGGCTTTTATTGTTGTGCCCTGTCTCCTGCGGAGCCGCTATATCCCCAGCATCCACTACGGACTCCGAGAAATAGAATTATCATGTCGACACACACGTACCGACACACAGCAGACACACAGGGAATGCTCCGAACGAAGACAGGACCCACTAGCCCTTTGGGGAGACAGAGGGAGAGTTTGCCAGCACACACCAAAAGCGCTATATATATATCAGGGATAGCCTTATAATAAGTGCTCCCTTATAGCTGCTTTGTTATATCAAAATATCGCCATAAATGTGCCCCCCCCTCTCTGTTTTACCCTGTTTCTGTAGTGCAGTGCAGGGGAGAGACTTGGGAGCCGTCCTGACCAGCGGAGCTGTGAGAGGAAATGGCGCCGTGTGCTGAGGAGATAGGCCCCGCCCCTTTTCCGGCGGGCTCGTCTCCCGCTATTTAGAAAAATTAGGCAGGGGTTAAATATCTCCATATAGCCTCTAGGGCTATATGTGAGGTATTTTTAGCCTTTATAGGTACTCATTTGCCTCCCAGGGCGCCCCCCTCCCAGCGCCCTGCACCCTCAGTGACTGCCGTGTGAAGTGTGCTGAGAGGAAAATGGCGCACAGCTGCAGTGCTGTGCGCTACCTTTAGAAGACTGCAGGAGTCTTCAGCCGCCGATTCTGGACCTCTTCTGATTTCAGCATCTGCAAGGGGGCCGGCGGCGTGGCTCCGGTGACCATCCAGGCTGTACCTGTGATCGTCCCTCTGTATCCTAAACCCAGTTAACATCCCTCTGGAGCTTGATGTCCAGTAGCCAAGAAACCAATCCATCCTGCACGCAGGTGAGTTGACTCCTTCTCCCCTCATTTGTGCACCCCACGCTTCATCACACACGTCATTTAATTCTTCTGATTCGGTGAAAACTACTGGTAGTTTTTTCACACCCCACATAATACCCTGTTTAGTGGTACCTGTAGTATCAGCTAAATGTAACATCTCCTTTATTGCCAAAATCATATAACGTGTGGCCCTACTGGAAAATACGGTTGATTCGTCACCTTCACCACCGGAATCAGTGCCTGTGTCTGGGTCTGTGTCGACCGACTGAGGCAAGGGGCGTTTTACAGCCCCTGACGGTGTTTGAGGCGCCTGGACAGGCACTAAGTGAGTGTCCGGCCGCCTCATGTCGGCAAACGACTGCTTAAGCGAGTTGACGCTATCCCGTAATTCCACAAATAAGGCATCCATTCTGGTGTCGACCCCCTAGAAGGTGACATCCTCATATTTGGCAATTGCTCCGCCTCCACACCAATAACGTCCTCATACATGTCGACACACACGTACCGACACACAGCAGACACACAGGGAATGCTCTATACGAAGACAGGACCCACTAGCCCTTTGGGGAGACAGAGGGAGAGTCTGCCAGCACACACCAAAAAGCGCTATATATGACAGGGATAGCCTTATGATTAAGTGCTCCCTTATAGCTGCTTTTATATTAATATATTGCCATTTATTTTGCCCCCCCTCTCTGTTATACCCTGTTTCTGTAGTGCAGTGCAGGGGAGAGACCTGGGAGCCTTCCTGACCAGCGGAGCTGTGACAGAAAATGGCGCCGTGTGCTGAGGAGATAGGCCCCGCCCCTTTTCCGGCGGGCTCGTCTCCCGCTATTTAGTACATTTAGGCAGGGGTAAATATCTCCATATAGCCTCTGGGGCTATATGTGAGGTATTTTTAGCCTTTTTAAAGGTTTACATTTGCCTCCCAGGGCGCCCCCCCCAGCGCCCTGCACCCTCAGTGACTGCCGTGTGAAGTGTGCTGAGAGGAAAATGGCGCACAGCTGCAGTGCTGTGCGCTACCTTAAGAAGACTGCAGGAGTCTTCAGCCGCCGATTCTGGACCTCTTCTTGCTTCAGCATCTGTGAGGGGGCCGGCGGCGTGGCTCCGGTGACCATCCAGGCTGTACCTGTGATCGTCCCTCTGGAGCTTCATGTCCAGTAGCCAAGAAGCCAATCCATCCTGCACGCAGGTGAGTTCACTTCTTCTCCCCTCTGTCCCTCGTTGCAGTGATCCTGTTGCCAGCAGGAATCACTGTAAAATAAAAAACCTAAGCTAAACTCTCTAAGCAGCTCTTTATGAGAGCCACCTAGAATTGCACCCTTCTCGGCCGGGCACAAAAATCTAACTGGAGTCTGGAGGAGGGTCATAGGGGGAGGAGCCAGTACACACCACCTGACCTGTAAAAGCTTTACTTTTGTGCCCTGTCTCCTGCGGAGCCGCTAATCCCCCATGGTCCTTTCAGGAACCCCAGCATCCACTTAGGACGATAGAGAAAATCAATTCCTCCGCGGAGACATTGACCAGCAGCAATTGCCTCCACAAAGTACACAGGGAGCTGAGATGGTGGATTCCAGTGGGGACGAATTGATAATCTGTGAGGAGGGGGATGTACACGGTGATATATCGGAGGATGATGATGAGGTGGACATCTTGCCTCTGTAGAGCCAGTTTGTGCAAGGAGAGATTAATTGCTTCTTTTTTGGGGGGGGTCCAAACCAACCCGTCATATCAGTCACAGTCGTGTGGCAGACCCTGTCACTGAAATGATGGGTTGGTTAAAGTGTGCATGTCCTGTTTTGTTTATACAACATAAGGGTGGGTGGGAGGGCCCAAGGACAATTCCATCTTGCACCTCTTTTTTCTTTTCTTTGCGTCATGTGCTGTTTGGGGAGGGTTTTTTGGAAGGGACATCCTGCGTGACACTGCAGTGCCACTCCTAAATGGGCCCGGTGTTTGTGTCGGCCACTAGGGTCGCTTATCTTACTCACACAGTCAGCTACCTCATTGCGCCTCTTTTTTTCTTTGCGTCATGTGCTGTTTGGGGAGGGTTTTTTGGAAGGGCCATCCTGCGTGACACTGCAGTGCCACTCCTAGATGGGCCCGGTGTTTGTGTCGGCCACTAGGGTCGCTAATCTTACTCACACAGCTACCTCATTGCGCCTCTTTTTTTCTTTGCGTCATGTGCTGTTTGGGGAGGGTTTTTTGGAAGGGACATCCTGCGTGACACTGCAGTGCCACTCCTAAATGGGCCCGGTGTTTGTGTCGGCCACTACGGTCGCTAATCTTACTCACACAGCTACCTCATTGCGCCTCTTTTTTTCTTTGCGTCATGTGCTGTTTGGGGAGGGTTTTTTGGAAGGGACATCCTGCGTGACACTGCAGTGCCACTCCTAGATGGGCCCGGTGTTTGTGTCGGCCACTAGGGTCGCTAATCTTACTCACACAGCTACCTCATTGCGCCTCTTTTTTTCTTTGCGTCATGTGCTGTTTGGGGAGGGTTTTTTGGAAGGGACATCCTGCGTGACACTGCAGTGCCACTCCTAAATGGGCCCGGTGTTTGTGTCGGCCACTACGGTCGCTAATCTTACTCACACAGCTACCTCATTGCGCCTCTTTTTTTCTTTGCGTCATGTGCTGTTTGGGGAGGGTTTTTTGGAAGGGACATCCTACGTGACACTGCAGTGCCACTCCTAGATGGGCCCGGTGTTTGTGTCGGCCACTAGGGTCGCTAATCTTACTCACACAGCTACCTCATTGCGCCTCTTTTTTTCTTTGCGTCATGTGCTGTTTGGGGAGGGTTTTTTGGAAGGGACATCCTGCGTGACACTGCAGTGCCACTCCTAAATGGGCCCGGTGTTTGTGTCGGCCACTACGGTCGCTAATCTTACTCACACAGCTACCTCATTGCGCCTCTTTTTTTTGCGTCATGTGCTGTTTGGGGAGGGTTTTTTGGAAGGGACATCCTACGTGACACTGCAGTGCCACTCCTAGATGGGCCCGGTGTTTGTGTCGGCCACTAGGGTCGCTAATCTTACTCACACAGCTACCTCATTGCGCCTCTTTTTTTCTTTGCGTCATGTGCTGTTTGGGGAGGGTTTTTTGGAAGGGACATCCTGCGTGACACTGCAGTGCCACTCCTAAATGGGCCCGGTGTTTGTGTCGGCCACTAGGGTCGCTAATCTTACTCACACAGCTACCTCATTGCGCCTCTTTTTTTCTTTGCGTCATGTGCTGTTTGGGGAGGGTTTTTTGGAAGGGACATCCTGCGTGACACTGCAGTGCCACTCCTAGATGGGCCAGGTGTTTGTGTCGGCCACTAGGGTCGCTTAGCTTAGTCATCCAGCGACCTCGGTGCAAATTTTAGGACTAAAAATAATATTGTGAGGTGTGAGGTATTCAGAATAGACTGAAAATGAGTGGAAATTATGGTTTTTGAGGTTAATAATAATATGGGATCAAAATGACCCCCAAATTCTATGATTTAAGCTGTTTTTTAGGGTTTTTTGAAAAAAACACCCGAATCCAAAACACACCCGAATCCGACAAAAAAAATTCGGTGAGGTTTTGCCAAAACGCGGTCGAACCCAAAACACGGCCGCGGAACCGAACCCAAAACCAAAACACAAAACCCGAAAAATTTCAGGCGCTCATCACTAGTGTTCATAGTATTTATGCAGGATCAAATAGCTCAATGAGTAGGGTGTTTGATTAGAATTTAACAGGTTATAGGTTTTAAACCTGAGTATGGCAGTATATTGAAATGTGTTATTTAATAAAGGGTATTGTAATTGAATGACAATAGGCTCTCAAGTTAAGTGCATGAATCCAAATCCATTTTCTTGCAGTGGTCTATAAATGTGTGTGTATTACTTATATATTATAATATATTATATACAATAATATATATAAAATGTGGGTTTTCTCTGGGATCAGTCTTGCCATGCCCCTTCCCCAAATGGCATGTGCCTTATGTTCATCTTGAAGGGGGGGGGAGGGGGCGCCAATTCTCTCTATGGCACAGGGCACCAAAAAGTCTAGTTATGGCTTTGACTTACGTTGTTGTATATATTTATATACCCCCTTGGGGTCCGGAGCAGAGGACCACACTGTCGCTGCCCAGCTGCCGCAGGTCACGGCAATCACTATGTTCTTGGCACTGCTGCTGGGTGAGGCGGCTTCCGCTACTCACAACTCCATAGTTTCAGGCCTCTTAAGTATCCCTACATCTTGCGCCGTAATCCCGACAGCCGGCATACCGACACCTTTTCTCCCTCTTGGGGGTCCGCGACCCCACTGGAGGGAGAATAAATACCATAGCGCGCCACCGTGCCCGCAGAGTGGCGAGCGCAGCGAGCCCGCAAGGGGCTCATTTGTGCTTGCCCAGCTGTCGGTATGTCGGCAGTTGGGATTCCGGCGCTGGTATGCTTGCCGCCGGGAGCCCGGACGCCGGTATACCCTACTACACCCGATACATGTTCATATACTGTGTTGTGGAACATATTGCACTATTGGCATATTATCTTCTTTATCTTTACATACGTTTGTCCTGTTGAAGGAGAAGCAGACGACGATTACTTTATAAGACAATTGTTTTAATGTTTATTATTTCACATATCACCTTGTCATTTTTCCTTACACATCTCTGCGTGACACTAAAAAAGAGCACCATTCTTCGACACCACTTGCACTTTATATTTGGTATCGGGGGCGTGGGGGGGGGGGTGTCACTGGTATAGACCTTGGTTGTTAATAGAGGCAGCCCAGATTCTCCAACTTATACATTTCAAATAAAATTGCATATGTTTCCTTTAAAAGCTAAGTAGTTTTATAATCTTTGAGAGCATACTGTAATAGGCCCTACACACTGGTCTATACCAGTGAAAGATATTTCATTAATGAACGAGATACCGTTCACATATTTCAGTGTGTAGGCACCAGCAATGAACGATGCGCGGCCCCATGCTATGGAGCCGGGTGACGGGGAAAGTGAAGAAACTTTACTCCCCCGTCACCTCACCCCCACCGCCAGGTCGCCCGCCGGCCTTATCGGCTGTCAGGCAGCTTGGCAGCGGGTCGACAAGTGTGTAGGGCCCATAAGAGAGCCCGATCTATAATAAATGGTACATATTATAAAGCACCATACTACAATAAATGATTTATATATATAAACTGCAAAGCACTAAACATTGGCCCATGGAAAAGTAGCACCACCTGCTGCCTGGAAATGGTAATGCAGCAAAGTACACATACCGGCATCATTTTGCAAAGTAGATATCCTGTATAATAAAATGGTAACGCTGCTCCTCACCTCACTGGGGAGAATTAAAGTGTTTTGCGCACCGGCGTTCACTAGATAGTGCCCGATGGAGCAATTCAAGTGTTGCTCCTGTACGGGTGCGCACAGCCGTCACTGCTGACATTACTGTTAACTAGTTCCAAACAAAAAGTGGCATGACAGCAAATTTTTCCAAAAGGTTATGTACCAGTCTTCATTTACTCTTAACTTTTTGGATACCCTTAAATGCAGATTTCCCCCCCCCCCCAAAAAAAAAAAAAAAAAAAAAAGTAAAAAATAATAGTAATAACAATAAAAAATATTTTGCCTTTGCCTGAGAGCTGTCCTACCTATCACTGGTATACTCTGTCAGTTGTGTTTCTTAAACCATGCGTGATAACAAACCCATCATGAGGAATTTGAGAATCGATATTTACTCTCATTATTTAATAATAAAGTATTGGTAATTGCAACATTTGTAATGACCAAAAGCATACCCAATGCACAGAGCAAAGTGAAATAACAGAAAGAACACCATTATATTGAGACTACTACAGGCAGGAGGATTGGTATGAAATACCGCTGGTCGGGATGCCGGCGGTCACATGACCGACACCATCCCAACATTGAAGATCCCGACGTCAGAGGGGATAGGTATTTTTACCCTCACCCCAGGGCCGGTTCTGGGGCTCTGTGCGCCCCGGGCGGCAATAGGGGGCGTGGCTTCGTACAGGGGGCGTGGTCATTCACGCCCCCCTGTACAGACTGAAATGATGTGACGTCATCGCGCACCGCACAGCAAAGGTCCTCTCCACAAAGGGAAACTAGACGCGATCGCAGGCTGAATTTTTTGTGGAGTGCCCGCATGCACCCCAGGAGCCCAGTAAGATGCTAAAAGCATCTCAGGGCTACGATCGCCTGTGTGTGATTGATAGGCAGAGGCGGTCGCGGGGAGGGAGGGGGCGTGAAAATGGCGTTAGAACGCCATTGGCGGGGTGTGGTTCGGACAACGCAGGTGTGTCCGGACCACTGGGGGAGGTGGGCCGAGGCGGCTGCCTGACGTCGCAGGCAGCCGCTGTGACCCAGGATGCGCCAGGTAGCTCTTTGCCAGAGTGCAGGAGCTGCACAGGCAGGGTGCTGCTCGCCGGGTGCAAAAGCGCAGTGCTTTTGCACCAGTGCAAGGTGGGGCGGTGGGGCCAGACATTTTGGGGGGCACTAGCCCTGTGCTGGGCGTCCCCCCACATGTATGAGAAAATGATCGTAGATGTGCTAAGTTTAGCACATCTACGATCAGATCTGAATTAGGCCTGCAGCCGAGAGATTGTAAAGTGAAGCATTACAATACTCATACTGGCGCACTATCTCTTCAGGATTATACATGATTTAACCACCAAGACATATTTGAAATAATTATATTATGTGTACGCTAAACTTTATGTACGCAATTTATGTTCGCACTATGGGACTTATTCAGCTTCAGTTGCAGTTCTGCAATCGTAGCAGAACTGCAACTGCATAGAATCGCATAGCATGTTAAAAGTACGCCAAGCACAGAGCAAGCCACCCAATTCTGCGAATGCAGCTGCAGAATTGTGAATGCATCGCAAAAATCAAACACCATCTACAGTTGCGGTTGACCGAGGGCTACTCAGAATAATGGGAATGCAGTCACACTGGATACCATGTTTTAATTCATAGCAATCTCAGCTGATGTCACATGCACGCCTGCATTTTCTCAACCACTCCCCGCAAACGCTATGTGTACACCCACAAACGCCCACCGCCTGTTAATCAACCTGCTATCACATCTCAACAAGATGCAATTGCAGAATAATCGCAAAATCACGGTTAGCGCACGCGCAATGCATTCACATTGCATGCGCAGACCGACGATAATCAGCTGATCTGTGATTTTGAAGACTTACAACTGAACCTGAATAAGGCACTCCCTGTAATTCTCTGAGGGCATCACTGGTTAAGCAGGGTTAGAGAGAAAATGTGCTGTTCCAGTTACTATCGTACTTAATAAAAAAAGTGTACCATTCAATATGGCCATAGATAAGATGAGGCACATGGTCCATCTGTTATGAGCCGTCGCTGCGACTCATTCCTGTATGTTTTCTGGATGTCTCCTAGCAACTAGGATTCTGGCTGCTACGTGCAGCAGCACACCTGTTTGGAATGCCTCGTTACCTGACCTCAGCCTGATGACTCTTGTGATTGGTCTGGCTCCTTTTCATTAGGGATTCTGGACAGTTCCTGTTGCCAGTGATATACACTAGTTCCAGCACCTAGTGAACTCGTCACATGGTCGCTGTACCCTGTACAGTTGCCAGTCTGCCTGTCTGTTCCTGTACCTTTACCTCTTTCCTAGTCCTGCATCCTGATACCCTGCCTCCGTCCTCAGTGTGCTGTTCCCGCCCGTCCTGCTCCCGTGCCCTGATGGATTGTGCCCTGCACCTGTGTCCTGACCTTGCCAAGACCCTCTAGCTTACCTTTTGTGTCACCTTCAGTCTGTGTCATGTTCCAGCAAGTGCCTGTGGATTCACCCTGTCATACCTAGTCCTGGTTCCGTGCACATCCAGCCTGTGTGTCTGATCACCTACTGCAGAAAACCACATTAATTTCTGGTGTGCCTAGGGTTACCACCTCATCCCTTTAATTCTGGACACATATTAATTACACAGGTTCTGTGGCTGATTAAAACCAGGTGAAATGGAGTCTTGAAGTCAGCCAGCCACAGAATCTGTGTAATTAATATGTGTACAGAATTAAAGAGATGTGGTGGTAACCCTAGCCATGCCTTTAACATCAAGTTTATTTCTAATACACCCATACCAGTTCTCAAGTCACAGCCAAGCCACTCTGTTGTACTACATTATTTCAAGCTGCAGCCTAGTCACAATTCATGCAGCAAAACTCTGCAGTTATTTGCCATTCTATCAGCTCTCACACCCTGCTCCTGATTGCTTCCACAGTTAACCATTACCTTGCTGTAATTCCACTACACTCTCAGCTCCAGATTGTTTTAGTTACCTCCTGCCTTGCTGTGTATCCAGTTATCAAGTTCTGCTGTCTTCAGTCACATCAGCTTAGTCTGCATTACCTTGGAAAAGTCTGTTTGCAGTTAACCCCAGGCTTGCCGAGTCATTCTGCTGCTACACTCCAGGTTATTACCTTGTGGTCTCCAGCCTACTATGTGAGCACCTACTGCTATAGGTCTAAGACCAGGTTGCATCTCAAGTACTGGTGAGCGCTTACAGCTCTAAGAGAACAGGAGTGGCTGTTATTGGCAGAAGACCCTCTCACTGTTATTGGTAGAAGACCCTCTAGAGGTCTCACACACTTAGCGCCGGAGTTCCCTAACACCATCCAGGGAATGAGGAAGATTCAAACACCAGATATGGTTTGGGTTGTTAGAAATACATTGGGGATTAACCCCTGGTGTCCCTCAGCACACCGAGCTGTACCTGTACCAAGACATGAACGACTATATATATATATATATATATATACACACACACATATAATATAAATCCAGAGGTCACCAGGGGTTAATCCCCAATGTATTTCTAGCTCAGACTCCCTTTCAATCCTAATTGATTTGAGCAACTTACATTTTGTTCTGATGGTTTGGGTTGTTGCCAGGTCCACAAAAAACGTAATCTATCTGAATATACAAATTATGCTTGGGTGAAAAATGTGTAAACTCCTAGCTGTAGGGTATGATACCCTCCAAGCATTATAAAGATCACAGAGCATTACATGAGATAACAAATGCTTTGACCCCTTTGAATGATTATGAAAGTGATTGCTTGGAATAAACCAGTCAGTATTTGTGTTTTGTTTGGGATCTGGACTAGGACTGCTAGGCAAGGCTGGCTGGGTCTAGAGTGAACGAAGTTAGGAGGTCCTATGATGCTCTTCCTCATACAGAATACACAGGAGCTAATCAAAACAGAACATGAATGGAAGTCAGGATGAAGCACTAAGCTGAGAGTCACTAATATCCTGCACCAGATGAAAGATACAGCAATCCAACCAGGCATTTGGAAGCAAAGCTGCTGATACTAGAACCAGAAACTGGTAAGTTACAAGTTGTACTGGCAATGAGCAGATGCAATTGAGGAGTCATTGGCTAGCCCCTCTGTGATTGGGAGAAACTGGAGTCATCTTATCAATCCAACATGGCTGCACCCATGCATTGCTGAAGAAGTGGTCTATTTACTAAGCCTTGGTGAGAGATTAAATAGATGGAGACAAAGTACCCACCACCCAGCTCCTTACTGTCATTTTTCATACACAGCCTGTAATATGATACAAAAGCTGTGTCAACAGCAAGTGATTATCATGGTTCCCCGGTTACAACAGGGAAAGGGTTTTTATTCAACTCTATTCGTGGTCCCGAAGCCAGACGGCTCGGTCAGACCGATTCTGAACATAAAATCCCTAAATCTGTATTTGAAGAGATTCAAATTCAAGATGGAATCTCTCCGAGCAGTGATCTCCAGTCTGGACGGGGGGGATTTTATGGTGTCACTAGACATAAAGGATGCATACCTCAATTTCTACCCAAGGTGGTTTCGTCGTTTCACATGAACCAACCTATTGTGGTGCCTGTGGCTACGGATGTCTTGGTGGATTCCAAGTCCCTTGATGTGGTCAGGGCTTTAAAAATCTATGTAGCCAGAACGGCTCGTATTAGGAAAACAGAGGCACTGTTTGTCCTATATGCGGCCAACAAGATTGGCGCGCCTGCTTCCAAGCAGACTATTGCACGCTGGATCTGTAACACGATTCAGCAGGCTCATTCTACGGCTGGATTGCCATTACCAAAATCGGTAAAGGCCCATTCCACTAGGAAGGTGGGTTCTTCTTGGGCGGCTGTCCGAGGTGTCTCGGCGTTACAGCTTTGCCGAGCAGCTACTTGGTCGGGTTCAAACACTTTTGCAAAATTCTATAAGTTTGATACCCTGGCTGATGAGGACCTCATGTTTGCTCAGTCGGTGCTGCAGAGTCATCCGCACTCTCCCGCCCGGACTGGAGCTTTGGTATAAACCCCATGGTCCTTACGGAGTCCCCAGCATCCTCTAGGACGTAAGAGAAAATAAGATTTTTCTCCTAGTCCGTAGAGGATGCTGGGCACCCGTCCCAGTGCGGACTGAAATCTGCAATGATTGTACTTAGTTATTGATAAGGTTACACAAGGGTTGTGTTACAGTTGAGATCAGGCTGTTGCTGATTTTTGTTGTTCATACTGTTAACTGGTTTACTTATATACCATGTTGTACAGTGTGTTTGTGGTGTGAGCTGGTATGTGTCTCACCCTTTATTAACAAAAACCTTTTCCTCGTAATGTCCGTTTCCTCTGGGCACAGTTCCTATAACTGGAGTCTGGAGGAGGGGCATAGAGGGAGGAACCAGTTCACGCCCATTTAAAGTCAAGTGCCCATGTCTCCTGCGGAGCCCGTCTATACCCCATGGTCCTTACGGAGTCCCCAGCATCCTCTACGGACTAGGAGAAAAAGATTTACCGGTAGGTTTAAAATCTTATTTTTTTGTTTGTTTTGTTTATCAAAAATATACATACAGTAGTGTCAGCCCAGAATCATTTGGCCATTAGAGACCAGTCAGTATCCCTAACGTATGACCCTAGGAAAATTTGTTTCGAGTTCCATCTCTATTACAAGGAACTGTATAATCTTTCCCAGCCCCGGGGTGACCCGGAGAATCAATAACTGGAATGCATGATTGACAACTTCTTGCCAAAGGGTGGTCTGCCTAAGTTGTCTGCAGGGGTAACCAATATCCTTAGCTCTGATATCACAACTGATGAGGTTGAACAGACACTTAAAAGCTGGAAAACACCCGAAACCTGACGGATTCTCAGCAGCCTATTGCAAAAATTTGCAGGTACTCTGGTCCCACGACTTTGCACTCTGTTATAGCTATATCATTCAAGGGGGTAACAACCTGGGGACTCTTTGGAATCTAAGTTCTACCAGATTTGGGCTCCATTGCTGTATGCTTAGCTGTCTCTCCTCAATTCCCCCACCTCTCCTATAGTGTATGTGTATATGCTATATCCTTCCCCCCTTTATATGTCAATTTGGCCTTATAGTCCTGGCTCCCTTTCACAGGGTTGGCATAATTCATTCCTGTTTTTTTCTCCTTCGTCAACTAGGGGACACTAGAGGCTTATGACAGTGGGGTATAGATGGGTGATTAAGTGGATCCGGCACTTTAAATTTTAGAAGTGTGACTGGCTCCTCCCCGTCTATGTCCCCCCTCCAGACCAGTTTTAGAAATGTGCCCTAAGGAGCTGGATCACTCTCTGGGATTCTCCAGATTTCATATTGGATTTTACTTAAATGGCCCTACACACTAGATGACATGAATAATGTGAAAGATGAACAATGTGGAAAACGAGCAATTTCCCTTGAACTTCCCAGAGACCTGACAAACGAAAACTGAGTGTAAACACTAAGCAATTTTTCAAACAATTTGAAAGACGAAAGATATCTTTGGATTATTTACATTTCTCTGACGTCCTAGTGGATGCTGGGAACTCCGTAAGGACCATGGGGAATAGCGGCTCCGCAGGAGACTGGGCACAAAAAGTAAAAGCTTTAGACTAGCTGGTGTGCACTGGCTCCTCCCCCTATGACCCTCCTCCAAGCCTCAGTTAGATTTTTGTGCCCGAACGAGAAGGGTGCAAGCTAGGTGGCTCTCCTGAGCTGCTTAGAAGTAAAAGTTTAAATAGGTTTTTTATTTTCAGTGAGTCCTGCTGGCAACAGGCTCACTGCATCGTGGGACTAAGGGGAGAAGAAGCGAACTCACCTGACTGCAGAGTGGATTGGGCTTCTTGGCTACTGGACATTAGCTCCAGAGCAGGGCCGGTTCAAGGGCGCAGAGCGCCCCGGGCAGGAAAGGGGCGTGACCTAATACAGGGGGCGTGGTGAGTCACGCCCCCTGTACATTGAAAGCGCCGCTTGAATGCTGAGCGGTGCGCGATGACGTCATCGCGCACCGCACAGCAAAAGGTCCTCTCCACGAAGAGAAACTAGACGCTATGCGTCTAGTTCCCTTCGTGGAGAGGACCTTTGCTGTGCGGTGCGCGATGACGTCATCGCGCACCGCTCAGCAGTTACTCTCCACGAAGGGAAACTAGACGCATAGCGTCTAGTTCCCTTCACAGGAGGCGCCGAGGACGGGGACGGCAGCGGGCAGCGGAGGCGGACGGGGGACACAGCGGGCAGCAGTGGCGGATCTTGCCACGGTGCGGCGCCCTCCGGATGGCGCCAGCGCCCTCCGGAAGGCGGCGCCCCGGGCAAAAGTCCTGCTTGCCCGTGGCAAGAACCGCCACTGCTCCAGAGGGACGATCACAGGTTCAGCCTGGATGGGTCCCGGAGCCGCGCCGCCGGCCCCCTTACAGAGCCAGAAGAGCGAAGAGGTCCGGAGAAAGCGGCGGCAGAAGACGTTCCTGTCTTCAAATAAGGTAGCGCACAGCACTGCAGCTGTGCGCCATTGCTCTCAGCACACTTCACACTCCGGTCACTGAGGGTGCAGGGCGCTGGGGGGGAGCGCCCTGAGACGCAATAAAAACGATATAAAAACCTTATATGGCTAAAAAAAATGCATCACATATAGCTCCTGGGCTATATGGATGCATTTATCCCCTGCCAGTTTCCTGAAAAAAGCGGGAGAAAAGGCCGCCGTGAAGGGGGCGGAGCCTTTCTCCTCAGCACACAAGCGCCATTTTCTTTCACAGCTCTGCTGGAAGGACGGCTCCCTGACTCTCCCCTGCAGTCCTGCACTACAGAAACAGGGTAAAACAGAGAGGGGGGCACTATCGGCAGCTAATATATAAATACAGCAGCTATAACAGGGAGTAACACTTATATAAGGTTATCCCTGTATATATATATAGCGCTCTGGTGTGTGCTGGCAAACTCTCCCTCTGTCTCCCCAAAGGGCTAGTGGGGTCCTGTCCTCTATCAGAGCATTCCCTGTGTGTGTGCTGGGTGTCGGTACGATTGTGTCGACATGTATGAGGAGGAAAATGATGTGGAAGCAGAGCAATTGCCTGTGTTAGTGATGTCACCCCCTAGGGAGTCGACACCTGACTGGATGGTAGTAATTAAAGAATTACGTGACAATGTCAGCACTTTGCAAAAAACTGTTGACGACATGAGACAGCCGACAAATCAATTAGTGCCTGTTCAGGCGTCTCAGACACCGTCAGGGGCGCTAAAACGCCCGTTACCTCAGATGGTCGACACAGACCCTGACACGGATACTGAATCCAGTGTCGACGGTGACGAGACAAACGTAATGTCCAGTAGGGCCACACGTTACATGATCACGGCAATGAAGGAGGCATTGAACATTTCTGACACTACAAGTACCACAAAAAAGGGTATTATGTGGGGTGTGAAAAAACTACCAGTGGTTTCTCTGACGTCCTAGTGGATGCTGGGGACTCCGTCAGGACCATGGGGAATAGCGGCTCCGCAGGAGACAGGGCACAAAATTTTAAAAGTTTGACCACTAGGTGGTGTGTACTGGCTCCTCCCCCTATGACCCTCCTCCAAGCCTCAGTTAGGTTTTTGTGCCCGTCCGAGCAGGGTGCAATCTAGGTGGCTCTCATAAAGAGCTGCTTAGAGTAAAAGTTTTGATAGTTTTATTATTTTCAGTGAGTCCTGCTGGCAACAGGCTCACTGCAACGAGGGACCTAGGGGAGAAGAAGTGAACTCACCTGCGTGCAGGATGGATTTGCTTCTTAGGCTACTGGACACTAGCTCCAGAGGGACGATCACAGGTACAGCCTGGATGGGTCACCGGAGCCGCGCCGCCGACCCCCTTGCAGATGCCGAAGTAAGAAGAGGTCCAGAAACCGGCGGCTGAAGGCTTTCCAGTCTTCATGAGGTAGCGCACAGCACTGCAGCTGTGCGCCATTGCGCTCAGGCACACTTCACACCGGCGGTCACTGAGGGTGCAGGGCGCTCCCAGGCTCTCCCCTGCACTGCACTACAGAAACAGGGTAAAAAACAGAGAGGGGTGGCATTTTTTGGCGATATTATATATATTTAAGCAGCTATAAGGAAACAACACTTATATAAGGTTGTTCCTATATAATTATAGCGCTTTGGTGTGTGCTGGCAAACTCTCCCTCTGTCTCCCCAAAGGGCTAGTGGGGTCCTGTCTTCTATCAGAGCATTCCCTGTGTGTCTGCTGTGTGTCGGTACGTGTGTGTCGACATGTATGAGGACGATGTTGGTGTGGAGGCGGAGCAATTGCCGGTAATGGTGATGTCACCCCCTAGGGAGTCGACACCGGAATGGATGGCTTTGTTTATGGAATTACGTGATAATGTCAGCACGCTGCAAAAGTCGGTTGACGACATGAGACGACCGGCAAACCAGTTAGTACCTGTACAGGCGTCTCAAACACCGTCAGGGGCTGTAAAACGCCCTTTGCCTCAGTCGGTCGACACAGACCCAGACACGGACACCGAATCTAGTGTCGACGGTGAAGAAACGAACGTATTTTCCAGTAGGGCCACACGTTATATGATCACGGCAATGAAGGAGGCTTTGCATATCTCTGATACTGCAAGTACCACAAAAAGGGGTATTATGTGGATCTGAAAAAACTACCTGTAGTTTTTCCTGAATCAGAGGAATTGAATGACGTGTGTGATGAAGCGTGGGTTACCCCTGATAAAAAACTGCTAATTTCAAAGAAGTTATTGGCGTTATACCCTTTCCCGCCAGAGGTTAGGGCGCGCTGGGATACACCCCCTAGGGTGGACAAGGCGCTCACACGTTTATCCAAACAAGTGGCGTTACCGTCTCCTGATACGGCCGCCCTCAAGGATCCAGCTGATAGGAGGCTGGAAAATACTCTAAAAAGTATATACACACATACTGGTGTTATACTGCGACCAGCAATCGCCTCAGCCTGGATGTGCAGTGCTGGGATGGCTTGGTCGGATTCCCTGACTGAAAATATTGATACCCTGGATAGGGACAGTATTTTATTGACTATAGAACAATTAAAGGATGCATTCCTTTATATGCGAGATGCACAGAGGGATATCTGCACTCTGGCATCAAGAGTAAGTGCGATGTCCATATCTGCCAGAAGAAGTCTATGGACACGACAGTGGTCAGGCGATGCGGATTCCAAACGGCATATGGAAGTATTGCCGTATAAAGGGGAGGAATTATTTGGGGTCGGTCTATCGGATTTGGTAGCCACGGCAACAGCCGGGAAGTCCACCTTTTTACCTCAAGTCCCCTCCCAGCAGAAAAAGACGCAGTCTTTTCAGCCGCAGTCCTTTCGTTCCTATAAGAACAAGCGAGCAAAAGGACATTCATATTTGCCCCGAGGCAAAGGAAAGGGTAAGAGACTGCAGCAAGCAGCCCCTTCCCAGGAGCAGAAGTCCTCCCCGGCTTCTGCAAAGGCCTCAGCATGACGCTGGGACCTTACAAGCGGACTCAGGGGCGGTGGGGGGTCGCCTCAAGAATTTCAGCGCACAGTGGGCTCACTCGCAGGTGGACCCCTGGATCCTGCAGGTAGTATCTCAGGGTTACAGGTTGGAATTCGAGAAGTCTCCCCCTCGCCGGTTCCTAAAATCTGCTTTGCCAACGTCTCCCTCAGACAGGGCGACGGTATTGGAAGCCATTCACAAGCTGTATTCTCAGCAGGTGATAATCAAGGTACCCCTTCTACAACAGGGAAAGGGGTATTACTCCACGCTATTTGTGGTACCGAAGCCGGACGGCTCGGTAAGACCTATTCTAAATCTGAAATCTCTGAACCTGTACATACAAAAATTCAAGTTCAAGATGGAGTCACTCAGAGCAGTGATAGCGAATCTGGAAGAGATCCTTCTTCGAAGAGAAGGCGTATTAATTATCCCTTACTTGGACGATCTCCTGATAAGGGCAAGATCCAGAGAACAGCTGGAGGTCGGAGTAGCACTAACTCAAGTAGTGCTCCAACAGCACGGGTGGATTCTGAATTTTCCAAAATCCCAACTGATCCCGACGACACGTCTGCTGTTCCTAGGGATGATTCTGGACACTGTTCAGAAAAAGGTATTTCTTCCGGAGGAGAAAGCCAGGGAGTTATCCGAACTCGTCAGGAACCTCCTAAAACCAGGGACAGTGTCTGTGCATCAATGCACAAGAGTCCTGGGAAAAATGGTGGCTTCTTACGAAGCGATTCCATTCGGCAGATTCCATGCACGAATTTTTCAGTGGGATCTGCTAGACAAATGGTCCGGATCGCATCTGCAGATGCATCAGCGGATAAAATTGTTGACAAGGACAAGGGTCTCTCTGCTATGGTGGTTGCAGAGTGCTCATCTGTTAGAGGGCCGCAGATTCGGCATACAGAACTGGGTCCTAGTGACCACGGATGCCAGCCTGAGAGGCTGGGGAGCGGTCACACAAGGAAGAAACTTCCAGGGCGTGTGGTCAAGCCTGGAAACGTCTCTTCACATAAATATACTGGAACTAAGAGCAATCTACAATGCTCTAAGCCTGGCAAAACCTCTGCTTCAGGGTCAGCCGGTGTTGATCCAGTCGGACAACATCACGGCAGTCGCCCACATAAACAGACAGGGCGGCACAAGAAGCAGGAGGGCAATGGCAGAAGCTGCAAGGATTCTTCGCTGGGCGGAAAATCATGTGATAGCACTGTCAGCAGTGTTCATCCCGGGAGTGGACAACTGGGAAGCAGACTTCCTCAGCAGACACGATCTTCACCCGGGAGAGTGGGGACTTCATCCAGAAGTCTTCCACATGATTGTAGTCCATTGGGAAAGACCAATGGTGGACATGATGGCGTCCCGCCTCAACAAAAAACTGGACAGGTATTGCGCCAGGTCAAGAGACCCTCAGGCAATAGCTGTGGACGCTCTGGTAACACCATGGGTGTACCAGTCAGTGTATGTGTTCCCTCCTCTGCCTCTCATACCCAAGGTACTGAGAATTATACGGCAAAGGGGAGTAAGAACGATACTAGTGGCTCCGGACTGGCCAAGAAGGACTTGGTACCCGGAACTTCAGGAGATGCTCACGGAAGATCCGTGGCCTCTACCTCTAAGAAGGGATCTGCTTCAGCAGGGACCGTGTCTATTCCAAGACTTACCGCGGCTGCGTTTGACGGCATGGCGGTTGAACGCCGGATCCTAAGGGAAAAAGGCATTCCGGAAGAGGTCATCCCTACCCTGGTCAAAGCCAGGAAGGAGGTGACTGCACAACATTATCACCGCATTTGGAGAAAATATGTTGCATGGTGTGAGGCCAGGAAGGCCCCGACAGAGGAATTTCAACTGGGTCGATTCCTACATTTCCTGCAAACAGGATTATCTATGGGCCTCAAATTAGGGTCCATTAAGGTTCAAATTTCGGCCCTGTCGATTTTCTTCCAGAAAGAATTGGCTTCAGTTCCTGAAGTCCAGACTTTTGTAAAAGGAGTACTACATATACAGCCCCCGGTTGTGCCCCCAGTGGCACCGTGGGATCTCAATGTAGTTTTGGATTTTCTCAAATCCCATTGGTTTGAGCCACTCAAATCGGTAGATTTGAAATATCTTACATGGAAAGTAACCATGCTACTGGCCCTGGCTTCAGCCACGAGAGTGTCGGAATTGGCGGCTTTATCGTATAAAAGCCCATATCTGATTTTCCATTCGGACAGGGCAGAATTGAGGACGCGTCCTCATTTTCTGCCTAAGGTGGTATCAGCGTTTCACCTGAACCAGCCTATTGTGGTGCCTGCGGCTACTAGCGATTTGGAGGATTCCAAGTTGCTGGACGTTGTCAGAGCATTGAAAATATATATTTCAAGGACGGCTGGAGTCAGAAAATCTGACTCGCTGTTTATACTGTATGCACCCAACAAGCTGGGTGCTCTTGCTTCTAAGCAGACGATTGCTCGTTGGATTTGTAGCACAATTCAACTGGCACATTCTGTGGCAGGCCTGCCACAGCCTAAATCTGTCAATGCCCACTCCACAAGGAAGGTGGGCTCATCTTGGGCGGCTGCCCGAGGGGTCTCGGCATTACAACTCTGCCGAGCAGCTACGTGGTCAGGGGAGAACACGTTTGTAAAATTCTACAAATTTGATACCCTGGCTAAGGAGGACCTGGAGTTCTCTCATTCGGTGCTGCAGAGTCATCCGCACTCTCCCGCCCGTTTGGGAGCTTTGGTATAATCCCCATGGTCCTGACGGAGTCCCCAGCATCCACTAGGACGTCAGAGAAAATAAGAATTTACTCACCGGTAATTCTATTTCTCGTAGTCCGTAGTGGATGCTGGGCGCCCATCCCAAGTGCGGATTGTCTGCAATACTTGTACATAGTTATTGTTACAAAAAAATCGGGTTGTTTATTGTTGTGAGCCATCTTTTCAGAGGCTCCTACGTTATCATACTGTTAACTGGGTTCAGATCACAAGTTGTACGGTGTGATTGGTGTGGCTGGTATGAGTCTTACCCGGGATTCAAAATCCTTCCTTATTGTGTACGCTCGTCCGGGCACAGTATCCTAACTGAGGCTTGGAGGAGGGTCATAGGGGGAGGAGCCAGTACACACCACCTAGTGGTCAAACTTTTAAAATTTTGTGCCCTGTCTCCTGCGGAGCCGCTATTCCCCATGGTCCTGACGGAGTCCCCAGCATCCACTACGGACTACGAGAAATAGAATTACCGGTGAGTAAATTCTTATTTTTTCCTGAGTCAGATGAATTAAATGAGGTGTGTGATAAAGCGTGGGTTTCCCCCGATAAAAAACTGCTGATTTCTAATAAATTATTGGCACTATACCCTTTCCCGCCAGAGGTTAGGGCACGTTGGGAAACACCCCCTAGGGTAGATAAGGCGCTCACACGCTTATCAAAACAAGTGGCGTTACCGTCTCCTGATACGGCCGCTCTCAAGGAACCAGCTGATAGAAGGCTGGAAAATATCTTAAAAGGTATATACACACATACCAGTGTTATACTGCGACCAGCGATCGCCTCAGCCTGGATGTGCAGCGCTGGAGTGGCTTGGTCGGATTCCCTGACTGAAAATATTGATACCCTGGATAGGGACAGTATATTATTAACTATAGAGCATTTAAAGGATGCATTACTATATATGCGAGATGCACAGAGGGATATTTGCACCCTGGCATCTAGAGTAAGTGCGATGTCCATTTCTGCCAGAAGAACGTTATGGACGCGACAGTGGTCAGGTGATGCGGATTCCAAACGACATATGGAAGTATTGCCGTATAAAGGGGAGGAGTTATTTGGGGTCGGTCTATCGGACCTGGTGGCCACAGCAACGGCTGGAAAATCCACCTTTTTACCCCAGGTCACCTCTCAGCAGAAAAAGACACCGTCTTTTCAAACCCAGTCCTTTCGTCCCTATAAGGGCAAGAGGGAAAAAGGCCGCTCGTTCCTGCCCCGGGGCAGAGGAAGGGGAAAAAGACTGCACCATGCAGCCTCTTCCCAGGAGCAGAAGCCCTCCCCCGCTTCTGCCAAGTCCTCAGCATGACGCTGGGGCTCTGCAAGCAGACTCGGGCATGAAGTCTGCTCTACCAACGTCTCCCTCCGACAGGGAGGCATTATTGGAAGCTATTCACAAGCTGTATTCCCAGCAGGTGATAATCAAGGTACCCCTCCTACAACAGGGAAAGGGGTATTATTCCACGCTGTTTGTGGTACCGAAGCCGGACGGCTCGGTGAGACCAATTTTAAATTTAAAATCTTTGAACACTTACATAAAAAGGTTCAAATTCAAGATGGAGTCACTCAGAGCAGTGATAGCGAACCTGGAAGAAGGGGACTATATGGTATCTCTAGACATCAAGGATGCTTATCTCCATGTCCCAATCTACCCTTCTCACCAAGGGTACCTCAGGTTTGTGATACAAAACTGCCATTATCAGTTTCAGACGCTGCCGTTTGGATTGTCCACGGCACCACGGGTCTTTACCAAGGTAATGGCCGAAATGATGATTCTTCTTCGAAGAAAAGGCGTATTAATTATCCCTTACTTGGACGATCTCCTGATAAGGGCAAGGTCCAGGGAACAGTTAGAGGTCGGAGTAGCACTATCTCAGGTAGTGCTACGTCAGCACGGGTGGATTCTAAATATCCCAAAATCACAGCTGATTCCAACAACACGTCTACTGTTCCTAGGGATGATTCTGGACACAGTCCAGAAAAAGGTGTTTCTCCCGGAGGAGAAGGCCAGGGAGTTATCCGAGCTAGTCAGGAACCTCCTAAAACCAGGACAAGTGTCAGTGCATCAGTGCACGAGAGTCCTGGGAAAAATGGTGGCTTCTTACGAAGCGATTCCATTCGGAAGATTCCATGAAAGAACTTTTCAGTGGGATCTGCTGGACAAATGGTCCGGATCGCATCTTCAGATGCATCAGCGGATAACCCTATCTCCAAGGACAAGGGTATCTCTCCTGTGGTGGTTACAGAAGGCTCATCTTCTAGAGGGCCGCAGATTCGGCATTCAGGATTGGATGCTGGTAACCACGGATGCCAGCCTGAGAGGCTGGGGAGCAGTCACACAGGGAAGAAATTTCCAGGGCTTGTGGTCAAGCATGGAAACGTCTCTTCACATAGATATCCTAGAGCTAAGGGCCATTTACAATGCCCTAAGTCAAGCAAGGCCTCTGCTTCAGGGTCAACCGGTATTGATCCAGCCGGACAACATCACGGCTGTCGCCCACGTAAACAGACAGGGCGGCACAAGAAGCAGGAGGGCAATGGCAGAAGCTGCAAGGATTCTCCGCTGGGCGGAAAATCATGTGATAGCACTGTCAGCAGTGTTCATTCCGGGAGTGGACAACTGGGAAGCAGACTTCCTCAGCAGACATGACCTCCACCCGGGGGAGTGGGGACTTCATCCAGAAGTCTTCCAAGTGATTGTAAACCGCTGGGAAAAACCAAAGGTGGACATGATGGCGTCCCGTCTCAACAAGAAACTGGACAGATATTGCGCCAGGTCAAGGGACCCTCAGGCAATAGCGGTGGACGCTCTGGTAACTCCGTGGGTGTTCCAGTCGGTATATGTGTTCCCTCCTCTTCTTCTCATACCAAAAGTACTGAGAATCATCAGAAGGAGAGGAGTAAGAACGATACTCGTGGCTCCGGATTGGCCAAGAAGAACTTGGTACCCGGAGCTGCAAGAGATGCTCACGGAGGACCCGTGGCCTCTACCTCTAAGGAAGGACCTGCTCCAGCAGGGACCTTGTCTGTTCCAAGACTTACTGCGGCTGCGTTTGACGGCATGGCGGTTGAACGCCGGATCCTGAAGGAAAAAGGCATTCCAGATGAAGTCATCCCTACCCTGATCAAGGCCAGGAAGGATGTAACTGCAAAACATTATCATCGCATTTGGCGAAAATATGTTGCGTGGTGTGAGGCCAAGAAGGCCCCTACGGAGGAATTTCAACTGGGTCGTTTCCTACATTTCCTGCAAGCAGGATTGTCTATGGGCCTAAAATTAGGATCCATTAAGGTTCAAAATTCGGCCCTGTCGATCTTCTTCCAGAAAGAACTGGCTTCAGTGCCTGAAGTTCAGACGTTTGTCAAAGGGGTACTGCATATACAGCCTCCTTTTGTGCCTCCAGTGGCACCTTGGGATCTCAATGTAGTTTTAGGGTTCCTAAAATCACATTGGTTTGAACCACTTGCCACAGTGGATTTGAAATATCTCACATGGAAAGTGGTAATGCTGTTGGCCCTGGCTTCAGCCAGGCGCGTATCAGAATTGGCGGCTTTATCCTATAAAAGCCCTTACCTGATATTTCATTCGGATAGGGCGGAATTGAGGACTCGTCCTCAATTTCTCCCTAAGGTGGTTTCAGCGTTTCACATGAATCAACCTATTGTGGTACCTGTGGCTAGTGGCTACTAGGGACTTGGAGGACTCCAAGTTGGCTGGACGTAGTCAGGGCCCTGAAAATATATGTTTCCAGGACGGCTGGAGTCAGAAAATCTGACTCGCTGTTTATACTGTATGCACCCAACAAGCTGGGTGCTCCTGCTTCTAAGCAGACGATTGCTCGTTGGATTTGTAGTACAATTCAACTTGCACATTCTGTGGCAGGCCTGCCACAGCCACAATCTGTAAAAGCCCATTCCACAAGGAAGGTGGGCTCATCTTAGGCGGCTGCCCGAGGGGTCTCGGCTTTACAACTTTGCCGAGCAGCTACTTGGTCAGGGGCAAACACGTTTGCTAAATTCTACAAATTTGATACCCTGGCTGAGGAGGACCTGGAGTTCTCTCATTCGGTGCTGCAGAGTCATCCGCACTCTCCCGCCCGTTTGGGAGCTTTGGTATAATCCCCATGGTCCTTACGGAGTTCCCAGCATCCACTAGGACGTCAGAGAAAATAAGAATTTACTTACCGATAATTCTATTTCTCATAGTCCGTAGTGGATGCTGGGCGCCCATCCCAAGTGCGGATTGTCTGCAATACTTGTATATAGTTATTGTTACAAACAAATCGGGTTGTTTATTGTTGGAAGCCATCTTTTCAGAGGCTCCTACGGTTATCATACTGTTAACTGGGTTCAGATCACGAGTTGTACGGTGTGATTGGTGTGGCTGGTATGAGTCTTACCCGGGATTCAAGATCCTTCCTTATTATGTACGCTCGTCCGGGCACAGTATCTTAACTGAGGCTTGGAGGAGGGTCATAGGGGGAGGAGCCAGTGCACACCAGCTAGTCTAAAGCTTTTACTTTTTGTGCCCAGTCTCCTGCGGAGCCGCTATTCCCCATGGTCCTTACGGAGTTCCCAGCATCCACTACGGACTATGAGAAATAGAATTATCGGTAAGTAAATTCTTATTATTTTAATATTTGGGATGCAATTCTGGGTGTGTGGGCAGGGTTGTAGAAGGGGGAACCAATGAAGTTTTTTTTCACCCACTGCCCAACCAATTTCCACTGTGCCACCCACTTAATAAAAAAAAAAAATATATATATATATATATATTATATACCCGTTATAATGATTTTTTAATTAAGTGGGTGGCACAGTGGAAATTGGTTGGGCAGTGGGTGAAAAACACTTCATTTGTGGGGCAGTGCGGCACTGCGGCTTCTGTCAGCGTCTCAGCTAGAATGGTGCCACTGCTGGGGAGGGAGCAGGAGCAATGTCACATCGTGGACATCGCTCATCGCGGCTCCGTACACACATGCCGTGATGAGTGATGTCACAAGTGACATTGCTCACATTGAGCATGCTGCAGCATCAACCGCCGACCTTTAATCAACGAGTGCGGGTGCCCGCATCATTGATTGCAGGGCCATACACACTAGACGATGTGAACGATATATCGTTCACAATTGTCGTCTAGTGTGTATGGCCCTTAAAGATTTTGCTTCACACAACCATAAGGACAGCCTCTACCCCTGACTGTTTGCAATGAGGGAGCTGCCGGAGGGACCCTATCACAGCTACTTGAGGATGACGCCAGGGTCCTTGGCTGCAGGAACCACCATCCCTGGGGTACACCCAACGCAGCTGCTTGTGGCTTGCGTCACGGTCCCCTCAGCCACAACCACCACCGGCCAGCATGGCAGGTTCCGTAAGTATTCTCTGGTGCCCCAACTAGCGGGATGTCCAGGCTGAACACTATTTAGGCGGTTTAAATATAGATTTGCCAGCACTGCAGTCAGCTGCGCACTTTGCAATATTTAAATGACCATTTTGCAGCTTAAAAGCAGTGCCATAGAGTGTGTGTAGGGAGGGAGGGGGATGGGGGGGGGAGGGAGCCTAACTCTGTTCTGCTCTTGCTCCCAGCAACCCCTGAGCTTCCTCTACAGGAAGAATCCACATGGCAGTGGCCATTTTACAAGGGGAGATCGCAGTGGCGTAACTAGAAATTTTTCTCCCCCAAGCCAATTCTTCGGCGAGACATTATACCAGATACCACAATGCCCGTGATATAGTATGCCACACACCGTAATGCCTGTGACACATTATGACACACACCGCAATGTCCGTGATATGCCACACACCGTAATGCCCATTACACATTAGGTCCTACAGTAAGGCTTCTAATTACTTTTAAATTACCTGCTCGTTGCCAAGCTTCCGCTCACACACACAGCACTACTGGGTGCAGGGCGCGGGGGGGGGGGGGAAGGTGCCCTGGGCAGCTCAAGATACCTCAGCAAAAGTCTGGCAAGAGGGGACATTAGTGAAAGACACTGTCCTAACCCCCGCCAGTATAATCAGTATTATAAAGGAGCGGGACGGAAGCGTGCCATTAAGGGGGCGGAGCTTCGTCCCCACAGCTCACTCCGCGCCATTTCCTCTCCGCTGGCTGCAGAGACGCTGGTCCTTCCTCACACTGCTGAACAAGTATCAGGGTGCAAAACGGGGGGTGGGGGCCCAGGTTATTTGGTGCAATATTATATAATATAAAAAGCGCTACAGGTGTGGGGCATTTTAGTTAACGCTTCTGACCCATTGATTTGTCGCTGGGGTGTGAGCTGGCAAATTCCCTCTGTGTCTCTCTGCCAGGCTTCTTTGTGGGTCTGTCCCCTATAAGCCCAGTGTGTCTGTGGGTGTGTATTACACATGTGTCGGCATGTCTGAGGCTGAGTGCTCTTCACAGGAGGAGGCTGTATTAGAAACGCAAAAGGCGGTGGGGGTGACCATGTCGGCAACGCCGACTCCTGATTGGGTAAATCTATTGAATGCTTTGAATGCTAATGTAGCTCGTATTAGTAAAAGATTGGACAAGTCTGAGTCTCAGTCCCAAGCATGGAAGAAATCTGTGGAAGATATGTTATTACAAGTTCAGGTCCCTTCGGGGTCACAGAAACGTACGTTTACACAGTTGGCAGACACTGATACCGACACGGACACTGATTCCAGTGTCGACTATAGTGATTCCAGATTAGATCCAAAATTGGCAAAAAGCATTCAGTACATGATTGTGGCTATTAAAGAGGTATTGCATATCACTGAGGACCCTGCTGTTCCAGATAAAAGGGTCTGTATGTATAAGGAAAAGAAACCTGAAATAACGTTTCCTCTCTCTCATGAACTGAATACTTTATTTTATAAAGTCTGGGAAAGTCCTGACAGAAAATTTCAGATTCCCAAAAGGATTCCGGTAGCTTATCCGTTTCCCTCTGGGGATAGGGAAAAGTGGGAGTCACCCCCCATTGTGGACAATGATGGTTCTCCTTCGCAAGCAAGGAGTCACAATTATCCCGTACTTGGACAATCTCCTGATAAAGGCGAGATCCAGGGACCAGTTGGTGAAAAACGTTGCCCTGTCACTGACAGTTCTTCAACAACACGATTGGCTCCTGAACTTGCCAAAATCACAGTTGATTCCGGCAACGAGGTTGTCATTTTGAGGGATGATACTGGACACAGAACTACAGAGAGTTTTTCTTCCGGTGGAAAAGGCTCAGGAACTTCAGAGCCTGGTCAAACAAATTCTGAAACCACCAAGATTGTTAATCCATCAGTGCACTCGGTTGCTGGGGAAGATGGTGGCAACCTACGAGGCCATTCAGTTTGGCAGATTCCATGCCAGAGTATTTCAGTGGGACCTGTTGGACAAGTGGTCCGGATCCGACCTGCACATGCACTGGAAGATAGTCCTGTCTTCAAAGACCAGAATATCGCTCCTGTGGTGGCTGCACAGCTCTCACCTCCTGGAGGGGCACAGGTTCGGGATCCAGGACTGGATCCTAATAACCACGGATGCAAGTCTCAGAGGATGGGGTACAGTCACGCAAGGGGTAAACTTCCAAGGAAGATGGTCAAGCCAGGAAACTTGTCTCCACATAAACGTTCTGGAGTTGAGGGCCATTTACAACGGCCTTGTGCAGGCGGAACATCTTCGCAATCTGCCCGTGCTGATCCAATCGGACAATGTGACAGCAGTAGTGTACATAAACCGCCAGGGTGGAACAAAAAGCAGAGCGGCAATGGCAGAAATAACTAAGGTTCTCCGCTGGGCAGAGAAGCATACAAGAGCGCTGTCAGCGATCTTTATTCCGGGAGTGGACAACTGGGAAGCAGACTTCCTCAGCAGACACGATCTCCATCCAGAAGAATGGAGCCTCCATCAAGAGGTCTTCACAGAAGTGACAAGTCATTGGGGAATTCCTCACATAGACATGATGGCGTCGCGCCTCAACAAAAAGCTTCAGAGATACTGTTCCAGGTCCAGGGACCCTCCAGCAATAGCAGTGGATGCACTGATGACACCATGGGTGTTTCCGTCGGTGTATGTGTTCCCTCCACTTCCTCTCATTCCAAAAGTTCTAAAGATCATAAGAAGAACAAAGGTTCAAGCAATCCTCATTGTCCCAGACTGGCCAAGGAGGGCTTGGTATCCAGATCTTCAGGAATTACTCATAGGAGATCCCTGGCCTCTTCCTCTACATGATGACCTGTTACAGCAGGGGCCGTGCGTATACCAAGACTTACCGCGGCTACGTTTGATGGCATGGCGGTTGAACGCTAGATCCTAGCACGGAAGGGTATTCCCAGTGAAGTCATTCCCACACTTCTTCAGGCCAGGAAGGGAGTAACGTCTAAACATTACCACTGTATTTGGAGGAAGTATGTGTCTTGGTGTGAATCCAAGAAGGCTCCTGCGGAAGAGTTTGAGCTAGGACGTTTTCTCCATTTTCTACAAGCAAGTGTAGAGGCGGGCCTAAAGTTGGGCTCAATTAAGGTTCAGATTTCAGCCTTATCGGTTTTCTTTCAAAAACAATTGGCCTCCCTTCCAGAAGTTCAAACTTTCGTGAAGGGTGTGTTGCACATCCAACCTCCATTTGTGCCCCCTGTGGCACCATAGGATCTTAACGTGGTGTTGCAGTCCCTTCAATCGCATTGGTTTGAGCCTTTACAGACGGCGGAGTTGAAGTTTCTCACTTGGAAAGTGGTCATCCTGTTGGCTTTGGCGTCCACAAGCCGGGTGTCTGAATTAGCAGCCTTGTCTCACAAGAGCCCTTATTTAATCTTTCATGAAGATAGAGCAGAGTTGAGGAATCGGCAACATTTTTTGCCGAAGGTGGTTTCATCTTTCTAGGACGTATGAGAAAATAGGATTTTAATACCTACCGGTAAATCCTTTTCTCTTAGTCCATAGAGGATGCTGGGCGCCCGTCCCAGTGAGTACTGTATCTGCAGTTATTAATTCTGGTTACACGCATGTTGTGTTATGTTTATAGTCAGCCTGTTGCTGACATTGGTTTATGCCGTTGGCTTGTGTTCTGTTGAATGCCACGTTGTGCGGCGTGTTTGCGCTGTGTGCTGGTATGAATATCACCTTAGTTTAACAATAAATCCTTTCCTCGAAATTTGTCTTTCTCCCTGGGCACAGTTCCTATAACTGGAGTCTTGAGGAGGGGCATAGAGGGAGGAGCCAGTGCACACCCCTTTTTCAAAGTCTTAAAGTGCCCATGTCTCCTGCGGATCCCGTCTATACCCCATGGTTCTTTTGGTGTCCCCAGCATCCTCTACGGACTAAGAGAAAAGGATTTACCGGTAGGTATTAAAATCCTATTTTCTTTTCCTCCAAAAAATGTTGCAGCTACATAATGGGGGTAAGTTGCAATCAGGCAGATTGATGGACTATTCAGGAAGTCAGGAAGATTGATACTAATTCAGGGAGTCTCATGAAGGATGAGGGAGGGTAGGCAACTATGGGAAAGCTCCACTGCTGCTGCTGCTGCTGTTCAGACAGTGCTGACACCCTACACTCAGCCTTTATCAGGGAACTGTGAGTTTGCTGTGGGGGCTAGAAGTGTTGGGAGAGCAATTTGTACTGTACATTAGTTTATACACATATATATCTGAGTTAGATATTAATGTGCCACATATGTAGAGCTATATAGGACAGGTGTGACTTCCCTATTGCTTCTCTCCCACATCAGTCCCTTTAACTATCCTGCCTGTGTCTGTTCCTCTTACTGTATACAGTAGGGTTTATTATGGCAGACAAGGGAACCTCCTCTAAGCTTATAGAAGCTGCTTACTTGTTAAAAAAAAAAAATTGTAATACAAAATTCACACAGGGAAAGCAGAGATTTCCCTGTATTGTGATGCATGTGAGGCTGTGCCTGTTGCAGAATCAGCACCTCCAGTGCAGGACCAACCAGTCTGGGTGTCTCAGCTGGCTGGAGTTATATCAGACCTCTCGGCTGAGCTGGTCTGTACCATCTCCTGCACCAGAACCAGCTTGAGCGCAGGCCTTAGCTAAGTCAGTGGAAGGACTGATCAGGGCAACTGGTCCGGCTAAAGCACCCACTCTCTCCAATCTACAGACGGTTTCTTCAGACGGTTTCTAAAAAGAGGCTTATGCCTTCGGTGTTATAGTCTGTTTACTCGGAGGATGAGGACATGCCCCTCTTGAAGAGAGGGAATTCCTCCAATACTCAGGTACGGAGCAGGTCCTAGATCAGTGGTCTCCAACCTTAATTGGGTTGTGAGCTACTTTCAGAAAAAAAAAACTCTGGAAGAGCTACCCTCTCCCCCCCAATGCGCACGCATTCCTGTGAAAGTGGGTATTGGCTCACAAAAGTGGGTGTGGTCTCACAAAAGTGGGTGTGACCTTGCAACAGTAATGCCCTCCTGCGTAGTGCCAGATACACAAGAAATGCCCTCCCACAGTGCCAGATACACAAATAATGCCCCTCAGCAGTGCCAGATACACAAATATTGCCCCCCAGCAGCGCCAGATACACAAATCATGCCCCCCAGCAGTGCCAGATACACAAATCAGGCCCCCACCAGTGCCAGATACACAAATCATGCCCCCCAGCAGTGCCAGATACACAAATTTTGCCCCCCCAGCAGTGCCAGTTACACAAATAATGCCCCTCAGCAGTGCCAGATACAAAAATCATGCTTCCCAGTGGGTGTAGTATGGTATGCCGGCGGCCGGCCTCCCGGCGACCAGCATACCGGCACTGGGAGGCCAGCCGCCGGCATACCGACAGGGTGGTGAGCGCAAATGAGCCCCTTGCAGGCTCGCTGTGCTTGCCACGCTGCAGGCACGGTGGCGCACGTATTTTATTCTCCCTCCAGGGGAGTCGTGGACCCCCACGAGGGAGAAAAAGTGTCGGTATGCCGGCTGTCGGGATTCCGGCGCCGGTATACTGTGCGCCGGGATCCCGACAGTCGGCATACTGAAGACCACCCTTCCCAGCAGTGCCAGATACACAAATAATGCCCCTCAGCAGTGCCAGATACACAAATAATGCACCTCACCAGTGCCAGATACACAGTTAATGCCCCCTAGCAGTGCCAGATACACAGTTAATGCCCCCCAGCAGTGCCAGATACACAGTTAATGCTACCCAGCAGTGCCAGATATACACAGTTAATGCCCTCAAGCAGTACCAGATACACAATTAGTGCCCCCCAGCAGTGCCACATATACAATTAGTGCCTCCCAGCAGTGCCAGATATACAAATAGTGCCCCCAGCAGTGCCAGATATACAAATAGGGCCTCCCAGCAGTGCCAGATACACAAATAATGCCTCTCCCCCCCAGCAGTGCTCACAATTGTTGCCCCCCGTGTCCGCCGCTGTGTTTGAGGGGAGGAGATGAGGAGAGTCCACTGGCAGGCAGCCACAGCGCGTCGCCTTGCTCTGGTGCGGACCGCCAGTCAATCAGGAGCCGTGAGCTCTGCGGTCTGCACTATATTTCAAATGGCCGCGCGGAGCGTGGTCGGAGATGTCAGCAGCGCCGCCGCAGGTACTTACTTCAGAGCGAAGAGACGCGCTGTGACTGCCTGCCAGTGGACTCGCCTTATTGCCGCCGAGAGCTACCTCGAAAGCGGTGCCAAGCTACGACGGGTAGCTTGGCACCGCTTCCGAGGTAGCTCTCGGCGGCGATGAGGCGAGTCCACTGGCAGGCAGTCACAGCGCGTCTCTTCGCTCTGAAGTAAGTACCTGCGGCGGCGCTGCTGACATCTCCGACCACGCTCCGCGCGGCCATTTGAAATATAGTGCAGACCGCAGAGCTCACGGCTCCTGATTGACTGGCGGTCCGCACCAGAGCAAGGCGACGCTCGTGAGCGACGGGCTCACGAGCGACGGGTTGGCGACTGCTGCTCTAGATCAACTGGAGGCAGCGTCACAGGGCATAGAGGCACTTATATTAGCTGTGTGCCAGGTGTTAAATGTAACAGACACAGGGGGTAACTCAGAGTTGATCGCAGCAGCGAATTTGTTAGCAGTTTGGCAAAACCATGTGCACTGCAGGGGGGTGGGCAGATATAACATTTGCAGAGTTAGATTTGGGTGGGCTCTTTTGTTTCTGTGCAGGGTAAATACTGGCTGCTTTATTTTTACACTGCAATTTAGATTTCAGTTTTAACACACCCTACCCAAATCTAACTCTCTCTGCACATGTTATATCTGCCCCCCCCCCTGCAGTGCACATGGGCCCTCATTCCGATTTGTTCGCTTGCTAGCTGCTTTTAGCAGCATTGCACCCGCTATGCCGCCGCCCTCTGGGAGTGTATCTTAGCATAGCAGAATTGCGAACGAAAGATCAGCAGAATTGCGAATAGAAATTTCTTAGCAGTTTCTGAGTAGCTCGAGACTTACTCAGCCATTGCGATCAGTTCAGTCAGTTTCGTTCCTGGTTTGACATCACAAACACACCCAGCATTCGCCCAGACACTCCCCCGTTTCTTCAGACACTCCCGCGTTTTTCCTAGAAACGCCAGCGTTTTTTCGCACACTCCCAGAAAACGGCCAGTTTCCGCCCAGAAACACCCACTTCCTGTCAATCACACTACGATCACCAGAACGATGAAAAATCCTCGTTATGCCGTGAGTAAAATACCTAACTTTTGTGTAAAATAACTAAGCGCATGCGCTCTGCGAACCTTGCGCATGCGCAGTAAGCGACTAATCGCAATAGAGCGAAAATCGGCAACGAGCGAACAACTCGGAATGACCCCCATGATTTTGCCCAACTGCTAACAAACTTGCTGCTGCGATCAACTCTGAATTAGGCCCACAGACTCTGGTCCGTTTCAGCCTTCTCTAGCAAAAAGCAGAAATTGGCAGTAACATTCCCAGTTGGACAGTGGATCCCTCCTGGGGGCTACTGCATTAAAGGAGCCATCAGACGGAAATTGGAGACCACTCTCAGATCTATCTACACAACGGCAGGAGTACTTCTCTACCCCATGTTAGTAGGTTCCTGGGTAAATAAGGCTGTAGAGACCTAGGCTGACCAGTTATTTATAAACAGTTTCTTATATAGCACAGCATATTTCGTTGCGCTTTACAAATTGCATGCAGGTCTCCCAGTAGATGAGCGTTTAATTCTGGCAGAGCACATCTGTCAGGTCTCTGGTTTTGTCTGTCCCCGGCGGGGGCGCTAGTGGGTCAGTGTTGGTGCGATATACAAAGCGGGGAGGCAGTATAAAAGTCCTGCGCATGAGCGCTGATATTTATTAATGCAAAGCAGATGGTATAATACTGAATACAGTGGAAACCAGTAATGTGGAAAACTGTGACAGGTAACTGATTCCAAACAACATAAAAGTCTCTTGCAGCAGAACGTAAAATAACTTGATAATGAATGCAGGTGAAATAACAGAACTCCAGTAGTATTTGGAAATACACAGTCTCTGAATAACACAGGGTAAACTGATAATGGTTAGGAAAGCAGAACTCCGGAATATATGAGTAACTCACAGTCTCTGTAAAGCACAAGTCCATATAGCCACACTTAGGCTAAAGCAGGAGACAGTCTCTAAGCCAGTAGATGTTATACGGCTGAGTTGCACAGATGGTATGCTGACAATTAGTGCACATGTAAGTAATGAGAAAGAACACCTGAGGAGAGTCTCTTACTGCTGATGGGTTCGAAGCTGGATGTAGCTGAAGTCCGGAGTAACAGGAAAGCTGTAGAAATGGAAGCTGGAACAAATGAAGTATCCACAGGGGAATGCTGGAAACTGGAACGCAGGAACTGGGAGAACTAGACACAGGGTATGTGACTCGTTGTCCAAGGCGATGAGAGTGAGCCCCGGACAGGAACTTATACCCCTTGCTCTGCAGTGATTGGTCGCAGTGTTCTGGCTGGAAACACAGGGCTGGCTTAGATGAGTGCAGGAGTCATAGCAGCATCCACACGGACGGGATGCCGGCACACAGCGGAACACAAACGCAGGACCAGACTCAAGGGTACTCAGCGACACGGGAGATGACGCTCGCGGTCAGCGCATCCATACAGCCGCGACTGGGGCCATGACCTCCGGAGGCCTGCACACCAGCGCGCTGGTAGGTGAGACGCAGCTGACCGCCGATTCCTGACAGTACCCCCTCCTTTATGGGTGGACTCCGAACACCCACGAGGCTTGGCAGGGAAGAGTCTGTGGAAGGCTTGTACCAACCGTGGAGCGTGCACATCCGTAGCGTTGACCCAACTCCTCTCTTCAGGACCATATCCAGACCAGTCAATTAGGTATTGCAAATGACCGTAGCGATGACGAGAGTCCAAGATCTTTTCCACCTCGTATTCCACGCCCCGATGAGTTTGTACCTTTGGGCCTACTGGAAGCGCTCTCTGGAAACGATTGAGAATTAGTGGTCTGAGGAGAGAAATATGGAATGAGTTGGGAATTTTCAAATAGGAAGGCAGTTTTAATTTATAAGCCACCGGATTAATAACACTTTCTACTGGAAATGGTCCAATAAACCGTGGGGCAAATTTCATCGAAGGAACTCTGAGACGGAGATTCCGAGTAGATAACCAGACTTTGTCGCCTGGCTTTAAACTGGGAACTGCTCGTCTCTTTCGATCAGCAAACATGTTATACCACTGAGAAACCTTTTTAAGAGATAGATGAATCTTCTTCCAAATTTGAGAGAATCGCTGAAGAGCAGAAGCAGCTGCAGGCACGTCTATGACGGGTAAATCTTGGAAATCCGGTACTCTAGGATGTTGACCATAAACTGCGAAAAAAGGAGTTGTATCTGTAGAAGTATGATAACGGAAATTATGAGCAAACTCCGCCCAAGGCAACAAATCTACCCAGTTATCCTGTGAAGAGGAAATATACAGTCTTAGATAGGTCTCAAGCTCTTGATTTACCCTCTTCGTCTGCCCATTTGTTTGAGGGTGATAGGCCGTAGAGAACTTAAGTTTGACTTGTAGCGCAGAACACAGAGCCCTCCAAAACTTTGCCACAAACTGTACACCACGGTCGGATATTATTTCTGTTGGAAGTCCATGTAACCTAAAGATTTCATAAAGAAATAACTGTGCCAGCTTTGGAGCAGAGGGTAACCCCATGAGTGGGATGAAGTGTGCCATTTTTGAAAACCTATCAATATCCATTAGAGGGAGGAAGGTCTGAAATAAAGTCCATTGATAAATGAGACCAGGGGCGTTTTGGAATGGAATTTGGTAGCAATTGGCCTGCAGGAGCCTGACGAGGAACTTTGTGCTGAGCACATTTGGGACATGAAGCTATGAATTCTTGAACATCTACTTTCATATGAGGCCACCAATAAGTTTGGGACAGAAACTTGAAAGTTTTTAGGACTCCAGGGTGACCAGTAAATTTAAACGTATGAGCCCAGGACAGGAGATTTGGACGAAGCTAAGGAGAGACAAACATCTTGCCTGGAGGTGGAACTTGGGATACCCCTGTAGCTGCGAACACCACAGGATTTAATATGGGTCGAGCAGCTTGTTCTGATGATTCCTCAGTTGAACTCATAGAGCGAGATAATGCATCTGCCTTAACATTTTGTGAGCCAGGTCTAAACATCAACTTAAAATCAAAACGAGAAAAGAATAAGGCCCACCTTGCTTGTCGGGGATTCAGACACTGCGCTGCCTTCAAGTAAAGAAGGTTCTTGTGATCCGTGTAGATGGCAATAGGGAATCTCGCACCCTCCAGCAGATATCTCCATTCTTCAATGGCCAATTTGATTGCCAACAGCTCCTGGTCACCGATGGTATAGTTAATTTCTGCGGGCAAGAATCTATGAGAGAAAAACCCGCAAGGGTGAGTCTTACCATCAACGCCCACCTGGGACAGGACTGCGCCCACGCCAACCGTTGAGGCATCTACTTCCAAGATAAAGGTCTTGTTGACATCTGGCTGTTGTAACACGGGAGCTGAAATAAAAGCCTGTTTTATTTTATGAAAAGCAGACAGCGCTTCATCAGACCATTGGGAAGGATTTCCCCCTTTTCGGGTTAGGCAGGTAATTGGGGCTATTAATGTGGAAAAGCCCTTAATAAACTTCCTGTAGTAGTTAGCGAAGCCAATAAAACATTGAACTGACTTGAGTGTTGTTGGAAGAGACCAGTTCTCTATGGCTTCTAGTTTAGCTGGGTCCATTTGAAGGTCTGTTCCGGAAATAATGTATTCCAGGAAAGATATTGAAGAAGCTTCAAACGTGCATTTAGATAGTTTGCCATACAGATGATTCTGTCGAAAACGTTGAAGAACCTCTTCTACCTGTTGGCGATGAGTAACTAAATCGTGGGAAAATATCAGGATGTCATCGAGGTAAACTACCACACACTTATACAGGAAATCTCTAAATACTTTGTTGACAAAGTTTTGAAACACAGCCGGGGCATTACTCAAGCCGAAGGGCATCACTAGATATTCGTAGTGACCATCACGAGTATTGAAGGCGGTTTTCCACTCATCACCACTTCGAATCCTGATTAAATTGTAAGCCCTGCGAAGATCCAGTTTCGTGAAGATGGAGGCACCTCTGACTCTGTCAAACAGCTCTGTGATGAGAGGTAACGGGTAGCTGTTTTTAATCGTGATGTCATTTAAACCCCGATAATCAATACAGGGGCGTAGTCCTCCATCCTTCTTCTTAACAAAGAAGAATCCCGCACCGGCCGGGGAAGAAGATGGACGGATAAACCCTTTTTATAAATTATCCTTTATATATTCGCTCATTGCTTGAGTCTCTGGAACTGAAAGAGGGTATGTTCGCCCTCTAGGTGGCTTGCTCCCTGGGACCAAATCAATAGGACAGTCCCATTCTCGATGAGGCGGTAAGACATCAGCACCTTTCTCACTGAAGACGTCAGTGAATTCCTGATAGGCCTCTGGAAGACCAGACTGAGGTTTTACACTTGTGGATTTTATTGGACATACTTGAGCTAAACATGAATGGAGACAGGAGGGACTCCATGCCGTCAACTGTAAGGTAGACCAGTCAAATTGTGGATTGTGCAATTGAAGCCAAGGCATACCCAGTACAATCTCATAGGTAGCTTTTGGTATGACCAGGAATTTGATGAGCTCAGAATGCAGGAAGCCCACTCCCAGAACTACCGTCTTGGTCTGCTGAGTGATGGATCCTTCAGCAATACGGCTTCCGTCTACGGCAGTAAGATAAACCGGATGAGACAGCTTTGACACTGGGAGAGAAAGTCTATCCACTGCAGCTTGTGTGATAAAATTCCCAGCAGCACCACAATCCACTAAAGCGGACAAAGACTGGAGACCATCTGGCATTTCCAAGGTGACAGGCAATATTAGGTCTTGAGATGAAGGAGCTTTATTCAAGGTCCCTAACTTGACTCCTCCTTTGCAAGTTAGGACCTGGCGTTTCCCGACCGAGCAGGGCAGGAACCAATCAGATGACCATCAGCAGCACAATAGAGACACAGTCTTCCCTTTAATCTTCTGGACCGCTCCTCAGGTGTTAAACGAAATTTGTTTACCTGCATAGGTTCGTCAGCAGTAATAGGTGGAGACTGTACAGGAGGCATAACTCGGTGCTTGCGAAGATCACCTCGAGAGCGTTCACAGGCTCGCTCGCGTAAACGTAGATCCAACTTGACACATAGAGAGATTAGGGCCTCCAGTTGCTCTGGTAGATCTCGGGTAGTCAATTCATCCTTTATGCAGTCAGACAGACCATGCCAGAAGGCGGCAACCAATGCCTGGTTGTTCCACTTCACCTCTGATGCCAATGTCTGGAACTGAATGATGTACTGACCCACAGTACGTGTTCCCTGGCGGATCTGAAGGAGGTCTGAGGAAGCAGAAGTCGTGCGCCCAGGCTCGTCAAAGATACGTCGGAATGCGGCAACAAACTCTGTATAATTATTCAGCAATGCATCTGCTCGCTCCCACAGCGGAGAGACCCAATTCAGAGCAGAACCAGCTAAAGGAGAAACAATATATGCAACCTTTGCTCTAGGTGTTGGAAAGTTCTGTAGTTACAATTCAAAGTGGACTTCGCATTGATTCAAAAATCCACGACACATTTTAGGATTACCATCAAATTTACTTGGTGTAGGAAGATGGATGCGAGACATTGGAATAGAAGCAACTGGAGAGCTAGAAACTATGGAACTAGGAACAGGAGCAGAAACTGATGGGGACACTGGAGGAGCTGAAGTTGGAAATGACTGTTGCAGAGTATCTAAGCGAGAAGACATTTCCTGCAGGTATTGTATAATCTGCTGCTGCGCAGCCTCTTGACCATCTAGTCATGACACTAAGCCTTGGAGTGTCCCTGACACCACACTCTGACCACCGTCCGGGTCCATGGGCCTCGGACAAACTGTCAGGTCTCTGGTTTTGTCTGTCCCCGGCGGGGGCGCTAGTGGGTCAGTGTTGGTGCGATGTACAAAGCGGGGAGGCAGTATAAAAGTCCTGCGCATGAGCACTGATATTTATTAATGCAAAGCAGATGGTATAATACTGAATACAGTGGAAACCAGTAATGTGGAAAACTGTGACAGGTAACTGAATCCAAACAACATAAAAGTCTCTTGCAGCAGAACGTAAATAACTTGATAATGAATGCAGGTGAAATAACAGAACTCCAGTAGTATTTGGAAAAATACACAGTCTCTGAATAACACAGGGTAAACTGATAACAGTTAGGAAAGCAGAACTCCGGAATATATGAGAAACTCACAGTCTCTGTAAAGCACAAGTCCATATAGCCACACTTAGGCTAAAGCAGGAGACAGCCTCTAAGCCAGTAGATGTTATACGGCTGAGTTGCACAGATGGTATGCTGACAATTAGTGCACAGGTGTCACGAACCTCGGGCAGCGGCGACCGCGCTTGTCCCTGCGGGTGGCCTGGTCTGCCCGGCGCCTCTCTTCCCCTGACGGTCTCCGGCTTCAGCGGCGGGTCGGCGCTGCTCTCCGGCGGCTTCCCGGAAGCAAGGACGCCGCCATCACAAGCGAGGGCAAGGAGGCGGAGCAGGTCTGACGTCACCTGCCTGCTCCGCCAATCAGGCTAGGGCGGGGAATTTAAAATCAGATACCAGGCAGAGATCCGGTGCCTGAGTATCTTCGTTTCTCCTGCGGAAGCTGTGATTCCAGAGCTCCCTCGTCCCTCCAAGCATCCTGTGCTTCCAAGCATCCTGTGCCTCCAAGCATCCTGTGCCTCCAAGCATCCTGTGCCTCCAAGCACCTTGTGCCTCCAAGCACCTCCGTGCCTCCAAGCACCTCCGTGCCTCCAATTATCTCCGTGCCTCCAATTATCTCCGTGCCTCCAATTATCTCGGAGCCTCCAAGCACCTCGTGCCTCCAAGCACCTCCGAGCCTCCAAGCACCTCGTGCCTCCAAGCACCTCTGTGCCTCCAAGCACCTCCGTGCCTCCAATTATCTCCGTGCCTCCAATTATCTCCGTGCCTCCAATTATCTCCGTGCCTACAAGCACCTCGTGCCTCCAAGCACCTCGTGCCTCCAAGCACCTCTGTGCCTCCAAGCACCTCCGTGCCTCCAAACACCTCCGTGCCTCCAAGCACCTCCGTGCCTCCAAGCACCTCCGTGCCTCCAGTTACCTCCGTGTCTCCAAGCACCTCGTGCCTCCAAGCACCTCATCCCTCCAAACACCTCGGTGTCTCCAAACACCTCCGTGCCTCCAAGCACCTCCGTGCCTCCAGTTACCTCCGTGTCTCCAAGCACCTCGTGCCTCCAAGCACCTCATCCCTCCAAACACCTCGGTGTCTCCAAACACCTCCGTGCCTCCAAGCACCTCCGTGCCTCCAAGCACCTCCGTGCCTCCAAGGGCCTCCCAGCACTCCCTGTACTCCCAGCACCACAGTGTCTCCAATATCTCAGTACCCCAGCCTTCAGTATTTCTACAAGTCTTGTCTTACAGGAGACCTTCAAGAATTCCTCTGGGCCTCCCGCCTGCCGTCTTAGTCCTGCATGAGGAAGACCTACATCCGGCCTTCTCTACTACGACCCAGTGGCGGTTCCTCTTCCCGGTCATCGGAAGAAGCCCCGAGTCCACAACACTCCCAAACCAGGTCAGTGACAGTATACTCAGGCCACATGGACTCGGGGAATCGGAACACGGACTCGAGTGCCATCCAGAACCTGGCTTCTCGAGTGCAAAGTCAGGAAGCAGCGCAAGGCCAGGTGATGCAGTACCTCCAGCAGTTGTCCGGGCGTCTGGATCAGATTCAGGCGTCTCTGGCCTCAGTAATTCCGGCACCTGTTCCAGTAGTCGCACCAGTTGCCGTTGCCAGCAATGTTCAACCATCGGCCGGTGTCACTCCACGCCTTCAGTTGCCTACTCCGTCCCGCTATAATGGGAATCCCAAAAATTGTCGTGGTTTCTTGAACCAATGCGAGGTACATTTCGAGCTACTTGCACACAACTTTCCTACAGACCGGTCCAAGGTAGCATATATTATTTCTCTGTTGGAAGGTTCTGCTTTGGATTGGGTGTCTCCATTATGGGAACGATCTGATCCCATGGTTTCCAACTACACCAACTTCATCTCGTCCTTTCGAAGGATTTTCGACGAGCCCGGCAGAATGACCACTGCTTCTTCCGATTTGCTCCGTGTTCGGCAGGGCGCCCGTTCCGTGGGCCAGTACGTGGTTCATTTCCAGACCATTGCTTCCGAACTACGCTGGAATAATGACGCCCTGAGAGCTGCCTTCTGGAACGGTCTTTCCGATCGGCTGAAAGATGAGCTGGTTACTAGAGATCTGCCGGATCCATTAGAAGATTTGATTTCCCTTTGCGTCAAGGTGGATCTTCGGATGCAGGAGCGTGGAAGAGAACGTAGCCGTTCGGATCGTTCCAGGTTCCGGAATCCTACTCCTAGGCCGGTGGCCTCACCTAGCTCAGATGAGCCCATGCAGATTAACCGCTCCCGACTGTCTCCGGAAGAACGACAGCGTCGTCGTGAGGGTAAACTCTGCCTTTACTGTGGAGCCGCAGATCATTTTCTTAAATCTTGTAAAGCCCGTCCGGGAAACGGGCAGGCCTAGCTTGTTCCGGAGGAGTCAAGCTTGGAGTTACGACAAAAGCTTCTCCAACTTCGGACTGCTTGCTTCCAGTAACTCTAGTCTCCAATTCAGTCTCCAGGTCTTGTGAAGCCCTATTGGATTCCGGAGCTGCAGGGAACTTCGTTTCTTCCTTCTGTGCCCAAAGTTTGGGTTTAAAGTTACGGCCTATCGAGCGGCCAATTTCACTGACGGCTATCAACGGGACTAGAATTTCCAAAGGTCTTATAATGTGGCGCACGGGGCCAGTTAAGCTGCAGGTCGGGGTCCTACATCAGGAAGATTTGGAACTCTTGGTAATCCCAGAAATGCCCCATGATCTGGTTCTTGGAATGCCTTGGCTGAAAAGTCATAATCCCCACATCGACTGGAAGTCGTCACAAATTCTGTCCTGGAGTCCCTTTTGTCACACTAATTGTCTTACTCCTGTTTGTCCGCTCCGTGTTACCTCCAAAACGGATGAAGAGCACATTCCGGAGGCATATCAAGGGTACAAGGACGTATTTTCGGAACAAGCTGCTGACCTGTTACCACCGCACAGGCCTTGGGACTGCCCTATTGACCTTGTCCCAGGGAAGATGCCACCTCGTGGTCGCACATATCCTCTGTCTCTTCCCGAGACTCAAGCCATGTCGGAGTATATTAAGTCCAATATGCTCAAGGGATTCATTCGCCCCTCTTCCTCCCCTGCTGGTGCAGGCTTCTTTTTCGTGAAGAAAAAGGACGGGGGGTTGAGACCATGCATCGACTACCGCGGCCTAAACGACATTACTATTAAGAATAAATACCCCTTGCCACTAATCACAGAGTTATTTGATAGGGTTCGTGGTGCCCGCATTTTTTCAAAACTCGACTTGAGAGGAGCTTATAATCTTATACGCATCCGAGAGGGGGATGAATGGAAGACTGCCTTTAATACCCAAGATGGGCATTACGAATACTTGGTGATGCCGTTTGGTCTTAGTAATGCTCCCGCGGTTTTCCAGGGATTCGTCAACGAAATCTTTCGTGATATGCTGTATCAGAGCGTTGTGGTATATCTGGACGACATACTGATTTTTTCCAAGAATCTTGTCGAACACAGGACTCAAGTCAAAGAGGTGCTACACCGTTTACGAGAGAATCATCTCTACGCCAAGCTTTCCAAATGTACCTTTGAAGTAACATCTATTCCGTTCCTCGGTTATGTCATCTCGGGGACGGAGCTTCGCATGGATCCGGAAAAGTTGTCGGCCATTCGTGACTGGACTCAGCCTCTTTCCCTGAAAGCAATACAAAGGTTCCTGGGCTTTGCGAACTACTACAGGAAATTCATTAAGGGTTTCTCCACCATTGTTGCGCCCATTACTGCCCTGACGAGGAAGGGTTCTAATCCTAGTTTGTGGCCTCCGGAAGCCATTGTAGCTTTTTCTCGCTTAAAGTTAGCTTTCATGACGGCTCCAGTTCTCCAACAACCAAATTTCGAGGAACCCTTCTTCTTAGAAGTTGATGCATCTTCAGTCGGGGTTGGGGCTGTTCTCTCCCAGTATTCCTCTGATAAGAAATTACATCCGTGTGGCTTCCATTCTCGTAAATTCTCTCCAGCCGAACGAAATTACACTATTGGAGACCAGGAACTCTTGGCAATCAAATCTGCCTTGGAAGAATGGAGATATCTTCTAGAAGGGGCTAAACATGTGTTTACCATCTACACGGATCACAAGAATTTGCTGTACATCAAATCCGCACAATGCTTAAATCCTCGCCAGGCGAGATGGGCACTTTTCTTTTCCCGATTCTCGTTCATTATCAAGTACCGGGCCGGGACTCTCAATATTAAAGCAGATGCGCTTTCCCGTTCACAAGTTCCCACAGACGAGGATGAACCTCCGGAGCGGGGTTTAATTCTGAATCCAGTTTCTGTCTCTGCTGCTTTAACTACTCCAGCTCCTCCTCCTGGAAGAATGTCCGTGCCAGCTAGATTCCGCCCAGGAATACTACTGTGGGTCCATAACTCCAAGTTTTCCGGTCATCCCGGCGCTCAGAAGATGTACAAGTTTCTGCAAAGGTCTTACTGGTGGAACACCATGAGGAAGGATGTACAAGATTGCGTTAATTCGTGTCCCCAATGTACACAACATAAATCTCCTCGTCTGCCTCCTGCAGGGTTACTTCGTCCTCTGCCTATCCCTGTGAGACCCTGGACTCACATTTCCATGGACTTCATCACTGACATGCCCTGTTCCAAGGGTTGCAACACCGTTTTGGTTATTGTTGACCGTTTTTCGAAGATGGCACACTTTGTGCCCTTGACTGGTCTCCCGACAGCACCGAAACTGGCTCTATTGTTTATCCGAGAACATTTTCGTTTGCATGGGTTGCCACAAGAGATTGTTTCTGACCGTGGAGTACAGTTCACCGCCAGGTTTTGGAAAGCCCTTTGTTCAACTCTACACATTAAACTTAAGTTTTCGTCTGCTTATCATCCCCAAACAAATGGGCAAACGGAACGAGTCAATCAAGATCTAGAGACTTTTCTTCATTTGTATCTCTCTCCTTCACAGGACAACTGGGTGGAGTTGTTGCCTTGGGCGGAGTTTGCCCATAACCATTTGTTTCATTCTTCCACTGGGGAATCACCATTTTTCGTCAACTACGGGTTCCATCCCCGTGTTCCGGAATTTCCAAGCCTTCCGATAATAGAGGTTCCTGCTGTAGCGTCCACTCTACGACACTTTGGACAAATTTGGAGAAAGGTTCATGCTAATCTTAAGCAGGTTTCTGTTCGGTACAAGTTCTTCGCAGATAAGAAACGGCAAGCCGCACCTCAATATAAAGTTGGGGACAGGGTATGGCTGTCCACAGGGAATCTCCGGTTGAAGGTGCCCACCATGAAATTCGCTCCAAGGTTCATCGGTCCTTACCCTGTGCTACAAGTCGTAAATCCTGTGGTCTGTAAACTGGGTTTGCCTGCCCATCTTCGAATACCTAACGCCTTTCATGTTTCTCTACTCCGTCCCCTCATTCTGAATCGGTTCCACTCAGCACTCCCTAGGCCAACGTCCGTAGTGGCAGAAGCTGGAGCGGAGTTTGAAATCAAAGCTATTCTTGACTCTCGTTATCTTCATAAAAAATTACAGTACTTGGTGGACTGGAAGGGTTATGGTCCTGAGGAGAGAAGTTGGATTGGGGCTACTGAAGTAACGGCTCCTCGTCTGATTCGGATCTTCCACTCCAGACATCCGACTAAGCCCGGGAAGTGTCCAGGGGCCACTCCTGGAGGAGGGGGTACTGTCACGAACCTCGGGCAGCGGCGACCGCGCTTGTCCCTGCGGGTGGCCTGGTCTGCCCGGCGCCTCTCTTCCCCTGACGGTCTCCGGCTTCAGCGGCGGGTCGGCGCTGCTCTCCGGCGGCTTCCCGGAAGCAAGGACGCCGCCATCACAAGCGAGGGCAAGGAGGCGGAGCAGGTCTGACGTCACCTGCCTGCTCCGCCAATCAGGCTAGGGCGGGGAATTTAAAATCAGATACCAGGCAGAGATCCGGTGCCTGAGTATCTTCGTTTCTCCTGCGGAAGCTGTGATTCCAGAACTCCCTCGTCCCTCCAAGCATCCTGTGCTTCCAAGCATCCTGTGCCTCCAAGCATCCTGTGCCTCCAAGCACCTTGTGCCTCCAAGCACCTCCGTGCCTCCAAGCACCTCCGTGCCTCCAAGCACCTCCGTGCCTCCAATTATCTCCGTGCCTCCAATTATCTCCGTGCCTCCAATTATCTCGGAGCCTCCAAGCACCTCGTGCCTCCAAGCACCTCCGAGCCTCCAAGCACCTCGTGCCTCCAAGCACCTCTGTGCCTCCAAGCACCTCCGTGCCTCCAATTATCTCCGTGCCTCCAATTATCTCCGTGCCTCCAATTATCTCCGTGCCTCCAAGCACCTCCGTGCCTCCAAGCACCTCCGTGCCTCCAGTTACCTCCGTGTCTCCAAGCACCTCGTGCCTCCAAGCACCTCATCCCTCCAAACACCTCGGTGTCTCCAAACACCTCCGTGCCTCCAAGCACCTCCGTGCCTCCAGTTACCTCCGTGTCTCCAAGCACCTCGTGCCTCCAAGCACCTCATCCCTCCAAACACCTCGGTGTCTCCAAACACCTCCGTGCCTCCAAGCACCTCCGTGCCTCCAAGGGCCTCCCAGCACTCCCTGTACTCCCAGCACCACAGTGTCTCCAATATCTCAGTACCCCAGCCTTCAGTATTTCTACAAGTCTTGTCTTACAGGAGACCTTCAAGAATTCCTCTGGGCCTCCCGCCTGCCGTCTTAGTCCTGCATGAGGAAGACCTACATCCGGCCTTCTCTACTACGACCCAGTGGCGGTTCCTCTTCCCGGTCATCGGAAGAAGCCCCGAGTCCACAACACTCCCAAACCAGGTCAGTGACAACAGGTAAGTAATGAGAAAGAACACCTGAGGAGAGTCTCTTACTGCTGATGGGTTTGAAGCTGGATGTAGCTGAAGTCCGGAGTAACAGGAAAGCTGTAGAAATGGAAGCTGGAACAAATGAAGTATCCACAGGGGAACGCTGGAAACAGGAACGCAGGAACTGGGAGAACTAGACACAGGGTATGTGACTCGTTGTCCGAGGCGATGAGAGTGAGCCCCGGACAGGAACTTATACCCCTTGCTCTGCAGTGATTGGTCGCAGTGTTCTGGCTGGAAACACCGGGCTGGATTAGATGAGTGCAGGAGTCATAGCAGCATCCACACGGACGGGATGCCGGCACACAGCGGAACACAAACGCAGGACCAGACTCAAGGGTACTCAGCGACACGGGAGATGACGCTCGCGGTCAGCGCATCCATACAGCCGCGACTGGGGCCATGACCTCCGGAGGCCTGCACACCAGCGCGCTGGTAGGTGAGACGCAGCTGACCGCCGATTCCTGACAGGGAGGACGACGCCAACACGGGTCGCAGCGGCGGTTGACAGACAACCGGTCGGCCGCCCCCTCCCTTCCTATTAACTTCAGTGGCCGTGCTCCCCCTCACTTTGGCCGATTTCTATATCCACGGCTGCAGCAATATGAGCTTCTGCGCATATGCAGAACAGAAGCTCATTCAAACTGGAGCAGCGTCAGTGAAGCTAGTGTGTGCTGAGGCAAGTGACCAGGGACAGCGAGCGCACAGAGGGGCCAGGCGTCCAGGGCCAAGCAAACAGTGTAATAGCATGGGGTGCTCTGGAGCCATACAACCCTTGGTCCCTAGGACCCAGCAGCCTGCAGCAACTGGACTTGAGACCTTGTCCTCAGACGGAAGCATGTGCAGGTTAGTGCTGCCGGTGACTCTTTGATCATCTGTGAGATTGTGTCTGACTGCAATGCGCCCTTCCAAATTCCCTTCCCCATATCTGGATTTTTCAGCTGCATGGGCGCTACCGTGTCCCCCTTTCACCCGGCGGCAGTGGCTTACACTTTGACCTCCCAACTCCCACCTGGCGGCTGTGGCTTGCACTCTGTCCCCCCCCCCTCCCACTTGGTGGCTGCATGCAGGGAGGCAAACCAGGAGACTGGGGTAGCGGGTGTCCAGCCAGTCCCCGTATGATGACAGCACTACTGTGTTGCATAATGTGTATAATGGGTACTACTATGTAGCGTAATGTAAATAAGGGGCTCTAGTGTGTGGTGTTATGTATATAAGGGGTACTACTGCGTAGCATAATGTGAATAACAGACATTATTGTGCAGTGTAATGTGAGTAAGGGACACTACTGTGATAGGGACACCTAGGCAGGGTGAGTACAAATGCTGGAGGTGGATCTCATTGGAGCACAGTAGACTGTTTTTTTTTTTTACCCACAACATCGTCTCAAAAGAGGCTGTAAACATTTATCAATTAACTTTCTTTTTTACAGGTGCCACTCACATTACACAACATATTTATAGTAAGCACTCTCTCTCATACACAATATATACCATTTTCATTAGATGAGCTGCTACATATATTAATATAGCGCAGTGATTATAAATTTCCATCTTCCTCTTTAGTCTGTTCTCTCTGTCTCTCCTCGGGCTTAATTTCTAGAGGAGAGCATAGAGGGGGAGGAGCCAGTGACACTTTTAAAATTTAAAGTGCCGGCTCTGCTTAATTATCCATCTATACCCCACTGTCATAAGCCTCCAGTGTCCCCTGTGTAATCGGAGAAAGGGATTTATCGATAAGTACCAAGATCCATTTTTTTTTCTTTTCATTTTTCTCATACTCACCCAGGCATCCAGCACCCCCTCCCCCTCATGTCCAATATATTTTAATATTTTGTATCCTAGTTATATTGCTATTTCTTATATTTGTTGTGATATGCAGTTACTTTATTGCCTTTCTTTAAGATAATGTGTAATTTTTTTTGTATCCTTTTCCAAGATTGCACTTTTAATTTACCTTTATTTAAAAAAACTAAAATATAAATAATTAAACATATAAATGAAAAAAAAGAAAAAGAAAAAAGAGATATATACATAGAACAATTTACATTTACACACTCACAGCACTGTTGCTTGGGGGCCCATGTCCTTCCATCCAGCTCATCTTCAACTCTGGGCCCAAGAGCGCAGCCACACATTATGATTCTTCTGCTGATTCACCTACACATGTCTAATCACGTTGTGGTCAATCCGAGGAACTCACTATACTTTCCATTTAGTGGTTTCGTATTGAATTTCTCCTCTGTAACTAAAGCTGGGTACACACGAGGCGATATATCAGCCATTCAAGTAAATGCCGGATATATCATGAGCCCATTGTCCGGTTTGTACACCCGATATGTCTGTGAACAACATCACAGATGGGCGATATATCTAAAGACATATTGGCGCATCTGGCTGTATGAACAAGTAGTCCGATGGCTGCCTATACACTTGATGCAGGGTCCGAAGTCACAACTGGGCAGGCAAATTCAAATACCTGCTTAGCTGGATGAGAGGACTGACACATCAAGCTGCAAGTGTGTATACTTACCTGGATTGGCCGCTTGGTCAGCGTGACGGCATGTCCACTGATATATCTGTCTGGTGTGTACCCAGCCTAAGTATGAACCCACCATATAATCCAGGGGCAGACCCGTTGGGCCAGTTCCATGCCCTCCTCTCCTGGGCTGCTCAAACTGCCTGCTGGGGTGGACGTTGGCTGCTGTGATTGGAGCTCACTGCCGATCAGGTATTGGTCAGAAATCAGAAGCAGCTTCTGCACATGTACAGAAATATGTTCTGTAGATAAAGTAAAATTGCAATGAGAGGGTAATGTTTTATGCCCACCTGCAGCAGCTCCTCCAATGGGCCTTTGTGGAGCTTGTCACTCCTTATGGCTCCGCCTCCAGTGTACAGAAGGAAGGAAAATCACAGGGCAGACAATCATGTCTGGGAAGCAGAGCCAAACACCGCAGGCCACCACATGCACATCCAAGGATGGAGAAAAATGCCCGGTGAATAAACAGGGATTCCTCAGTCATCTATCATGATTAAATAGTCATAGGCTGGAGAGCTCTAATAAATTGCCTGTTCATCCACACCCACTACAAAAAGTAGTATTTGATACTGTAGGAGCTCACTACCAGAATCCCCAAAGCACATAAAACTTTTACTTCCACCATTAGGTGTATCTCCTATATAATACCCCTTTCAGACCGCCAGCTATGAACACGGATTATTGGCAAATGAGCTCGCATGACCCGTGTTCATGTGCGGTCTGAAAGTCGGGGCGCCTGAGGCGGGTCGCACTCTGGGAGTTTCCGAGTCAGGCTCCCACCTCAGGCGGTGTTTCCACTGTCCTGGCCCCTGGACTCCAATATGAGAGATCTCTTTTTCCTACCAATCCTGAAGACCAGGGATCTGATTTACTACTACTAATATTGTATATTTTATTTTATCTCTAGATAAAAATAAATAAATAAATACCAACTGTATAAGTTGATGGAGTTTAGGTCCATACACACTTAACGATAAAATGAGCGACGTCGCTCATTTTCCCCCTCCTTGAGCGACGTCGCTCATTTTATCGTCAAGTGTGTATGCCGCCAGCGACAACCGATGCCCGGCCCCGCGGGTCGGCAACGATCGTCGCTGTCGGTAGGGCATGCATGTAGGATGTGGACTGTCGTCCACGACCTTCATGCAGGGCTGGCGGGGGCGTGACGTCACTGAGCGATATGAGCGGTCATATCGCTTGGTGCGTACAGGCGGCCGCCGACCGGCCGGCCCGGGAGGGGGAAACGTTAGACGATGTCGCTCACAGAGCGACATCGTCTAATGTGTATGGGCCTTTTGACTTCCATACCTTGCCTTCTGTGTCATTGGATACATTAGAGCTATTTATTTTGCCCTGTTCAACTGTAAGCACATATTGGAAGACTAGTCTGTTGAAGTCTGCTGAATGCAGGACAGTTGGGAGGTATGTTTTTTGTTTTGCCCTATTACTTTCAGTACTATTGCCGTATGAATAATTTATTTATTGTAATATTTTATTACTAAGATTATCTGCAGGCATGAAAATGCTGGATATACCTACTTTTGTCTCTTATAATCTAAAAACTAATAATTTTATTTTCCTGTTGAGCCAGTGTGTGTGTTTTTTTTTTCTTGTAGGGTCTAATGTATTTGTCTTGTCCTATTGGGGAAAATGTGCTTTATTTTTTTCCTGTGATGAACAATGTGCATTTGATTTTTCCTGTGGGGGCCAATGTGTTTTTATTTTTTTTCTGCTGCAATGTTTTTCATCTCTGCATGCATCTGAGTTACACCAGCACTCAGACAAACACTCTCACATTTGCTACCAACACAGCAGCATCCAAGCATACCCACCCCCACATTCACTACTAACACCCCAATTCCAGCAGCACTGAGACACATTCCAGCAGCACTGAGACACACATTCACCCTAGCCCACATTCACTACAAACAGGAGCGGTTCTTGGTGCGGACAAGCAGTGCCTTCGCCCGGGGCGCTGCGGCCTGAGGGCGCGGCTGCATTCACCCCGCAGGCACCGCAGCCTACACGCACCCTGCTCCACGGCTGCAGCAGACACCGTGGGCTGTGTGGGCGTCCGCAGCCGGGTCCAGGGGCTGACACTAGAGGTCAGTATTGACCTCTAGTGTCTGTGCGGCGCTGCTATGGGAGAGACGTCATGACGTCTCTCCCATAGAGAGGAGCCAACTGTTAGGGTCTCCTGCCCTGTGCTGCAACGTCGTCATGGCAACCGGGAGACAAGTGCTAGTGGAGTAACCTGAGCGCAGCTGATACTCCGGTTCGGGTCTTTTGCTGTGCAGTGGTTATAGGCTCTGTGCACGGCAGGGGATCCGGTGCTGGTTTTTGTGCTCACAGTCTGTGAGGTCTGAGTGGGGCGTGGACAGCACCTGCTTTATAAGGCCTCTTTTCAGGGTAAGCAGATGCTGCTGAATCTTTGTTGGTTAGTCAGTTCATGAAAGTTAGCCAGTACTGTGTAGCTTTGTATTTGTTTGTTGCTTACTGCAAATAGGCCTGGGGATTTGGTATTACACTCTGCCAGTCCAGACCTAGCAGTAAGACTGGAGTCAGTCGTTTAGCTTGCTGGGGTTCTGTTACCACTCTGTGAACTTAGCAAGTTTGCGGCTGTATTCTAAGACTTGCCTGTCTAATCCTGTCTCACTGTGCTAGGTGTCAGGGGTCAGTTTAGTGGCAGTAAGCTAAAACCTGTGCACTGCAAGTGAGAAATAGGATTGTGGAGACTCTCCTTGTGTCTATCATTCCATCTCTGACCAAGGAGTTTACTGCCACACCCGTTGGTAACCCTTTAGGGTTTTGCTGTTGCCCTTAGCAACAGCATTTCGGGTTCTCTATGTATTAAAACACAACATCTTGCTTTTTCCATCTGTGCAGTTCTAATACAAAGGAGATACCCAGTTCCTTAGCCTCTGGGCTTCTCTGTTCACTTTGTGTGTATTTTGTTACCCTATTACCTTCTGTGTACGTTATGTCATATTCCCCAGTTTGTCTGTGAGTCCATTTGTTTTGCATAACAGTTCAAACACCAGTACATTCCTGCAGACACTGGAGTGCATAACAGTTCTGACACCAGTACTTTCCTGCAGGCACTGGTGTGCATAACATATTCAGCAGCCTAATACTCCTGTTGAAATTTTGTGGGAATATGGAGCATACCCCTCAAAATACGTTGCAACAGGTGGTCGATCAGGTGCAGGTCCTGACTCGACAATTTAATGATTTGTCCATTAAAATGCACACCTCCCAGGCTGCTGGTGGAGCTCCCGCAGCAGCAGCACCTGCAGGGGTTAAGGAGCCGAAAGTAAATCTCCCGGATCGTTTTTCTGGAGATCGCTCGCAGTTCTTTTGTTTCAAGGAGAGCTGCAAGCTATACTTCCGGCTTAGGCCTCAGTCTTCTGGGTCGGAGATTCAGCGGGTGGGCATAGTGATTTCCTTGCTACAAGGAGACCCACAGGTCTGGGCATATGGGTTGCAGCCTGACTGTCCGTCGCTTAAAAGTGTTGATGCTTTTTTTACGGCACTGGGCATGTTGTATGATGACCCTGACAAGACGGCCTCAGCCGAGGCTCAGATTTCGATCCTTAAGCAAGGGCGAAGGCCAGTTGAGGTTTACTGTACGGAGTTTCGGAGGTTGGCCCATGATACCCAGTGGAATGACCCAGCCCTGAGACACCAGTACCGAAGAGGTCTTTCTAACCAGATAAAGGACCAACTGGTACAATATCCCTTGCCTGATAGCTTGGATCAGCTCATGCAGTTATCCATCCGGGTGGATAGACGGCTGAGAGAGCGTAGGCTTGAAAGGGAGACTGAGATTTCCTTCCTTCCCAAGGGAACCTCAGACTCTGAGGAATTTTCTGAGGAGCCTATGCAGATTGGGGCTACCCGCCTCTCCTCGCGTGAGAAGACGCGGAGGAGACAGCAGGGGTTGTGTTTGTACTGTGGGAATAAAGGTCATGTGGTAGTATCATGCCCAGAAAAGCCGGAAAACTTCAGGGCCTGAGGGTGATGGGAAATATCCTGTCAGGCCAGAAGTCAGAATTTCCCAAGAAGACTTTTATCATTCCGGTGACCTTGAAGATCCTCGGTCAAACTGTCAAGACTGAGGCCTTTGTGGACAGTGGGGCCGACGGGGTTTTTATGGACCGCCAATTCGCCCTGAAACACTCTGTTCCCTTAGTACCCTTGGCATCGGAAATTGAGATTTGTGGGTTAAACGGGGAACCATTATCCCAAGGTAAAATTACCTCTTGCACTAGCCAGATTTCTTTGTTTATTGGAGCCACACACTCTGAAAAATTGTCCTTTTATGTGACTGTCTGTACTTTTGCCCCATTGGTGTTGGGGTTACCCTGGTTAAGGGCCCACAATCCTCAATTTGACTGGGTCTCTAGGGAGATTCTTAGTTGGGGTACTGATTGTTTCAGGAGTTGCTTGAGCCTTCCAGTCAGGCTCTCGCAGCTAAGTTTGCCAGGATTGCCAGGGTGTTATGCAGATTTTGCGGACGTGTTCTCCAAAAAAGTTGCAGAGGTACTACCTCCCCATCGCCCCTATGACTGTGCCATTGATTTGTTGCCAAATGCTAAGCTTCCCAAGAGCAGGTTGTACTCCCTGTCACGTCCTGAGACTCAGGCTATGGCAGAGTACATTCAGGAGAACTTGGCTAAGGGATTTATCAGACCTTCACAGTCTCCAGTTGGGTCGGGGTTCTTCTTCGTGGGTAAAAAGGACGGTTCGTTGCGACCCTGCATCGACTTCAGGGAATTGAACCGTATCACGATTAAAAACTCATACCCACTGCCTCTCATTTCGGTCTTGTTTGACCAGCTTCGTACTGCCACCATTTTTTCTAAGATTGACCTACGCGGTGCGTACAATCTAATCCGAATAAGAGAGGGGGATGAATGGAAGACTGCCTTTAATACCCACTCAGGGCATTATGAATATTTGGTGATGCCTTTTGGGCTCTGTAATGCCCCGGCAGTCTTCCAGGATTTCATGAATGATGTGCTCAGGGAATATTTGGATAGATTCTTAGTTGTATACTTAGATGACATCCTAATCTTCTCCCATTCCCTGGAGGAACATCGGAAGCATGTACGCTTAGTCCTCCAGAAACTCAGAGACCACCGGCTTGGGGCGAAGCTGGAGAAGTGCGAATTTGAAGTTCAGCAAATCGCATTTCTAGGATATATTATCTCCCCAGAAGGTTTCCAAATGGAGGGTTCCAAGGTACAGGCAGTCCTGGATTGGGTGCAGCCCACTAGTTTGAAGGCGCTTCAGCGTTTCCTGGGCTTTGCGAATTTTTATAGACGATTTATCGCTGGATTTTCGTCTATAGTGGCGCCCTTGGTGGCACTCACTAAGAAAGGGGCGGATGTTGCTCACTGGTCTTGTGAGGCTAAAGCGGCTTTTGCCCGTCTCAAAAGGGCATTTGTTTCGGCCAAGGTGCTGCGACACCCAGATCCAGAGCGTCCTTTTGTGGTGGAGGTGGATGCCTCTGAGATGGGTATTGGGGCAGTGCTTTCTCAGATGGGAGTGTCTGATAATCGCCTTCATCCCTGTGCTTACTTTTCCCGTAAATTTTCGCCTGCCGAGATGAATTATGACGTGGGTAACCGGGAATTGTTGGCTATTAAGGATGCACTCGAGGAGTGGAGACACTGGCTTGAGGGGGCTAAGTTTGTGGTCTCAATTCTCACTGACCATAAGAATCTGGCATATTTAGAGTCAGCGAAGCGTCTCAATGCCAGGCAGGCACGATGGGCTTTGTTTTTTGCTCGCTTTAATTTTTTGATAACATATCGCCCTGGGTCAAAAAACATCAAGGCTGATGCGCTCTCGCGGAGTTTTGCTCCAATCCAGGAGACCACCGAGGAGCCGTTGCCCATTGTTTCCCCATCATGTATTAAAGTGGGCATTACCCAGGACCTCTTATCATTAGTCCTTAGAGCACAGGAGCAGGCTCCTCCAGACCTTCCGGTAGGTCTTTTGTTTGTGCCTCCTAGGTTAAGACAGCGAGTGTTCCTGGAATTCCATGCCAAGAAGTCGGCAGGTCACCCGGGTATTGCCAGAACTCGGGAGTTGCTATCTAGGGCGGTGTGGTGGCCCTCGGTGGCTAAGGATGTGGATCAGTGGGTTCGGGCATGTGACATCTGTGCCCGAAATAAGACTCCTAGAGGGGTTCCTGTTGGCCCATTACATCCACTCTCTATCCCATCTAAGCCATGGACCCACATTTCAATGGATTTTGTGGTGGACTTGCCCAAATCCTCGGGGATGACAGCCATCTGGGTTGTCGTTGACAGGTTTTCGAAGATGGCGCACTTCGTTCCACTGGTTGGGCTGCCATCAGCCAGACGCCTGTCTGAATTATTTATGCTGCATGTTGTGCGTCTCCACGGGTTGCCACTTGATGTGGTCTCTGACCGCGGATCCCAGTTTGTGGCCAAATTCTGGAGGGCATTTTGTTCCGATCTCCAGATTTCTGTCAGCTTGTCGTCAGGCTACCATCCGCAGTCTAATGGGCAGACTGAAAGGGTGAACCAGTCCTTGGAGCAGTTCCTCAGGTGTTATGTCTCCAAGTGTCAGACTGACTGGGTTGCTCATCTGTCCATGGCGGAGTTTGCCTATAACAACGCGGCTCACTCTGCTACAGGGATCTCTCCCTTCCTTTGTGTGTATGGGCATCATCCTAAGGCCAATTCTTTTGACCCCCTGGACTCCACGCCTGGTGGTTCCTCTGTGGTTTCGGTCCTTAGAGGTATTTGGCGGAAAGTGAAGAAAGCCCTTGTGTCTGTGTCATTAGTGACCAAAAGGGTTTTTGATAAGCGGAAAAGACCCTGCAGCTTCAAATTAGGAGACTTCGTCTGGTTGTCTACCAAGAATTTGAAGTTGAGACAGCCATCTCATAAGTTAGGGCCCCGGTTCATCGGCCCTTATAAGATCACCAGGGTTATCAATCCGGTGGCATTTCAGTTAGATCTGCCCCGTTCTTTGGGTATCAATAAAACATTTCATTGTTCCCTTTTAAAACGGGCGATTAGTAATCCTTCTTCCAGTGGAAGACCTTCCCCTCTTCTGATACGTGGCCAGAGGGAGTTTGTTGTTGAAAGGATTCTTGACTCCAAGGTGGTTCGGGGTCGGCTGTCATTTTTGGTGCACTGGAAGGGGTATGGCCCGGAGGAGCGGTCGTGGGTGCGCAGTTGTGATCTTCATGCCCCCAGACTGATACGCTCTTTCTTCTCGCAGTTCCCCGATAAACCCGGTGGTAGGGGTTCTTTGACCCCTCGTCAGAGGGGGGGTACTGTTAGGGTCTCCTGCCCTGTGCTGCAACGTCGTCATGGCAACCGGGAGACAAGTGCTAGTGGAGTAACCTGAGCGCAGCTGATACTCCGGTTCGGGTCTTTTGCTGTGCAGTGGTTATAGGCTCTGTACACGGCAGGGGATCCGGTGCTGGTTTTTGTGCTCACAGTCTGTGAGGTCTGAGTGGGGCGTGGACAGCACCTGCTTTATAAGGCCTCTTTTCAGGGTAAGCAGATGCTGCTGAATCTTTGTTGGTTAGTCAGTTCATGAAAGTTAGCCAGTACTGTGTAGCTTTGTATTTGTTTGTTGCTTACTGCAAATAGGCCTGGGGATTTGGTATTACACTCTGCCAGTCCAGACCTAGCAGTAAGACTGGAGTCAGTCGTTTAGCTTGCTGGGGTTCTGTTACCACTCTGTGAACTTAGCAAGTTTGCGGCTGTATTCTAAGACTTGCCTGTCTAATCCTGTCTCACTGTGCTAGGTGTCAGGGGTCAGTTTAGTGGCAGTAAGCTAAAACCTGTGCACTGCAAGTGAGAAATAGGATTGTGGAGACTCTCCTTGTGTCTATCATTCCATCTCTGACCAAGGAGTTTACTGCCACACCCGTTGGTAACCCTTTAGGGTTTTGCTGTTGCCCTTAGCAACAGCATTTCGGGTTCTCTATGTATTAAAACACAACATCTTGCTTTTTCCATCTGTGCAGTTCTAATACAAAGGAGATACCCAGTTCCTTAGCCTCTGGGCTTCTCTGTTCACTTTGTGTGTATTTTGTTACCCTATTACCTTCTGTGTACGTTATGTCATATTCCCCAGTTTGTCTGTGAGTCCATTTGTTTTGCATAACAGTTCAAACACCAGTACATTCCTGCAGACACTGGAGTGCATAACAGTTCTGACACCAGTACTTTCCTGCAGGCACTGGTGTGCATAACACCAACGGCCAGACGGAGCAGCAGCAGCAGCGATCGGGAAGCAGGAGTGGGGCAGTGGTAAGTATTGTTTTTTTTATTTTTGTGTGTGTGTGTGTGCACACCTACTGGGGGCAAAGAAACAGGGCACAACTACTAGGGGCAAACAGAGGGGGCACAACTGCTGGGGGCAAAGAAACGGGGCACAACTACTGGGGGCAAAGAAAGAGGGGGCACAACTACTGGGGGCAAAGAAAGAGGGGGCACAATTACTGGGGGCAAAGAAAGAGGGGGCACAATTACTGGGGGCAAAGAAACGGGGCACAACTACTGGGGGCAAACAAAGAGGGGGCACAACTACTGGGGGCAAAGCAACAGGGGGCACAACTACTGGAGGCAAATCTACTGGGGGCACAACTACTTGGGGCAAATCTTGGGGCACAGCTACTGGGAGCATAACTGTTGCCATGCCCCTCCCCTATGAGGCCACGCCCCTATTTTTTGCGTGCGCAAACTGTTTTCCTGCGGGGGGCGCCAGTGAAAACTTTCGCACTGGGCGCCACGAGGTGTAGAACCGTCCCTGACTACAAACACCCCAGCAACACCCACCCCCACATTCATTCACATTCACTAACACCCCAGAAGCACACAGGCATACATTCCATACCCCCCCCCCCTTCACTGCCAATACCCCAGCAGCATCCAGAAACACAGTCCTCCCCCCTTCCCGTATTCACTGCCAACCCTACAAAGCACTAGACACACACTCTCCTCCCCTGCATTCACATGTGACATTCCAAGAGCACCAAGATACTTACCCGTCTCCCCATGCATTCACTTCCAACACTCCAAAAGCACCCAGACACACAATCTTCCCCCAATTAACAAGCAATATCCCAGCATACAAGCTCTACCTGGTGAGCATCAGGGTCTTCTGTTCTTGATATTTGCTGATCCATCAGCAGTAACAGAGGCAGCAAGCCTTGTGTATGTGAGGTGGGAAGAGCCAACGAGGGATGGAGGGGCCATGCACCCCCAACCTCTTCTCTGACACTTTTATAAACATTGGTGCAGTTTCCTTGCTGGAGATCCATTCCCAGACAGTGACAGGACTCTGGGGTGGGGCCCAGGGAGAGGGAGTACCGTGGCACATGTCCACTGGGCTCACTGCTTATTCCTGCTATGGGGCGCATAAAGCAGAACCTGGAGCAATGGAGAAGGTCAGAGTGCACCTTTTGCTGCGAATGCATGGCGGCAGCCTCCATTCATTATCTCCTGTATTTATGCCCATTCACCAATAATGACTAAAGGCTGGCTAGCTAAACTAAGCAACAGCTGTGGTTATTTGTGAATCCGTTCTAGGTCTGATCTCTGGGTCTGGACTTGAGAGTTGTGGACAGAATTGCGCAGGCTTAAGATACGATCTCCTCATGCAGATGTGGCAGTTGGCTGAGGAACGTAGGAGAGGAAATGACCAGCTATTTGGGTACTGAAACACTGGTGGCGTGAACCACCAGTGCAATAGGTAGCTGGATGGTCACTGAGAACGGAAAGTCTATGAATACTAGCAGTAGGAATGCTGGGAGTCACCAGCAAACAGATTTGCAAAAGGCTAGGTGGAACCAGCATGGCAGGTTTTCCAGATGCTGGACGGTACCAGTAGAGTAGATTTGCTGAAGGCTAGGCGGAACCAGCACATCAGGTTTTCCAGATGCTGTATGGAACCAGCTAAGTAGATTTGCAGAAGGCTGGGCGGAACCAGCACAGCAAGTTTTCCAGATGTCGGGATTGGCTTTACGACAAAGCAGGTTTTCCAGATGTCGGGATTGGCTTTACGACAAGGCAGGTTTTCCAGATGTCGGGATTGGCTTTCCAGCAAGGCAGGTTTTCCTGATGTCGTGATTGGCTTTCCGACAAGGCATGCTTTCCAGATGTCGGGATTTGTTTCCTGACAAGGCAGATTTTTCAGATGTTGGGATTTGCTTTCCGGCAAGGCAGGTTTTCCAGATGTCAGGATTGGCTTTCCGACAAAGCAGGAGTTCAGAATGCTGGACGGAGCCATCAAGGCAGAAGTTCAGAATGCTGGATGGAACCAGTAAGGCAGGTTTGTAGAATGCTGGATGAAGACAGCAATGCAGGGTTTCTGGAGTGCTGGATGAAGACAGCAATGCAGGGTTTCTGGAGTGCTGGACGGAACCAGCACAGCAGATTTGCTATGAATGCTGGATGAAGACAGCAATGCAGGTTTTCTAAATGCTGGATGAAGACAGCAGTGCAGGTTTTCTGAATGTTGAGCGGAACCAACAAGGTAGGTGTTCAGAATGCTGGATGGAACCAGCAAGGCATAGATACCGCAAGGGAATGCAGAACAATCTTTAGGTGCACTGGGTTGGCACACCAGTGCACTTGGATACGCTGTGATGGAAATAGCGGTATGGCCCTTTAATATCAGCCAGAGAGTCAGGTGGTGCTGTGATGGTAATAGCACTCTGTCTAATACAGCTGAAGAAGCAGGAGCTCACTACAGACTGAGAGACAACAAGCACTAACAGCTTGCCAGTGCTTGGATTTGGAACTTATACCTCTTGCTCACTGCTGACTGGATGAGCGGCTCAGCTGACGAGGAAGTGGATGCTGGATTGGACCCAGGGAGGTCAGCTGACCAGGAACTGTCATGGCGACGTCCATAGCTGGTTTTGGAGGGAACTTCGGTGTGGTGTGTTCATAGACAGACAGTAATTGCCACAGGTCCTGAGAGCACAGGAATCTGGTGACCACAGGACTTGTGAATGCTGGTACGGAAGTATAGGACAGCATGAAGAATCCTCAATGATTGCTGTGCAGGCACAACATGCAGAGACTTGCTCAGTTCAATATTCACACAGAAGGTTAATCAATATAAATGCAGCTCATTAGCAGAGAGTGAACTCAGCACACAGGAACCCATGGTACTGATGAGCTGTTTATCCCAGCCAGTAGAAAACATGCAGGATACAGGACAGATGGCAGAGTTAAGTCACCAAAAGATATGATTTTAGTCAGGATTGTGACACACACGACAGATATTTCTGTTTAAAAATGTGTTGCAAATAAGTAATGTATTAGAGCAATACTCAATAAAAATGTTTGTGTATGCAAAAAAGACCATCACCAATGCCACCAAAATTACAGCTCGTAATGAAAGTGGTGGAAGATGGAATTGTCCTTGGGCCTTCCCACTCACCCGTATGTTGTATAGTAAAAAGAGCATGTACAGTTTAACAAACAAAGCACTTCAGTGGCAGGGACTGACACTTTTGTTTGGGCCTCCACAAAACAAGCTACCAGTGTGTTATGCACACCAGTGCCTGCAGGAATGTACTGGTGTTTGAACTGTTATGCACACCAGTGCCTGCAGGAATGTACTGGTGTCTGAACAGAGAGGGATGCAAAACAAATGAACTCACAGACAGACTGGGAAATATGACATAACGTACACAGAAGGTGATAGGGTAACAAAACTAACACAGAGTGAACAGAGAAGCCCAGAGGCTAAGAAACTGGGTGTCTCCCTAGTATTAGAAATGCTCAGATGGAAAAAGCAAGATGTTGTGTTTTAATACGTAGAGAACCCGAAATGCTGTTGCTAAGGGCAACAGCAAAACCCTAAAGGGTTACCAACGGGTGTGGCAGTAAACTCCTTGGTCAGAGATGGAATAATAGACACAAGGAGAGTCTCCACAATCCTAATTCTCACTTGCAGGGCCCAGGTTCAGCTTACTGCCACTAAACTGACACATGGACGCCCTGCACAGTGAGAGAGGATTATGCAGGCAGGTCTGAAAGTACAGCCACAAACCTGCTGGGTTCACAGAATAGCAAAAGAACCTCAGCAGGCTAAATGACTGACTCCAGTCTTACTGCTAGGTCTGGATTGGCAGAGTGTAGTACCAAATCCCCAGGCCTATTTGCAGTAAGCAACAACAAATACAAAGCTACACAGTACTGGCTAACTTTCAGGAACTGACTAACCAACAAAGATTCAGCAGCATCTGCTTAACCTGAGAAGAGGCCTTATAAAGCAGGTGCTGTCCACGCCCCCCTCAGACCTCACAGACTGTGAGCACAAAAACCAGCACCGGATCCCCTGCCTGTAACCACTGCATAGCAAAAGACCCGAACCGGAGTATCAGCTGCGCTCAGGTTACTCCGCTAGCACTTGTCTCCCGGTTGCCATGACGACATGGCAGCACAGGGCAGGAGACCCTAACAGTACCCCCCCTCTGACGAGGGGTCAAAGAACCCCTACCACCGGGTTTATCGGGGAACTGCGAGAAGAAAGAGCGTATCAGTCTGGGGGCATGAAGATCACAACTGCGCACCCACGACCGCTCCTCCGGGCCATACCCCTTCCAGTGCACCAAAAATGACAGCCGACCCCGAACCATCTTGGAGTCAAGAATCCTTTCAACAACAAACTCCCTCTGGCCACGTATCAGAAGAGGGGAAGGTCTTCCTCTGGAAGAAGGATTACTAATCGCCCGTTTTAAAAGGGAACAATGAAATGTTTTATTGATACCCAAAAAACGGGGCAGATCTAACTGAAATGCCACCGGATTGATAACCCTGGTGATCTTATAAGGGCCGATGAACCGGGGGCCTAACTTATGAGATGGCTGTCTCAACTTCAAATTCTTGGTAGACAACCAGACGAAGTCTCCTAATTTGAAGCTGCAGGGTCTTTTCCGCTTATCAAAAACCCTTTTGGTCACTAATGACACAGACACAAGGGCTTTCTTCACTTTCCTCCAAATACCTCTAAGGACCGAAACGACAGAGGAACCACCAGGCGTGGAGTCCAGGGGGTCAAAAGAATTGGCCTTAGGATGATGCCCATACACACAAAGGAAGGGAGAGATCCCTGTAGCAGAGTGAGCCGCGTTGTTATAGGCAAACTCCGCCATTGACAGATGAGCAACCCAGTCAGTCTGACACTTGGAGACATAACACCTGAGGAACTGCTCCAAGGACTGGTTCACCCTTTCAGTCTGCCCATTAGACTGCGGATGGTAGCCTGACGACAAGCTGACAGAAATCTGGAGATCGGAACAAAATGCCCTCCAGAATTTGGCCACAAACTGGGATCCGCGGTCAGAGACCACATCAAGTGGCAACCCGTGGAGACGCACAACATGCAGCATAAATAATTCAGACAGGCGTCTGGCCGATGGCAGCCCAACCAGTGGAACGAAGTGCTCCATCTTCGAAAACCTGTCAACGACAACCCAGATGGCTGTCATCCCCGAGGATTTGGGCAAGTCCACAACAAAATCCATTGAAATGTGGGTCCATGGCTTAGATGGAATAGAGAGTGGATGTAATGGGCCAACAGGAACCCCTCTAGGAGTCTTATTTCGGGCACAGATGTCACATGCCCGAACCCACTGATCCACATCCTTAGCCACCGAGGGCCACCACACCGCCCTAGATAGCAACTCCCGAGTTCTGGCAATACCCGGGTGACCTGCCGACTTCTTGGCATGGAATTCCAGGAACACTCGCTGTCTTAACCTAGGAGGCACAAACAAAAGACCTACCGGAAGGTCTGGAGGAGCCTGCTCCTGTGCTCTAAGGACTAATGACAAGAGGTCCTGGGTAATGCCCACTTTAATACATGATGGGGACACAATGGGCAACGGCTCCTCGGTGGTCTCCTGGATTGGAGCAAAACTCAGCGAGAGCGCATCAGCCTTGATGTTTTTTGACCCAGGGCGATATGTTATCAAAAAATTAAAGCGAGCAAAAAACAAAGCCCATCGTGCCTGCCTGGCATTGATACGCTTCGCTGACTCTAAATATGCCAAATTCTTATGGTCGGTGAGAATTGAGACCACAAACTTAGCCCCCTCAAGCCAGTGTCTCCACTCCTCGAGTGCATCCTTAATAGCCAACAATTCCCGGTTACCCACGTCATAATTCATCTCGGCAGGCGAAAATTTACGGGAAAAGTAAGCACAGGGATGAAGGCGATTATCAGACACTCCCATCTGAGAGAGTACTGCCCCAATACCCATCTCAGAGGCATCCACCTCCACCACAAAAGGACGCTCTGGATCTGGGTGTCGCAGCACCTTGGCCGAGACAAATGCCCTTTTGAGACGGGCAAAAGCCGCTTTGGCCTCACAAGACCAGTGAGCAACATCCGCCCCTTTCTTAGTGAGTGCCACCAAGGGCGCCACTATAGACGAAAATCCAGCGATAAATCGTCTATAAAAATTTGCAAAGCCCAGGAAACGCTGAAGCGCCTTCAAACTAGTGGGCTGCACCCAATCCAGGACTGCCTGTACCTTGGAACCCTCCATTTGGAAACCTTCTGGGGAGATAATATATCCTAGAAATGCGATTTGCTGAACTTCAAATTCGCACTTCTCCAGCTTCGCCCCAAGCCGGTGGTCTCTGAGTTTCTGGAGGACTAAGCGTACATGCTTCCGATGTTCCTCCAGGGAATGGGAGAAAATTAGGATGTCATCTAAGTATACAACTAAGAATCTATCCAAATATTCCCTGAGCACATCGTTCATGAAATCCTGGAAGACTGCCGGGGCATTACAGAGCCCAAAAGGCATCACCAAATATTCATAATGCCCTGAGTGGGTATTAAAGGCAGTCTTCCATTCATCCCCCTCTCTTATTCGGATTAGATTGTACGCACCGCGTAGGTCAATCTTAGAAAAAATGGTGGCAGTACGAAGCTGGTCAAACAAGACCGAAATGAGAGGCAGTGGGTATGAGTTTTTAATCGTGATACGGTTCAATTCCCTGAAGTCGATGCAGGGTCGCAATGAACCGTCCTTTTTACCCACGAAGAAGAACCCCGACCCAACTGGAGACTGTGAAGGTCTGATAAATCCTTTAGCCAAGTTCTCCTGAATGTACTCTGCCACAGCCTGAGTCTCAGGACGTGACAGGGAGTACAACCTGCTCTTGGGAAGCTTAGCATTCGGCAACAAATCAATGGCACAGTCATAGGGGCGATGGGGAGGTAATACCTCTGCAACTTTTTTGGAGAACACGTCCGCAAAATCTGCATAACACCCTGGCAATCCTGGCAAACTTAGCTGCGAGAGCCTGACTGGAAGGCTCAAGCAACTCCTGAAACAATCAGTACCCCAACTAAGAATCTCCCCAGAGACCCAGTCAAATTGAGGATTGTGGGCCCTTAACCAGGGTAACCCCAACACCAATGGGGCAAAAGTACAGACAGTCACATAAAAGGACAATTTTTCAGAGTGTGTGGCTCCAATAAACAAAGAAATCTGGCTAGTGCAAGAGGTAATTTTACCCTGGGATAATGGTTCCCCGTTTAACCCACAAATCTCAATTTCCGACGCCAAGGGTACTAAGGAAACAGAGTGTTTCAGGGCGAATTGGCGGTCCATAAAAACCCCGTCGGCCCCACTGTCCACAAAGGCCTCAGTCTTGACAGTTTGACCGAGGATCTTCAAGGTCACCGGAATGATAAAAGTCTTCTTGGGAAATTCTGACTTCTGGCCTGACAGGATATTTCCCATCACCCTCAGGCCCTGAAGTTTTCCGGCTTTTCTGGGCATGATACTACCACATGACCCTTATTCCCACAGTACAAACACAACCCCTGCTGTCTCCTCCGCGTCTTCTCACGCGAGGAGAGGCGGGTAGCCCCAATCTGCATAGGCTCCTCGGAAAATTCCTCAGAGTCTGAGGTTCCCTTGGGAAAGAAGGAAACCTCGGTCTCCCTTTCAAGCCTACGCTCTCTCAGCCGTCTATCCACCCGGATGGATAACTGCATGAGCTGATCCAAGCTATCAGGCAAGGGATATTGTACCAGTTGGTCTTTTATCTGGTTAGAAAGACCTCTTCGGTACTGGTGTCTCAGGGCTGGGTCATTCCACTGGGTATCATGGGCCAACCTCCGAAACTCCGTACAGTAAACCTCAACTGGCCTTCGCCCTTGCTTAAGGATCGAAATCTGAGCCTCGGCTGAGGCCGTCTTGTCAGGGTCATCATACAACATGCCCAGTGCCGTAAAAAAAGCATCAACACTTTTAAGCGACGGACAGTCAGGCTGCAACCCATATGCCCAGACCTGTGGGTCTCCTTGTAGCAAGGAAATCACTATACCCACCCGCTGAATCTCTGACCCAGAAGACTGAGGCCTAAGCTGGAAATATAACTTGCAGCTCTCCTTGAAACAAAAGAACTGCGAGCGATCTCCAGAAAAACGATCCGGAAGATTTACTTTCGGCTCCTTAACCCCTGAAGGTGCTGCTGCTGCGGGAGCTCCGCCAGCGGCCTGGGAGGTGTGCATTTTAATGGACAAATCATTAAATTGACGAGTCAGGACCTGCACCTGATCGACCACCTGTTGCAACGTATTTTGAGGGGTATGCTCCATATTCCCACAAAATTTCAACAGGAGTATTGGGCTGCTGAATATGTTATGCACACCAGTGCCTGCAGGAATGTACTGGTGTTTGAACTGTTATGCACACCAGTGCCTGCAGGAATGTACTGGTGTCTGAACAGAGAGGGATGCAAAACAAATGAACTCACAGACAGACTGGGAAATATGACATAACGTACACAGAAGGTGATAGGGTAACAAAACCAACACAGAGTGAACAGAGAAGCCCAGAGGCTAAGAAACTGGGTGTCTCCCTAGTATTAGAAATGCTCAGATGGAAAAAGCAAGATGTTGTGTTTTAATACGTAGAGAACCCGAAATGCTGTTGCTAAGGGCAACAGCAAAACCCTAAAGGGTTACCAACGGGTGTGGCAGTAAACTCCTTGGTCAGAGATGGAATAATAGACACAAGGAGAGTCTCCACAATCCTAATTCTCACTTGCAGGGCCCAGGTTCAGCTTACTGCCACTAAACTGACACATGGATGCCCTGCACAGTGAGAGAGGATTATGCAGGCAGGTCTGAAAGTACAGCCACAAACCTGCTGGGTTCACAGAATAGCAAAAGAACCTCAGCAGGCTAAATGACTGACTCCAGTCTTACTGCTAGGTCTGGATTGGCAGAGTGTAGTACCAAATCCCCAGGCCTATTTGCAGTAAGCAACAACAAATACAAAGCTACACAGTACTGGCTAACTTTCAGGAACTGACTAACCAACAAAGATTCAGCAGCATCTGCTTAACCTGAGAAGAGGCCTTATAAAGCAGGTGCTGTCCACGCCCCCCTCAGACCTCACAGACTGTGAGCACAAAAACCAGCACCGGATCCCCTGCCTGTAACCACTGCATAGCAAAAGACCCGAACCGGAGTATCAGCTGCGCTCAGGTTACTCCGCTAGCACTTGTCTCCCGGTTGCCATGACGACGTGGCAGCACAGGGCAGGAGACCCTAACACAGTGGGCTTAAGTTAGCTAACAGTGCTGTTAATAATCTCTACAGTTGGAAGATGTCATTCTCCTCTTCACCACCCTCATCAGTGTTTGATATCGTCATCACACAATATTAGCTCATCCCCAATGAAATCCACCATTACAGAAGTTTCTGTACTTTGATGTAATTGGCGGATAAGGTCTTCCGCATGGAACTTGAAAAATAATTTTTATGAATATTTTTATGAAGCAGGAGACATCACTGTCATGTGCTTCTTGAGTTGGCAACTTTGCATCGCTTATGATCTGTGTCAATTGGAAAGAAAGTTATTACATACACCTTTAACCTAGGATCGAGCATGGTTGCTAAAATGTAGTGATGCAATTGCAAGATGTTGACAACCCTTTGGTTCTCGTGAAGCGAATAAAGAACTTGATCTACAAGTCCAACAAACTTAGAGGATCACATCATTTCATCTCCTTCAGTTTCTCTAGCTGCTTTTCCAGTAGTTTTTCTTTTTTCAATTGAAGCATCGAATGAATGTAACAAGTAGTAATAAGGGTTTCAAAAATCAGATTTGTGCAACATACAATATCATAAAATACGATCCATCATAAGACTGCAAATTGATAGTGTCACAATAATAGGGTACAATACATATACATTATATTCAATAACAGTTAAATTTGTTATAACCAAAGTTAGTAGTTGCTGTGCCTCTAGTGCCCCGCCATCCCCCCATTCCCCCTTACTACCAAAAAGGATGTATTTAAAGTACTTTGGTTGACTTCATCCATTAACTGAAGGATTATTTTACAAGTGAATTGGAGGGTCATTAGCTGACATTTGTAACATATACCAGGTCGAATCCTTTAAGCTATTTTGAATTTGTGTTCTCATTGGAAGTGATAGAGTGGCTATATGTGACTCCCACATTAGAAAGAATCTCTCAGTTTTGACTTCTCTATCTAGAATAACTTCATCCCACTGCATTCTAAACAAATAGTGTAACTTAGCTTTTAAAAGTGAAAGTGATGGTGGAGAGGGTTGCAACCAGGTTTGTAAGATAGTTTTACAGGCTGCCGCACCTATAGCCAACAAGAGACGTTTGCCTCCTTGTGATTTACGAGGGTTGGGGGGAAGTATACCAAATAGAGCCCATTCAGGTGTCATAGGGATGTAATTAACCAAATTGTCAGTAGAGTAATTCTTGACCTGGCGCCAAAAACCTCGGATTACAGGGCAGGCCCAAAGGCAATGGAATATATCTGCTGAATGAGTTCCACATTTGCAACAATTTGAATTTAGTGAATCACCTATCAAGATCCTTCTGTTTGGGGATAAAATAAGCTTTATGTAGTATGTTTAAAAACATGGCTATATAGGAATATTAAGGTAATAATGTAAATGCCTTGGCATGGGAACGAAGTATATCATTTGATGATACATTAGAGAGTTGGGAAAGCCACGGAGTTAGATTCTTAGCAGAGTTATCTGGTATAAATACCTGACATATGCCATTATAAATTGTAGAAATAGCCTTCTTTGTCAAACACAGGTTTTGTAATAGTGTCTACTGGGTTATTCAAATCCAAAGTTGAGAAAGTTCTTATGACAGAGCTAGTGTAATGTTGGGCCTGTAAAAATGCAACAGGATAAGCTGCCAGTAGGGGGTATTGCTCCTTAACCTCCTGGAACGTGGAAGGCCTCCTCGCCGACCCACAGACCAACCACCCACAGCACTCACTCCATGAGTTTGCCAAATGGATAAGAGGCCAGTCCATTTTGGAATTCAGGATTGTCAATAAAAGTAAGGAACAAATTTATGTGCATTCAGTCCAAATTTATGTCTCAGAATCTGGCAAGTTATCCTGGTGTGCCAGAGTAATGGGGTATCGCATAGTTCAGTTGTAATTTCCTGAAGGAAACTAGTAAGATTAATTTCTTCCATATAAGTCCTGGCCATGTAGCCAGTGCTTAACCACTTAACTGACGACTTTTTTCCTCAAAAACCGCTCCAAAATTGTCGTTTTTTTTATGTGTGAATTAGGTGAAGCACATTAATTTAACCCTTTCCAAAATGATTTTAGTAAAAAAAAAAAAAGAATAACAATTTTATTTTTTTAATATATATATATATATTTTTTCTTTTAAAAAAAATTTCCCCCCCAAACATCGAAACATTGATTGGGAACATCGCGACCATTGGAAACATCACGGTCATTGCGGATTTCATTTTGAAAGCCGGTACAGCCTCCAGGTATACAGGAGGGTATGGGGGTAGCTTGGGAGGGTTAATTTACACTCCTCAGTGGCTGCTATTGTCTGCAGCTGCTGGAGGGGGGGTGGGGGTCCTGCCATGCTGACCGATCAGCAGTGATCAGCAGCATGGCAATCAGTGGGGGAGAGTGCAGGGAGGCAGAGGGACCATCCGGTCCCACTGACAGCAGCAGCGGTGGGTAGTTTCTCTTCCTTGCCGCTGCTAACACTGTTTATCTCATTGGTCGCATCCTGTGCGACCATGTCAGATAAGACACTTGCTGGTATGGTCGCATCTGATGCGACCATTCCAGGCAAGTGGTTAATGTATCTAATATGAGCCGCATAAGAATATAATTGGACATTAGGAAAATGTATTCCCCCATTGGTTGTTGTTTGTTGTAGTATATTTAAATCTATTCTTGGGTTGTCTGCCTTTCCAAATAAATTTTCTAAAAATGCGATTAATCAACTGCGTCTTTATTGGAAATCACAATAGGGAGGGCTTGTATTGGGAACATCAGTTTTGGAAATGAAATCATTTTGATAATATTAGCCCTACCAAGATATGATAATAATAAATTCTTCCATCCTTCCAGTTCTGTAGCTATAGAGCGTAATACTGAAGAAAAATAATGTCATAAAGAAGAAATTGATTATTTCACCCCTAGGTAAGTAAATTGTTGGTGAGTACACATTATTGGGAAATTTTACGTAAAAGAAGCATGGGAGGAGGGGTTCCCAAGGCAAAGCGCCACAGATTTGGACGTGTTGACTTCAAAGCCATATAAGAAGCCAAATTCAGCTAAAAGAGTAAATATTCTGTCGAGAGATTCAGAGGGGTCAGATACATATAATAATACGTAATCCGCGAAAGCGGTCAGTTTTATTTCTCTACTGCCAATATTTATACCTTAAAAATGATTGCCGTTTTGTAAAATACGAAGCAATGGGTCTATAGCTAAATTGAATAAAATGAGAGAAGGGGACAACCCTGCCTGGTTCCCCTGAGCATAGTGATAGGATTACTACAACATCCATTTATCAATAGAAAGGTGGAAGGGCTAGTATATATGTATTTTATAAAAATAATGAAAACAGGATCAAATTGTCGCATATGAAGCACCTTAAATAAATGTGGCCACAAGACCGTATCAAATGCTGTTGTCATGTCTAAATTTAGGAGTATATTCTGAGTGTGGGTTTCTCCATGAGATTTTACCACCGCTACTACTGCCATTCGTATTTCTTTAACTGTTTGTGACAAACAAACCCTAGCTGGTGTTCTGTGAGGAGTTGTGGCAGCAGCAATTGGAGTCTGTCCGCCATCATTTTAGTTAATATTTTAATGTCTCTGTTGAGTAACGTGATCGGCCTATAGGAATCTTTTTGTTGGGGATACCTTTGCGGTTTGGGAATCAGTACCGTATATGCATTGTTGAGATATGGAAAAATTGTAATGTTGCGGAGAATGTCGTTAAATAATTTCACTAAAGAGGGGGCTATGTGTCCCTGTAGTATTTTATAATATTCATTAGATAACCCGTCGGGGCCTGGCGACTTGTGTAACTTCAGATTGGAAATTGCATGTGTCAGTTCATCTAGTGTTATTTCCTGCTGGAGAATTCTGTTTTGAGAATTGGACAACAGAGGAAGGTTTGGTTCAGACTTTATACAGTCATGTAATGCCTGGTCAAATGGGCGCGCATTATATAGATTAGAAAAATAAGTTTAGAAGTGTTGAAGAATACGTGAGGTTACTGTATCAATTTATGATGACTTTGGATCTTTAATAGCAGTAATCAATCTCCTTGGGGCATTTGATTTTAACATGGTGGCTAACAAGCGGCCTGATTTATTACCCCACCTGAAGTACTTAGATTTTGAAAATATCAGGTCGCATTGTGCTTGTGATAATAAAAAGTCATCTAATAATTGTCTTGCTTGGGTGTATGCCAATTGAATATCTGGGGAGGGAGAGTCTATATAAGCATGTAAAGCTACCGTCAATGAGGCATGGAGATTCTGATATTGTGCAGAGGCTTTTTTTTCTGTTGTGAGACATACTCCATAATATATCTCATGGTGGCCTTAGATACACCACAAAATATAGTTGGTTGCTCCCAGTAGTCAATGTTGTTATCTGTATAAGTTATCCAACTATTTGTAAGGAAAAGACAAAATTCTTCTGAAGCATACAAGTGAGCTGGAAATCATCATGGTTTAAAATTCCCAGTCAGGGTTGATCTAGTAAGGTGAAGTGTAATCGCGGCATGGTCAGAAACCAAAATATTGTGAATGTCTGCTTTCAGTACTTGTGAGACTAAAGGATCCTCTATAAGAATAGAATTTATTCTAGACCAGGAGCCATGTACTGCTGAGTAGTAGATAAAGGAATGATCAGTTGGGTTAAAAAGTCTCCAAATGTCACTAAGTTACAATGTTGTTTTGAGGAAATATCTTTGTTTACAAGAGGACAATGTAGGGTTCTGTGGAGTAGGGTGCCTATCTAGCATCGGATCGTCAACTGAATTAAAGTCTCCTCCAATAATTTAAAGGCCATTTTGGTGTTGGGCCAAGGCTTGTGTCAAAGTTTGTAAGAACTCAGAGGTTGACACGTTGGGTGCATATATGTTGACTAGGGTGTAATTTTTTTTCCCCATATGGCCGCGTCCAAAATAAAAAATCGTCCTTCTGGGTCAAGTATGGAGGTAGTAATAGAGTACTGGACATCTTTTCGAAACAAAATCGATACTCCTCTAGTTTTTCTACAGAATTTAGAGGAAATACAGTCACCTAGCCATGGAGCCCGCAATGTCGAATCACCTCCCGCCTCCCAGTGTGTCTCCTGCAAGAATATAATGTCTGGATGAAATTTGTGTAAATGATTCACCACTCTCTTTCTTTTGATAGGGGAATTAAGGCCTCCCATGTTCCAGGATATCATCTTCAGAGGAGCAAAAGAAGCTAAAGGGGGATTGATTGAGATTAAAAATGCATTATCCAACACCCAATTTAGGAAACCAACATGTCAGGTGATATGTACATGTAGAAAAAACCCCTCCATCCCAGCCATCGGAAAGGGTCAATCGCCTAGGGTTGCGGGAAGAGGACGCGGGCACCAGCAACACAGTCATCTCGAACAAATAATGCTTCAATACACTTTTTCTAACTTTTCCATAACCAAACATTATAAGGGTAGTCAATACACTCAAAATATTGACACCCATGTACATATAAAAAAGAAACCTCAAAAAATAATAAGAAAATCATTTTGAGTAGCCTTATAAAGTTTATCAATACAACACAACATCTTGTTGTGTACGTTTAAGTGTAATTACTTACACTTAGCGGTTAGAGGGTCCTGTGACATTAAGCACTCTGGTAAAGTGGGTCTTTGCCAACACAGGATCAGAGAAGAAAATATCATGCCCATTTTCCTAAACCTGCAATTTAGCAGGGTATAGGAGTTGGAAACGTTTATTATTTTCAAGGAGTAATTTGCACACCTCTGCAAATTATTTTCTTTTTTTTGGAGACAGAGGCCAAAAAATCCTGGAAGATTAAAATTTTCGACCCCTCCACCTCTAATTTTGGGACCTTATGATAAGCCCCCAGAATCACTTCCTTCATGTGGTAATCAAGATATTTAGCTATAACCGGTCGTGGTCTAATGGTAGAGTCAGGTTTTTCCGGACCAAGCCTGTGAGCATGTTCAATATGTGGTAAGTGCACAGAATTTTGGGCCTTCAGTTCCCTAGGAAGGGCAAGTGTAAGGAATTCGATAAGTTTAGGGCCCCTAACTGTTTCAGGCATGTCAATAAAACAGAGATTATTCGTTTGTGACGATTCTCCAAGTCATCAACCATAGCCTGGAGGGCCTGAATGGAGGTGGCCTGGGTATCAATTAATTGTTGTAGGAAGTTAGTGCGATCCTCTGAATCACTGGTTCTCTGTTCCAAGGAAGTGATCCGAGTGGTATTTGTATCCATTTTAGTTAAAGCTGCATCAAATGCAGTTTGTAAGGTTTCCAGCTTTTTGTCAATGAATGGCATAAGAATTTTTGAAATCTCCTGGGCCGTTTCAGTAGCCGAGGGAATTTTTGGGACATTAATAGGAGAAGAGGGTGCACTTAATGATTCCTCCTCCTCTGAAATACGTGCAGGAGAGGAGGGGGCAGTAGATCGCCACTGGTTGTTTTTGGTTTTCCCCATCCTCATATTTGCAGAGGAACTTTGGGACTTGCGAGCATTGGTTCTATGGTAATATGTATCCATAGTATATGTCACTTCTCTTTTTTTTTATCCTCCAGAGAATCCTCCGCTTTTTTATCTAATTTGATATAACTAAATGCCTTTTCATAGTAAAAGCTTGCAGATCTGGAAAGGCTACTCTGAGAACTGAAGAAGGTAACATTTAGTACTAAAATGCAGCAGAGAACTTTAAACAGCCGTCAAATCTAACTCACACTAGCACTGATAATTATACAACCAACAGTGTATATGGATATAATATTTAACAACAAAAACACTAGATCCCCGAAAGGGAATCAATATTTTCAGATAGGCATTACCTAAAGAAAATAATATATGAGGCTCACAATCCCCCAGGGGTCAGGGAAATGTGTAGAGTGTTCGCAAAGGAATTAGGAAAGCTCACTTAAGTAGTTATCGATACAAATTTTCCAATGTTATATCAAATAACAGCAACTAACACTTAGATGCAGTCGTCCCACTGAAGGACAACACCATGCGATCAATGAGCAATGTTCCAAATAAGTAATTACAGTTGTGGATAAGGTATGCTATACCTAATAAGACCTGTTGAGTTCACAATGGTATACCCATATTGATATTGGAGTATCAATGCAAAAAAGAAAAATAACTCAGTTTAAGAGAGGAAGCACAAGATTAATTGAGCACTATAAGTATTATCCTAAAATAAGATGCCCTGGCGAAGTAGCCTAATTTGAAACGTACGTAGGTGTTTCAGAGACTGATACGTGCCATTGAACCTGCTCTGCTAATATCCTAAGTGCTCATGTGAATGTAATGTTTTAAAAATCTGTACCGAGTGACACGCGCTGTAACCAGGCTGGGGCGGTGAGAGCGCTGGGATAACATCCAGCCAAACTCAGCGGTGTGTCCCGGGCGGCTGAGGTGGTAAGAGCACCTGATTAACACCCAGCCGCATACAGAGGTCTTGCCCGGAGCGGCCGCACATGTACCGGCTCATGGGAGAGTGAAGCCAATGGCTGTAATACAAATGCGGCTAAGTGGGCTATTGATGTCTGACTTTATTATACAGTGTACATATTAACACGTAAAGGCACATGAATTAATTGTGTATATTTAATAAGACCAATTGTATATGTGAAATCACTATCTGGAAACTGCAGGAGGGTTATACTGACAGTGAGACACAGTTACACAGAAATAGTGTGCTATATGTACATTAAATGGATGCACATGGACACTATATATATTTGCCTATAGAAGTGTGATTAAGTACATTAGGCTGAATAAAATCACTAAGTGCTGTGTTACAGGCGGTCCTGCAGAACACCGGTACTGTGATATACAACAAGATATGATATTGATATAATATTTCTGGTGGGCAAATAGTAACAGTTACAGTGCATCTACAAGTATAATAATATATGTATCCATTATGTTCATCTGATATGAGACCACTAATAATCTAAAGGAAATTACACATACACTTGAGGATTAAGTTTATTTGGAATATAAGGAGTTACATTATAACTAAAAATGACATTTAGAACTCCTTATAGCATAGTACCATTGGTGTCCTGAGAAACAAATTGAAATTGAACTGGTAATTTAAAAGGACCTTAAACATACAATAATTTCAGTAACAGTGCGGGCTATAATGCCTTTATTAGAAGAGAAATAATAATAATAATAATAATAATTTTATTTATATAGCGCTCTTTCTCCAATAGGACTCAAATCTTCAGAATAATAAAAAATAGTCTCTGTGTTTAAGACAGTTTTATTTTTAGAAACATTTTTTCTAATCTATTCACAATCTTTCTTATTTTTAATATTTTTCATTTTTGCTGTATAATTTTAAACAATGACAAATAAAGATATATTTTATTGAATCATTTATTGAATGTGAGGTTCTTTGTGCACCCAGAAAACGGCTTTCTTTTCTGTGTGTTTGTAGTGTAGATTTTGTGCAGTCTCTGCGCAGCCCAGGATTTACTCAGCCTCTGCGATCACATCAGCCTGTCCAGGACCGGAATTGACATCAGGAACCCTCCCTGCAAAGGCTTGGACACGCCTGTGTTTTTTCCAAACACTCCCTGAAAATGGTCAGTTGCCACCCTCAAATACCCTCTTTCTGTTAATCTCCTTGTGAACGCTTGTGTGAATGGATTCTTCGCACAAAACCCATCGCTGAGTGGCGATCCGCTTTGTACCCGTACGACACACCTGCGCATTACGGTGCATACATATGCACAGTTTAGACATGACTGCCCGCTGTGCGAAAACGCAGCCTAGCGATCAGGTCTGAATTACCCCCTAAATACTATGTATAAACCTCACACGTCAGATGCATCCACACGCCACTCACGCAACTTATTTTATAAAATAAAGACACCACAACTGTAATTGGCGTGAAAGGGGTCAGCTTTTATTTTTCTGACTGAGAGGAAGGCCTATTAAATTCTAACACTAAAATGCAGACTTCCCTCTCTAACTAAGGTGGCGGGGAGAAGAACGGTTAAACATGATAAACATAACATGGGTGAAAAAACATTATAATATGGAAAAAAGCAAGCAATAAAAAACATATGTGTGAGGGAGCCTTCTGCCCCCGATGTTCCGGGATCGGCCTCCTGCCTCTATCCCGAACATTGAACATCAAAAATCCAAGGACAGGGGTCGACCTTCTGCCACTACCCCTGCCCACCAACCGTTGTAGGGACGGAGGTACGCTCCGCCCCTACGGTGTAAAAAATTGGGCCACCGGCCCCGCCATCCACATATGTTTATATCAGTTATATGGACCCCACTTGGTAAAGTGATGCCCGTAAACTAATTCAACGCCTATGAAATTTTCCTAAAAGTACACCCAAACTTCTAACCTTGAACTCATAATTTTAAAAATTAATTAACCGTTCCGAAACCGGCCACCAAAAGCCGACACAGGTAACACAACTGCAGAACAAAACCAAGTCCCCAGGGCGGGAGGGCGGGTCACGAAAAAGATCTGGATGAGAGGCAGGAAATAACCGATAAGCAGCCTATATACATGACAGGCCGGCCCCTCTCCATGATCCAGCCAATCGGCACCCCGGCCTCTCTATACATTCCTCCCACCACAAAAACATTAACCCCCTCCAGGCCAAGGTGTTGCATCGAGCGGCGATGCGGAAGCCCGAACGGTGCGTTTATGCCGCTATGGTCACATTATGTTCCCGACGCGGTCTTAAACCTCACACGTCAGATGCATCCACACGCCACTCACGCAACTTATTTTATAAAATAAAGACACCACAACTGTAATTGGCGTGAAAGGGGTCAGCTTTTATTTTTCTGACTGAGAGGAAGGCCTATTAAATTCTAACACTAAAATGCAGACTTCTCTCTCTAACTAAGGTGGTGGGGAGAAGAACGGTTAAACATGATAAACATAACATGGGTGAAAAAACATTATAATATGGAAAAAAGCAAGCAATAAAAAACATATGTGTGAGGGAGCCTTCTGCCCCCGATGTTCCGGGATCGGCCTCCTGCCTCTATCCCGAACATTGAACATCAAAAATCCAAGGACAGGGGTCGACCTTCTGCCACTACCCCTGCCCACCAACCGTTGTAGGGACGGAGGTACGCTCCGCCCCTACGGTGTAAAAAATTGGGCCACCGGCCCCGCCATCCACATATGTTTATATCAGTTATATGGACCCCACTTGGTAAAGTGATGCCCGTAAACTAATTCAACGCCTATGAAATTTTCCTAAAAGTACACCCAAACTTCTAACCTTGAACTCATAATTTTAAAAATTAATTAACCGTTCCGAAACCGGCCAACTGCCAGGTTACCAACCTGCCACCGCCACCGAACCAAAAAACTAACTAAAAGGACCTAAAAGCAGACAAAAACTAACTAAAGCGATCGGAACCTACCCTAATACGAAGAAAACCCCCCAAAAACGACTATCAAAAGAGAATAACTACCTAAGGGGACCGCAGAACGTGAATGACGTCATCCAAGAATATCACCATGCCAGCTGGCGACAAATGCACCCCGTCAGACCGGTATAAAGTGATATCCCGGAAGGAGATACCACCGTGCGGCACGACCAGGCCGCCATGCTGAAGGACAGCACGACCGACAACCGAATTCACCCGCCTATGAACTATGTCAATCGCCCCGGGGTTAAAGGCTCCACGCCAAGACCGCCGAGGGACGATGTCTGACCAGAGGATCATCAGTCATGAGTTCCAACAGCTGATGTCGGATCTCGAGGTGAATGTCAAGTCCCGTGCGACGCACCAAATCATCGCCACCGAGATGCAGGACCAAAAACAGAGGATATCCAAATCGGCCAACTGCCGCCCGAAGCCAGTCCCGCAGGCCATCCCAGCGGAGGCCTCTACGCCCCAACCAGCGCACAGCCTGCAGCTCCGGGAACCGGGTCGTGTCGCAGGCCAAAGCCGACACGGACAGCCAATAGATGTATGAATGGCCGACAAGATATATAAAGTGCGGATCTAACCGCCGTCCTGCAAAAGAAGGGTGTGACGAAGGTTAATAAAATGAGAAAGATGGCATATGTAGTTGGACAACCTAACTGCGACCCTAACGGGGAGTAGAGGGGGGGGCCACCCAATTTGACTTGAGGCAAAAACGAAACGTCGTTAGCCGGCAAAAGCCGTAGTAAAACCAACGATAAAACAAAAATTCCTCAAGGCCCCCGCAGTCGCATAATGCAACTGCGACGAGCGGCTAGTCCTCAAATGGGCGCACTGGGAGGAAAAGGCCTGATATAGCGTCTGACTGCACCAGACCTCCACCTACCCAGTGCCCGGACTTCGACTTCGGACCAACCCGCCGCAGCGGCAGCTGAAGCAGCGCCGATGTGGAAAGAGCGAGTCCCATAGTCGGCCGGAGAGAGACCCAGGTACGAAAGACAGCGTCCCAAAACCGACCGGAATTGATATCTGGTCAACGGGGAACCGTCACAATGGACGAGCCACCCGGAGGGCGTTGGAGGCCGAAGGGACGAATAAGCCAGGGCCGCGGAAACTGGACAAATGTCCTGCGCACGAGCCCGACCCATTTGAACCCACTGCCCCCTGCAGACTACGTCAGTCTTGGAGCGCTGAATCCTGCACCACAAACCGTCGGGGCGTACGACGACGTGGGCCGTCAGCATGGGCGAGGCAGAAGACCGAGAGACGGCCACCAGCTCGCCCACCCTGAACGCCCCGTGGAAGGCCATCGTAAAGGCCGCCGTGAAGAGGCGAACTTCGTATCCCGAGGAGCAAATACTCCGCAGGGATCCCAAAATCCGCCTCAGCAAAGCACCCGTGATCGTCAGGCGAGTATCCGGGAGGGGCGGGAATGCCCGAGCCCAACCTTTCAACACCCGCCGGAGGAAAAAGGACTTCGTAAAATCCGCCTCCCCCCGCAGCTGCAGAAAGTATGAAATACCCGCCAGAATCCTGCTAACAGACGCCCGCGAAATCCCGTCGGAGTACAACATCCAGATGTATTCTAAGAGTAAATCGTGAGAGGTCTTACCACGCTGGCCTCTCTCCAGAAGGAAGCGACTCCACCGCTCCCAGGCGGCCCGATAGGCCGTAAAAGTAGCAGGGGCCAATGACCTGTGCGCTAACTCGTCCAAGCCGGGTGGATGACCTGCCACACATAAGCAGGACAGGATTCGCCATGTATTAGCGCTGTAGGAGTCAAGCGCCTAAACCGCTGCCAATCGCCCCGAGAGAGGGCATCCGCGATTTTGTTACGCACGCCAGGGACATGTTTGGCTCGCAACGTAATGTTGTTCACCAAACATAGCAAAACTATCTGCGCAAGGACCCGCAGGACCGGCAAGGACGTGGATTTCCGGCGGTTTATGGCAAAAACCACGCCCAAATTGTCGCACCAGAAGCTAACCTGTTTGTTACGCAGGGCATCGCACCACAATTCCAAAGCGACCAAAATGGGAAATATTTCCAGCAACAGCATGTTCGTCGTGAGGCCCTTGCTAAGCCAGGCACGAGGCCAGGGACACGCGCACCAACGGCCTGAGAAATAAGCTCCGAACCCGTAAGCGCCAGAGGCGTCCGTGAAAAGCTCTAGGGATGGGCTAGACACAGGCGCCTCCTGCCAAATACAGATGCCGTTGAAATGAACAAGAAATTCGTCCCAAATCCGCAAGTCCCTTCGGATGTCTAGAGACAACCTAATAAAATGATGCAAGCGTCTAACCCCCACGGTAGCCCGTTCCAATTTTCTACAGAAAACCCTGCCCATGGGGATCACCTTGCAAGCAAAGTTAAACAGGCCCAACAGGGATTGAGCCTGTTTGAGGGTAAGCTTGCCCGCAGCCAGCGCATATAGGATGCCGTTGTGTAAGCGCAACCCCTTGTCCGCAGGGAGCCTACACAGACCACCGATCGTATCAATCTGAATCCCAAGGTAAACCAAGGAGGCGGAGGGACCCTCCGTCTTCTCAGGTGCCACCGGAACCCCGAAGTGCGCGAAGAGGGCCAGAGCCCCCTGCAGCAAGAGGAGACAGCGATCCGAGTCTGATGGGCCGATAAAAAGAAAATCGTCCAGGTAGTGCGAAATTCCCCATTCGCCCGTCGCCTGCTCGAGACACCAGTGGAGAAAAGAACTGAATCTCTCTAAATAGGCGCAAGAGATAGAACAGCCCATAGGGAGGCAACGATCGATGTAATAGCCATCATCTAGCTTAAAACCCATAAACCGAAATGCGGACGGGTGCAGTGGCAGGAGGCGGAACGCTGACTGGATGTCCAGTTTACACATAACAGCCCCAGGGCCGAAATCCCGGATGGCGTCTATAGCCGAATCGAAGGATAGGTAAACCACCCTACACTGATCAGAAGGGATGGCATCATTAACCGATGACCCCAAAGGGCAGGAAAGATGTTGGATAAGACTAAATTTTCCCATGGTCTTTTTGGGAACGATGCCTACTGGGGACAAGACCAAATCGGGCAAGGGGGGTTCCCGGAAAGGGCCTATCATTCTCCCTAACGCCACCTCTGCCTGCACCTTCTGCCGGAACACGTCAGGGAACTCCCGAGCCAAAACGCAGGTTCGAACCAACCCGGCCATGTATCGGTAAGGGGAAACCCGCCGCGAAACCCGACCGTAAGAATTGGGCGTCCACCCGCCGTGGGTACCGGCGTAGCCAGGGAATGAGCGCCCGGAGTCTAATTGGGGTGGGGGCTGTGGCCAACGCCAGGGGCCGAGGGAGTGCGACTCTGACGGTACTGTGGGCCAGGACCCCCTCCGGTCGTAGGACTGGAACAGACTTTAATCCCGTGGCCCCCGCCACATCTGATACAGGAGTGACGAAAACGACAGTGGGCGCCCAAGTCGCATTGGGCATTATTATAAGCGAAGCATTTACCGTGCCCCGCGCGGCCCGAACCGCCGCGAAAGCCGGCAGGACGTTTTGGCCAACGCCTCGTAGTGCCGCCCTCCTCCGCGCCGGCAGAACCCTGGGTCAGTTCCGAGCACAATTCCACATCTTTTTTACCAAAGTTATAGATCTGCCGCCCGTGTTGCTTCCGCCGAAAATCCTCATCATAACGTCGCCAGGCCGACCCTTTGTACTTATGGTACAGAACATGGATGAGGAATTGATATCGAACTATGTTCATGTACTCTCCGGGCGGGTCTCTAGGTAACATGCAGCAAAGATCAGCATACAGCGCACCCAATTCGTGTAGGAGCGCAAAGCGTCCTCGCTGCCCTGCCCCTTTTTCTTAGCCGAAAGTAAGGCTTTCCGATCGTCGCTAGTAAGAGCGAAAATATTCACATATTGGCCCTTGCGGATACGGTCCCGGACCCTGAGGCCACGTTGCATGGCCGTATTAGCGCAGTGCACGGTGTCCGATTCCACCGAGACCTGTGAGGCGGATGAGGTTGAATACCGATGGTCGCGCCGTCTGCGACGCTTAACCCTGTGCAAGCCGCCGTCGGAGGAGGACAGCCCCTCCGAGGAAGTGGAGGCAAGGGAAGAGTCCGTGCCCTGACGCCTGTGTCTGCGCTTGCTGGAAAGCCTACGCGCCCTGCTGCCTGCGCTAGAGGAGCTGGATTGAGTACCCGATCCCAAGCCACTACGGGGTGTAACCGCGCTGCCACGAGACCATTCGGGGTCCGATGAAGACTCACCAGTACGGGAGGGAACACCGTCCGTTCCAACGGCCACCAGACGACTCGAGGAAGCACCGCCAGACTCCATTCCTGACTCGACGTCCGCGGCTGGAGAAATAAAAGAGACATGGTTCCCCTGCTCCCCCATCGGACCAACAGCCGCCGTCAGCGGGGCAGGCGTGGAAACCATCACACCAGAAGACAGAAGCGGGGTAAGAGATCGCGCAATGCTATCCGCCAAAGAAGCAGCGGAACGTCCCAGTCCCCCGGGTACGGGGGATAACAAGGGCGCCACTGCCGACACTACAGCTGCACAAATGGCGGACAGAACGTTGGTGTCCACCAAAAGAGCCGCCGCAGGGGCAGGCGGAGGGAGATCAGAGCCGCCAAGCGAGTCGTGCGCCCCACGGGAGGTTGGTAAACCTCCCGTCGGGAGCAAGGACCCGGATGATCCCTCACTGTCGGGCCTAACGATACCGCTGACCAGCTGCGCTGAATCCCGCGCCAACCTCCAGCGCCGCGACCTTCTCCGATCCCGAGCATTGGCCACAGGATTTGAAACCGGAGAGTCCTCACTGCTGGACGGAGGCAGGCAGACGTCGGAATGAAAGCCGTCCGCAGCGACGGCAGCAGGAGACGACAGGACACGGGGAGGGGCAGAACGGTCGGTCACCGACGGCGCACGCCGCCCCCCCCCCCCCCCCGCTGGGGCGAGTGACTCTGGGAGGAGACGCACGGCCACGGGCGGCGACCGCAGTGCCACCCGCCATGTGAGGCAACCGTGAAGGGGCCGGCGCTGCAGTGCCGTCCACAGCAGGAGAGGGCAAGTGGGACGGCCTGCCGCGGGTGGACGCAGAACGCCCCCACCCGACAGGCCCCGCACTTTCTGCAAGTGGCAGAGGGGGACATGCGGTAGTGGAGTGGGGGCGACGGTCCGCCCTGCTGGGTGAGGGTGCAGGACGAACCCGACTGGGTGACAGGGCAGCCAGTGTAGAGGGGTCTGGCCTCATATGGGCCCCCAATCTAACAAAATGAACTGTGGCACGCGCGCATTGTCGAGACCGAACGGGTCTGGCAGGCGCGCGACCCCCCACCCTCCCGTCAAAACCCGAAGCAGGGACAGAGGAGGCGAGCCGCTGATCAGCGAGGCGGGAACTCCGTCCCGACCCCACGTGATCGGAGCGGCCGCGATTAGCAACGAGCGGCGGCCTCAGGGACGGTAGGACCCAGTCCCCTGCAAGCCACCGCGTGCGCCCGACATCCCCCTGCACTCCCTCACCCGCCGCGGCCAGCAGGGGGGAAGGAGAGCGCAATCACGGGGAAGCACGGGCGGGCGGCCGGTCTCCCGCACATCAGCCGCAGTATGCCTACCCCGTGCCGGCAGGACTTCAGAGGCGTCCAGGAGCCGGGCGGGGAGGCCAGCCGTGCGGCTGGGGCGGCTTCTAAAAGGTATTAGAATAATACTAGGGGAGAACCAAGTGAATGGAGAAACGAGGAGAGGAGATGAAAAGGGGGGCAAGGGACAGAGGAGGAGAGAGGAAGAATCAAGGGGGTGGGGGGGAGTGAAGGAGAAATATGAATGAATAAGGATAGGCAATTTAAAATAGGAAGCTGTACTTGCAGGTCTCACGAAAAAGATCTGGAAGAGAGGCAGGAAATAACCGATAAGCAGCCTATATACATGACAGGCCGGCCCCTCTCCATGATCCAGCCAATCGGCACCCCGGCCTCTCTATACATTCCTCCCACCACAAAAACATTAACCCCCTCCAGGCCAAGGTGTTGCATCGAGCGGCGATGCGGAAGCCCGAACGGTGCGTTTATGCCGCTATGGTCACATTATGTTCCCGACGCGGTCTATCTGTCACAGTAGAAGTAAATGCTGTTGACAGCATTTGAGTGAAGGCAGTTCAGCAAAAATACCACTAGATGTCAGCAGATGGTAAAGTACAGTATAAGTATAATATATGAGTAACACAAATGTAGGGCAGGCAAGGTAACCTATATTTACAGTTATACCGCTATTGCTCAAGCTAGACCCTAATTATCCTGAAGAGGTGAAACTAATAAGATATGTCTATTTAGATACTGGCAGTTTGAACACTTATAGTTAGGTGTCCACTAAGAGTTAGCGTAATGACATTAGTTGTGAGGAGGAAATCCCAATAGAGAATTTGCAAGATATGAGACAGAGTATTTGTCCCTCTTTAAAAGGAGTTCCCTATTCCCCCCCCCCCCCGTCCAAAAAAAAAAAAAACCCCCACAGCCCAAAGGCCGAGGGTATATAGGATATACAGCAGATCCTAGCAGGAGTCCGTGTCAAGGGAGAATGCTCCCCTCTATAAGTCACAATAAGGTGTGTACACACGGTGAGATATTTTCTTTCGATTTTGACTATATAGTCAAAATCGCAAGAAAAGTTAGTGCAGATCGCAAGGTGAAAGTCACCTTGAGATCCCGATGCGCGGTCCCGCCAGGTCGGCATCGCAAGAAAAGATAGACTGTGCAGGCAAGTCAATCCTTGCTAGATCGGTGTACTATCTAGTTCATCCCACACGTCAATGACATCTCACATAAGCCAAAATCTCACATAAGACAAAATCGTAAGCACACATAGTCCCTGTCTCAAGAAAAGTTAGTCAAAATCTGTGCTATCTGGGCTCCAGGGGAGTTCTAGGGAAATCGCAAGTGAAAATCGGGCATAGCAAGGATCTCACTGTGTGTACACACCATAATACTTTGAAGAGAATTACGTAGCCACACTGTTCATGGAGATACCCAGTGTCTTCTCAGTGGCGTATGAGCATAAATGGTACAGACTGAAAAGCCAAGAGGCAAGCTGTCACAGTTTTTGATCAGAGAATCAAATGCCTACATATGAGAACCTAAAAGGCTGGGGGAGGCGGTAGGGAAAGAAGATGGGTTGTGTGGTGGGAAGGAAGGTTCAGGGGGGAATACGGAGAACACAAAAGGTGGGGAGGTTTAAAGAAATGGGAAGACTGAAAGGGAGATGTTAATCAAAAGAGTAGTGGTGGTGTGCAAACAGTGGTAGTACCCTTTAGGGGGAGAATGCAGCAAGGCTTCGGCTCCATGTGCGATCAGCTGCAGGATGCGGAGGTGTGCCGGCGGCCGAGGAACCGGAGGATGACTCAGACGTGACAGAGATGGAATCAAGCGGCTCCTCCACTCCAGCTCCGCAGGTCACAGGTAGCTCAGGTACCGCCACAGAAGCCACTATCGGGATCCTCCAGCGGAGTAGCACCCATGCACTAGCCGCCAACACCGATAATTCAGAGGAGAGCAGATGCAGGATTCCCACGTCGGATGGCCACTTAAGCTGGCGGGTCACAGCCCCAGGGGTTCAGTATGGGAAATCTCGGGTTCGCCAGACAGCGGAAAGAGTCCCAGCCAGGCACTGCCGGTACACAGGTGGCAGGGGCACCACACCGCAGGAGCGTCAGACACAGCACGGGGCAGCAGCTGGATAAGGAGCTAATCAGAACCCTGGAGGCTCCCACAGCACAACACAGCAATAGGTCACAACACCGCCAGTCAGGAGTAGCCCTCCGTCCCGAGTGCGATGCAACAGCTTTGTCACGTAAGCGCCAGCAGTCTCACTTGGGGAAGGGTGCAGTTCTACCGGCAGGGTACACACCAGAATCAGCAGAAGCATAGGAGTGTAATCCAGGGGGGCAACCTCGTCAGTTCCCGGCCACACGGAGGATAAGCAAGTAGGTCCCCAGCCACATGGAGATTAGTAACAAGCGCTCCAACAGCCACGCTGAGGTGGCGTCTAGGCAGGTTACCACTATCAGTGGCCAAACTTCCGTGTAAAATCGATATCCCTACCTGATACAGATATCACAAGAATCCACCCCACTCGAGCTATCCGATGAGGTAGTTAATCTTTGTGAAATAGCTCATTAGGAGGTAGAGGGAGGCAGATAGTTGGAGCCTATGTCAGGAGAGCTGATAAAAAGCGTCCATTCAAGATAACCCGCCCACCAGAAGTCTCCTTTTCCAGTATTTTAATTAAGGGAATCACCTAGTTGGCAGAGTCTGAACTCACTTCATTGGTTAATACTTCAAATAGTTTCAGTAGCGTGCATAAAATGGAAAGTATTCTCTGCTGTACTGGACTAAGGTATATTCTTCTTCCTCTTCCTACTGTATTTCATGGTTTGTTGTTGTTCCTCCATTCGCTGAAGCATATAAAGGGTGGAATTCCACCTTGTTACTACCTCTTGCCTCAGTTGGTGGCATGGCAACTTGAACTGTTCTTGCACCTGCTGCAATCTTCTACATACGGCTGCTGATTGTTGAAAATGTCCAGCAGTTTTTCGGGCCACAGACAGCATCTCCTGCACACACCTGTCATTTAAAAAACAACCCAATCTTTACCACCCAGTTTATTGTGTTCGCAAAACGTGGAACATGTTCAAATTCACCCAATTGTAATGCTCTCACAATATTAGTTGCGTTACCAGAAATGACAAATCCCGAGGAGAGTCCTACCAGGGTAAGCCATTTTGCTATAACATCCCTGAGTTTTTCTAACAGGTTGACACCGGTATGCCTCTTAGTGAAGCTGATGAAATAGTAGCATGCCTATGAATGACCTTACATTTTTTGTCACATGCTTTTGCTGCTGAAGGCCATACAGCCACCCAGTGGACTGTCACAGTCATGTAATCTTTAGTGTGACCAGTACCGCTTGTCCACATATACAAATGTGTCATTCGGTGCCTCACAGAGCCCACAGTCCTACACAGACCCACAGACTCTCCCTCTTGTCACTGGTGTCTTTTACTGCCTCACAGAGCCAGGGCTGGTTCTAAACCTTGTGGCGTCCAGGGCAAAAGTTTCCTTTGGCACCGCGCCCCCCCCCCACGTAAAAAAAATGGGGGAGTGGCTTCATAGGAAAGGGCATGGTCAGTTTTGCTCCCTGTAATTTTGCACCCTGTAGAGTTGTGCACCCTGTGGAGCTGTGCCCACAGTAGCTGTTGTGCCCCCTGCAGCTGTGTCCCCGGTAGCTGTAATGCCCCCAGTAGTTGTGCCCCCTGCAGCTGTTGTGACCCCTGCAGCTGTGCCCCAAGTAGCTGTTATGCCCCCAGTAGTTGTGCCCCCAGTAGCTGTTATGCCCCCTGCAGCTATGCCCCCAATAGTTGTGGCCCCAGTAGTTGTGCCCCCCCCCCTGCAACTGTGCCCCCATTAGTTGTGGCCCCAGTAGTTGTGCCCCCCTGCAACTGTGCCCCCATTAGTTGTGGCCCCAGTAGTTGTGCCCCCCTTAGTGTGCCCACCAATAGCTGTGCACCTAGTAAAAAAAAATATATATATATTTACCAGCCCCGTTCCTGCTTCCCGACCACTGCACTCCGTCACCGCCACCAGCGCCGCTCCTCTGATCTATGGGAGAGACGTCATGACGTCTCTCACATAGCGCCGCACAGAAAGGTCCTCTCCGTGAAGGGAAACTAGATGCTACCTCACTGCTCGTCTAGATTCCTTTCGCGGAGAGGACCTTTTCATAACCACTGCCGCCGCCATCCTAGTTAGTAGCGGCTCATGCCATGGCGGCGGCTCCCCCGGGACAGCGGCGCCCCCGGCAAAAGTCCTGCTTGCCTGTGGCAAGAGCCGGTCACTGGTGAACTGTGCATTTTACTGCCTCACAGAGCTCAAAGTCCCACACAGAGCCCACAGTCCCATACCCTCTTCCTCTATTCACTGGTGTCCTGTGCATTTTACTGCCTCACAGAGCTCACAGTCCCACACAGAGGGCTTAATTCAAACCTGATCGCAGCAGCAAATTTGATAGCTAATGGGCAAAACCATGTGCACTGCAGGAGGGGGCAGATATAACGTGCAGAGAGAGTTAGATATGGGTGGGATAAATTGTTTCTGTGCAGGTTAAATACTGGCTGCTTTATTTTCTCTTCCGTCCTAGAGGATACTGGGAATCCATTTAGTACCATGGGGTATAGACGGGTCCACTAGGAGGCTTGAGCACTTAAGAATTTGATAGTGTGAGCTGGCTCCTCCCTCTATGCCCCTCCTACCAGACTCAGTTTAGAAAATGTGCCCGGAGTAGCCGGGTCACGTCACTGGAAGCTCCTGAAGAGTTTTCTGCATTTATTTTGTATTTTTGTTATTTTCAGGAAGGTCTGGATGGCACCAGCCTTGGGCTGTCGTCGTCCCCCCCCTAGTCCCACGAAGTCCCCCTGCTTCGTGGGACTAGGGGGGGGGGACAGCCCAACCTCTTGAAGGGTTAAAGGTCTCATTCCCCGCTGACAGGACACTAGCTCCCGAGGGAACTATTTGGAAGCTCCACCACAGTGAGCATACATTCCCACAGCACGCCGCCACCCCTAACAGAGCCAGAAGATAGAAGAGTGGTGAGTTCTAAGCCGGGTCGCCGGCCATTATGGCAGCATGAGGGTACGGAGACGCACGGTTACTACGTGGGGCGGCTGGGTCTCCAGACTCAGTACACAGTGCGGATGCACTTTTCTGAGGGAGCGAACTGAGTCTAAGTACACTACGGGTGTACACAGTACCCAGACTGGCATTACAGACTTAAAAGGTGGCTGACTCCATTTTAAGCACTAAAATTACCTTAGCCAGTTTAAAAAAGCGGGAAAACCACGCCCCATTGAAGAGGCGGGGCTTCACTATGAGCGGATCCAGCAGCTCAGCAGTGCCATTTTCCCTCTGCAGTGGACACAGACGCTGACTGACAGGGTCACGCAGCTCCTCCAGAGAGACTCTAGATTACCTCAGCGGTACCAGGGGGTCATAGCAGGGGGGGGAGCGCTTACTAGTGTACTAAGTCCCCAATCTGGGTACTTAGTCTGCAACCCGGCTAAGCTTGGTATTAGCAGTAAGGGCGCTGTGTGCTGGCTCCAGGCTATCTCTGTGTCTCTCTTGAAGGGCTCTTTGAGGGTTAATTGTGCATTTAACCTTTTCCTGTGTGTGTGTCCTGTCACTGTCATAGTATGTCAGACAGAGTATGTTTCATGTAAGGCACAGTGTTCCTCTTCTCCAGGGGGTTCACTGCAGTGTACTCAATGCAGTGCACCCTCCCAGGCTAGCGGGGCGGAGCCAGCTTGGCTGGATTCCATTAGGGGAATCATTTCCAATATTTCTACTAAATTGTCCCGCAATGAGAAAGAGACGCAATACTTAAGACAATCGATGACTGAGTTTATGAACAGAGACTCCGTACCCAAATCAGCGTCTCAGTCCCCTGCCATTTGTCCGCAAAAACGTCCATTGGCCCATATCCTGCAGTCTGACTCTGATGATGAGGGGTCAGACATAGAGGAGGGAAAGGTGGACTCACAGGTGGGGGAGGCTACTCTGTCACAGGGAATAGAGGCTCTCATAGAAGCTATCAGAGAAGTTCTGCATATCCCTGATAAGGTGACAGAGGAGACTGAGGAATGTTATTTTAATATAAAAAAGAGATCCTCAGCCACTTATCAAAGGAACTAAATACCCTGTTTGAAGAACTCGTGGGTTATTACTGATAGGAAATTTCAAATCCCTAAAAGGTTGATATCATCTTTTCCCTTTTCTCCTGAGGATAGGAAAAAATGGGAAAATCCACTGATAGTGGATGCATCAGTATCCAGGCTGTCACAGAAAATTGTATTGCCTGTCCTGGGTGCAGCCTCCCTAAAAGACACGGCTGATCGTAGAATTGAGGCTACACTCAAATCTTTGTATACAGCTGCTGGGGTGGCCCAGAGACCCACTATAGCATGTGGGTGGATTACTAAGGTCATCGCCAAATGGTCGGGTAACCTACTTGAGGGGTTAGGTACCTTGCCTCAGGGGGGAGATTATTTTACTACTGCAACATATACAGGACTCTGCGAATTTTATGGCGGAAGCCATAAAAGAAATAGGCTTGCTTAATTCTCGCACCACTGCTGTGGCAGTGTCAGCACGCAGAGGCTTATGGCTACGCCAGTGGACTGCTGACGCGGACTCCAGGAAAGGCGTGGAAGGCCTACCCTTCACAGGAAAGGCCTTATTTGAAGTTGAACTAGATAAATGAATCTCGAAAGCTACTGCGGGTAAGTCCACTTATCTTCCTTCTGCAGCTCCCCCAGCCAGAAAGGCCTACTCAGGACCTAATCTACAGTCCTTTCGGACTGACAAATTTAAGGGTAAAACCAGAGGTTCTTCTACAGCAGGGCTGGCCAAACCGGTCCTCGAGATCTACCAACAGTTCATGTTTTCCAGGCCTCCTGGAGATCTGTAGAATTGTCAGTTAGGAATGAATGCAGCACATCTTAATTAGTAATGACTACACCTGTGCACCAGCTAGGTGGTCTGGAAAATGTGTAATGTTGGTGGTTTGGCCAGCCCTGTTCTACAGCCACCAGGCGCTAGAGGTAAACCACGTGAACCAGCAACTGCCGGTTCACAGGAACAGGGCTCAAGCCCTGCTTCCTCACAGCCTTCAGCATGATGGTGGACAGCGATGCCTGGAGGACTGGCAGGAGGGAGCCAGACTAAAAATTTTCAGTCACATCTGGACAACATCATGCCAGGATCCCTGGGTCATAGATCTTATTTCCCAGTTCTACAGACTGGAGTTTCAGGAGCTCCCACCTCACAGATTCTTCAAATCAGGCTTACCAGTTTCACAGGAAGCAAGTATAACCTTACAGGACGTCATTCAAAAACTGGTATAGACTCAGGTCATTGTTCCAGTTCCACCTCATCTGCAAAACAAGGGATATTTTTCCAACTTGTTTGTAGTACCGAAACCGGACGGTTCGGTAAGACCAATTTTTAACCTCAAGTCGTTGAACCCGTACTTACGAGTGTTCAAATTCAAGATGGAGTCTCTGAGATCGGTGATCTCAGATCTGGAGGAGGGGGAATTCCTAGTGTGCCTGGATATCAAGGATGCGTACCTTCACATTCCGATCTGGCCGCCTCATCAGGCTAATCTACGGTGTCCACTACCAGTTCCAGGCCCTGCCATTTGGTCTCTTCACGGCACAAATGGTCCGGATCGCATCTTAACATGCACCGGGGGATCTGTCTGTCACCAAAAGCCAGAATCTCCCTTCTGTGGTGGCTACAGACTTCTCACCTCATCGAGGGATGGAGGTTCGGGATACAGAATTGGATTCTGCTAACCACAGACGCAAGCCTCAGAGGTTGGGGAGCAGTCACCCAGGGGGTGCAGTTTCAAGGAAGATGGTCAAGTCAGGAAGTCGTCCTTCCAATAAACATCTAGGAACTCAGGGCAATCTACAACGCCCTTCTGCAGGCCTCATGTCAACTTCAGAATCAGGCCATTCAAGCCCAGTCGGACAATGTAACGGCGGTAACGTACATAAACCGACAGGGCGGAACAAAAAGCAGACCAACAATGTCAGAGGTGTCAAGAATTCTCCTCTGGGCGGAAAAACACGCCGTGGCGTTGTCGGTGGTCTTCATTCTGGGAATAGACAACCGGGAAGCAGACACGACCTGCACCCGGGGGAGTGGAGTCTTCACCCTGAAGTGTTCATGTGCTTACACGTCGGTGGGGATATTCACGAATCGACATGATGGCTTCTCATCTCAACAAGAAGCTCAAGCGGTATTGTTCCAGATCGAGAGACCCACAGGCAGTGGCGGTAGACGCTCTGACGACTCCATGGGACTACCAGATGGTGTATGTGTTTCCTCCACTTCCTCTGATCCCGAGAATTCTAAAAAGAATAAGAAGGGAAAAGGTTCAAGCAAAACTCAGTGCTCCGGACTGGCAAAGAAGGGCCTGGTACGCGGACCTTCTGGAGATGTTACTCGAAGATCCGTGGCCTCTGCCTCTTTGCGAGGATCTTCTGCAACAGTGCCCGTTCGTCTATCAAGACGCGGCTACGTTTAACGTCATGGAAGTTGAACGGCTGATTCTAGCCAGAAAAGGGATTCCTGACAAGGTCATCCCGACTATGATTCAAGCCAGGAAGGGGGTAATGTCCAAACATTTCCACCGTATATGGAAGAAGTATGTCTCTTGGTGCGAAAGCAGACAATATTCTGCAGTGGAATTTCATCTGGGACGTCTCCTGCTTTTTCTGCAGTCGGGAGTGGATGTGGGCCTACGCCTAGGTTCCATTAATGTCCAGATTTCGGCTTTGTCTATTTTCTTTTAGAAACAACTGGCTTCTCTCCCTGAGGTACAGACGTTCTTGAAGGGTGTTCTACACATCAAGCCTCCCTTTGTGCCTCCCACGGCACTTTGTGATCTCAATTTGGTGCTATAGTCCCTCCAATCGGAATGGTTTGAACCATTACAGTATGTTGACTTAAAGTACCTTACATGGAAGACCGTCACACTGTTGGCCTTGGCCTCAGCAAGACGTGTGTCAGAGCTAGGGGCGTTGTCTTACAAGAGTCCCTACTTAATTTTCCATGAGGACAGAGCTGAACTCAGAACTCATCAGCATTTTCTTCCTAAGGTGGTGTCCGCTTTTCACATCAACCAACCTATTGTGGTTTCGGCTGTGACAGACACCTCTGCTACTTCAAAGTCTTTGGATGTTGTGAGGGCTTTGAAGGTGTATGTAAAGAGAACAGCTCGTCACAGAAAATCCGACTCCTTGTTCGTTCTCTATGATCCCAATAAAATTCAAAGCAGTCTATTGCACACTGGATCAGGCTCACTATCCAGCATGCTTATTCCACGGCAGGATTGCCGGTTCCAAAATCTGTACAAGCCCACTCTACTAGGTCAGTGGGGTTCTTCTTGGGCAGCTGCCCGGGGTGGTCACGGCTTTACAGCTCTGCCGAGCAGCTACTTGGTCAGGGTCGAACACATTTGCAAAGTTTTACAAGTTCGATACTTTGGCCTCTGTCAGTGGCGTGACTAGAAATTTTTCTCCCCCAAGCCAAAAAACTCTCTGGCGCCCCCCCCCCCCCCCCCCCCCCCCCATAATTGGCACCAGTAAAGCGATGAATCTGCGCACGCTGGAAAATGGGGTGTGGCTTTGTTAACATGGGCGTGGTTTCACATAAAGGGGCGTGGCATTGCAGGAAAAGACTACCGTACACCCCAGTTTTGCAACCTGCACGCCCATATGTTGGCCACCACAGGAAAGAAAAATAATCCTGATTCATGCCCCTTACATTATTTGTCATTTTGCCTCCTTATAGTGATGCCCAGTATACATTATGCCACATACTGCAATGGCCTTTAGACATTATGCCACACACAATAATGCACATGACACAATATGCACACACCATAATGCCCCCGACACATTATGCCACACACCGTAATGCTTGTGACACATTATGACAGGAATCGCAATGCCCGTTATACATTATGCTACACACTGCAATGCCCCTGATACATTATAGCACACACAATGCCTGTGACACATTATGACACACACCGCAATGACCCTGAGACATTATATCACATACCACAATGCCCGTGATATAGTATACCACACACCGTAATGCCTGACACATTATGACACACACCGCAATGTCCGTGATACATTATGCCACACACTGCAGTGACCCTGAAACATTATACCACATACCACGATGCCCGTGATATAGTATACCACACACCGTAATGCCTGTGACACATACCGCAATGCCCGTTATACCCTATGCCACACACCGCAACGTCCGTTATACATTACGCCACACTGCAATGCCCCTGAGACATTATACCACATACCACAATGCCCGTGATATAGTATGCCACACACCGTAATGCCTGTGACACATTATGACACACACCGCAATGTCCGTGCTACATTATTCCACACACCGCAATGCCCATTACACATTAAGTCCTTCAGTAAGGCTTCTAATTACTTTTAAATTACCTGCTCGTTGCCAGGGGTTTCATGCTCTTGGTTCCATGCACGGTGCCAGGGGTTTTCATGCTCAGGGTGTCATGCTTGTTGCCAGGGGTTTCATGCACTGGGTGTCATGCTCGTTGCCAGGGGTTTCATGCTCTTGGTTCCATGTACGGTGCCAGGGGTTTTCATTCTCAGAGTGTCATGCTCGTTGCCAGGGGTTTCATGCACTGGGTGTTATGCTCGTTACCAGGGGTTTCATGCACTGGGTGTCATGCTCATTGCTAGGGGGTAATGCTTGTTGCTAGGGCTGTGCTCCCAGTGCCACATATGCCCCCAGTGCCAGATATTCCCCCACAGTGTCAGGTACACACATGCCCCCAATGCAAATATGCCCCCCCCCCCCTAAGTGCCAGGTACACATATACGCCCCAGTGCCACATATGCCCCCTCAGTGCCACATATGCCCCCACAAGTGCCAAATATGCTCCCCCTCCCCCAGTGCCAGTTACAACTCACCCCCGCTGTTTTGTGAAGGAGGGACACGGAGGGCACAGCGCGCGCCTCTCGGTGTCCTTCCTGCGTCTCCGGCGTGTCTGTTAAATGAAGTGCCGGTTCGTGAGCCAATCAGAGCTCATGAACGGGCACTTAATTTAATAGACCCGCCGGAGACGCAGGAGGGACACAGGAGAGGCGCGCGCTGTGCCCTCCGTGTCCCTCCTTCACAGCAGTAGCTAGGGCGGCAGCGGATGGAAGGAGGGAGACAGCAGATTGACATGCGGACGGCTCGTCCGCATGTCAATCTGCTCTGCGCTAAATCAGTGGCGGCGCTCCCCGCAGCCCTGCGCCTCCAAGCCACCGCGAGGGCTGCGGGGGCAGTAGTTACGCCACTGGCCTCTGTGGACCTTCAGTTTGGTCAATCAGTTCTGTAGGATCCTCAGCACTCTCCCACCCGGGGGTATATTTACTAAGGTCCCGATTTTTGCTGAGTTTGGTTTTATTTCAAGTCATCTCGGGAATTTACTAAACACAAATCTCAGCAGTGATGAGGGTATTCATATTTGTTTTAACGGCAGAGATCACAAATAAGAATGAATACACCATCGGTCAATAAATACGCCTGTTATTTTATACAACTCTGTAATTTACTAAGAATTTGTATTCACAATCACTGCCGGCAATAGCCAAACACTGCCGGTAAATCATAGAATTCGTAAAAAAAAAGCAGTTTTAAAATAGACCTGCTTTTTTTTTATCCGTATTCTGATAGGCATGCACGGATCAGTGAGATCCGTGCATGCTTATCTGTGGTTAGGGGTGTGAAAGTGTGAAAATCAAAGAAAAGAATTGCGTGGGGTCCCCCCGCCTAAGCATAACCAGCCTCGGGCTCTTTGAGCCGGTCCTTATTGTAAAAATACAGGGAAAAATTGTGTAGGGTCCCCCCATATTTATACAACCAGCACTGGGCTCTGCGTCTGGTCCTGGGAGTGACCCCAATTAACTTTGCGGTTAACCACAGACCGCAAAGTTCCCATCATAGGCTTTAATGGAGGACTGCGATCCTCCATTCTAGCCGCTGCGCTGAGCCTGATTGACAGGCAAGGAGCACACAGCCAATCAGGAGAGCGCCATGACGTGGCGCTCCCTGATTGGCTGGCGGGACCTTCACTGAAAGTCACAGGGGGGTCCTGGCAGTCGGGAAAAGGGGTTTCATGTGTAAACATGGAACCACTTTAATGCGAGGGTTCGGGATTTTTCGGTTTATTATTTATTTAACCCCCTGGATGCTGCATGGACTGAAGCGGACCGAACTACACCGGATAATAGGTGAGTATTTTGGGCATCTTATCACAGGTCCACCGTGTATTCTATGGCACAAGAGGACCGAGGGGCTCCGTGGGACAATAGGTAAGTATGTGAAAGTGTAAGTATGCACGTATGTGAAATAAAGCTTTACTTTCTCTAGGTGTGTTTGTTGTTTTTTGGGGGGTATTCTTTTTGTAGTAGAACTACAGGTACCAGCGGGCCCGTTCTTTCCCCGCATGCTGGTACTTGTGGTTCTCCAAATACCAGCTTGCGGGGAGGCTTGCTGGGACTTGTAGTTCTCCTACAAAAACAATATTCATTCTTTTTACACAAAGGCTAATCAGCCTCCCTCGGGCTTCACCCCTGGCCCTTGGGTGGCTGGAGGGGAGGACCCCTTGATTTAAGGGGTACCCACTCCTCCAGCGTACCCCGGCCAGGGGTGAGTAGTTGGGGGGGGGGGTTAATGCCAGAGCCGCAGGGACCTATATAAAAGTGTCCCCCGGCTGTGGCATTATCTCTCTGGCTAGTGGAGCCCAGTGCTGGTTTAAAAAATACAGGGGGACCCCTACATCTTTTTTCCCCTGTATTTTTTGAACCAGGACCGGACGCAGAGTCCGGTGCTGGTTGTTTAAATATGGGGGGACCCTACGCTATTTTTCCCCTGCATTTTTATAACCAGGACCGGCTCAAAGAGCCCGAGGCTGGTTATGCTTAGGAGGAGGGACCCCATGCAAAAAAAAATTAATTTCTCATACGTCCTAGAGGATGCTGGGGTCCATTTTATGACCATGGGGTATAGACGGTTCCGCAGGAGCCATGGGCACTTTAAGACTTTTCAAGGGTGTGAACTGGCTCCTCCCTCTATGCCCCTCCTCCAGACCTCAGTTTTAGAAATGTGCCCAGGCAGACTGGATGCACTCCAGAGGAGCTATACTGAGTTTCTCTGAAAAGACTTATGTTAGGTTTTTTATTTTCAGGGAGAACTGCTGGCAACAGTCTCCCTGCTTCGTGGCACTGAGGGGGCAGAAGTAGGAACCAACTTCCTAAAAAGTTTCATGGCTCTGCTTCTGGCTGACAGGACACCATTAGCTCCTGAAGGGAACTGAACGCTAGCCGTGCCTAGATGCTCACTCCCACAGCATGCCGTCACCCCCCTCACAGAGCCAGAAGACAGGTGAGTGTTACAAGACAGATCTTCAATCAAGAAAGTGATGGCTAAAGGTACCGCGTGGCTGGCGGGAGCGCAGCGCGCCATGTTGCCCACACATACACAAGCACTGCAGGGTGCGGGGGGGGGGGGTGCCCTGGGCAGCATGAAACCTATGGAAACTGGCATAAATAAGGGGCATAAGTTGCTGAGGCACAGTCCTACCCCCGCCAGTATAAAAAATTACCTCATAAAAGCTGAGGAGAAACACACCAGTCAGCCAGCACACTGCTCAGCACCATTTTCTCTCTCTCCTCAGGCTGCAGAGACAAAGCTGGTCCTCCTCCACTACTGAACAAGTATCAGGGTGCAAAACAGGGGGGGCCACAGGGAATTTGGTGCTATATAATTGTGTGATTAGCATTATAAAAGCGCTGCATGTCAGTGGGCATTTTGTGTTCACAGACATTGTGTTACTGGCGCTGGGTTGTGAACTGGCAAATCCTATCTGTGTCCCTCTGACAGATTTTACTGTGGGTCTGTCCCCTATAAGTCCCGGAGTGTCTGTGGTCTGGTTGTGCACGTGTGTGACATGGCTGTGGCAGGGAATCTCTTCCTCTGTGGAAGACATGTTAGAGACACAGAGGTATAATATGACACCAAGAGCCTGACTGGGTGAAAGGTTACATGATAGTGTGAATCACTACTGAATCTCATACAGAAAACTGAATGTAATCTGTTGAAGATGTGATTTTAATAGTTCTGCCTTTCATCCACAGGGACCCCTCTGGGTCATATACAAACTGATACCGACACGGACTCTGTTTCCTGTGTCAACACTAGTGATTCCAGGGGAATAGGTCCTAAATTAGCAAAAAAGCATTCAAAACATGTTTTAGCTATAAAGGTGGTGTTAGAAGTTACGAAGCCCCTCTTTTACCACAAGGAGAGGGTTTACTTTAGTAAAGAAGTAATGTAATTTTCCCTCCACCTCAGAAGTTGAACAGTCTCTTGGAGGGAGTCTGATTTAACCTGAAAAGAAATTTCAGATTCCCAAAAGGAATTCAGGCAGCTTACCTTTTTCCAAAAGGTGGGAGTCACCCCGCATTTTAGACAGGGCCCTGTCATAAAAGAGAAAAGGTGTTTCTCCCTGCGGAAAAATATACTACCAAGGTAGGATGGCGCTGACAGGTGTTATAGATCCTCAAGCTGCTGAATAGAAGGGCTAGTTAGACCCTTTAATAAGAACAGAAAAGGTGAAAACAATTCAGCGCTGATAACTAATTAGATATATAATAAAGGAAGTTATTAAGAACATACGTCATCAATTTCATATATATTGACAAATAATTACTGTTGCAACAGATATTATTAGTAAAAATCAATAATGGTACCAAAATTTTAAAAAAAATATTATAAAAATAGGGCCAAGATCAACACTGCTTAGTTTTGAGAAAAAATTCTTGAAATGCTGGGTATATTGCAAGAAGCCTTATCCTAGGGAAATTGATATACGGTGTTACCAGTTCACTGTGGTGAGTCCTCCAATCGGTTAGCACTCCGTGAAATGGAGATCCTCTCACTTGTTTGGTTGTCCCGTGCTGGTTCTAGTGTGGGAATTGAACCATAGCAAGGTCCTGATGTTATTGTCTTCCCAGGAGTTGTTCCATAGGGGTCACCGTTCCCAATAGTCGGATTGCAGGCGATATTCATGTCCCACCATGGTTTACTGTGTATACTAGGATAGATTTTTGGGATAATATCTAATGATCTCTAGTGTTGCTGTATTATGTGCCATGGCTGTATTTGAGGATCATGATATCTATGAAAAACTACTTGCATTGTATCATGTGACCTTGATTAGAAGAAAAAATATCTGTGACCACGGAGGAACTGGAGTTTTATTTATCTATCAAAATACCATTAATTTATGAATTTGATGACACTGTGAGTGTGGTGACAGCCCGGAGGGGAGGGAGATGCGGGGTGCGCGTCACGACAGTGGGGCGGTCGTGTGATGCGCCGGGCGGCACTTTCTTTCCGGGGTGACATCACACTCATACTTTTTTAAAGGCTCGTAACATTACGGGCTCCTAGCGTTGCTAAGCTACAGGACGTAGGTCTATCACATGACCGCTAATAAGGTCATGTGACTTAACAGGGTTGACCTCAGCTCCCTTGCTTGGAAAATGTGTTTGGGGTTTAAATAAAGTTTACAACGTTGCCTAGCAATGAGGTAAATAATGAAGTCACGTGATCGGACTTCGATCACGTGACCCATTTTGATTGGTTATGTTATCTCTCTCTTGTATTGGAGTGAAAGAGAGGCTTGACACTCACGCCCAAATGTACGATGGAATCTCTTCCTACTTCCGGGAAGAGCGATCATGTGACTATTATGAATTTAATAAATAGCGTTTTTGAGCATTTTCTACACCTCGTTTTTACTAATGCTTAATAGGACTGTTTTCTGGCATCTGATCAAACGATGTAACTAGATTAGTGTTTAAATTTGATAATTTTATTCAATTGATTGGTAATTGCACACCTGCGGCACATTATGATCAACACTGCTATATAAGGGCTTCATGTACACTGCATCCACACCTTGAAAAAGCTGCGCCAGCAGTGAAACGCGTTGGTGATAAGACTGGGACCTTCAAAGCGCAAGATTCGATTTCCCTAGGATAAGGCTTCTTGCAATATACCCAGCATTTCAAGAATTTTTTCTCAAAACTAAGCAGTGTTGATCTTGGCCCTATTATTATAATATTTTTTTTTTAATTTTGGTACCATTATTGATTTTTACTAATAATATCTGTTGCAACAGTAATTATTTGTCAATATATATGAAATTGATGACGTATGTTCTTAATAAATTCCTTTATTATATATCTAATTAGTTATCAGCGCTGAAGTGCTTCTCCCTGCGCCTGGAATGGCTTCACTTAAGGAGCCGACAGGCGCAAGTGAGTGAGGTGATCTATTGATATGGCCAATTGGACACTACTCAGGCCTACCATTGCCTGTGCGTGGGTGAGTAGTGCTATTGAGAAGTGGTCAGAAAGCTTGTCATTAGACATTGACACAATAGATGGAGACGAGATACTCCTAACATTAGGTCATATCAAAGACGCTGCTGCGTACGTACTAGAAACCATGAAATATATTGGTCTCTTGGGATCAAGAACCGCTACCATGGCAGTATCGGCTCGGAGGGTGTTGTGGATTCGCCAGTGGAATGCTGATGCAGATTCCGAAAGAAATATGGAGGCTCTCCCGTTCAAAGGTGAGGCCTTGTTTGGTGATGGGCTGGATGCGTTAGTCTCGGCGGCTATCGCAGGTAAGTCAACATTCTTGCCTTCTGCTCCTGCACCAGCAAAAAAGACACATCACTCTCACATGCAGTCCTTTCGGCCCCACAAATACAAAAAGGCCAAAGGTTCCCCCTTCTTTGCAGGTAGGGGAAGGGGAAAAGGAAAGAAATCCGCAGCGTCCCCAGGATCCCAGGAGCAGAAGTCAACCCCTGCTCCTGCCAAATCTGCAGCATGACGCTGGGGCTCCCTTGCGGGAGTCCACTCGGGTGGGAGCACGTCTGAAACTTTTCAGCCAAATCTGGATTCAATCTGGCCTGGACCCATAGGTCTCACAAATAGTGTCCCATGGGTACAAATTACAGTTTCAAGACGTCCCCCCATGCCGATTTTTCAAATCGACCTTGCCAGCTTCTCTTCCAAGAAGAGAGGCATTAACAACGGCAATTCAAAAATTATGTCAGGATGTCATTGCCCTGGTACCCTTGTCACAGCAAGGAGAAGGTTTTTATCCAAGCCTCTTCGTAGTTCCGAAGCCAGACGGCTCGGTCAGACCGATTTTAAACCTGAAAAATCTGAATCTCTACCTGAAAAGGTTCAAGTTAAAGATGGAATCCCTGAGGGTAGTGATTTCCAATCTGGAGGAGGGGGACTTCATGCTGTCAGTAGATATAAAGTATGCTTACTTGCATGTTCCCATTTATCCTCTTCACCAAGCTTATCTGAGATTCGCAGTACAGCATTGACATTACCAGTTCCAGATGTTGCCGTTTGGACTCTCCACGGCACCGAGGGTATTCACCAAGGTGATGGCGGAAATGATGGTCCTCCTTCGTCAAATATGAGTCAATACAATTCCTTATCTGGACGATCTACTGATAAAAGCGAGATCCAGGGAACAGTTGGTGCAGAACATCGCACTCTCCCTGTCAATACTCCAACAACATGGTTGGATCATGAATTTTCCAAAGTCGCAGTTGGAACCGACGACAAGATTGTCCTTTTTAGGGATGATTCTGGACACAGAAGTATGGAGAGTATTTATTCCAGTGGAAAAGGCTCTGGAAATCCAGAAAATGGTCAAACAAATATTGAAACCAACAAGCGTGTCGATCCATCAATGCATTCGGTTGTTGGGGAAAATGGTAGCGGCCTACGAGGCCAAACAGTTTGGCCGATTTCATGCCAGAGTATTCTAGTGGGACCTGTTGGACAAGTGGTCCGGATCCCACCTACACATGCACCGGAAAATAATCCTGTCCCCCAAAGCCAGGATTTCACTCCTGTGGTGGCTACACAGTTCTCACCTACTAGAGGGACGCAGGTTTGGGATTCACGACTGGGTCCTAATAACCATGGATGCAAGTCTCCGAGGCTGGGGAGCTATCACACAGGGGGAAAGCTTCCAAGGAAAATGGTCAAGTCAGGAAGCCTGCCTTCACATAAACATTCTGGAATTGAGAGCCATTTACAATGGCCTTCTACAAGCGGTACATCTTCTTCAAGATCATCCCGTGCAGATCCAGTCGGACAATGTAACAGCAGTCACGTACATAAACAGGCAAGGCGGAACGAAAAGCAGAACGGCAATGGCAGAGGTGACAAGGATTCTCCTCTGGGCAGAAAGACATGTTAGAGCTCTGTCAGCAATTTTCATTCCGGGAGTGGACAACTGGGAAGCAGACTTCCTCAGCAGACACAATCTCCATCCAGGAGAGTGGGGCCTCACCAAGAAGTCTTCGCAGAGGTGACAAGTCTTTGGGGTGTTCCTGAAGTAGACATGATGGCATCTTGTCTAAACAAGAAGCTTCAGAGATATTGTTCCAGGTCGAGAGACCCTCAAGCAATAGCAGTGGATGCACTGGTGACCCAGTGGGTGTTTCGGTCGGTATATGTTTTCCCTCCACTTCCACTGATTCCAAAAGTTCTCAAAATAATAAGAACAAGTGTTTGAGCAATCGTCATTGCCCCAGACTGGCCAAGGAGGGCTTGGTATCCAGATCTTCAGGAGTTGCTCATAAAAAGATCCTCGGCCTCTTCCTCCTCGAGAGGACCTACTACAGCAGGGGCCGTGTATGACTGTTGAGAGTCGGATCCTAGCCCGAAAGGGTATTCCCAAGGAAGTCATCCCCACTCTTATTCAGGCAGGAAAGGAGTAACGTCTAAACATTACCACCGTATTTGGAGAAAATATGTGTCTTGGTGTGAATCCACGGAGGCTCCTATGGAAGAGTTTGAGTTGGGACGTTTTCTCCATTTTCTGCAGGCTGGTGTGGATGCGGGCCTTAGATTGGGGTCAATCAATGTCCAGATTTCGGCCTTATCAGTTTTCTTTCAAAAACAATTGGCTTCTCTTCCAGAAGTTCAGACCTTCGTGAAAGGGGTTTTGCACATCCAACCTCCATTTGTGCCTCCAGTGGCACCATGGGACCTTAATGTAATGTTGCAGTTCCTTCAATTGAGTTGGTTTGAACCTCTACAGGAGATAGAGTTGAAGTTTCTCACTTGGAAAGTGGTGATGCTTTTAGCCTTGGCATCCGCAAAGCGGGTGTCTGAGTTGGGGGCCTTGTCTCACAAGAGCCCTTACCTGTTCTTCCATGAAGATAGGGCAGAGTTAAAAACTCGTCAACAATTTCTTCCAAAGGTGGTTTTGTCCTTCCACAAAAAAAAAAGAGGTGCAAGATGGAATTGTCCTTGGGCCCTTCCACCCACCCTTATGTTGTATAAACAGGACATGCACACTTTAACAAACCCATCATTTCAGCGACAGGGACTGCCACATGACTGTGGCAGAAATGACTGGTTTGTTTGGGCCCCCACCAAAAAAGAAGCAATCAATCTCTGCTTGCACAAACTGGCTCTACAGAGGCAAGATGTCGACCTCATCATCATCCTCAGATTCCTCACCCCTTTCACTGTGTACATCCTCCTCACTGAGTATTAATTCGTCCCCACTGGAATACACCATCACAGGTCCCTGTGTACTTTCTGGAGGCAACTGCTGGTAAAGGTCTTCCCGGAGGAATTTATAATTTATTTTGATGAACATCATCTTCTCCACATTTAGTGGAACTAACCTCCTACGCCGATCGCTGACAAGGTTACCGGCTGCACTTACACACTGGAGGGGGGTGGCAACTTAGGTAAAATAAAGCCAGTTTGTGCAAGGGCCTCCAAATTGCCTCTTTTTCCTGCCAGTATACGTACGGACTGTCTGACATGCCTACTTGGATGCTGTCACTCATATAATCCTCCACCATTCTTTCAAGGGTGACAGAATAATATGCAGTGACAGTAGACATGTCAGTAATCGTTGGCAGGTCCTTCAGTCCGGACCAGATGTCAACTTTCGCTCCTGACTGCCCTGCATCACCGCCACTGGGTGGCCTAGGAAATGTTATCCTTTTCCTTGCAGCCCCAGTGGCGGAAGAAATTGAAGGAGGAGCTGTTGACGGGTCACGTTCCGCTTGAGTTGACAATTTACTAACCAGCAGGTCTTTGCACCTCTGCACACTTGTGTCTGCTGGAAAGAGAGATACAACGTAGGCTTTAAACCTAGGATCGAGCATGGTGGCCAAAATGTAGTGCTCGGATTTCAATAGATTGACCACCCTTGAATCCTGGCAAAGTGAATGAAGGGCTCCATCCACAAGTCCCACATACTTTGCGGAATCGCTCCGTCTTGGCTCCTCCTTCAATTTATCCAGCTGCTTCTGCAAATTCCTGATGAGGGGAATGACCTGACTCAAGCTGGCAGTGTCTGAACTGACTTCACATGTGGCAAGTTCGAAGGGTTGGAGAACCTTGCACAAGACGGAAATCATTCTCCACTGCACTTGAGTCAGGTGCATTACTCCTCCTTTGCCTATATCGTAGGTGGATGTATAGGCTTGAATGGCCTTTTGCTGCTCCTCCATCCTCTGAAGCATATAGAGTGTTGAATTCCACCCCGTTACCACCTCTTGCTTCAGTTGATGGCAGGGCAGGTTCAGGAGTGTTTGCTGGCGCAGTGGCAGAATGCCAAAAGTGGCCCACAATTTTTCGGGCCACCGACAGCATCTCATGCACACCCCTGTCATCTTTCAAAATATTCTGCACCACCAAATTAATTGTATGTGCAAAACATGGAACATGCTGGAATTTGCCCAGATGTAATGCACGTACAATATTGATGGCGTTGTCCGATATCACAAATCCCCAGGAGAGTCCAATTGGGGTAAGCCATTCTGCGATGATGTTCCTCAGTTTCCGTAAGAGGTTGTCAGCTGTGTGCCTCTTATGGAAGGCGGTAATACATAGCGTAGCCTGCCTAGGAACGAGTTGGCATTTGGGAGATGCTGCTACTGGTGCCGCTGCTGTTGTTGCTTCGGGAGGCAATACATCTACCAAGTGGGCTGTTACAGTCATATAGTCCTTAGTCTGCCCTGTTCCACTTGTCCACATGTCCGTGGTTAAGTGGACACTGGGTACAACCACATTTTGTAGGACACTGGTGACTCTTTTTCTGACGTCTGTGTACATTCTCGGTATCGCATGCCTAGAGAAGTGGAACCTAGATGGGATTTGATACCGGGGACACACTATCTCCATCAATTCCCTAAGTCCCACTGAACTAATGGTGGATACCGGAAGCACCTCTAACACCAACATAGCTGTCAAAGCCTCAGTTATCCGCTTTGCAAAAGGATGACTGCTGTCATATTTCATCTTCCTCATAAAGGACTGTTGGACAGTCAATTGCTTACTGGAAGTAGTACAAGTGGTCTTCCGACTTCCCCTCTGGGATGACGACCGACTCCCAGCAGCAACAACAGCAGCGGCAGCAACAGCAGGTGTACCACTCCAGGATCCTCTGGAGGAATCCCGGTTAGGAGAGGACTCCTCATTCTTGACAGTGACATGGCCTGCAGGACTACGGATGTTCCTGACTAAGAAGGAAGTTGACGTTGAGGGAGTTGGTGGTGTAGCTTGCAAGAGCTTGGGTACAGGAGGAAGAATGGATTTAGGTGTCAGTGGACTGCTTACGCTCTTACCCAAAGTTTCACAACTTGACACTGACTTCTGATGAATGCGCAGCAGGTGATGTATAAGGGAGGATCTTCCTAGTTGGTTAACATCCTTACCCCTACTTATTACAGATTGACAGAGGCAACAGATGGCTTGACACCTGTTGTCCGGATTTGTGGAGACATAATTCCACACAGAAGAGGTGGCTTTTTTGGTAATTTGCCCAGGCATCACAATGGGCTTCTTCATCCCAAGTATTACAGGTGTCTCCCCCAGTGACTGACTTAAACAAACCACATCACCATCAGAATCCTCATTGTCAACTTCCTCCTCAGCGCCAGCAACACCCATATCCTCATCCTGGTATACTTCAACAGTGACATCTTCAATTTGAATATCAGGAACTGGACTGTGGGTGCTCCTTCCAGCACTTGCAGGGGGCGTGCAAATGGTGGAAGGAGCCACCTGTTCCCGTCCAGTGTTGGGAAGGTCAGGCATCGCAACCGCCGACACACTTGGACTCTCCTTGGGGATTTGTGATACCATCTCAGAATGCACAGTTCTTTTCTGTGCTCTTTCCCGCTTAACTCTTTTAATTTTTCTAGCTGGAGGATGAGGGCTTCCATCGTCATGTGAAGCTGAACCACTAGCAATGAACATAGGCCAGGGCCTCAGCCATTCCTTGCCACTCCGTGTCGTAAATGGCATATTGGCAACTTAATGTTTCTCCTCAGACAATTTAAATTTCTTTTTTTGGTTCTTTTTACTGAACTTTGGCTTTTTGGATTTTACATGCCCTCTACTATCACATTGGGCATCGGCCTTGCAGACGACGTCGATGGCATTTCATTGTCTATGTCATCGCTAGTGGCAGCAGCTTCAGCACTAGGAGGAAGTGGTTCTTCTTGATCTTTCCCTATTTTATTCTCAAAATTTGTGTTCTCCATTATTTTTGGGGAGTTATATGAGACAACATGCGGCATAGGAATGACTGGAATGACTGATGGACAGGACACTACCACTGGTCTGATGCAGCACAACAGGTTGTTGTTATAATTATTTTACTGCAGCAGTTGACATATAGCAGCAGCATATATAGTCACTGGAATGACTGATGAGACAGGACACTACCACTGGTCTGATGCAGCACAACAGGTTGTTGTTTTTATAATTATTATACTGCAGCAGTGGACATATAGCAGCAGCGTATATCGTCACTGGAATGACTGATAAGACGGGACACTACCACTGGTCTGATGCAGCACAACAGGTTGTTGTTATAATTATTATACTGCAGCTGTGGACATATAGCAGCAGCGTATATCGTCACTGGAATGATTGATGAGACAGGACACTACCACTGGTCTCATGCAGCACAACAGGTTGTTGTTATAATTATACTGCAGCAGTGGACATATAGCAGCAGCGTATATCGTCACTGGAATGACTGATGAGACAGGACACTACCACTGGTCTGATGCAGCAAAACAGGTTGTTGTTTTTATAATTATTATACTGCAGCAGTGGACATATAGCAGCAGCGTATATCGTCACTGGAATGACTGATGAGACAGGACACTACCACTGGTCTGATGCAGCAAAACAGGTTGTTGTTTTTATAATTATTATACTGCAGCAGTGGACATATAGCAGCAGCGTATATCGTCACTGGAATGACTGATGAGACAGGACACTACCACTGGTCTGCACAACAGGTTGTTGTTATAATTATTATACTGCAGCAGTGGACCTATAGCAGCAGCATATATCGTCACTGGAATGACTGATGAGACAGGACACTACCACTGGTCTGCACAACACAGAACCACTTTATACAGCTACACTGGATATATGGCAGCAGAGAACACCAACACTGTGGCTGGCTGGACTGATGCAGCACAATACACTGACTACACTGTACTGGACAGCACAAGACACGCTACCCCACTTTCCCACCCCCACACAGACACTGAACACTGAGGACACGTCCTCTCAATACACTCTCCGAGACTGGCTTCTTATATGGAATCCAAATCCTGCGAGAATCCGACAGCGAGATTATGACGTTTTGCCGCGTTCGGGTTTCCGAGTCAGGCGGGAAAACCCGAGCCTGACTCGGATCCGGGCTCGAATGGTGAAGTCCGGTAGGGTTCGGTTCTCTGAGAACCAAACCCGCTCATCTCTAGGAGAAACAGACCGGAGCCTCGGATCTGTCTGCAACTGCAGTGAGGAGCCTAGCTTACCAATGGAGCCAGCGAGCAGAAAGCCAGGCAGCTGCCAGGCTTAGCAATGTATGTTTTGAAATGAAGAAAAATTATAGGTGTGTGTTATAAACACGCACACATTCCAACATATTCCACATGCCTGTGGGAAAGTCCCATATTCTCCTGTGCCGGGCCGTCTTTTTTTGCCTGTTAGGCCGACTGCCACCACCTGCCAGCCCAGGGCAATTCATACAGCTTCCGCGATTTGCATTAGATGCAATCTGTAATGGCTAGCAAGCACTTCTGGGTGCCCACCATTGCTGGCAGATGAACCACCTGGGACTCGGGAGCAGTGTTTACGGTTACAAGGGGCCTAGCTGTGTACACAGATCCTGGACCTAGAAAAATACCCCAGTAGGGGAGGAAACGCGTTGAACTGCAGCAGCAACAACCTACAGCTGTTACAGGACGTTACCTGTCGATCTACATTGCAGCCCGCAGCAGTGGAGCACCCGAGTCTTACACTCTGTGCCAGATTAAGGTCCACATGGGCCTGGAGCTGGAGTTTATGAAGGGCCTATTGTGTGCCGCAGGGAGTGTGAGTACTAATGGGGGGTGACGAGTGTTGTGCGTGTGTGGCCTGCACAGGGGGTGTGGTCTGGGCCATGAAGGGCCTTCAGTTACTGTACCTCACACTCAGGTACAGAACATGAAAATGTAATAAATAATACAAAATAAATATTACATAAAATTAATATATGACCAGCACTTTATGCAGATGCCACCACAAAGCCCTTCCCTGGTGTACATCCGTGCATCCGAATGTGCCAGGACAGAGACGCCCACTGTCAGTACACGCTGTAATACTACTTTACACACCATTACTAATCGCACCATGGAAAGTCGCACAAGCCCTTGGGTAAATGCAGATTTTCAATCTGAGTGTGGCCTCCAATGAGAACGATGAAGCGCCCATGTGCGCCAACATATTTGCATCATGTATGCAACACACCCATGAGACGGACCATGTTTGCACACATTAATAGCCACCTCCCAGTCACTGCCCAGAAATGCTCAGCTGGTGCGTCCTGACATAGCCGGATGCCATTACTTTCCCTACCCCAGTCATGTCCCTTCTGCCAAAGGAGTCTACTATCCGGGATCAGGGGGAAAGCGATGTCTTCAGCCCTCTGTGCGGATACCAGAGCTTCGGTATTGTACTGTACATCCCCTGCTCGGCTTCTCTCCCTGCAGCGGCGCAGAGCCTGCTCAGCGCCAACCCCGGTCACATACATGTATGCATATACACACAGACATACCTCCTGTATATACACATACCTCCCCATATGCATATATACACCCCTCCTGTATATACAGGATCCAGTCAGGATTCCATCAGTCGGGACCCCGGCTGTCAAAATACAGACAACGGAATTCTGATACAGCTGAGAATGGCGGCGCCTGAGTCCTGAATGGGATCACAATCTTGGCGCTGGCATACAGACAACCGGGATCCCGACAGTCATACTGCTGGGCCGCCAGGTAAGCAGTGAAGAGGGAGGAGTTAAGTTTAGGGTGTGGTTGGAGGGTTAGGCTGCGGGAAGGAGGGGGTTAAGTTTAGGCTGTGGGGAGGGGGGGGGGGGTTAGGCACAACCGGGGAGGTTTAGGCTGCGGGGTTGTAGGGAGAGGTGTTAGGTTTAGGCTGCGGGAAGGGAGGGTTAGGGGCCATTGGGGGGAGGAAAGTATACTTACCTTGCCCCTGTTGGGATTGTCACTGTCGGGACCGCGGTCGGTATTCTGACCGCCGGGATCCCGACTACTGGTATTGCGAACCCAATCCATGTATACATATAACTCCTAATATACATATATACTCCTCCTGTACATTCACATACTCCCCCACATATGCATAAATCCCTCTGTATATACACATTCCTCCAAATATACAGCCCTCACGTATGTACACATAACCTTTCCCAATAACATATATACACTCTCCTGTACATGCACATACCCCCAGTGTACAGTACATATATACACACATACTCTGCATAAACACATGCCCTCCAATAAACATGTACACATCCTCCTGTATATACACATAAACCCAATATACTGTGATAATATACACCCCTCCTATACATACCATATGTTACACTGCACTGCTCCAGCACACACAAGATTACGCCGCACTTCACCAGCACAAACAGGGTTACACCATACAGTTGCAGCACACACAGGGTTACACTGCACAGCACACACAGGGGTACACCATACTGCACCAGCACACACGGTAACGCAGTACAATGACAGCACACACTGGGTTACACTGCCCTGCACCAGCACACACAGAGTTACACTGCACAGCTCCACCTGCCCCATTGTTAATTCTGTCTCTGCAAGGGGGACGGCGGCGCGGCTCCGGGACCGGACGATCGAGGACGGGTCCTGTGTTCGATCCCTCTGGAGCTAATGGTGTCCAGTAGCCTTAGAAGCCCAAGCTAGCTGCAAGCAGGTAGGTTCGCTTCTCTCCCCTTAGTCCCTCGTAGCAGTGAGTCTGTTGCCAGCAGATCTCACTGAAAATAAAAAACCTAACAAATACTTTCTTTACTAGAAGCTCAGGAGAGCCCCTAGTGTGCAACCAGCTCGGGCCGGGCACAGATTCTAACTGAGGTCTGGAGGAGGGGCATAGAGGGAGGAGCCAGTGCACACCAGATATAGGCCCTCATTCCGAGTTGTTCGCTCGGTATTTTTCATCGCATCGCAGTGAAAATCCGCTTAGTACGCATGCGCAATGTTCGCACTGCGACTGCGCCAAGTAACTTTACTATGAAGAAAGTATTTTTACTCACGGCTTTTTCTTCGCTCCGGCGATCGTAATGTGATTGACAGGAAATGGGTGTTACTGGGCGGAAACACGGCGTTTCAGGGGCGTGTGGCTGAAAACGCTACCGTTTCCGGAAAAAACGCAGGAGTGGCCGGGGAAACGGTGGGAGTGCCTGGGCGAACGCTGGGTGTGTTTGTGACGTCAACCAGGAACGACAAGCACTGAAATGATCGCACAGGCAGAGTAAGTCTGGAGCTACTCTGAAACTGCTAAGTAGTTAGTAATCGCAATATTGCGAATACATCGGTCGCAATTTTAAGAAGCTAAGATTCACTCCCAGTAGGCGGCGGCTTAGCGTGTGTAACTCTGCTAAATTCGCCTTGCGACCGATCAACTCGGAATGAGGGCCATAGTACCTAATCTTTCTTTTAAGAGTGCCCAGTCTCCTGCGGAGCCCGTCTATTCCCCATGGTCCTTACGGAGTACCCAGCATCCACTAGGACGTCAGAGAAATAATGTTGAACTGCTTTCAATAAAACTGACCAAAAAACATTCTTGCTACTCTTATCACTACATTTCTATTAGCTTCCCTTTGCACAACCTACATTTCCCTGCAGTGTACTCATTGCACCACCAGAGGGTACTGCATAGATGTAAAATTTCATGCACTCTTAATAATTTCACATAGCATTGCAAGTAACTTCTAGTTGTTATAAATACATGCATATATTAAAATCTGCATATCTTATTTAACATATTTTTAAAATATTTGTAATCTATTCTTAACCTTATTTTCTCCTCATTAGTGGAACTGAAAGTCCAAGGGATTTATGTAATAGCCTGTGAGATGTTTGACTGTGCGGTAATTCCGTCGCGAGTATGCCCGTATTTTTCAAGTGGCAGGGGTTAGAGATTTCTATTGCACCAGGACTTATTGATAGTACTTATTTTTTTGAGTAACTCGAAATAACATGTACTTGCAGGGGCGTAGCTAGACTTTTGTGGGCCCCCCAGCATTCCGCGAGAACGTGAGGGGGTTTGCAGTCAGGAAATCAGAGGGGGAGGGGTCTGACAGATTACAGGGCGGGACCAGACAGGGTGGAGACTGAGGTGTTAGTTATACTTTTATATATATATATATATATATATATATATAATTACGTGTACAAAAAACATATAAACGAAAAAACAAAACACTGGGCTGGAGGGGGTTCTAGGTGGGGGGCTGCTTGGGGAGAGAAGGAGGGGTGGCACTGGGCTGGCAGGGTGTGAGACTGAGATGGGGGGTCAGTGAGCAGGTGGGGCCACTAGACTGGTGGGGGGGTGATATGTGGAGGACACTGGACTGGAGTGGGTTCTAGGTTGGGGGGCAGTGGGCTGGCAGGGTGCGAGACACTGAGATGGGAGGGGGCTGACTTGCATGTCGCAGCTAGAGAGCCCTCTGTGTACAGGGTCCAGGGACACACACACACACATTGTACCGGGTCATGGGGCACACACACACATTGTACAGGGTCCAGGAGCACGCTGATACACACACTCACTCACACACACACACACACACACACACACACACACACACACACACACACACACACACACACACACATTGTACAGGGTCCAGGAGCACACTGACACACACAATGTACAGGGTCCAGGAGCACACTGACACACACACACACACACACAATGTACAGGGTCCAGGAACACACTGACACACACACACACACACACACACACACACACACACACACACACACACACACACACATTGTACAGGGTCCAGGGGCACACTGACACACACATACACCATACCTCCCAACTTTGTCCCCTTTGAAAGAGGGACATACGCGCGGCTTCGCCCGTGCGCGCTCCCGAAAAAGGGGCGTGGTCTAAGTAAAAGGGGGCGTGGCTTCGCGGGATGACCCGCGATCGCGCGCCACGCCCCCGTTTTCGTCACTGAGGGGGCATACCCAGCGCTCTGTGAGCCGCTGGCATGCCCCCTCTCCCTCTGACTTCAGTGAATAGACGCTGTGCGTTCACTGCTGCTCTGCTAAGCAGGGCAGCGACAAACAGAGCCTCCCAACTGACCCCCCCCACCGCGGGACACTGCGGCCCGCGGGTGGGACAGCGGGACAGTCCCCAAAAAACGGGACTGTCCCGTGAAAATCGGGACAGTTGGGAGGTATGCATACACACACACACACATTGTACAGGGTCCAGGGGCACACTGACACACACATACACATTGTAAAGGGTCCAGGGGCACACTGTCTCCCCACATTGTACAGGGACGCACAGCCCCAACCCCCACCCTCACTCTCTGCCCTGCTGGTGTCCCCGGAGCGTCACCTTTAAACTGGTCAGTGGGGACCGTGGACGCATGCGATCCGCTCGGTATCAGGAGATGGCTACCTTGTACTGCACTGGCCCCGCAGCTCAGCGGCTGTTACCGATGCACAGCCATAGAGACTAGAGTGAGGAGGAGCGCAGAGATCCCGGCGTGGGGTCACTCCCCAGCCTCCTCTGCATATTCAGCGGCGGGATGGGGAGTGACTCGGAGCTCATGCACATACATAATTAATACAGCGCTGATGTAAACGGGCGAGGGATGCGCACATAACTTCCCCCCCCCCCCCATCCCCGAACCAAAATTACCTCTTGCCAGCTGCGGTTGTCCTTCATTCAGGTCAGTGGGGCCCGGGAACCGGGAGGCAGCAGCACTGGTTGTGATGTGGCCGGCGGCAGGAAATGGTGCCCTTGAGTGAATAGTGCTGTATGCGAATGCATACTGTGCCTAACGGAGTGGCCGGCACTGCTTCTACTGCTGCCAGGTGATGCCTCCACCCGCCCATAGTAATATCGCTGATTGGCGCATCCCGGCCTGGGAGTGGGAGAGGGGGATCTACAGCACGGCACCCAGCCACCTGTACAGCAGCAGCTCCTCCTGCTCCCCGCGCTCTAGTCTGCTATACGCGCACACCGCACAGGCAGGGAGAGGAGCACTGAACTAAATTGGTGTAGGGGGAGCGGCGGGTCCCAGGTCCCTGTGACAGCTTGGGCCCCATAGCAGCCGCATCCCCTGCACCTATGGTAGCTATGGCCTTGTGTATTTGTTAATAATCTATAGCTGGCCAAGGGGGCTGTCTCGGACTAATATTACACATAGAGAAACAGAGGAAAGCAAAAGAAGTCCGATTCTGGCGCAATAAGTAGTACTTAGTGCGCCAGAATCAGACTTCTTTTGCTTTCCTCTGTTTCTTTATGAATCATTTACTTGGCAAAACCAACTAGTTTGGCTTGTACAGTGGAGCTTGAAAGTTGTTTACCCTTCAGAATTTCTATATTTCTGCTGAAATTTGGCCTAAAACTACCTCAGATTTTCACAGTGCTAAAAGTAGATACAGAGAGCCAAATCAAACATATGGGACAAATCAATTAGATGTGCTCATATTTTTTAATTGAGGAAAATGTTCGAATATCACATATCTTTTAGTGGCATAAGTAATAGTATATGAACCTTCAAGCTTATCAGATATTTTGGAGGTGAAATTAGAGTCAGGAATTTTCAGTTTTTGGGATGACAATCAGGTGTGAGTGGACAACCTGTCCTTTTAAAAGAACAGGGATCCATCAAAGTCTGATGTTCACAACCAGGGCCGGATTTACTGCAAGGCAACCTAGGAATCGCTTGTGGCCCGGTGTGTCTCACGGGGACCGGAAATCCTGCACATCCATCCTGTAGACAGGAAATTTCATTTCCTGTTACAGCAGCCTTACTAGCGGTCATCTAACTGAGGCCCCGCCCACCACCACCCCTTATGACTTCCTGCCTGCAATTCAAACAAGGGGGCATACTGTCACACTGTGACACAGGCTTGCTGGTGCAAACTGCATTGAGTTCCTCCAGGACCCTCGTACCCCATGTAATTCCGTCACTGACACAATTATCATAGGCTAGTTACTGTAGCTTCTATGGGTCTTCTTCCATTACAACAGCCATCTTATCATCGCCCTTCTGCTCTTCATGTCTCTCTCCCACTGGCTTGATCCCGAGTCCCCTCTTTATTATCTCCCCTCACGTCTCCAAATGCCCCCCCCCCACACCTTATCGTGACACCCCTGACCCCCCCCCCCCATCATGGCACCTCACATCCACCAACGCAGCACCCCCCTAACATGGTACCCCTGACCCTTGCGGGGCACCTTCTCAAACATACAATGTCTCCGCATGAACATCTGCTGCCCCTTAAGAAGAGCAATTGACTGTGGTTGAAACGGCTGTTGGGCCGCTGCTTCCATTACATTTTGACTGTATGGAACTTTCAAGTAAAAACGCTACTACTCAAATGTGAGTGCTGGTTATTTTTTATTTTAGGAAAAAGTTAGTGTTATTACTAATAATTCTGGACCCTGCACCGCTCTCTACTGGATACTGAGTGCTGTCTCACTCTATGCGTATATATATATATATATATATATATATATATATATTAGAGATGAGCGCCGGAAATTTTTCGGGTTTTGTGTTTTGGTTTTGGGTTCGGTTCCGCGGCCGTGTTTTGGGTTCGACCGCGTTTTGGCAAAACCTAACCGAATTTTTTTTGTCGGATTCGGGTGTGTTTTGGATTCGGGTGTTTTTTTCCAAAAAACCTAAAAAACAGCTTAAATCATAGAATTTGGGGGTCATTTTGATCCCAAAGTATTATTAACCTCAAAAACCATCATTTCCACTCATTTTCAGTCTATTCTGAATACCTCACACCTCACAATATTATTTTTAGTCCTAAAATTTGCACCGAGGTCGCTGGATGACTAAGCTAAGCGACCCTAGTGGCCGACACAAACACCTGGCCCATCTAGGAGTGGCACTGCAGTGTCACGCAGGATGTCCCTTCCAAAAAACCCTCCCCAAACAGCACATGACGCAAAGAAAAAAAGAGGCGCAATGAGGTAGCTGTGTGAGTAAGATAAGCGACCCTAGTGGCCGACACAAACATCGGGCCCATCTAGGAGTGTCACTGCAGTGTCACGCAGGATGTCCCTTCCAAAAAACCCTCCCCAAACAGCACATGACGCAAAGAAAAAAAGAGGCGCAATGAGGTAGCTGTGCGAGTAAGATAAGCGACCCTAGTGGCCGACACAAACACCGGGCCCATCTAGGAGTGGCACTGCAGTGTCACGCAGGATGTCCCTTCGAAAAAACCCTCCCCAAACAGCACATGACGCAAAGAAAAAAAGAGGCGCAATGAGGTAGCTGTGTGAGTAAGATAAGCGACCCTAGTGGCCGACACAAACACCGGGCCCATCTAGGAGTGGCACTGCAGTGTCACGCAGGATGTCCCTTCCAAAAAACCCTCCCCAAACAGCACATGACGCAAAGAAAAAAAGAGGCGCAATGAGGTAGCTGTGTGAGTAAGATAAGCGACCCTAGTGGCCGACACAAACACCGGGCCCATCTAGGAGTGGCACTGCAGTGTCACGCAGGATGTCCCTTCCAAAAAACCCTCCCCAAACAGCACATGACGCAAAGAAAAAAAGAGGCGCAATGAGGTAGCTGTGTGAGTAAGATAAGCGACCCTAGTGGCCGACACAAACACCGGGCCCATCTAGGAGTGGCACTGCAGTGTCACGCAGGATGTCCCTTCCAAAAAACCCTCCCCAAACAGCACATGACGCAAAGAAAAAAAGAGGCGCAATGAGGTAGCTGTGTGAGTAAGATAAGCGACCCTAGTGGCCGACACAAACACCGGGCCCATCTAGGAGTGTCACTGCAGTGTCACGCAGGATGTCCCTTCCAAAAAACCCTCCCCAAACAGCACATGACGCAAAGAAAAAAAGAGGCGCAATGAGGTAGCTGTGTGAGTAAGATAAGCGACCCTAGTGGCCGACACAAACACCGGGCCCATCTAGGAGTGTCACTGCAGTGTCACGCAGGATGTCCCTTCCAAAAAACCCTCCCCAAACAGCACATGACGCAAAGAAAAAAAGAGGCGCAATGAGGTAGCTGTGTGAGTAAGATAAGCGACCCTAGTGGCCGACACAAACACCGGGCCCATCTAGGAGTGTCACTGCAGTGTCACGCAGGATGTCCCTTCCAAAAAACCCTCCCCAAACAGCACATGACGCAAAGAAAAATTAAAGAAAAAAGAGGTGCAAGATGGAATTGTCCTTGGGCTCTCCCACCCACCCTTATGTTGTATAAACAGGACATGCACACTTTAACCAACCCATCATTTCAGTGACAGGGTCTGCCACACGTCTGTGACTGATATGACGGGTTGGTTTGGACCCCCACCAAAAAAGAAGCAATTAATCTCTCCTTGCACAAACTGGCTCTACAGAGGCAAGATGTCCACCTCATCATCATCCTCCGATATATCACCGTGTACATCCCCCTCCTCACAGATTATCAATTCGTCCCCACTGGAATCCACCATCTCAGCTCCCTGTGTACTTTGTGGAGGCAATTGCTGCTGGTCAATGTCTCCGCGGAGGAATTGATTATAATTCATTTTAATGAACATCATCTTCTCCACATTTTCTGGATGTAACCTCGTACGCCGATTGCTGACAAGGTGAGCGGCGGCACTAAACACTCTTTCGGAGTACACACTTGTGGGAGGGCAACTTAGGTAGAATAAAGCCAGTTTGTGCAAGGGCCTCCAAATTGCCTCTTTTTCCTGCCAGTATAAGTACGGACTGTGTGACGTGCCTACTTGGATGCGGTCACTCATATAATCCTCCACCATTCTTTCAATGTTGAGAGAATCATATGCAGTGACAGTAGACGACATGTCCGTAATCGTTGTCAGGTCCTTCAGTCCGGACCAGATGTCAGCATCAGCAGTCGCTCCAGACTGCCCTGCATCACCGCCAGCGGGTGGGCTCGGAATTCTGAGCCTTTTCCTCGCACCCCCAGTTGCGGGAGAATGTGAAGGAGGAGATGTTGACAGGTCGCGTTCCGCTTGACTTGACAATTTTCTCACCAGCAGGTCTTTCAACCCCAGCAGACTTGTGTCTGCCGGAAAGAGAGATCCAAGGTAGGCTTTAAATCTAGGATCGAGCACGGTGGCCAAAATGTAGTGCTCTGATTTCAACAGATTGACCACCCGTGAATCCTTGTTAAGCGAATTAAGGGCTCCATCCACAAGTCCCACATGCCTAGCGGAATCGCTCCGTGTTAGCTCCTCCTTCAATGTCTCCAGCTTCTTCTGCAAAAGCCTGATGAGGGGAATGACCTGACTCAGGCTGGCAGTGTCTGAACTGACTTCACGTGTGGCAAGTTCAAAGGGCATCAGAACCTTGCACAACGTTGAAATCATTCTCCACTGCGCTTGAGACAGGTGCATTCCACCTCCTATATCGTGCTCAATTGTATAGGCTTGAATGGCCTTTTGCTGCTCCTCCAACCTCTGAAGCATATAGAGGGTTGAATTCCACCTCGTTACCACTTCTTGCTTCAGATGATGGCAGGGCAGGTTCAGTAGTTTTTGGTGGTGCTCCAGTCTTCTGTACGTGGTGCCTGTACGCCGAAAGTGTCCCGCAATTCTTCTGGCCACCGACAGCATCTCTTGCACGCCCCTGTCGTTTTTAAAAAAATTCTGCACCACCAAATTCAAGGTATGTGCAAAACATGGGACATGCTGGAATTTGCCCATATTTAATGCACACACAATATTGCTGGCGTTGTCCGATGCCACAAATCCACAGGAGAGTCCAATTGGGGTAAGCCATTCCGCGATGATCTTCCTCAGTTGCCGTAAGAGGTTTTCAGCTGTGTGCGTATTCTGGAAACCGGTGATACAAAGCGTAGCCTGCCTAGGAAAGAGTTGGCGTTTGCGAGATGCTGCTACTGGTGCCGCCGCTGCTGTTCTTGCGGCGGGAGTCCATACATCTACCCAGTGGGCTGTCACAGTCATATAGTCCTGACCCTGCCCTGCTCCACTTGTCCACATGTCCGTGGTTAAGTGGACATTGGGTACAACTGCATTTTTTAGGACACTGGTGAGTCTTTTTCTGACGTCCGTGTACATTCTCGGTATCGCCTGCCTAGAGAAGTGGAACCTAGATGGTATTTGGTAACGGAGGCACACTGCCTCAATAAATTGTCTAGTTCCCTGTGAACTAACGGCGGATACCGGACGCACGTCTAACACCAACATAGTTGTCAAGGCCTCAGTTATCCGCTTTGCAGCAGGATGACTGCTGTGATATTTCATCTTCCTCGCAAAGGACTGTTGAACAGTCAATTGCTTACTGGAAGTAGTACAAGTGGGCTTACGACTTCCCCTCTGGGATGACCATCGACTCCCAGCAGCAACAACAGCAGCGCCAGCAGCAGTAGGCGTTACACGCAAGGATGCATCGGAGGAATCCCAGGCAGGAGAGGACTCGTCAGAATTGCCAGTGACATGGCCTGCAGGACTATTGGCATTCCTGGGGAAGGAGGAAATTGACACTGAGGGAGTTGGTGGGGTGGTTTGCGTGAGCTTGGTTACAAGAGGAAGGGATTTACTGGTCAGTGGACTGCTTCCGCTGTCGCCCAAAGTTTTTGAACTTGTCACTGACTTATTATGAATGCGCTGCAGGTGACGTATAAGGGAGGATGTTCCGAGGTGGTTAACGTCCTTACCCCTACTTATTACAGCTTGACAAAGGCAACACACGGCTTGACACCTGTTGTCCGCATTTCTGTTGAAATACTTCCACACCGAAGAGCTGATTTTTTTTATTATTTTCACCAGGCATGTCAGTGGCCATATTCCTCCCACGGACAACAGGTGTCTCCCCGGGTGCCTGACTTAAACAAACCACCTCACCATCAGAATCCTCCTGGTCAATTTCCTCCCCAGCGCCAGCAACACCCATATCCTCCTCATCCTGGTGTACTTCAACACTGACATCTTCAATCTGACTATCAGGAACTGGACTGCGGGTGCTCCTTCCAGCACTTGCAGGGGGCGTGCAAATGGTGGAAGGCGCATGCTCTTCACGTCCAGTGTTGGGAAGGTCAGGCATCGCAACCGACACAATTGGACTCTCCTTGTGGATTTGGGATTTCGAAGAACGCACAGTTCTTTGCGGTGCTTTTGCCAGCTTGAGTCTTTTCAGTTTTCTAGCGAGAGGCTGAGTGCTTCCATCCTCATGTGAAGCTGAACCACTAGCCATGAACATAGGCCAGGGCCTCAGCCGTTCCTTGCCACTCCGTGTGGTAAATGGCATATTGGCAAGTTTACGCTTCTCCTCCGACAATTTTATTTTAGGTTTTGGAGTCCTTTTTTTACTGATATTTGGTGTTTTGGATTTGACATGCTCTGTACTATGACATTGGGCATCGGCCTTGGCAGACGACGTTGCTGGCATTTCATCGTCTCGGCCATGACTAGTGGCAGCAGCTTCAGCACGAGGTGGAAGTGGATCTTGATCTTTCCCTAATTTTGGAACCTCAACATTTTTGTTCTCCATATTTTAATAGGCACAACTAAAAGGCACCTCAGGTAAACAATGGAGATGGATGGATACTAGTATACAATTATGGATGGACTGCCGAGTGCCGACACAGAGGTAGCTACAGCCGTGGACTACCGTACTGTACTGTGTCTGCTGCTAATATAGACTGGTTGATAATGAGATGTAGTATGTATAAAGAAGAAAAAAAAAAAAACCACGGGTAGGTGGTATACAATTATGGATGGACTGCCGAGTGCCGACACAGAGGTAGCTACAGCCGTGAACTACCATACTGTGTCTGCTGCTAATATAGACTGGTTGATAATGAGATGTAGTATGTATAAAGAAGAAAGAAAAAAAAAACCACGGGTAGGTGGCATACAATTATGGATGGACTGCCGAGTGCCGACACAGAGGTAGCTACAGCCATGGACTACCGTACTGTACTGTGTCTGCTGCTAATATAGACTGGTTGATAATGAGATGTAGTATGTATAAAGAAGAAAGAAAAAAAAACCACGGGTAGGTGGTATACAATTATGGATGGACTGCCGAGTGCCGACACAGAGGTAGCTACAGCCGTGGACTACCGTACTGTACTGTGTCTGCTGCTAATATAGACTGGATGATAATGAGATGTAGTATGTATAAAGAAGAAAGAAAAAAAAACCACGGGTAGGACTAGGTGGTATACAATTATGGATGGACTGCCGAGTGCCGACACAGAGGTAGCTACAGCCGTGGACTACCGTACTGTACTGTGTCTGCTGCTAATATAGACTGGTTGATAATGAGATGTAGTATGTATAAAGAAGAAAGAAAAAAAAAACCACGGGTAGGTGGTATACAATTATGGATGGACTGCCGAGTGCCGACACAGAGGTAGCTACAGCCATGGACTACCGTACTGTACTGTGTCTGCTGCTAATATAGACTGGATGATAATGAGATGTAGTATGTATAAAGAAGAAAGAAAAAAAAACCACGGGTAGGTGGTATACAATTATGGATGGACTGCCGAGTGCCGACACAGAGGTAGCTACAGCCGTGGACTACCGTACTGTACTGTGTCTGCTGCTAATATAGACTGGTTGATAATGAGATGTAGTATGTATAAAGAAGAAAGAAAAAAAAACCACGGGTAGGTGGTATACAATTATGGATGGACTGCCGAGTGCCGACACAGAGGTAGCTACAGCCATGGACTACCGTACTGTACTGTGTCTGCTGCTAATATAGACTGGATGATAATGAGATGTAGTATGTATAAAGAAGAAAGAAAAAAAAACCACGGGTAGGTGGTATACAATTATGGATGGACTGCCGAGTGCCGACACAGAGGTAGCTACAGCCGTGGACTACCGTACTGTACTGTGTCTGCTGCTAATATAGACTGGATGATAATGAGATGTAGTATGTATAAAGAAGAAAGAAAAAAAAAACCACGGATAGGTGGTATACAATTATGGATGGACTGCCGAGTGCCGACACAGAGGTAGCTACAGCCGTGAACTACCGTACTGTGTCTGCTGCTAATATAGACTGGTTGATAATGAGATGTAGTATGTATAAAGAAGAAAGAAAAAAAAAAACACGGATAGGTGGTATACAATTATGGATGGACTGCCGAGTGCCGACACAGAGGTAGCTACAGCCGTGGACTACCGTACTGTACTGTGTCTGCTGCTAATATAGACTGGTTGATAATGAGATGTAGTATGTATAAAGAAGAAAGAAAAAAAAAAACCACGGGTAGGTGGTATACAATTATGGATGGACTGCCGAGTGCCGACACAGAGGTAGCTACAGCCGTGGACTACCGTACTGTACTGTGTCTGCTGCTAATATAGACTGGATGATAATGAGATGTAGTATGTATAAAGAAGAAAGAAAAAAAAACCACGGGTAGGTGGTATACAATTATGGATGGACTGCCGAGTGCCGACACAGAGGTAGCTACAGCCGTGGACTACCGTACTGTACTGTGTCTGCTGCTAATATAGACTGGATGATAATGAGATGTAGTATGTATAAAGAAGAAAGAAAAAAAAAACCACGGGTAGGTGGTATACAATTATGGATGGACTGCCGAGTGCCGACACAGAGGTAGCTACAGCCGTGAACTACCGTACTGTGTCTGCTGCTAGTATAGACTGGATGATAAATAATGATATAAAAAATATATATATATCACTACTGCAGCCGGACAGGTATATATTATATAATGACGGACCTGCTGGACACTGTCTGTCAGCAGAATGAGTTTTTTAATTTTTATAGAATAAAAAAACACCACACAAGTCACACGACGAGTGTACTTTTTCAGGCAGACATTCAATCACAATATACTATACTGGTGGTCAGTGTGGTCAGGTCACTGGTCACAGTGGTCAGTGGTCAGTCACACTGGCAGTGGCACTCTGGCAGCAAAAGTGTGCACTGTTTAATATGTACTCCTGGCTCCGGCTATAACCTATAACTGCTCCCCAGTCTCCCCCACAATTAAGCTGTGTGAGCACAGTCAGATATTATACATAGATGATGCAGCACACTGGGCTGAGCACAGATATGGTATGTGAGTGTGACTGAGTCACTGTGTATCGTTTTTTTCAGGCAGAGAACAAGAACAGAACGGATTATTAAATAATAATAAATTATAAAACTGCACTGGTGGTCAGGTCACTGGTCATCAGTCACTAGTATAACTCCTCCTAAGCTCCAGTAAGTAAATGAAGTGTCTCACTCTCACTCTCCTATCTATTTTAATTTCTAAACGGAGAGGACGCCAGCCACGTCCTCTCCCTATCAATCTCAATGCACGTGTGAAAATGGCCGCGACGCGCGGCTCCTTATATAGAATCCGAGTCTCGCGATAGAATCCGAGCCTCGCGAGAATCCGACAGCGTGATGATGACGTTCGGGCGCGCTCGGGTTAACCGAGCAAGGCGGGAAGATCCGAGTCGCTCGGACCCGTGTAAAAAAACATGAAGTTCGGGCGGGTTCGGATTCAGAAAAACCGAACCCGCTCATCTCTAATATATATGTGTATGTATAAAGAGATTATATATATATATATATATATATATACACACACACACACACACACAGCAACTTCAGACCAGCACTCCACGATACTCCTAATAGCTGCACCGGTGCCTCCACATATACAAATGTATAAATATAGTCAAGCAATGGTGTGGCACTCGGCTGGATAAATGAACAATAAACCAGTCAGGTCTTACAACGTTTCAGTGCTTTAATGCACTATCGTCAGGATACAATGCACATAAATGAAATTACATACCTTTATACTCATGCACCCAGAGTGAATTCGCGCCAGGAGGTCAGTCTAAACTTCCTCCCTAACGTCCAAAACGTAACACATCATCACGTTAGTGACTCCCATCACCATGACAACAAGTACACAATCACAAACAAGGCTCTGAAATAACAAAAAAAAGTATCAATTGCTCAAAAGAATAATTCCTAAAAGCAACTAAAGCTCAGATGTTCATTTAACCCCCTAGGAGACAATACCCCCAGACGGTAAATCCACTCTGTCTCGCGTTGCAGCAACAATTGGTTACGATCACCACCCCTTAGGGGCTTCTTAACAAAATCAATCATCCGGTACCTAATGCTGGCAACACTATGATTGTTCTCAGCAAAATGTCGGGCAACCGGCTGGTCCGATCTGCTCTTACTAACTAAAGCAGCTCTAATGGCCGACCGGTGTACCGACATATACGATCTTTAAATCTGCCCTGGGTCTTCACTATATAGGAGAGACCACAGGGACAGATGATTTGGTTCACCACATAGGGATGAGCGGGTTCGGTTCCTCGGAATCCGAACCCGCCCGAACTTCATGTTTTTTTACACGGGTCCGAGCGACTCGGATCTTCCCGCCTTGCTCGGTTAACCCGAGCGCGCCCGAATGTCATCATCCCGCTGTCGGATTCTCGCGAGGCTCGGATTCTATCGCGAGACTCGGATTCTATATAAGGAGCCGCGCGTCGCCGCCATTTTCACACGTGCATTGAGATTCATAGGGAGAGGACGTGGCTGGCGTCCTCTCCGTTTATAGAGAAGAGAGTGAGACAGTAGAGAGAGACACAGTAGTAATTTTGGGGAGCATTAGGAGGAGTACTAGTTACTTGCTGAAGTGATAGATAGTGTGACTGTATATTATCTGACTTGTGGGGGAGACACTGACAGTGGGGAGCAGTTAGAGTCTGAGAGCAGGACTCAGGAGTACATATAACGTACAGTGCACACTTTTGCTGCCAGAGTGCCACACTGCCATTGTGACCACACTGACCACCAGTATAATATATATTGTGATTGTCTGCTTAGGAGTACTACTTGCAAGTTGCTGATAGTGTGACCAGTGACCTGACCACCAGTCACCACCAGTTTAATATATATATATATATATATATATATAATTGTATATAATATATATATAATATTGTATACCACCTACCCGTGGTTTTTTTTTTTCTTTCTTCTTTATACATACTACTATAGTAGCTTACTGTAGCAGTCTGCGGTGCTGCTGAGCTGACTGTGTCCAGCAGGTCCGTCATCAGTCATTACATAATAAATATATATACCTGTCCGGCTGCAGTACTAGTGATATTATATATATATATATATATATTGATTTCATCTCATTATCATCCAGTCTATATTAGCAGCAGACACAGTACGGTAGTCCACGGCTGTAGCTACCTCTGTGTCGGCAGCCGCTCGTCCATCCATAATTGTATACCACCTACCCGTGGTTTTTTTTTTTCTTTCTTCTTTATACATACTACTATAGTAGCTTACTGTAGCAGTCTGCGGTGCTGCTGAGCTGACAGTGTCCAGCAGGTCCGTCATCAGTCATTACATAATAAATATATATACCTGTCCGGCTGCAGTACTAGTGATATTATATATATATATATTGATTTCATCTCATTATCATCCAGTCTATATTAGCAGCAGACACAGTACGGTAGTCCACGGCTGTAGCTACCTCTGTGTCGGCAGTCGCTCGTCCATCCATAATTGTATACCACCTACCCGTGGTTTTTTTTTTTTCTTTCTTCTTTATACATACTACTATAGTAGCTTACTGTAGCAGTCTGCGGTGCTGCTGAGCTGACAGTGTCCAGCAGGTCCGTCATCAGTCATTACATAATAAATATATATACCTGTCCGGCTGCAGTACTAGTGATATTATATATATATATATATATATATATATATATATATATATATATTGATTTCATCTCATTATCATCCAGTCTATATTAGCAGCAGACACAGTACGGTAGTCCACGGCTGTAGCTACCTCTGTGTCGGCAGTCGCTCGTCCATCCATAATTGTATACCACCTACCCGTGTTTTTTTCTTTTTTCTTTCTTCTTTATACATACTACTATAGTAGCTTACTGTAGCAGTCTGCGGTGCTGCTGAGCTGACAGTGTCCAGCAGGTCCGTCATCAGTCATTACATAATAAATATATCTACCTGTCCGGCTGCAGTACTAGTGTGATATAATATATATTGATTTCATCTCATTATCATCCAGTCTATATTAGCAGCAGACACAGTACGGTAGTCCACGGCTGTAGCTACCTCTGTGTCGGCAGTCGCTCGTCCATCCATAATTGTATACCACCTACCCGTGTTTTTTTCTTTTTTCTTTCTTCTTTATACATACTACTATAGTAGCTTACTGTAGCAGTCTGCGGTGCTGCTGAGCTGACAGTGTCCAGCAGGTCCGTCATCAGTCATTACATAATAAATATATCTACCTGTCCGGCTGCAGTACTAGTGTGATATAATATATATTGATTTCATCTCATTATCATCCAGTCTATATTAGCAGCAGACACAGTACGGTAGTCCACGGCTGTAGCTACCTCTGTGTCGGCAGTCGCTCGTCCATCCATAATTGTATACCACCTACCCGTGGTTTTTTTTTTCTTTCTTCTTTATACATACTACTATAGTAGCTTACTGTAGCAGTCTGCGGTGCTGCTGAGCTGACAGTGTCCAGCAGGTCCGTCATCAGTCATTACATAATAAATATATCTACCTGTCCGGCTGCAGTACTAGTGTGATATAATATATATTGATTTCATCTCATTATCATCCAGTCTATATTAGCAGCAGACACAGTACGGTAGTCCACGGCTGTAGCTACCTCTGTGTCGGCAGTCGCTCGTCCATCCATAAGTATACTAGTATCCATCCATCTCCATTGTTTACCTGAGGTGCCTTTTAGTTGTGCCTATTAAAATATGGAGAACAAAAATGTTGAGGTTCCAAAATTAGGGAAAGATCAAGATCCACTTCCACCTCGTGCTGAAGCTGCTGCCACTAGTCATGGCCGAGACGATGAAATGCCAGCAACGTCGTCTGCCAAGGCCGATGCCCAATGTCATAGTACAGAGCATGTAAAATCCAAAACACCAAATATCAGTAAAAAAAGGACTCCAAAATCTAAAATAAAATTGTCGGAGGAGAAGCGTAAACTTGCCAATATGCCATTTACCACACGGAGTGGCAAGGAACGGCTGAGGCCCTGGCCTATGTTCATGGCTAGTGGTTCAGCTTCACATGAGGATGGAAGCACTCAGCCTCTCGCTAGAAAAATGAAAAGACTCAAGCTGGCAAAAGCACCGCAAAGAACTGTGCGTTCTTCGAAATCCCAAATCCACAAGGAGAGTCCAATTGTGTCGGTTGCGATGCCTGACCTTCCCAACACTGGACGTGAAGAGCATGCGCCTTCCACCATTTGCACGCCCCCTGCAAGTGCTGGAAGGAGCACCCGCAGTCCAGTTCCTGATAGTCAGATTGAAGATGTCAGTGTTGAAGTACACCAGGATGAGGAGGATATGGGTGTTGCTGGCGCTGGGGAGGAAATTGACAAGGAGGATTCTGATGGTGAGGTGGTTTGTTTAAGTCAGGCACCCGGGGAGACATCTGTTGTCCGTGGGAGGAATATGGCCGTTGACATGCCTGGTGAAAATACCAAAAAAATCAGCTCTTCGGTGTGGAAGTATTTCAACAGAAATGCGGACAACATTTGTCAAGCCGTGTGTTGCCTTTGTCAAGCTGTAATAAGTAGGGGTAAGGACGTTAACCACCTCGGAACATCCTCCCTTATACGTCACCTGCAGCGCATTCATAATAAGTCAGTGACAAGTTCAAAAACTTTGGGCGACAGCGGAAGCAGTCCACTGACCAGTAAATCCCTTCCTCTTGAAACCAAGCTCACGCAAACCACCCCACCAACTCCCTCAGTGTCAATTTCCTCCTTCCCCAGGAATGCCAATAGTCCTGCAGGCCATGTCACTGGCAATTCTGACGATTCCTCTCCTGCCTGGGATTCCTCCGATGCATCCTTGCGTGTAACGCCTACTGCTGCTGGCGCTGCTGTTGTTGCTGCTGGGAGTCGATGGTCATCCCAGAGGGGAAATCGTAAGACCACTTTTACTACTTCCACCAAGCAATTGACTGTCCAACAGTCCTTTGCGAGGAAGATGAAATATCACAGCAGTCATCCTGCTGCAAAGCGGATAACTGAGGCCTTGGCATCCTGGGTGGTGAGAAACGTGGTTCCGGTATCCATCATTACTGCAGAGCCAACTAGAGACTTGTTGGAGGTACTGTGTCCCCGGTACCAAATACCATCTAGGTTCCATTTCTCTAGGCAGGCGATACCGAAAATGTACACAGACCTCAGAAAAAGAGTCACCAGTGTCCTAAAAAATGCAGCTGTACCCAATGCCCACTTAACCACGGACATGTGGACAAGTGGAGCAGGGCAGGGTCAGGACTATATGACTGTGACAGCCCACTGGGTAGATGTATGGACTCCCGCCGCAAGAACAGCAGCGGCGGCACCAGTAGCAGCATCTCGCAAACGCCAACTCTTTCCTAGGCAGGCTACGCTTTGTATCACCGGTTTCCAGAATACGCACACAGCTGAAAACCTCTTACGGCAACTGAGCAAGATCATCGCGGAATGGCTTACCCCAATTGGACTCTCCTGTGGATTTGTGGCATCGGACAACGCCAGCAATATTGTGTGTGCATTAAATCTGGGCAAATTCCAGCACGTCCCATGTTTTGCACATACCTTGAATTTGGTGGTGCAGAATTTTTTAAAAAACGACAGGGGCGTGTAAGAGATGCTGTCGGTGGCCAGAAGAATTGCGGGACACTTTCGGCGTACAGGCACCACGTACAGAAGACTGGAGCAACACCAAAAACGCCTGAACCTGCCCTGCCATCATCTGAAGCAAGAAGTGGTAACGAGGTGGAATTCAACCCTATATATGCTTCAGAGGTTGGAGGAGCAGCAAAAGGCCATTCAAGCCTATACAATTGAGCACGATATAGGAGGTGGAATGCACCTGTCTCAAGCGCAGTGGAGAATGATTTCAACGTTGTGCAAGGTTCTGCTGCCCTTTGAACTTGCCACACGTGAAGTCAGTTCAGACACTGCCAGCCTGAGTCAGGTCATTCCCCTCATCAGGCTTTTGCAGAAGAAGCTGGAGACATTGAAGGAGGAGCTAACACGGAGCGATTCCGCTAGGCATGTGGGACTTGTGGATGGAGCCCTTAATTCGCTTAACAAGGATTCACGGGTGGTCAATCTGTTGAAATCAGAGCACTACATTTTGGCCACCGTGCTCGATCCTAGATTTAAAACCTACCTTGGATCTCTCTTTCCGGCAGACACAAGTCTGCTGGGGTTCAAAGACCTGCTGGTGAGAAAATTGTCAAGTCAAGCGGAACGCGACCTGTCAACATCTCCTCCTTCACATTCTCCCGCAACTGGGGGTGCGAGGAAAAGGCTCAGAATTCCGAGCCCACCCGCTGGCGGTGATGCAGGGCAGTCTGGAGCGACTGCTGATGCTGACATCTGGTCCGGACTGAAGGACCTGTCAACGATTACGGACATGTCGTCTACTGTCACTGCATATGATTCTCTCCCCATTGAAAGAATGGTGGAGGATTATATGAGTGACCGCATCCAAGTAGGCACGTCACACAGTCCGTACTTATACTGGCAGGAAAAAGAGGCAATTTGGAGGCCCTTGCACAAACTGGCTTTATTCTACCTAAGTTGCCCTCCCACAAGTGTGTACTCCGAAAGAGTGTTTAGTGCCGCCGCTCACCTTGTCAGCAATCGGCGTACGAGGTTACTTCCAGAAAATGTGGAGAAGATGATGTTCATTAAAATGAATTATAATCAATTCCTCCGTGGAGACATTGACCAGCAGCAATTGCCTCCACAAAGTACACAGGGAGCTGAGATGGTGGATTCCAGTGGGGACGAATTGATAATCTGTGAGGAGGGGGATGTACACGGTGATATATCGGAGGATGATGATGAGGTGGACATCTTGCCTCTGTAGAGCCAGTTTGTGCAAGGAGAGATTAATTGCTTCTTTTTCGGTGGGGGTCCAAACCAACCCGTCATTTCAGTCACAGTCATGTGGCAGACCCTGTCACTGAAATGATGGGTTGGTTAAAGTGTGCATGTCCTGTTTATACAACATAAGGGTGGGTGGGAGGGCCCAAGGACAATTCCATCTTGCACCTCTTTTTTCTTTAATTTTTCTTTGCGTCATGTGCTGTTTGGGGAGTGTTTTTTGGAAGGGCCATCCTGCGTGACACTGCAGTGCCACTCCTAGATGGGCCCGGTGTTTGTGTCGGCCACTAGGGTCGCTTATCTTACTCACACAGCTACCTCATTGCGCCTCTTTTCTTCTTTGCGTCATGTGCTGTTTGGGGAGTGTTTTTTGGAAGGGCCATCCTGCGTGACACTGCAGTGCCACTCCTAGATGGGCCCGGTGTTTGTGTCGGCCACTAGGGTCGCTTATCTTACTCACACAGCTACCTCATTGCGCCTCTTTTTTTCTTTGCGTCATGTGCTGTTTGGGGAGTGTTTTTTGGAAGGGCCATCCTGCGTGACACTGCAGTGCCACTCCTAGATGGGCCCGGTGTTTGTGTCGGCCACTAGGGTCGCTTATCTTACTCACACAGCTACCTCATTGCGCCTCTTTTTTTCTTTGCGTCATGTGCTGTTTGGGGAGTGTTTTTTGGAAGGGCCATCCTGCGTGACACTGCAGTGCCACTCCTAGATGGGCCCGGTGTTTGTGTCGGCCACTAGGGTCGCTAATCTTACTCACACAGCTACCTCATTGCGCCTCTTTTTTTCTTTGCGTCATGTGCTGTTTGGGGAGTGTTTTTTGGAAGGGCCATCCTGCGTGACACTGCAGTGCCACTCCTAGATGGGCCCGGTGTTTGTGTCGGCCACTAGGGTCGCTTATCTTACTCACACAGCTACCTCATTGCGCCTCTTTTTTTCTTTGCGTCATGTGCTGTTTGGGGAGTGTTTTTTGGAAGGGCCATCCTGCGTGACACTGCAGTGCCACTCCTAGATGGGCCCGGTGTTTGTGTCGGCCACTAGGGTCGCTTATCTTACTCACACAGCTACCTCGGTGCAAATTTTAGGACTAAAAATAATATTGTGAGGTGTGAGGTAGTCAGAATAGACTGAAAATGAGTGGAAATGATGGTTTTTGAGGTTAATAATACTTTGGGATCAAAATGATCCCCAAATTCTATAATTTAAGCTGTTTTTTAGGGTTTTTTGAAAAAAACACCCGAATCCAAAACACACCCGAATCCGACAAAAAAAATTCGGTGAGGTTTTGCCAAAACGCGGTCGAACCCAAAACACGGCCGCGGAACCGAACCCAAAACCAAAACACAAAACCCGAAAAATTTCAAGTGCACATCTCTAATGTCACCACATAGGTCGAATTACAGGTTGAGTGATGTTTAATTCGATATTTTTTACCTGTATGAGGGTGACAGAAAGTGTCACCCGCAAGAAGGTAACCACAAGTGGTACAACCACATTTAAAACAGCCCAAGCTTTTGCTAGAGAGAAAATGTGATGGTTTATCCTTATCAGTAACACTTATGTCAGCATGAACCAGTAAATCCCTTAAATTTCGACCTCGTGTAAAACATGGCATAGGATTCATATTCTCAAAAGGCAAATGGCGATCCGTTTTAATAACGTGCCAATGTTTTTTAAGTACCGCATTTACATTTTTGGATTGAGTATTAAATTGATTAATTACCGGGAATCGTGTATTAACATTCTTTTTTTCAGGTTTATGTAACAAACTTTTTCGATCTAAAGTCATTACTCTTTCTCCAGTTTCCACCAAATCTTTTCTAGGGTAACCTCTTATAACTAATTTCTCAATTAATGACTCAATCTGCGTTTTTGCTATAGTGCTGTCAGAATGAATCCTCCAAATCCTTAACATCTGTGAATATGGTAGTGATTTCTTTAAACTGGGGGGATGACAACTGTTATATTGAAGAAGTGTGTTACGATCAGTCAATTTCGTATGTACTGATGTCACAAACCTTTGGGCCTCAATCTGAATATCAACATCTAAAAAATCAATCCTTTTCTGGCTCATTCTAGTAGTAAACTTAATAGGACAGTGGCTACTATTATTAATCTCCATCAATTTAGTGAAAGATGTATCTGTACCTCTCCAGACTATAAATAAATCATCTATAAAGCGTTTATATAACACAATATTATATGAGATGTCTGGATTAGAGAAGAAGATTATTTGTTCAACATTAAACATAAAAATATTAGCTACCATTGGAGCGACGGCTGAGCCCATTGAGTATCCGCTCAACTGAATATAATATCTATTGTCAAACAAAAAGTAATACTTCTTCAAAACAAATTCTAGTAAACTTACACTGAATTCCACAAACATATCAGTGTACATTCCGCTATCCATCAAAAACTCCTTAACCACCTGTAAACAAGTCACATGTGGTATAACTGTATATAAGCTAACCACATCCAGTGGCGCACCCAGGGGGGGGTTTCCGAGCACCCAGAAACCTCCCTCCACTAAAAATATATATATATATATATATATATATATATATATATATTATTATTTTTTAGCTGCATGACTATTATTAATGGCTGTCTAGCGTCCTCTGCAGCCTGCTGTCTTCCTGGTGGCACTTGTAAGTGCAATAAAAGTTTACTTTATTTTAATTATAGTACATATATATATCCATGTGCATACATATATACATATGTATATATATACATACATACATATAAACACACACATATGATATATATATATATATATATATATACACACACACATGTGTGTGTGTGTATATATATATATATGTACTGTATGTGTGTGTACACACATATATATATATATATATATATATATGTGTATGCATTTTTAATATGCTATGTATATGTGTGTGTGTATATATATATATGTGTATATATATATATATATGTGTAGATATATATATATATATATATATATATGTATGTATGTGTAGATATATGTATATATGTATGTATATATATATATATATATATATACCAATGTACACATCCGGCACTCTGTATAACAATGAACATGCCTGGGTGCCCTCCATGAAATAATGCAGTTTCAATACCTTCCCCACCTGTGGCCCAGGTGTGTCTGGAAAAGGACAAGAGGCGGCACTCCAAGGACTTAAAAAAGAGTTTTTTTATGTGCAAAACATGGCAGGACAATAAAGTGCAAACATTAGAAAAAACATGGAGGTCTTACGACGTTTCAAGGCAGCAAGCCTTTTCCTTAGGTAAGTAAACCCATGTGGAATGTGATGTGCAAAAAAAGCATAACAGGGATGTGCAGTCCTTAATGATTAAAATAATACAAAGAAGATACTTATGACACATATTCTGTGTCATAAGTATCTTATTTAGACTTTATATTATTTAAATCATTATTATCCTGTAAAAAAAAAAGTTTGAAATGTGGTCGGAGGCACCGCTCTCGGTGCCTCCCGCTGTCAATATGGAAGGGCCGGAAGCGGGGGGCGGGGCCAAGCATCGGGCAGTAAAAGCCCATTAAAAAAAGCCTTGTTAAGCGGCACCTCTAGAAGTGCCTCTTCACGCCCCTGTCACTAAGGCTGATCTGATTGGGCAGTGGGCATCCCGGGGCTGGTTCTCCCACTACCAGCTGATAATGCCCCCTCTCCTCACCCCTGGAGGTTACAGCTGCGGTAGCCACATCATATGCAGGGAGCGATCAGGGCTGCCGCAGAGGCGCCAGCAGCGCTCACTGCTCAGGGCAGCGTTTCTGAAAAGTGTGCACCGCAGCCAGGGACAATGATCTGTGATGTGGCCCGATCACCCAGTTTGCATACATAACTTGGTGATCGGTGCCTGCATGTGGAGGAGCAGTGCGGGCGGTGCAGCAACTACAAGTGAAAACGGATGCCGGCGCCGACAATGATGGATTGCCCTGCCCGCCCGCACCCCAATCTTATGCAAATGCAGCTGCAGAATGAGCGGGGGATGGGTAATCAGGACCCACAAATATGGTGACCCTCGTGCTCATTTCCATAGGGGGCGCAGCTTCTCCTCTACACATGCTGCGCTCCCTGTCATGAACTACTTCTGCACTCACTGTTAAAGGTTAGTGTGTCACCATGTCCTCCCCCAAAAATTGTGTATGTCACTGTATCCCCCCCCCTCAAGCTCCTGTATGTTTGTCAACTCCCCCTCCCTCCCTCCCTCCCTCCCTCCCTCCCTCCCTCCAGTGTGTCACCATGTCTCCCTCTCCAAGACCCAGTGTGTGTCTGTCTGTGCTACCATGTCCCCCCCATTCCCAGGTGTGTGTGTCACCATGCATTCCTATGTCACCCCCCCAGGCCCCAGTGTGTTTGTCACCATGTCATCCCCAGGCCTCAACATGTGTTACCACGTCGCTCCCCAGGCCTGTGTGTGTGTGTGTGTGTGTGTGTGTGTGTGTGTGTGTGTGTGTGTGTGTGTGTGTGTGTGTGTCACAATGTTCCCCTCCTCCAAGCTCCATTGTTTATGTTTATACGTGCTCCCCCTCCATTAGTATGTATATCACCGTACCCATCCAGTTCCCAATATATGTATCCATGTCACCCCCAAGCCCATGTGTGTCTCTTATCCTTTTTTCTTCTTTGCCTATTACTCCTTTTATATCTATCCCCCCACCTTTTAACATTTACTCTCACCACCCACCTTTCCCTTGTGCCCTCCCGAAACCACTATTTCTCTTGCCTTGCACTTTCTCCTCCCACCCATTTTCTTCCACTTCCACACTCTATACTACTTACCTTCCTTCCAGAGGCGTCTCAAGAGAGGAGGGGACACGTGTGCAGACTCCATGTGTGGGCCCCCTCCTCTCCCGTAGCCAGCAGCGCCGATGCTAGCGCTCTGAGCACTAGAGACTCTGGCACAGTGGCAGAGTCTACAGCACATGCACAGGACGCCGAAAAAATGGCCACCGCACCATTTTTTCGGAGTCCAGCGCATGCACTGTAGACTCTGGCACTGTGCCAGAGTCTCTAGTGCTCAGTGCACTAGCAGCGGCGCTGCTGGCTACGGGAGAGGAGGGGGCCCACACGGTCACCGATGGACGCCGGAAAGGTAAGTATAGAAAAAATGGGTGCAGGGTGTGCGGTGTGCAACCATTATAGATACGCCAGTGCTTCCTCCCCATCTTCTGCTGAAAGCGATGGAGTCCTGCTGGCAAGGATTCAGAAGAGACATGTAGAAACCGGAGGATGGCAGGTAAGTACAAGTAAGCATAATTTCTCCCCCATTCCTCCTCTCTCTCTGCCATCTCCCTCTATTCCTCTCTCTCTCACTCCCATCTCCCCCCTATTTCTCCTCTCTCCTTTTTCCCCGCTACATCTCCTCTTTCCCGTATAAGCCTTTTCCTCCTCTCTCTCTGCCATCTTCTCTATTCCTTCTCCCCCTATTCCTCCTCTCTCTTCCTTCTCCCCCTATTCCTCCTCTCTCTTCCTTCTCCCCCTATTTCTCTCTCGCTCTATCTGCCCTCTCTCCCTTGGCGTTGTTTCCCCCTATCCCTCACTCTCTGTCTGCCATTTCTCCCTATTCCTCCTCTTTCTTCCTTCTCCCCCTATTCCTTCTCTCTCTGACTGCCCTCTCCCTCATTCCTCCTCTCTCCCTTTGCGTTGTCTCCCCCTATTCCTCTCTCTTTCTCCTGTCTCCCCCTGTTCCTCACGTCTCCATACTTCTCCTCTCTCTTCCATCTCCCCATATTCCTCCTCTTTCTTTTCCATAAATTTATAAAAATTGATAATATATTAGCCTCTTGCTCATCACAAGTTTGATGAGCAGACAGGCTGCGGTCATTGGCGGGGGCGGCGGCAGTAGCAGGCATTGGCTCTGGGGCTGTAGGAGTCATCGGCGGTATTCGAAGCATATTATGGCTGTAGTGCCTCACCAGCCACTGACCTCACCGCACGCCACTGAGATTATATATATATATATATATATATATATATATATATATATATAAAGAATCCAAAAGTGCGGCACTCATACGGCTTATAAATCAGACTCAGGATCCCGTTGTTCAGTCAGACTGAACAACGGGATCCTGAGTCTGATTTATAAGTCATATGAGTGCCGCCCTTTTGGATTCCTTGTACATTTTCAATCACCTACGGGGACAGACTATCGGGAGGGCACCGACGCTAGATATACATACAGACAAGGAGTGCCGGCTCCCTGCATCCGATATATAGATAGATATATATATATATATATGGAAAACGGATCTGAGTGCGCTATGAAAGATTGTACTGTTGATCACATCAATCTAATAGGCATAACAACATTTGAGAGACTCAATTTTTAGAATTTATTACATAAAAAGGAGCTTAACATAATATAAAAAAAACCACAGTGGAGTTTTCCAAATGTTGGCTGATATAATTCACAACATTATTTTGTAACATACATCCGAAATGGACTTGGTGATATTAGCTGGCTTTTGTTCACAATATGTGGCGACAGATGGATACAGTACTTAAATTGACCCAACACGTTTCGTCCCTATTCTGGGACTTCCTCAGGGGTATATATCAAATGCCAAATATTTATGAAATATCCTGAAGGGACATGGACTTCACTGTGTTTATCAATAAAAATAGGTATAAAACCAAGTGATTATATTGAAAGGCCTACTGACATGGTTCCACACTTAGAAGGAATCCATATAGTTGGAGATATGGTCTAGTGGCCAAACAAATGCTTTGATACAATTTAATTCTGACTCTGTAAGGATAGTTGATAAACAGTAACTGTTCCACAATTAGAAGACAAGTTCAGCACAATGTGGTCCTCTCAGAGTAAAAGAGAAAGATTCCAAAATGGAATAAATAATTTTTCCCCAAAAAATTCTACACACAATACCCCATAATGACAATGTGAAAAAAGTTTTTTGAGATTTTTGCAAATCTATTAAAAATAAAAAACTAAGAAATCACATGTACATAAGTATTCACAGCCTTTGCTCAATACTTTCTTGATGCACCTTTGGCAGCAATTACAGCCTCAAGTCTTTTTGAATATGATGCCACAAGCTTGGTACACCTATCTTTGGACAGTTTCGCCCATTCCTCTTTGCAGCACCTCTCAAGCTCCATCAGGTTGGATGGGAAGCGTCGGTGCACAGCCATTTTCAGATCTCTCCAGAGATGTTCAATCGGATTCAAGTCTGGGCAGTGGCTGGGACCAGGGCTGGTGCTAGGGTGTTCGGTGCCCCCCCTGCAAACTATAAATTTGCGCCCTCCCATATTTTACAAAGGGACATCGCACATAATGCCCCCTGTAGCAGTGACGCTTATACACATAATGCTCCCTGTAGTAGTGCCGCTTACACACAATGCCCCCTGTGGTAGTGTCGCTTACACACAATGCCCCCTGTGATAGTGGCCCTTACACACGTAACACACCCTGTACCAGTGACGCTTATACAAGACGCAGTGATGCTTACACACGTAATGCATCCTGTAGAAGTGACGCTTACACACGTAGCGCCCCTTGTAGCAGTGATGCTTATACAAGACGCCCCTTGTAGCTGTGATGCTTACACAGCCCCTTGTAGCTGTGATGCTTACACACGTAATGCCCCTGTACCAGTGATGCTTATATACATAATGCTCCCTGTAGCAGTGCAGCTTATACACACAATAAACCCTGTAGTAGTGATGCTTACAGACGTAACGCCCCATGTACCAGTGACGCTTACACACATAACGGCGCCTGTAGAAGTGACACTTGCACACACACCTTGTACCAGTGACGCTTGCACATGTAATGCCCCCTGTACCAGTGACGCTTGCACGAGTAACGCACCCTGTACCAGTGACACTTGCACACGTAACGCTCCCTGTACCAGTGCCACATACACACGTAATGCCCCCTGTACCAGTGCCACATACACACGTAATGCCCCCTGTACCAGTGATGCTTACACACGTATCGCCCCCTGTACCAGTCCGCTTATACACATAACGCCCCCTGTACCAGTGACGCTTACACACATAACGCCTCCTGTACCAGTGACGATTACACACATAATGCCCCCCCCCCCTGTACCAGTGACGCTTACACACGTAACGCCTCCCTTACTAGTGACATTTACACATGCAATGCCCCCTGTACCAGGGACACTTACACACATAACGCCCCCCTGTACCACTAATGCTTAAACATGTAACGCCCCCTGTACCAGTGATGCTTACACACATTATTCCGCACAGTCACACACACTGTACATACATTACACACATACACAGTCCCACATACATATTCACAGATACTGTATACACACACAAACATACTGTATATACAGAAACTGTACACACACACACACACACACACACACTTTCACTCACTTGTTTTCCAGCCACTTACATAAGGAAGGAGCTTATCCCCTGTGTTGCAGTATGCAGCACGGTCCCGTGTAACTCCACCCCTTATTATCTTGTAGCCCCACCCCCTTTTAGGTCCTCACACTGCACTGTAAGTCTGGGGGAGGGGAGGCTTGTAGCTGCTGGCGCCGCTGCCTGTCATGAAGTGTGACAGGCGCAGCAGCCGGCAGCAGGGGGAACAGGGTGGCGCAGCAGGGACATCAGCTCAGCACAGGGATACAGAGCAGGGAGAGCGCCTCTCCTTTCTGGCACCTCCCTGCTTTGCAGCCCTTTGCTGAGCAATTAGTGCCGGGCCTGGCTGGGCCACTAAAGGACATTCACAGAGTTGTCCTGAAGCCACTCCTTTGATATCTTGGCTGTGTGCTTAGGGTCGTTGTCCTGCTGAAAGATGAACCGTCGCCCCAGTCTGAGGTCAAGAGCTCTCTGGAGCAGGTTTTCATCCAAGATGTCTCTGCACATTGCTGCATTCATCTTTCCCTCTATCCTGACTAGTCTCCCAGTTCCTGCCACTGAAAAACATCCACACAGAATGATTCTGACACCACCATGCTTCACTGTAATGTGGGTAATGGCCTGGTGATGAGCGGGGCCTGGTTCAATCTTTGTCTCATCAGACCAGAGAATTTTGTTTTTCATGGTCGGAGAGTCCTTCAGGTGCATTTTGGCAAACTACAGGCGGGCTGCCTAATGCTTTTTACTAAGGAGTGGCTTCCGTCTGGTCACTCTACCATACAGGCCTGATTGGTGGATTGCTGCAGAGATGGTTGACCTTCTGGAAGGTTCTCCTCTCTCCACAGAGGAATGCTGTAGCTCTGACAGAGTGATTATCGGTTCATGGTCACCTCTCTGACTTCTCCCCAGATCGCTCAGTTTAGACGGCTAGCCAGCTCTAGGAAGAGTCCTGGTGGTTCTGAACTTCTTCCATTTACGGATGAGGGAGGCCACTGTGCTCATTGGGACCTTCAAAGCAGCAGATATTTTTCTGTACCATTCCCCAGATTTGTGCATCAAGACAATCCTGTCTTGGAGGTCTACAGACAATTCCTTTGACTTTATACTTGGTTTGTGCTCTGACATGCACTGTCAAGTGTGGGACCTTATATAGACAAGTGTGTGCCTTTCCAAATTATGTCCAATCAACTGGATTTACCACAGGTTGACTCCAATTAAGCTGTAGAAACATCTCAAGGATGATCAGTGGAAACATGATGCATCTGTCACGATCCGGGTATCTGGACGCCATTTCTTACCCATCAGATGCCTCCTAAGGCTGGCTCAGCGCTCCAGGACCGGATCCCATCTGTTATCCTGATGTGTACATTCCTGTATCCTCTCCTGTCACTCTGGGACGCTGTCACAGTAAACGCCATATTACACCTGGCATGGCGTCTCCCGCGGCCTCCGCCGCCGTCCCTGAACTTCTGCATGCAGAGTGTCTGAGTGGCGATTACGTCAGCCGCGGCCTCCGCTGTGTCCGCGTGGTTGGATGTGCATCTGTCAGCCTGGCGCCTCCTGTCTCCGGTGGCCGGCGCCGCCATTACTGTTTTCATTACCACATGGATTACAAACCAAACTTCCCTCCAAGTGTCTGCATGGGCGCAGCCATCTTGGATTCTGTCAGCTGATCATTTCCACCAATCTGTTGTCAGTATTGATAATCTGCATAATTGCCTAGCCAATCCCTTCCTTGCTGCAGGTATAAATACACTGTGCCTGAGCAAGGAAGGCGTCAGTGCTTTGGTTGTCAAACCTAGTTCCTGTTTGTCTCTCTCCTGTGATTGTCTTCCAGGTTCCAGCTCCTGTCTCAAGACTTCCACCATAGAGACCCGCACCAGCATTCCACCTGCGGTGTAGCCTGACTCTCCAATCCATTGTGGATTCATCTGTTTCCAGCTACAACATTACCTGCTTCCAGCTCAGCTTCCAGCAGAGTACAGCTTCCCTTAAAGGGCCGGTGTCCTTTCTACACTTTACCACTCTCCACCGGTATTATTATTTCTCCGCTCTCAAGTTCTACATTTCAGTTCATATTTCATCGCTCCCAAGTTCATTTATTATTTAACTGGTTCCAGCCAGTATCCACTCCGTGCTAACAACAGTCTGGTTCCAGCCAGTATCCACAGCAGCTGTTTTATCTTCAGCAACCCAGCCTTTCCTGGAACACCAGCTGGCACAATCCTGGGTTATCTCCATTGCTACAGTCGGGCCTGGTAAGGACTTTCCATCTAGAAAGATCATAAGAACTATCTCACACTACCAGTGCCCTGTGGCTCCTGCCATCCTGTAGTACCCAGGAACTGTATTTATTCTTTGCTGACTTTTACGTTTTCTTTTACTGCTGCTGTGTTGCGGAGTTGTCATAATAAACATCATTGACTTTTATCCAAGTTGTCGTGGTCACGCCTTCGGGCAGTTATTATTCATGTTACTTACATGTCCAGGGGTCTGATACAACCTCCCAGGTTCCGGTACATCTCAGCCCCTACAACTGAGGCTGTCAGCTCTGGCCCTCAGTTGTGACAGTAAGCACTGACCTAATGAATCCAGCCGGAGACCAGGATCAAGCGGCCAGGCCGATGCAAGAACTGGCAGCCCGACTAGAACATCAGGAGGCTGCACAGGGCCACATCATCCGCTGTCTCCAGGATCTCTCTACTCGGCTGGATGGGATTCAGACAACTCTCCGTGGATCAGGCGCGTCTGGTGCGTCAACCACAGTGACTCCAGCTATAACCCCACCCACCTTACCCATTTCTGCTCCACGTCTTCATCTTCCAACGCCAGCAAAATTTGACGGATCTCCAAGATTCTGCAGGGGATTTCTCAACCAGTGTGAGATTCAGTTTGAGCTACAACCTGGCAGTTTTCCCAGTGACCGTACAAAAATTGCCTACATTATTTCTCTTCTCAGTGGCTCAGCCCTTGATTGGGCATCACCATTATGGGAGAGGTCCGACACCCTGCTATCTTCCTACACTGCCTTCGTGTCAACATTCAGGCGCATCTTCGACGAGCCAGGCCGGGTAACCTCAGCTTCATCCGAGATTCTCCGTTTACGCCAGGGGTCACGTACTGTAGGACAATATCTGATACAGTTCCAGATCCTGGCATCCGAACTGGCATGGAACGACGAGGCCCTGTATGCTGCATTCTGGCATGGCTTATCTGAGCGTATTAAAGATGAGTTAGCTACCAGAGACTTACCTTCTAAGTTAGATGAGCTAATCTCACTCTGCACGAAAGTTGATTTACGTTTCAGAGAGAGAGCAACTGAGCGTGGAAGATCATTTGCTCCAAAATCTTCTGCTCCTCCTCCTCGTCAACTGTCACCATCTAAAGATGAGCCCATGCAACTTGGCCGTTCCCGTTTAACTCCTGCTGAGCGCCGAAGACGTCTCTCCGAGTCTCTCTGTCTCTATTGTGCAGCTCCGTCTCACACCATTAATGCCTGTCCCAAACGTCCGGGAAACTCCAAATCCTAGCTCGCCAAGGAGAGGGCCGGCTAGGAGTAATGATCTCCTCTCCATCTCCTCAAGATTGTAATCTCCCAGTCTCGCTTCAAGTTGCTCAACGTTATCGGAACGTCATTGCCCTCCTTGATTCCGGAGCGGCTGGGAACTTTATTACCGAAGCCTATGTTAAACGGTGGTCCCTACCCACCGAGAGACTTCCTTCGTCCATTTCTTTAACTGCCGTGGATGGCAGCAAAATTTTTGATGCAGTTATTTCTTTAAGGACTCTACCAATTCGTCTGAGAGTGGGAGTTCTTCATTCCGAACTTATTTCTTTTTTAGTGATTCCAAGAGCCACACATCCTGTGGTCCTGGGCCTTCCATGGCTCCGTCTTCACAATCCTACAATTGATTGGACGACTACGCAAATCCTGGCATGGGGTTCCTCCTGTGCTGAGACATGTTTGTTTAAAGTATTGCCTGTCTGTTCTTCCTCCCCCAGGTCATCTGATGTTCCACCTCCTCCATATCAAGATTTCACGGATGTGTTCAGTAAAGCTTCTGCTGATATCCTTCCTCCTCATAGAGAATGGGACTGCCCGATTGATCTCGTTCCAGGGAAGGTTCCACCTCGAGGCCGAACTTATCCGTTGTCTCTGCCTGAGACGCATTCTATGGAGAAATATATTAAAGAGAACCTAGCAAAGGGGTTCATTCGACCTTCTTCTTCTCCAGCCGGCGCAGGCTTCTTTTTTGTAAAAAAGAAAGATGGTGGTCTGCGGCCGTGCATCGACTACAGAGGTTTGAACGACATTACCATCAAGAACCGTTATCCTTTACCCCTGATTACTGAGCTCTTTGACAGAGTTAGCGGAGCTACCATCTTTACAAAGCTGGACTTGAGAGGTGCATACAATCTCATCCGGATCCGTGAGGGTGACGAGTGGAAGACCGCCTTTAACACCCGTGACGGACATTATGAGTACCTCGTCATGCCCTTCGGATTGAGCAATGCTCCAGCTGTCTTCCAGCATTTTGTCAATGAGATCTTCAGAGACATTTTATACCGTCATGTCGTGGTCTATCTAGACGATATCCTCATTTTTGCCAACGATTTAGAGGAACATCGTTTTTGGGTTAAAGAGGTTCTGTCCCGTCTCCGTGTCAATGATCTCTATTGCAAATTAGAAAAATGCGTCTTTGAAGTCAAGTCCATTCCGTTTCTAGGGTACATTGTGTCCGGTTCCGGACTAGAGATGGATCCTGAGAAACTACAAGCAATCCAAAATTGGCCGGTACCCTTAACCCTCAAAGGGGTCCAGAGGTTCTTAGGGTTCGCCAACTATTACCGAAAGTTTATACGAGACTTTTCCACCATTGTGGCGCCTATTACTGCTTTCACTAAGAAGGGTGCTAACCCGTCCAAGTGGTCTGAAGAAGCCATGCAAGCATTTCATCTTTTAAAACAAAGGTTCATCTCTGCGCCTGTTCTGAAACAGCCTGACATCGACTCTCCTTTCATCTTAGAGGTGGATGCCTCCTCCGTTGGAGTAGGAGCGGTGTTATCTCAGAGGGCTAAAGATGGCCATTTACACCCTTGCAGTTTCTTCTCCCGGAAGTTCTCCCCAGCTGAGCGCAACTATGCCATTGGCGACCAGGAGTTGCTAGCCATCAAGCTCGCTCTAGAAGAGTGGAGGTATCTGTTGGAGGGAGCTTCTCATTCAATCACCATACTTACAGACCACAAGAACCTTTTATATCTGAAAGGCGCACAATGTCTCAACCCTCGTCAGGCCAGATGGGCACTTTTCTTTTCCAGGTTCGACTTTAAACTCCAGTTCTGTCCGGGCTCTCAGAATCGCAAGGCCGATGCCCTTTCCCGCTCATGGGAGCAAGAAAATGAGTCAGAGTCTTCAGACAAGCATCCTATTATAAATCCGTTGGCATTCTCCACGGTAGGGATGGACTCTACGCCCCCATCAGGGAAAAGTTTTGTGAAACCGATGCTAAGGAAGAAGCTCATGCATTGGGCCCATGCTTCCCGTTTTGCCGGACATACAGGTATCCAAAAAACCCTGGAGTTTATCTCTAGGTCCTATTGGTGGCCAACTCTGAAAAAGGACGTCTTGGAGTTTATTGCATCTTGCCCAAAGTGTGCTCAACATAAGGTATCCCGCCAGTCGCCTGCGGGGCAACTGGTTCCACTATCTGTTCCCCGTCGACCTTGGACCCATTTGTCGATGGATTTTATTACAGATTTACCCATGTGCAACAAGTTCAATACCATCTGGGTGGTAGTTGACCGGTTCACCAAGATGGCACACTTCATTCCTCTCACCGGTCTTCCGTCAGCTTCCAAGTTGGCTCAAGTATTCATACAAGAGATCTTCCGACTCCACGGTCTTCCTGAAGAAATTATCTCAGATCGAGGAGTTCAATTCACAGCCAAATTCTGGCGAAGTTTATGTCAAGTCCTCCAAGTCAAGCTAAAGTTTTCCACGGCTTACCATCCTCAGACCAATGGTCAAACCGAGAGGGTGAATCAGGACTTGGAGGCCTTCCTCCGCATCTATGTGTCCTCCTCTCAAGATGACTGGGTTCAATTACTTCCCTGGGCCGAGTTCTGTCATAACAACCAGTATCATTCTTCATCTGCTTCAACACCATTCTTCACTAACTTTGGATTCCACCCTAAAGTCCCTGAGTTCCAACCGCTTCCAGCAACTTCTGTTCCCGCAGTGGATATCACCTTGCATCAGTTTGCCAATATCTGGAAGAGCGTACGATCAGCTCTGCTCAAGGCATCGTTCAGGTACAAGAAGTTTGCGGATAAGAAGCGTCGAGCAGTTCCTGCTCTCAAGGTGGGTGATCGGGTATGGTTATCCACGAAGAATTTGAGGTTAAGAGTTCCCAGTATGAAGTTTGCACCTCGCTATATCGGTCCTTTCAAGATTGAACAAGTCATCAATCCTGTTGCTTACAGACTCCAGTTGCCTCCCTTCTTAAAAATACCCAGGACATTCCATGTTTCCCTGTTGAAACCGCTGATCTTGAATCGGTTTCATTCCTCACTTCCTCCAACTCCGAAAGTCCAAACTCAACGAGGCGTTGAGTATGAAGTGGCCAAGATCCTGGACTCACGTCACCGTTACGGTCAACTACAATATCTTATTGACTGGAAGGGTTATGGTCCTGAGGAACGTTCGTGGACCAATGCTTCTGATGTCCATGCTCCTGCCTTGGTCCGGAGATTCCATTCCAAGTTTCCTCAAAAGCCAAAGAAGTGTCCTGGGGCCACTCCTAAAGGGGGGTGCTGTCACGATCCGGGTATCTGGATGCCATTTCTTACCCATCAGATGCCTCCTAAGGCTGGCTCAGCGCTCCAGGACCGGATCCCATCTGTTATCCTGATGTGTACATTCCTGTATCCTCTCCTGTCACTCTGGGACGCTGTCACAGTAAACGCCATATTACACCTGGCATGGCGTCTCCCGCGGCCTCCGCCGCCGTCCCTGAACTTCTGCATGCAGAGTGTCTGAGTGGCGATTACGTCAGCCGCGGCCTCCGCTGTGTCCGCGTGGTTGGATGTGCATCTGTCAGCCTGGCGCCTCCTGTCTCCGGTGGCCGGCGCCGCCATTACTGTTTTCATTACCACATGGATTACAAACCAAACTTCCCTCCAAGTGTCTGCATGGGCGCAGCCATCTTGGATTCTGTCAGCTGATCATTTCCACCAATCTGTTGTCAGTATTGATAATCTGCATAATTGCCTAGCCAATCCCTTCCTTGCTGCAGGTATAAATACACTGTGCCTGAGCAAGGAAGGCGTCAGTGCTTTGGTTGTCAAACCTAGTTCCTGTTTGTCTCTCTCCTGTGATTGTCTTCCAGGTTCCAGCTCCTGTCTCAAGACTTCCACCATAGAGACCCGCACCAGCATTCCACCTGCGGTGTAGCCTGACTCTCCAATCCATTGTGGATTCATCTGTTTCCAGCTACAACATTACCTGCTTCCAGCTCAGCTTCCAGCAGAGTACAGCTTCCCTTAAAGGGCCGGTGTCCTTTCTACACTTTACCACTCTCCACCGGTATTATTATTTCTCCGCTCTCAAGTTCTACATTTCAGTTCATATTTCATCGCTCCCAAGTTCATTTATTATTTAACTGGTTCCAGCCAGTATCCACTCCGTGCTAACAACAGTCTGGTTCCAGCCAGTATCCACAGCAGCTGTTTTATCTTCAGCAACCCAGCCTTTCCTGGAACACCAGCTGGCACAATCCTGGGTTATCTCCATTGCTACAGTCGGGCCTGGTAAGGACTTTCCATCTAGAAAGATCATAAGAACTATCTCACACTACCAGTGCCCTGTGGCTCCTGCCATCCTGTAGTACCCAGGAACTGTATTTATTCTTTGCTGACTTTTACGTTTTCTTTTACTGCTGCTGTGTTGCGGAGTTGTCATAATAAACATCTTTGACTTTTATCCAAGTTGTCGTGGTCACGCCTTCGGGCAGTTATTATTCATGTTACTTACATGTCCAGGGGTCTGATACAACCTCCCAGGTTCCGGTACATCTCAGCCCCTACAACTGAGGCTGTCAGCTCAGGCCCTCAGTTGTGACAGCATCTGAGCTCAATTTTGAGCTTCATGGCAAAGGCTATGAATACTTATGTACATGTGATTTCTTACTTTTTTATTTGTAATAAATTTGCAAATATCTCAAAAAACTTTTTTCATGATGTCATTATGGGGTATTGTGTGTAGAATTTTGAGGACAAAAAATGAATTTATTCCATTTTGGAATAAGGCTGTAACATAGCAAAATGTGGGAAAAGTGAAGCACTGTGAATACTTTCCGGATGCACTGTATGTATATCTCTCCTTCCTGCCCCACACACCAAACAGTCTGTGTCTTTCAGCTCCTTTACTCCATCCCAAGGACCTCACTAATCTACTCTTACTCTGGGGAGAGACCTCATACACCACCAGAAGAGGCCGGCACAGGGCCAGGAATCCTGGCCAACGGAGCTGCTGCCATGTTCCCGTAAATGAGATGGACCCTGAAGAGTGGGCTCACACATGCGCAGCACAGTCACTGTGTTTGGGAGGCTCCTGTCATTCTGAGGCTGCTCCCACACCGCCTACAGCTCGCAGCTCTATTTGGACAAGACGGCTAACAACCCTGCCAGTGGCGTATCCTTGGGTCCCTCTGATCCTTGGGGCCTGGTGCAGATGTCCCCTTTAAACCCCCCGGCCCTGGCTGCTTCACTTACGATGCTTAGCCAGTCCGCAGGCTTCAAAATCACAGTTGTGCATGCATTAGCGTACTAATCTGAATCAGGCCCCTAGTACCCAGTTACTCACTTATACCAGCCAAAAAACTTTTAATCTAATGGTAAAAATTGGCAATTTTTTTTTTTAACAACAATTTGTGGTTCATTACATTTACCCTTATATGTTTATGGAAAGCTGAGGGTAGAGTGCGGGGAAAAGGTGTATACATACCAAAGACGAAATTAGTATTTGTTTGAGGGAGGGGTCCCAAACTGGTATCTTGCCTAGGGCTCCGTGAGGTCTAAATCCGGCTCTGTTCACAACACATGTTTGTGGAAGTGTATCAGGCCATGAACACAGGAGATTTCTGAGGACCTCAGAATAATAGTTGTTGATGCCCATCAGGCTCGAAAAGGTTACAAAACCATCTCTAAAGAGTTTGGACTACACCAAACAGCCAGACAGATTGTGTACAAATGGAGAATATTCCAGGCCATTATTACCCTTCACAGGAGTGGTCGACAAATAAAGATCACGCCAAGAGCAAGGCGTCTAATAGTTTGCAAGGTCACGAAGGAACCCAAGGTAACCTCTAGAGCAACTGAAGGCCTTTCTCACATTAGCTAATGTTAATGTTCATGAGTCCACCATCGGGAGAACACTGAACAACAATGGTGTGCATGGCAGTATTGCAAGGAGAAAGCCACTGCTCTCCAAAAAGAACACTGCTGCCCATCTGCAGTTTGCTAAAGATCACCTGGACAATCCAGAAGGCTATTGGCTAGGTTTTGTGTTTTGGTTTTGGGTTCGGTTCCGCGGACGTGTTTTGGGTTCGACCGCGTTTTGGCAAAACCTCACCGAATTTTTTTTGTCGGATTCGGGTGTGTTTTGGATTCGGGTGTTTTTTTCAAAAAACCCTAAAAAACAGCTTAAATCATAGAATTTGGGGGTCATTTTGATCCCATATTATTATTAACCTCAAAAACCATAATTTCCACTCATTTTCAGTCTATTCTGAATACCTCACACCTCACAATATTATTTTTAGTCCTAAAATTTGCACCGAGGTCGCTGGATGACTAAGCTAAGCGACCCTAGTGGCCGACACAAACACCTGGCCCATCTAGGAGTGGCACTGCAGTGTCACGCAGGATGGCCCTTCCAAAAAACACTCCCCAAACAGCACATGATGCAAAGAAAAAAAGAGGCGCAATGAGGTAGCTGTGTGAGTAAGATTAGCGACCCTAGTGGCCGACACAAACACCGGGCCCATCTAGGAGTGGCACTGCAGTGTCACGCAGGATGTCCCTTCCAAAAAACCCTCCCCAAACAGCACATGACGCAAAGAAAAATAAAAGAAAAAAGAGGTGCAAGATGGAATTGTCCTTGGGCCCTCCCACCCACCCTTATGTTGTATAAACAGGACATGCACACTTTAACCAACCCATCATTTCAGTGACAGGGTCTGCCACACGACTGTGACTGATATGACGGGTTGGTTTGGACCCCCACCAAAAAAGAAGCAATTAATCTCTCCTTGCACAAACTGGCTCTACAGAGGCAAGATGTCCACCTCATCATCATCCTCCGATATATCACCGTGTACATCCCCCTCCTCACAGATTATCAATTCGTCCCCACTGGAATCCACCATCTCAGCTCCCTGTGTACTTTGTGGAGGCAATTGCTGCTGGTCAATGTCTCCGCGGAGGAATTGATTATAATTCATTTTAATGAACATCATCTTCTCCACATTTTCTGGATGTAACCTCGTACGCCGATTGCTGACAAGGTGAGCGGCGGCACTAAACACTCTTTCGGAGTACACACTTGTGGGAGGGCAACTTAGGTAGAATAAAGCCAGTTTGTGCAAGGGCCTCCAAATTGCCTCTTTTTCCTGCCAGTATAAGTACGGACTGTGTGACGTGCCTACTTGGATGCGGTCACTCATATAATCCTCCACCATTCTTTCAATGTTGAGAGAATCATATGCAGTGACAGTAGACGACATGTCCGTAATCGTTGTCAGGTCCTTCAGTCCGGACCAGATGTCAGCATCAGCAGTCGCTCCAGACTGCCCTGCATCACCGCCAGCGGGTGGGCTCGGAATTCTGAGCCTTTTCCTCGCACCCCCAGTTGCGGGAGAATGTGAAGGAGGAGATGTTGACAGGTCGCGTTCCGCTTGACTTGACAATTTTGTCACCAGCAGGTCTTTGCACCCCAGCAGACTTGTGTCTGCCGGAAAGAGAGATCCAAGGTAGGTTTTAAATCTAGGATCGAGCACGGTGGCCAAAATGTAGTGCTCTGATTTCAACAGATTGACCACCCGTGAATCCTTGTTAAGCGAATTAAGGGCTGCATCCACAAGTCCCACATGCCTAGCGGAATCGCTCCCTTTTAGCTCCTTCTTCAATGCCTCCAGCTTCTTCTGCAAAAGCCTGATGAGGGGAATGACCTGACTCAGGCTGGCAGTGTCTGAACTGACTTCACGTGTGGCAAGTTCAAAGGGCATCAGAACCTTGCACAACGTTGAAATCATTCTCCACTGCACTTGAGACAGGTGCATTCCACCTCCTATATCGTGCTCAATTGTATAGGCTTGAATGGCCTTTTGCTGCTCCTCCAACCTCTGAAGCATATAGAGGGTTGAATTCCACCTCGTTACCACTTCTTGCTTCAGATGATGGCAGGGCAGGTTCAGTAGTTTTTGGTGGTGCTCCAGTCTTCTGTACGTGGTGCCTGTACGCCGAAAGTGTCCCGCAATTCTTCTGGCCACCGACAGCATCTCTTGCACGCCCCTGTCGTTTTTTAAAAAATTCTGCACCACCAAATTCAAGGTATGTGCAAAACATGGGACGTGCTGGAATTTGCCCATATTTAATGCACACACAATATTGCTGGCGTTGTCCGATGCCACAAATCCACAGGAGAGTCCAATTGGGGTAAGCCATTCTGCGATGATCTTCCTCAGTTGCCGTAAGAGGTTTTCAGCTGTGTGCGTATTCTGGAAAGCGGTGATACAAAGCGTAGCCTGCCTAGGAAAGAGCTGGCGTTTGCGAGATGCTGCTACTGGTGCCGCCGCTGCTGTTCTTGCGGCGGGAGTCCATACATCTACCCAGTGGGCTGTCACAGTCATATAGTCCTGACCCTGCCCTGCTCCACTTGTCCACATGTCCGTGGTTAAGTGGACATTGGGTACAACTGCATTTTTTAGGACACTGGTGAGTCTTTTTCTGACGTCCGTGTACATTCTCGGTATCGCCTGCCTACAGAAGTGGAACCTAGATGGTATTTGGTAATGGGGGCACACTGCCTCAAGAAATTGTCTAGTTCCCTGTGAACTAACGGCGGATACCGGACGCACGTCTAACACCAACATAGTTGTCAAGGACTCAGTTATCCGCTTTGCAACAGGATGACTGCTGTGATATTTCATCTTCCTCGCAAAGGACTGTTGGACAGTCAATTGCTTACTGGAAGTAGTACAAGTGGGCTTACGACTTCCCCTCTGGGATGACCATCGACTCCCAGCAGCAACAACAGCAGCGCCAGCAGCAGTAGGCGTTACACGCAAGGATGCATCGGAGGAATCCCAGGCAGGAGAGGACTCGTCAGAATTGCCAGTGACATGGCCTGCAGGACTATTGGCATTCCTGGGGAAGGAGGAAATTGACACTGAGGGAGTTGGTGGGGTGGTTTGCGTGAGCTTGGTTACAAGAGGAAGGGATTTACTGGTCAGTGGACTGCTTCCGCTGTCGGCCCAAGTTTTTGAACTTGTCACTGACTTATTATGAATGCGCTGCAGGTGACGTATAAGGGAGGATGTTCCGAGGTGGTTAACGTCCTTACCCCTACTTATTACAGCTTGACAAAGGGAACACACGGCTTGACACCTGTTGTCCGCATTTCTGGTGAAATACTTCCACACCGAAGAGCTGATTTTTTTGGTATTTTCACCAGGCATGTCAACGGCCCTATTCCTCCCACGGACAACAGGTGTCTCCCCGGGTGCCTGACTTAAACAAACCACCTCACCATCAGAATCCTCCTGGTCAATTTCCTCCCCAGCGCCAGCAACACCCATATCCTCCTCATCCTGGTGTACTTCAACACTGACATCTTCAATCTGACTATCAGGAACTGGACTGCGGGTGCTCCTTCCAGCACTTGCAGGGGGCGTGCAAATGGTGGAAGGCGCATGCTCTTCACGTCCAGTGTTGGGAAGGTCAGGCATCGCAACCGACACAATTGGACTCTCCTTGTGGATTTGGGATTTCGAAGAACGCACAGTTCTTTGCGGTGCTACTGCTTTTGCCAGCTTGAGTCTTTTCATTTTTCTAACGAGAGGCTGAGTGCCTCCGTCCTCATGTGAAGCTGAACCACTAGCCATGAACATAGGCCAGGGCCTCAGCCGTTCCTTGCCACTCCGTGTGGTAAATGGCATATTGGCAAGTTTACGCTTCTCCTCCGACAATTTTATTTTAGGTTTTGGAGTCCTTTTTTTACTGATATTTGGTGTTTTGGATTTGACATGCTCTGTACTATGACATTGGGCATCGGCCTTGGCAGACGACGTTGCTGGCATTTCATCGTCTCGGCCATGACTAGTGGCAGCAGCTTCAGCACGAGGTGGAAGTGGATCTTGATCTTTCCCTAATTTTGGAACCTCAACATTTTTGTTCTCCATATTTTAATAGGCACAACTAAAAGGCACCTCAGGTAAACAATGGAGATGGATGGATACTAGTATACAATTATGGATGGACTGCCGAGTGCCGACACAGAGGTAGCTACAGCCGTGGACTACCGTACTGTACTGTGTCTGCTGCTAATATAGACTGGTTGATAAAGAGATGTAGTAGTAGTATGTATGTATAAAGAAGAAAGAAAAAAAAACCACGGGTAGGTGGTATACAATTATGGACGGACTGTCGAGTGCCGACACAGAGGTAGCTACAGCCGTGGACTACCGTACTGTACTGTGTCTGCTGCTAATATAGACTGGTTGATAAAGAGATGTAGTAGTAGTATGTATGTATAAAGAAGAAAGAAAAAAAAACCACGGGTAGGTGGTATACAATTATGGACGGACTGCCCAGTGCCGACACAGAGGTAGCTACAGCCGTGGACTACCGTACTGTACTGTGTCTGCTGCTAATATAGACTGGTTGATAAAGAGATGAAGTAGTAGTATGTATGTATAAAGAAGAAAGAAAAAAAAACCACGGGTAGGTGGTATACAATTATGGACGGACTGCCGAGTGCCGACACAGAGGTAGCTACAGCCGTGGACTACCGTACTGTACTGTGTCTGCTGCTAATATAGACTGGTTGATAAAGAGATGTAGTAGTAGTATGTATGTATAAAGAAGAAAGAAAAAAAAACCACGGGTAGGTGGTATACAATTATGGACGGACTGCCGAGTGCCGACACAGAGGTAGCTACAGCCGTGGACTACCGTACTGTACTGTGTCTGCTGCTAATATAGACTGGTTGATAAAGAGATGTAGTAGTAGTATGTATGTATAAAGAAGAAAGAAAAAAAAACCACGGGTAGGTGGTATACAATTATGGACGGACTGCCGAGTGCCGACACAGAGGTAGCTACAGCCGTGGACTACCATACTGTACTGTGTCTGCTGCTAATATAGACTGGTTGATAAAGAGATGTAGTAGTAGTATGTATGTATAAAGAAGAAAGAAAAAAAAAACCACGGGTAGGTGGCATACAATTATGGACGGACTGCCCAGTGCCGACACAGAGGTAGCTACAGCCGTGGACTACCGTACTGTACTGTGTCTGCTGCTAATATAGACTGGTTGATAAAGAGATGTAGTAGTAGTATGTATGTATAAAGAAGAAAGAAAAAAAAAACACGGGTAGGTGGTATACAATTATGGACGGACTGCCGAGTGCCGACACAGAGGTAGCTACAGCCGTGAACTACCGTACTGTGTCTGCTGCGACTGGATGATAAATAATGATATAAAAAATATATATATATCACTACTGCAGCCGGACAGGTATATATTATATAATGACGGACCTGCTGGACACTGTCTGTCAGCAGAATGAGTTTTTTATAGAATAAAAAAAAAAACACCACACAAGTGAAGTCACACGACGAGTGTTTAACTTTTTCAGGCAATCACAATATAGTATACTATACTACTAACTATACTGGTGGTCAGTGTGGTCAGGTCACTGGTCAGTCACACTGGCAGTGGCACTCCTGCAGCAAAAGTGTGCACTGTTTAATTTTAATAATAATATGTACTCCTGGCTCCTGCTATAACCTATAACTGGCACTGCAGTGCTCCCCAGTCTCCCCCACAATTATAAGATGTGTGAGCTGAGCACAGTCAGATATATACATAGATGATGCAGCACACTGGGCTGAGCAGTGCACACAGATATGGTATGTGACTGAGTCACTGTGTATCGTTTTTTTCAGGCAGAGAACGGATATATTAAATAAAACTGCACTGTCTGGTGGTCACTGTGGTCAGTCACTAGTAAACTCTGCACTCTCTACAGTTCTACAGTACTCCTAAGCTCCAGTAAATCAGGTCAATCTCTCTCTCTCTCTCTCTCTTCTAATCTAAATGGAGAGGACGCCAGCCACATCCTCTCCCTATCAATCTCAATGCACGTGTGAAAATGGCGGCGACGCGCGGCTCCTTATATAGAATCCGAGTCTCGCGAGAATCCGACAGCGTCATGATGACGTTCGGGCGCGCTCGGGTTAACCGAGCAAGGCGGGAAGATCCGAGTCGCTCGGACCCGTGAAAAAAAACATGAAGTTCGTGCGGGTTCGGATTCAGAGAAACCGAACCCGCTCATCTCTACTATTGGCACAATGTTTTGTGCACATAAGAGTCCAAAATAGAGATTTTTGGTTTAAATGAGAATCATTATATTTGGAGAAAGGAGAACACTGGATTCCAGCATTAAACCTCATACCATCTGTTAAAGAATAATCTCATGAGCGGCATCTCAAGAGAATGTGGGTTATGCAGCAAGACAACTACCCAAAGCACACTCGTCATTTTAGATTAAAGAATGGTCAAAGAAGAAGAAATTTTAAGTTTTTTAATGACCAAGTCAACGTTCCGACCTTAATCCAATCCAATCGAAATGTTCTGGAAGCACCTGAAGCAAGCAGTTCATAGGAGGAAACCCACCAAAATAAGAGTTGAAGCTGTTTTGTACAGTGGAATCGGGCATTATTCCTCCAAGCCGATGTTCAGGACTAATCAACAATTACTGGAAATGTATAAATCCAGTTATTGCTGCACAAGGGGGTTATACCAAATACTGAAAGCAAAGGTTCATATACTGTTGCATCCCACAGATATGTGATTTTGGATCATTTTCTACAATAAAAAAAATAAGCATATCTAATTATTTTGTCTCATTTGTTTAATTTAGTTTTCTTTATGTACTTTTGAACATCTGAGGTAGTGTTAGGCTAAATGCCAGCAGAAATATAGAAAATTCTGAAGGGTTCACAAACTTTCAAGCACCACTGTAAATCATTGGCGCTTTAAACACACGGGCACACTCGCTGGAATTCCGCACAGTCTGTTATTACATAATGATACAAATCCATACTTTGTGTAATTATTATTATTATTATTATCATCATCCTTTCTTAATATGGCGCCACATGGTATCCATAGCGCCCAATTACATAAACAATTAAGCAAAACAAGAAAAAACTGACTTACAGTTCAAGACAATATATATATATATATATATATATATATTATAGAACAAGGAAGGAGAAAATGACCAGATACTACGGTCCAGAATATCAGGTTTGTAAAAAAAAAACACTTATCTCACCTGCAGCTGTCAATAAGGGGATACTCTCCCCAAAAATAGGAAACAGAAATATAAAGCACAAGATAGGGCATATGAGATTTTGCTTTATTTTTAACCAATATTTAAAAAAAACAATAAAACCTACACCAATAGTATATAAAAAAGAACCGGCCGGTATCAATATAAGTATACATCCAAGTAATTAAATTAATCAAGCATACATACAATTAAGTGTTATTCTATGGTACAACTGAACACAATATATTAGACATGCTATTGTTTGTGCATGCAATTCCCCTTTAAATCTGGAGACTTAAGGGATCTATGCATGAAGCAGTGAAAAGTGTGGAGTAGTGAGCCAGTGGAGAACTTGCCCATGGCAACCAATCAGCTGCTCTGTATAATTTTATAGTATGCAAATTATAAATGTTAATTCAATACTGATTGGTTGCCATGGGCAACTTCTCCACGGACTCACTTTTGCACACTTTTCACTACTTCATGAATAGACCCAGTGGTGGGATTCAAATAAATTAACAACCGGTTCTATGTCCTAATGACCATTTTAAGTATACAGAAAGGTAGTTTAATAATTCATGCATTTAATACTCAAATAACACCCATTATGCGTTATGCCACACACTGTAATGCCAATTACATATTATGATACACACAGTTATGGTCCTGACACCATTTTATGCCCACACACAATAATGCCACTTACATTGCCTGGGGTCTCCTATGCGTTGCCAGGGGTTTCATGCATGTTGCTAGGGGTCTCCTGTGCGTTGCCAGGGGTTTCATGCATGTTGCTAGGGTTCTCCTGTGCGTTGCCAGGGGTTTCATGCATGTTGCTAGGGGTCTCCTGTGCGTTGCCAGGGGTTTCCTGCGTGTTGCCAGGTATCTCCTGGCCGCTGCCCCAGTAAAGTTGAGAAGGGTGGGTGCGGACTTCAGTGGTTACTGCTAGCCCCCGCAGTAGATTGAGACGCGCTGGGGGCTGCGGAAGCGCTTCTGTACCATAGCAGTCACAGCAGTGTAAAAAAAACACCCTCTTAAAATGCCCGCCGCCGAGGAGACAGGTGCTAGAGGTCAAATGTGACCTAGCATCTGTCTCCTCCTTGGCGGCGGCCATTTTTGGTTGTTTTTTTTTACATTGCTATGGTACAGAAGCACTTCCGCAGCCCCCAGCGTGTCTCAATCTACTGCGGGGGCAGCGGCGGCTAGCGCTACTGGGGCAGCGGCGGATTCCATGGGTGCTCCTCGCGGTCCATGGTTGCTCGGGCCCGGGAGCACCCACGCAATTAGCAACCGGTTCTAAGTACCTAACTTTAGGTACCTAACTTTAGGTATCGGTTCTGAAGAACCGGTGCGAACCGGCTGAATCCCACCACTGAATAGACCCCTTAAACTGTGGTTAACAGTCTAATGAATAGACATGCTTCAAGTTGTTAATAGACAAATGCTGGAAGTGGTTAGTATGTTAATAGTTAATACGCAACTGTTTAGGCAGTCAAATCCACTTGAAGATAGTAGTTATTAGTCATGAATAGCTGTGGTAATGATTACGCTGAGACTTTTACTTTGCAGTGAGCAGGGCCGGTGCTAGGGTGTTCGGCGCCCTCCTGCAACCTATTAATTTTGCTTCTTTCTACAAATACAAATGTGACCGATCTCATCCTCAGAGCTGTAACTAGACATTTTGGTGCCCCCCCTCAAGATCCATAAATATACGGTCATAAAAAAAATTAACTAAAATATAGGGGCGTAAAATAATTATGATGCACAGTAGTCTCCATTATTCAAAATTACACCACACAATAGTACCACTTATATACATTATGCCAGGTGGTGCCCCTTATATACATTACGCCAGATACTGCCCCCTTTTACATATTGCACCAGGTAGAGCCAGTCACACATTGGGGGTAATTCCAAGTTGATTGCAGCAGGAAATTTTTTTAGCAGTTGTACAAAACCATGTGCACTGCAGGGGGGGCAGATATAACATTTGCAGAGAGAGTTAGATTTGGGTGGGTTATTTTGTTTCTGTGCAGGGTAAATACTGGCTGCTTTATTTTTACACTGCAATTTAGATTGCAGATTGAACACACCACACCCAAATCTATCTCTCTCTGCACATGTTATATCTGCCTCCCCTGCAGTGCACATGGTTTCTCTAACGTCCTAGTGGATGCTGGGGACTCCGTAAGGATCATGGGGAATAGACGGGCTCCGCAGGAGACATGGGCACTTTAAGAAAGAATTTAGATTCTGGTGTGCTCTGGCTCCTCCCTCTATGACCCTCCTCCAGACCTCAGTTTGAATCTGTGCCCGGACAAGCTGGGTGCTGTTCAGTGAGCTCTCCTGAGCTTGCTGTAAGAAAGTATCTTGTTAGGTTTTTTATTTTCAGGGAGCTCTGCTGGCAACAGACTCCCTGCATCGTGGGACTGAGGGGAGAGAAGCAGCCCTACTCTCTGCAGATAGGTCCTGCTTCTTAGGCTACTGGACACCATTAGCTCCAGAGGGATCGTACACAGGATCTCACCCTCGTCGTCCGATCCCGGAGCCGCGCCGCCGTCCCCCTCGCAGAGCCGGAAGACAGAAGTCTTCACTGAGGTAGCGCACAGCACTGCAGCTGTGCGCCATTGCTCCCACAGTACACCCACATACTCCGGTCACTGTAAGGGTGCAGGGCGCAGGGGGGGGTGGGGGGGGGCGCCCTGGGCAGCGATTAGAGACCTCTTTGGCAAAAGTTTGCATATATACAGTTGGGCACTGTATATATGTATGAGCCCCCGCCAAAAATTGGGGCTTCTTCCTCAGCACTCACCAGCGCCATTTTTTCTCCACAGCTCCGCTGAGAGGAAGCTCCCCAGGCTCTCCCCTGCAGATACACGGTAGAAGAGGGTAAAAAGAGAGGGGGGGCACATAATTTGGCGCAAAAAAGCAATATAACAGCGGCTACTGGGTTAACATTAAGTTACTGTGTTATTCCTGGGTTATATAGCGCTGGGGTGTGTGCTGGCATACTCTCTCTCTCTCCAAAGGGCCTTGTGGGGGAACTGTCTTCAAAAAGAGCATTCCCTGTGTGTGTGGTGTGTCGGTACGCTTGTGTCGACATGTTTGACGAGGAAGGCTATGTGGAAACAGAGCGGGAGGAAATGAATGTGGTGTCTCCGCCGACGGCGCCTGATTGGATGGATATGTGGAAGGTTTTAAATGATAATGTTAATACCTTGCATAAAAGGTTGGATAAAGCTTAAACCTTAGGACAGTCAGGGTCTCAGCCCATGCCTGATCCTATGTCGCAGAGGCCGTCAGGGTCTCAGAAGCGCCCACTATCCCAAATTGTTGACACAGATACCGACATGGATTCTAGAGATGAGCGGGTTCGGTTTCTCTGAATCCGAACCCGCACGAACTTCATGTTTTTTTTCACGGGTCCGAGCGACTCGGATCTTCCCGCCTTGCTCGGTTAACCCGAGCGCGCCCGAACGTCATCATGACGCTGTCGGATTCTCGCGAGACTCGGATTCTATATAAGGAGCCGCGCGTCGCCGCCATTTTCACACGTGCATTGAGATTGATAGGGAGAGGACGTGGCTGGCGTCCTCTCCATTTAGATTAGGAGAGAGAGAGAGAGATTGACCTGAGGCTGATACTGTAGAAGAGAGTGCAGAGTTTAGTGACTGACCACAGTGACCACCAGCAGTGCAGTTGTTTTATTTAATATATCCGTTCTCTGCCTGAAAAAAACGGTACACACAGTGACTCAGTCACATACCATATCTGTGTGCACTGCTCAGCCCAGTGTGCTGCATGCCTGCATCATCTATGTATATATTATATATCTGACTGTGCTCAGCTCACACAGCTTATAATTGTGGGGGAGACTGGGGAGCACTGCAGTGCCAGTTATAGGTTATAGCAGGAGCCAGGAGTACAAGACAGTCACATACCATATCTGTGTGCACTGCTCAGCCCAGTGTGCTGCATCATCTATGTATATATTATATATCTGACTGTGCTCAGCTCACACAGCTTATAATTGTGGGGGAGACTCGGGAGCACTGCAGTGCCAGTTATAGGTTATAGCAGGAGCCAGGAGTACATATTATATTAAAATTAAACAGTGCACACTTTTGCTGCAGGAGTGCCACTGCCAGTGTGACTGACCAGTGACCTGACCACACTGACCACCAGTATAGTTAGTAGTATACTATATTGTGATTGCCTGAAAAAGTTAAACACTCGTCGTGTGACTTCACTTGTGTGGTGTTTTTTTTTTATTCTATAAAAAACTCATTCTGCTGACAGACAGTGTCCAGCAGGTCCGTCATTATATAATATATATACCTGTCCGGCTGCAGTGGTGATATATATATATTTTTTATATCATTATTTATCATCCAGTCGCAGCAGACACAGTACGGTAGTTCACGGCTGTAGCTACCTCTGTGTCGGCACTCGGCAGTCCATCCATAATTGTATACCACCTACCCGTGGTTTTTTTTTCTTTCTTCTTTATACATACATACTACTACATCTCTTTATCAACCAGTCTATATTAGCAGCAGACACAGTACAGTACGGTAGTTCACGGCTGTGGCTACCTCTGTGTCGGCACTCGGCAGTCCGTCCATAATTGTATACCACCTAACCGTGGTTTTTTTTTCTTTCTTCTTTATACATACATACTACGACATCTCTTTATCAACCAGTCTATATTAGCAGCAGACACAGTACAGTACGGTAGTTCACGGCTGTGGCTACCTCTGTGTCGGCACTCGGCAGTCCGTCCATAATTGTATACCACCTACCCGTGGTTTTTTTTCTTTCTTCTTCATACATACATACTACGACATCTCTTTATCAACCAGTCTATATTAGCAGCAGACACAGTACAGTACGGTAGTTCACGGCTGTGGCTACCTCTGTGTCGGCACTCGGCAGTCCGTCCATAATTGTATACCACCTAACCGTGGTTTTTTTTTCTTTCTTCTTTATACATACATACTACGACATCTCTTTATCAACCAGTCTATATTAGCAGCAGACACAGTACAGTACGGTAGTTCACGGCTGTGGCTACCTCTGTGTCGGCACTCGGCAGTCCGTCCATAATTGTATACCACCTACCCGTGGTTTTTTTTTCTTTCTTCTTTATACATACATACTACTACATCTCTTTATCAACCAGTCTATATTAGCAGCAGACACAGTACAGTACGGTAGTTCACGGCTGTGGCTACCTCTGTGTCGGCACTCGGCAGTCCGTCCATAATTGTATACCACCTAACCGTGGTTTTTTTTTCTTTCTTCTTTATACATACATACTACGACATCTCTTTATCAACCAGTCTATATTAGCAGCAGACACAGTACAGTACGGTAGTTCACGGCTGTGGCTACCTCTGTGTCGGCACTCGGCAGTCCGTCCATAATTGTATACCACCTACCCGTGGTTTTTTTTTCTTTCTTCTTCATACATACATACTACGACATCTCTTTATCAACCAGTCTATATTAGCAGCAGACACAGTACAGTACGGTAGTTCACGGCTGTGGCTACCTCTGTGTCGGCACTCGGCAGTCCGTCCATAATTGTATACCACCTAACCGTGGTTTTTTTTTCTTTCTTCTTCATACATACATACTACGACATCTCTTTATCAACCAGTCTATATTAGCAGCAGACACAGTACAGTACGGTAGTTCACGGCTGTGGCTACCTCTGTGTCGGCACTCGGCAGTCCGTCCATAATTGTATACTAGTATCCATCCATCTCCATTGTTTACCTGAGGTGCCTTTTAGTTGTGCCTATTAAAATATGGAGAACAAAAATGTTGAGGTTCCAAAATTAGGGAAAGATCAAGATCCACTTCCACCTCGTGCTGAAGCTGCTGCCACTAGTCATGGCCGAGACGATGAAATGCCAGCAATGTCGTCTGCCAAGGCCGATGCCCAATGTCATAGTACAGAGCATGTCAAATCCAAAACACCAAATATCAGTAAAAAAAGGACTCCAAAACCTAAAATAAAATTGTCGGAGGAGAAGCGTAAACTTGCCAATATGCCATTTACCACACGGAGTGGCAAGGAACGGCTGAGGCCCTGGCCTATGTTCATGGCTAGTGGTTCAGCTTCACATGAGGATGGAAGCACTCAGCCTCTCGCTAGAAAAATGAAAAGACTCAAGCTGGCAAAAGCACAGCAAAGAACTGTGCATTCTTCGAAATCCCAAATCCAAAAGGAGAGTCCAATTGTGTCGGTTGCGATGCCTGACCTTCCCAACACTGGACGTGAAGAGCATGCGCCTTCCACCATTTGCACGCCCCCTGCAAGTGCTGGAAGGAGCACCCGCAGTCCAGTTCCTGATAGTCAGATTGAAGATGTCAGTGTTGAAGTACACCAGGATGAGGAGGATATGGGTGTTGCTGGCGCTGGGGAGGAAATTGACCAGGAGGATTCTGATGGTGAGGTGGTTTGTTTAAGTCAGGCACCCGGGGAGACACCTGTTGTCGGTGGGAGGAATATGGCCGTTGACATGCCAGGTGAAAATACCAAAAAAATCAGCTCTTCGGTGTGGAGGTATTTCAACAGAAATGCGGACAACAGGTGTCAAGCCGTGTGTTCCCTTTGTCAAGCTGTAATAAGTAGGGGTAAGGACGTTAACCACCTCGGAACATCCTCCCTTATACGTCACCTGCAGCGCATTCATAATAAGACAGTGACAAGTTCAAAAACTTTGGGTGACAGCGGAAGCAGTCCACTGACCAGTAAATCCCTTCCTCTTGTAACCAAGCTCACGCAAACCACCCCACCAACTCCCTCAGTGTCAATTTCCTCCTTCCCCAGGAATGCCAATAGTCCTGCAGGCCATGTCACTGGCAATTCTGATGATTCCTCTCCTGCCTGGGATTCCTCCGATGCATCCTTGCGTGTAACGCCTACTGCTGCTGGCGCTGCTGTTGTTGCTGCTGGGAGTCGATGGTCATCCCAGAGGGGAAGTCGTAAGCCCACTTGTACTACTTCCAGTAAGCAATTGACTGTTCAACAGTCCTTTGCGAGGAAGATGAAATATCACAGCAGTCATCCTGCTGCAAAGCGGATAACTGAGGCCTTGACAACTATGTTGGTGTTAGACGTGCGTCCGGTATCCGCCGTTAGTTCACAGGGAACTAGACAATTTATTGAGGCAGTGTGCCCCCGTTACCAAATACCATCTAGGTTCCACTTCTCTAGGCAGGCGATACCGAGAATGTACACGGACGTCAGAAAAAGACTCACCAGTGTCCTAAAAAATGCAGTTGTACCCAATGTCCACTTAACCACGGACATGTGGACAAGTGGAGCAGGGCAGGGTCAGGACTATATGACTGTGACAGCCCACTGGGTAGATGTATGGACTCCCGCCGCAAGAACAGCAGCGGCGGCACCAGTAGCAGCATCTTGCAAACGCCAACTCTTTCCTAGGCAGGCTACGCTTTGTATCACCGGTTTCCAGAATACGCACACAGCTGAAAACCTCTTACGGCAACTGAGGAAGATCATCGCGGAATGGCTTACCCCAATTGGACTCTCCTGTGGATTTGTGGCATCGGACAACGCCAGCAATATTGTGTGTGCATTAAATATGGGCAAATTCCAGCACGTCCCATGTTTTGCACATACCTTGAATTTGGTGGTGCAGAATAATTTAAAAAACGACAGGGGCGTGCAAGAGATGCTGTCGGTGGCCAGAAAAATTGCGGGACACTTTCGGCGTACAGGCACCACGTACAGAAGACTGGAGCACCACCAAAAACTACTGAACCTGCCCTGCCATCATCTGAAGCAAGAAGTGGTAACGAGGTGGAATTCAACCCTCTATATGCTTCAGAGGTTGGAGGAGCAGCAAAAGGCCATTCAAGCCTATACAATTGAGCACGATATAGGAGGTGGAATGCACCTGTCTCAAGCGCAGTGGAGAATGATTTCAACGTTGTGCAAGGTTCTGATGCCCTTTGAACTTGCCACACGTGAAGTCAGTTCAGACACTGCCAGCCTGAGTCAGGTCATTCCCCTCATCAGGCTTTTGCAGAAGAAGCTGGAGACATTGAAGGAGGAGCTAACACGGAGCGATTCCGCTAGGCATGTGGGACTTGTGGATGGAGCCCTTAATTCGCTTAACAAGGATTCACGGGTGGTCAATCTGTTGAAATCAGAGCACTACATTTTGGCCACCGTGCTCGATCCTAGATTTAAAGCCTACCTTGGATCTCTCTTTCCGGCAGACACAAGTCTGCTGGGGTTGAAAGACCTGCTGGTGAGAAAATTGTCAAGTCAAGCGGAACGCGACCTGTCAACATCTCCTCCTTCACATTCTCCCGCAACTGGGGGTGCGAGGAAAAGGCTCAGAATTCCGAGCCCACCCGCTGGCGGTGATGCAGGGCAGTCTGGAGCGACTGCTGATGCTGACATCTGGTCCGGACTGAAGGACCTGACAACGATTACGGACATGTCGTCTACTGTCACTGCATATGATTCTCTCACCATTGAAAGAATGGTGGAGGATTATATGAGTGACCGCATCCAAGTAGGCACGTCACACAGTCCATACTTATACTGGCAGGAAAAAGAGGCAATTTGGAGGCCTTTGCACAAACTGGCTTTATTCTACCTAAGTTGCCCTCCCACAAGTGTGTACTCCGAAAGAGTGTTTAGTGCCGCCGCTCACCTTGTCAGCAATCGGCGTACGAGGTTACATCCAGAAAATGTGGAGAAGATGATGTTCATTAAAATGAATTATAATCAATTCCTCCGCGGAGACATTGACCAGCAGCAATTGCCTCCACAAAGTACACAGGGAGCTGAGATGGTGGATTCCAGTGGGGACGAATTGATAATCTGTGAGGAGGGGGATGTACACGGTGATATATCGGAGGGTGATGATGAGGTGGACATCTTGCCTCTGTAGAGCCAGTTTGTGCAAGGAGAGATTAATTGCTTCTTTTTGGGGGGGGGTCCAAACCAACCCGTCATATCAGTCACAGTCGTGTGGCAGACCCTGTCACTGAAATGATGGGTTGGTTAAAGTGTGCATGTCCTGTTTTGTTTATACAACATAAAGGTGGGTGGGAGGGCCCAAGGACAATTCCATCTTGCACCTCTTTTTTCTTTTATTTTTCTTTGCGTCATGTGCTGTTTGGGGAGGGTTTTTTGGAAGGGACATCCTGCGTGACACTGCAGTGCCACTCCTAAATGGGCCCGGTGTTTGTGTCGGCCACTAGGGTCGCTAATCTTACTCACACAGTCAGCTACCTCATTGCGCCTCTTTTTTTCTTTGCGTCATGTGCTGATTGGGGAGGGTTTTTTGGAAGGGACATCCTGCGTGACACTGCAGTGCCACTCCTAAATGGGCCCGGTGTTTGTGTCGGCCACTAGGGTCGCTTATCTTACTCACACAGTCAGCTACCTCATTGCGCCTCTTTTTTTCTTTGCGTCATGTGCTGATTGGGGAGGGTTTTTTGGAAGGGACATCCTGCGTGACACTGCAGTGCCACTCCTAAATGGGCCCGGTGTTTGTGTCGGCCACTAGGGTCGCTAATCTTACTCACACAGTCAGCTACCTCATTGCGCCTCTTTTTTTCTTTGCGTCATGTGCTGATTGGGGAGGGTTTTTTGGAAGGGACATCCTGCGTGACACTGCAGTGCCACTCCTAGATGGGCCAGGTGTTTGTGTCGGCCACTAGTGTCGCTTAGCTTAGTCATCCAGCGACCTTGGTGCAAATTTTAGGACTAAAAATAATATTGTGAGGTGTGAGGTATTCAGAATAGACTGAAAATGAGTGGAAATTATGGTTTTTGAGGTTAATAATAATATGGGATCAAAATGACCCCCAAATTCTATGATTTAAGCTGTTTTTTAGTGTTTTTTTAAAAAAACACCCGAATCCAAAACACACCCGAATCCGACAAAAAAAATTCGGTGAGGTTTTGCCAAAACGCGGTCGAACCCAAAACACGGCCGCGGAACCGAACCCAAAACCAAAACACAAAACCCGAAAAATTTCAGGCGCTCATCTCTAATGACTCCAGTGTCGATTACGATGATGCAAAGTTACAGCCTAAATTGGCTAAATCCATCCGTTATGTGATTATAGCAATTAAGGATGTGTTGCACATCACAGAGGAAACCCCAGTGGCCGTTAGTCACCTTACACCTCATAGTAGTGTCCCTCAGTCACATTACACTGCACAGTAGAGTCCATTAGTCACATTACACTGTACAGTAGTATACAATTCAAAATATGGGGTGGTATCTGTCTATGTACAGGGCGCAAAAATTATTTATTGCATGGAATACATCCCTTTTGTTATCGAGGAGACGATGTATCCTTCGTATGGCAACTTTGGGGTTTCTCTGATTTGTTCTTCCTTCTCTCGTAGAACCATACGGTGATCCCGTTACTTTGGCATTTGTAGTGGACGGGCTGCATTGCGCCACACGGGAGAACGGTTCAGAAAAAATCCTTCTCTACTGTACAGTAGTGTCAGTTAGTCCCATTACACCTCATAGTAGTGTCCGTCAGTCACATTACACTGCACAGTAGTGTCCACTAGTCACATTACATCGCACAGTAGTGTCCGTTAGTCACATTACACCGCACAGTAGTGTCCGTTAGTCACATTACACCGCACAGTAGTGTCCGTTAGTCACATTACACCGCACAGTAGTGTCCGTTAGTCACATTACACCGCACAGTAGTGTCCGTTAGTCACATTACACTGCACAGTAGTGTCCGGCTGGGCGGCCTTGAGCATGTGCAGAGGTGAACGCAGATCCGGCTGCGTATGCAGCGATCTGCGTTCATCTCTGAATAACCCCCTGTGCCAGGTACAGCCTTTATTCCCTGCACAGTGCAGCCCCGGTACCTGCAGGAGGTCCCGGCTCGGGCGCTGCTCCAACTCTCCCTTCTTCTCCGGTTTCTCACAGGCTCCGCTACTCCAGTGGCTCTGTAGGATGTTGTCAGTGACCCCGAGAGGGGGAGGGAGCGGGTACTAATTACTTGGGCCTAGGATTGATGGAGGGTCCCTGGTCCCCTGCACTCTCAACCCCCTCACACCTTACTGGGCAGCAGCAGCAGCTCTCATCTTGGCAGCACAGCACATGGGGTGTAGTATGTGTTGCTGGCGGTCGGGCTCCCGGCGACCAGCATGCATACCGGTGCCAGAATCCCGACCACCGGCATACCGACAGCCGGTCGAGCGCAAATGAGCCCCTTGCGGGCACGGTGGCACACGATTCTCCCTCCAGGGGGGTTGTGGACCCCAAGAGGGAGAAAAGATGTCGGTATGCCGGAGGTTGGGATTCTGGCGACGGTATGCTGGTCGTCGGGAGCCCGGCCGCCGGCAAACAGAAGACCACCCCAGCACATGTTGCAGTGTGCTGTGCTGCAGTGGGGCAGAGAGGCTGCTGCTATTGTTATTGTTCCTGTATGGGTGGGTGGGGGGATTGTGATCACAGTGATCACACTCCCCCCTCGAATTGACCCTGGCTGAGGGCTGGGGGCTCAGGGATCACGGACACCTACCCTGCTCTGTACTGCAAAGACTTTTTTTTTTTTTACGATTTTCCCCATAAAGGGGCGTGGTCACGGCTCCCGCGATTAGGCCACGCCCCAACCCTCTAGGCAGCTCTGAATGTCAGCGGCAGCGGGGCTGTGTGTGGGCTGAGGCTACACACTGCGTGCACGCTTTCGGGGGGGGGGGGGGGGGGGGGGCGCGCTGCAAGCTGCCAGAGCTGTTACCTGTCATCCAGTGTGACAGTTGCAGCGGCAGCTGGCAGCAGCAGGATGTAGAGCAGGAAGAGGCTGAGCACCTCTTCAGTTTGGCGCCTCCTTTGCTGAGTGTCTAGCGCCGGCTCTGAGAGATCATTTTTAATCTCCTGATAGTTGATGAGATATGAGAGGGCAAGGCCCCTTTACTTGTAAAATGTATACCACTTTAACACTGCCATATACAGTAGCGCACGCAGGGGGGGTTCTGGTTGCACAGAAACTAGAGATGAGCGGGTTCGGTTTCTTTGAATCCGAACCCGCACGAACTTCACTTTTTTTTCCACGGGTCCGAGCGACTCGGATCTTCCCGCCTTGCTCGGTTAACCCGAGCGCGCCCGAACGTCATCATGACGCTGTCGGATTCTCGCGAGGCTCGGATTCTATCGCGAGACTCGGATTCTATATAAGGAGCCGCGCGTCGCCGCCATTTTCACTCGTGCATTGAGATTGATAGGGAGAGGACGTGTCTGGCGTCCTCTCCATTAGAATAGAGATAGATAGATTAGATAGAGAGAGATTGTGCAGAGTCGCAGACAGAGTTAGTTTACCACAGTCAGTGACCAGTGCAGTTGCTAGTTAACTTTTATTTAATATAATATATCCGTTCACTTCTCTCTGCTATATCCGTTCTCTGCCTGAAAAAAAAAACGATACACAGCACAGTCAGTCACACAGTGTGACTCAGTCTGTGTGCACTCAGCTCAGCCCAGTGTGCTGCACAGTCATCAATGTATAAATTAAAAGCTTATAATTAATTGTGGGGGAGACTGGGGAGCACTGCAGGTTGTTAGCAGGAGCCAGGAGTACAATTATATTAATTAACAGTGCACACTTTTGCTGCAGGAGTGGTGACCAGTGCCTGACCACCAGTATAGTATTGTTGTATACTACTAATATCTCTTTAAATATCAACCAGTCTATATTAGCAGCAGACACAGTACAGTGCGGTAGTTCACGGCTGTGGCTACCTCTGTGTCGGCACACGGCAGGCAGTCCGTCCGACCAGAATTGTATTATTTATTATTATATACCTACCACCTAACCGTGGTTTTTTTTTCATTCTTTATACCGTCATAGTGTCATCCTAATTGTTACGAGTATACTACTATCTCTTTATCAACCAGTGTACAGTGCGGTAGTTCACGGCTGTGGCTACCTCTGTGTCGGCACACGGCAGGCAGTCCGTCCGACCAGAATTGTATTATTTATTATTATATACCTACCACCTAACCGTGGTTTTTTTTTCATTCTTTATACCGTCATAGTGTCATCCTAATTGTTACGAGTATACTACTATCTCTTTATCAACCAGTGTACAGTGCGGTAGTTCACGGCTGTGGCTACCTCTGTGTCGGCACACGGCAGGCAGTCCGTCCGACCAGAATTGTATTATTTATTATTATATACCTACCACCTAACCGTGGTTTTTTTTTCATTCTTTATACCGTCATAGTGTCATCCTAATTGTTACGAGTATACTACTATCTCTTTATCAACCAGTGTACAGTGCGGTAGTTCACGGCTGTGGCTACCTCTGTGTCGGCACACGGCAGGCAGTCCGTCCGACCAGAATTGTATTATTTATTATTATATACCTACCACCTAACCGTGGTTTTTTTTTCATTCTTTATACCGTCATAGTGTCATCCTAATTGTTACGAGTATACTACTATCTCTTTATCAACCAGTGTACAGTGCGGTAGTTCACGGCTGTGGCTACCTCTGTGTCGGCACACGGCAGGCAGTCCGTCCGACCAGAATTGTATTATTTATTATTATATACCTACCACCTAACCGTGGTTTTTTTTTCATTCTTTATACCGTCATAGTGTCATCCTAATTGTTACGAGTATACTACTATCTCTTTATCAACCAGTGTACAGTGCGGTAGTTCACGGCTGTGGCTACCTCTGTGTCGGCACACGGCAGGCAGTCCGTCCGACCAGAATTGTATTATTTATTATTATATACCTACCACCTAACCGTGGTTTTTTTTTCATTCTTTATACCGTCATAGTGTCATCCTAATTGTTACGAGTATACTACTATCTCTTTATCAACCAGTGTACAGTGCGGTAGTTCACGGCTGTGGCTACCTCTGTGTCGGCAGTCGGCAGGCAGTCCGTCCATCCATAATTGTATTATTATTATAATATATACCACCTAACCGTGGTTTTTTTTTCATTCTTTATACCGTCGTCATAGTGTCATACTAGTTGTTACGAGTATACTACTATCTCTTTATCAACCAGTGTACAGTGCGGTAGTTCACGGCTGTGGCTACCTCTGTGTCGGCAGTCGGCAGGCAGTCCGTCCATCCATAATTGTATTATTATTATAATATATACCACCTAACCGTGGTTTTTTTTTCATTCTTTATACCGTCGTCATAGTGTCATACTAGTTGTTACGAGTATACTACTATCTCTTTATCAACCAGTGTACAGTGCGGTAGTTCACGGCTGTGGCTACCTCTGTGTCGGCAGTCGGCAGGCAGTCCGTCCATCCATAATTGTATTATTATTATAATATATACCACCTAACCGTGGTTTTTTTTTCATTCTTTATACCGTCGTCATAGTGTCATACTAGTTGTTACGAGTATACTACTATCTCTTTATCAACCAGTGTACAGTGCGGTAGTTCACGGCTGTGGCTACCTCTGTGTCGGCAGTCGGCAGGCAGTCCGTCCATCCATAATTGTATTATTATTATAATATATACCACCTAACCGTGGTTTTTTTATACCACCTAACCGTGGCAGTCCGTCCATAATTGTATACTAGTATCCAATCCATCCATCTCCATTGTTTACCTGAGGTGCCTTTTAGTTCTGCCTATAAAATATGGAGAACAAAAAAGTTGAGGTTCCAAAATTAGGGAAAGATCAAGATCCACTTCCACCTCGTGCTGAAGCTGCTGCCACTAGTCATGGCCGAGACGATGAAATGCCAGCAACGTCGTCTGCCAAGGCCGATGCCCAATGTCATAGTACAGAGCATGTCAAATCCAAAACACCAAATATCAGAAAAAAAAGGACTCCAAAACCTAAAATAAAATTGTCGGAGGAGAAGCGTAAACTTGCCAATATGCCATTTACCACACGGAGTGGCAAGGAACGGCTGAGGCCCTGGCCTATGTTCATGGCTAGTGGTTCAGCTTCACATGAGGATGGAAGCACTCAGCCTCTCGCTAGAAAACTGAAAAGACTCAAGCTGGCAAAAGCACCGCAAAGAACTGTGCGTTCTTTGAAATCCCAAATCCACAAGGAGAGTCCAATTGTGTCGTTTGCGATGCCTGACCTTCCCAACACTGGACGTGAAGAGCATGCGCCTTCCACTATTTGCATGCCCCCTGCAAGTGCTGGAAGGAGCACCCGCAGTCCAGTTCCTGATAGTCAGATTGAAGATGTCAGTGTTGAAGTACACCAGGATGAGGAGGATATGGGTGTTGCTGGCGCTGGGGAGGAAATTGACCAGGAGGATTCTGATGGTGAGGTGGTTTGTTTAAGTCAGGCACCCGGGGAGACACCTGTTGTCCGTGGGAGGAATATGGCCGTTGACATGCCAGGTGAAAATACCAAAAAAATCAGCTCTTCGGTGTGGAGGTATTTCACCAGAAATGCGGACAACAGGTGTCAAGCCGTGTGTTCCCTTTGTCAAGCTGTAATAAGTAGGGGTAAGGACGTTAACCACCTCGGAACATCCTCCCTTATACGTCACCTGCAGCGCATTCATAATAAGTCAGTGACAAGTTCAAAAACTTTGGGTGACAGCGGAAGCAGTCCACTGACCAGTAAATCCCTTCCTCTTGTAACCAAGCTCACGCAAACCACCCCACCAACTCCCTCAGTGTCAATTTCCTCCTTCCCCAGGAATGCCAATAGTCCTGCAGGCCATGTCACTGGCAAGTCTGACGAGTCCTCTCCTGCCTGGGATTCCTCCGATGCATCCTTGCGTGTAACGCCTACTGCTGCTGGCGCTGCTGTTGTTGCCGCTGGGAGTCGATGGTCATCCCAGAGGGGAAGTCGTAAGCCCACTTGTACTACTTCCAGTAAGCAATTGACTGTTCAACAGTCCTTTGCGAGGAAGATGAAATATCACAGCAGTCATCCTACTGCAAAGCGGATAACTGAGTCCTTGACAACTATGTTGGTGTTAGACGTGCGTCCGGTATCCGCCGTTAGTTCACAGGGAACTAGACAATTTATTGAGGCAGTGTGCCCCCGTTACCAAATACCATCTAGGTTCCACTTCTCTAGGCAGGCGATACCGAGAATGTACACGGACGTCAGAAAAAGACTCACCAGTGTCCTAAAAAATGCAGTTGTACCCAATGTCCACTTAACCACGGACATGTGGACAAGTGGAGCAGGGCAGGGTCAGGACTATATGACTGTGACAGCCCACTGGGTAGATGTATGGACTCCCGCCGCAAGAACAGCAGCGGCGGCACCAGTAGCAGCATCTCGCAAACGCCAACTCTTTCCTAGGCAGGCTACGCTTTGTATCACCGCTTTCCAGAATACGCACACAGCTGAAAACCTCTTACGGCAACTGAGGAAGATCATCGCGGAATGGCTTACCCCAATTGGACTCTCCTGTGGATTTGTGGCATCGGACAACGCCAGCAATATTGTGTGTGCATTAAATATGGGCAAATTCCAGCACGTCCCATGTTTTGCACATACCTTGAATTTGGTGGTGCAGAATTTTTTAAAAAACGACAGGGGCGTGCAAGAGATGCTGTCGGTGGCCAGAAAAATTGCGGGACACTTTCGGCGTACAGGCACCATGTACAGAAGACTGGAGCACCACCAAAAACTACTGAACCTGCCCTGCCATCATCTGAAGCAAGAAGTGGTAACGAGGTGGAATTCAACCCTCTATATGCTTCAGAGGTTGGAGGAGCAGCAAAAGGCCATTCAAGCCTATACAATTGAGCACGATATAGGAGATGGAATGCACCTGTCTCAAGTGCAGTGGAGAATGATTTCAACGTTGTGCAAGGTTCTGATGCCCTTTGAACTTGCCACACGTGAAGTCAGTTCAGACACTGCCAGCCTGAGTCAGGTCATTCCCCTCATCAGGCTTTTGCAGAAGAAGCTGGAGGCATTGAAGAAGGAGCTAACACGGAGCGATTCCGCTAGGCATGTGGGACTTGTGGATGCAGCCCTTAATTCGCTTAACAAGGATTCACGGGTGGTCAATCTGTTGAAATCAGAGCACTACATTTTGGCCACCGTGCTCGATCCTAGATTTAAAGCCTACCTTGGATCTCTCTTTCCGGCAGACACAGGTCTGCTGGGGTTGAAAGACCTGCTGGTGACAAAATTGTCAAGTCAAGCGGAACGCGACCTGTCAACATCTCCTCCTTCACATTCTCCCGCAACTGGGGGTGCGAGGAAAAGGCTCAGAATTCCGAGCCCACCCGCTGGCGGTGATGCAGGGCAGTCTGGAGCGACTGCTGATGCTGACATCTGGTCCGGACTGAAGGACCTGACAACGATTACGGACATGTCGTCTACTGTCACTGCATATGATTCTCTCAACATTGATAGAATGGTGGAGGATTATATGAGTGACCGCATCCAAGTAGGCACGTCACACAGTCCGTACTTATACTGGCAGGAAAAAGAGGCAATTTGGAGGCCCTTGCACAAACTGGCTTTATTCTACCTAAGTTGCCCTCCCACAAGTGTGTACTCCGAAAGAGTGTTTAGTGCCGCCGCTCACCTTGTCAGCAATCGGCGTACGAGGTTACATCCAGAAAATGTGGAGAAGATGATGTTCATTAAAATGAATTATAATCAATTCCTCCGCGGAGACATTGACCAGCAGCAATTGCCTCCACAAAGTACACAGGGAGCTGAGATGGTGGATTCCAGTGGGGACGAATTGATAATCTGTGAGGAGGGGGATGTACACGGTGATATATCGGAGGGTGAAGATGAGGTGGACATCTTGCCTCTGTAGAGCCAGTTTGTGCAAGGAGAGATTAATTGCTTCTTTTTTGGGGGGGGTCCAAACCAACCCGTCATATCAGTCACAGTCGTGTGGCAGACCCTGTCACTGAAATGATGGGTTGGTTAAAGTGTGCATGTCCTGTTTTGTTTATACAACATAAGGGTGGGTGGGAGGGCCCAAGGATAATTCCATCTTGCACCTCTTTTTTCTTTTCTTTTTCTTTGCATCATGTGCTGATTGGGGAGGGTTTTTTGGAAGGGACATCCTGCGTGACACTGCAGTGCCACTCCTAGATGGGCCCGGTGTTTGTGTCGGCCACTAGGGTCGCTAATCTTACTCACACAGCTACCTCATTGCGCCTCTTTTTTTCTTTGCGTCATGTGCTGTTTGGGGAGGGTTTTTTGGAAGGGACATCCTGCGTGACACTGCAGTGCCACTCCTAGATGTGCCCGGTGTTTGTGTCGGCCACTAGGGTCGCTAATCTTACTCACACAGTCAGCTACCTCATTGCGCCTCTTTTTTTCTTTGCGTCATGTGCTGTTTGGGGAGGGTTTTTCGGAAGGGCCATCCTGCGTGACACTGCAGTGCCACTCCTAGATGGGCCCGGTGTTTGTGTCGGCCACTAGGGTCGCTTATCTTACTCACACAGCGACCTCGGTGCAAATTTTAGGACTAAAAATAATATTGTGAGGTGTGATGTGTTCAGAATAGGCTGAAAATGAGTGTAAATTATGTTTTTTGAGGTTAATAATACTTTGGGATCAAAATTACCCCCAAATTCTATGATTTAAGCTGTTTTTTAGGTTTTTTTAAAAAAAACACCCGAATCCAAAACACACCCGAATCCGACAAAAAAAATTCGGTGAGGTTTTGCCAAAACGCGGTCGAACCCAAAACACGGCCGCGGAACCGAACCCAAAACCAAAACACAAAACCCGAAAAATTTCCGGCGCTCATCTCTAACAGAAACCCCCCCCCCCCCGATGGACTGAATTTGCTTTTTAGAGATGGAGACAGCTGTATCTCTGTCTCAAGAAAACCCGCGACCGCAATCGCGATCTCAGCTGCTGCCGCAGGGAGCTCTTGCCAGCAGTCTCCCTACAGCGTCTGTCAGTGAGTGGGAGCTGCTGCTCGTGCATAGCAACTCCATATGTCCTCCTCACTGTGCCGTGGCAGGCAGTGTGTCCTCTGCAGCTTCCGAGTATGTGTGCACTGTGCAGTGCACTGTATTTGTTTTAAAGTGTGTTGTGTTATGTATGTGCAGTCTGTGTTTGTGAATCTTTTCATATGTGTGTGTGTGTGTGTGTGTGTGTGTGTGTGTGTGTGTGTGTGTGTGTGTGTGTGTGTGTGTGTGTGTGTGTGTGTGTGTGTGTGTGTGTGTGTGTGTCATACTTGCCTACCGGACCCTCTCCATGAGGGATAAAATGCTCTGTTCCTGGACTTTCCTGGTAATGTATGATTGCCATCACCTGTGGTGAGCTAGTTAATTGATAAGAAAGGTGTTTCACCACAGGTAATGGCAATCATACATTACCAGGAAAGTGCAGGAACAGAGCATTTTCTCCGTCATGGAGAGGGTCGGGTAGGCAAGTATGGTGTGTGTGTATATATAGAAACCCCCCCACAGTAAATCCTGTGTTTACCCCTGATGATATATAGATATATGTGTGTGTGTGTGTGTGTGTGTGTGTGTGTGTGTGTGTGTGTGTGTGTGTGTGTGTGTGTACATATGTATGTATAATGTGTATATATATATATATATATATATATATATATATGTGTGTCTATACTATACATAGTGTGTGTGTGTGTGTATATATATATATATATATATATATATATATATAGTAGGTAGATGGTACGGCACTCCAAGCGTCTTGAATAATTCAATCTTACACCAGCATGAGGATAGACAACGTTTCAGGGCTTTTATTATAGCCCTTTCGTCAGGTCAGCATGAGAACAAGTGAATAAAACATACCTTTATAGCAGCCATAAATCCCCCAGTGACTGGCGTCTTCCGGAAAGCGGATCACCCACCCGCTCCGGCCGGCGCTCTAACGATGACGTGCACCTAGGCTCCGTCATCATTGTGCTCCCCATCACCACGGAAACGCGATACAATCTATTGAAACACAATCAGAAGCTAAGCAATAATTGTAACATATCATCCAAGATCTAATTTGATTTAACACTGGCTGATAACCATCCTTTTTCTGTTTGACATTGTTTATTAGTTGAACATTTTATTATCGACTAAATTGTGAGGAATATACTAGTAGTATGGCTGAATCAGCAAATACGCAGGACCAGAGTGGTTTTTCCTTTATTCAATATGCAATTGGTGAGTCACATAGTTATTCAGAGGCAGAGGCGGAAGATATCCTATATACTGGGGTTCTAAAGGATCAAATTGAATCCACCTCTACAGTTGACACTTACCATGAATTACTGCGCCTTAAGAGGAAGGAAATTGACTACCTATACCATTGTATTTCACTATCAGAGTATTATCGAGCTAAAAAATCCCCAGAGGCCTACGGGTCCGCAATTCACCAACTATAGGGCGAAATTATCCTATTTTTTGTAAAAAATGGGTAGGATTACTTAACAAATGCTGGATGGACCTCTTGTTGCTCATTATTGAGCAGTCAACAAAAGAGATGAATAATCTAAAAGAAAAAATAGTTGTATTGGAAACAGCACAGAAAGCCATATTGGAAGCTGATAGCACAGTAAATTGGTATGAGAAACTGAATGGACAGATCCAAATCTATAAGAGAGACTTGATTAAATTCAAATCCCAGAAGAGAGTGAAAGTTGATCAAGACTATGAAAATCATAGTGTATATAGATGGTCTGATACAACTAATAGACGCGAGTTTAAACGTCCTTTTTTCAGACGACGCCCACAAAGGCAACGGGATTTGGAGTCCTCTAATGAGTTCACTTCCACAGGGAGTGAATCTGAAAATAAGAATATGGCTACCAGCAGCATTCACCCTTTAGGTGTGGATACTGGGACAAAGGGCCCAGGAGGAGGCGCCAGCATGCGTTCACGAGGAGAGGACAGCAATGCCAAAGGCAGAGGAAGAGTGGGCAGACCACCCAAGAACAAGCCACAGTAGTTGTTAACCTGTCTGACTACGAGTTGTCCTCCACTGAAACTAAAGTTTTGTCAAAGGGACTTTCAGTTGTACCTACGGGCCACTGGGATTCTCTTCAGTGGCAGGTTGAAAAATCTAAACTACATAGATCCTTGAAACTCAAGGAATATTTTTTGAAAAATTCTCCGGTATCTGTACCTACTATATCTGAGATCCCGACGAAGGTGCAGAAAATACTGCCAAAGTCTACATTCGATCCATTGTCATCTAACGCATCAGTACGCACCTTTATGCGTTTGTTGGATAAACAAACAGATGAATTTTTGTAAAATATTCCCATAGTCCGTAACAACTTGACAAAGCTGGAAACACAAGCCTTAAAACATCTGTCAGCACAGTCACATATTATATTTAGACCTGCTGATAAGGGGGGAGCACTGGTGATTCAAAATCTGGAGCAATATAAATTGGAAATTGAACGTCAACTTGCAGACCAAGTAACATATAAGAAGCTATCTCATGATCCGACAGCTAGATATAAGAAAGAACTCATCACCATGTTGGACGAGGGAGTACGAGAGGGTATCATGTCTAGTAAGATACGTGAGGCATTGGTTCCAAGTCATCCTGTTATGCCTGTACTCTATACTATACCGAAGATCCATAAATCTATGATTGACCCCCCTGGACGCCCTATAATTTCGGCTAGACAGTCTTTGTTCCAACCTGCAGCACTTTTTCTGGACTCTTTTTTTCAACCATGTATTCAGACACATGACCGATTTCTTTTGGACACCACTTCATTACTCAAGAAATTACAACAATTACCGAAATTAGATGATGATGTATTACTTTGTTGCATTGATGTGCAAAGTTTATACACAATTATTCCACACCAGATGGGTTTAGCTTCGGTAGAACGTTTTCTACAAGGACATGTTGAGTTTAAAGGTCCGAATGTTCAGTTCTGTATACAGTTGCTTAATATGATTTTGACAAAAAATGTCTTTTTACATGATGGTGCCATCTATCTGCAATGCACGGGGTGTGCTATGGGGTCCTCAGTGGCCCCCGGCATACTCTAACATCTTTATGTTTGAAGTAGAACAAAAAAAATTTTTTGATAATCCTGAGATAGCTGACAGAATTGTATTTTATTGTCGCTACATCGACGATTTGCTCCTTTTTTGGAAAGGATCTTGTCAGGAATTGATCAATATACTTGACCTACACAACAGGCAAAATCACCCAGTGAAGCTGACATACACTATAGAGGATAGAAGTATCAACTATCTTGATGTCAACATCACTTTGGAGGCAGGCTATATTCAAACATCAATATTTTCTAAACCGACGGACCGAAACAATCTTTTACATTTTACCAGTTTTCACCCAATCCCTCTTAAGCATGGTTTACCATATTCACAATTTGTACGTGTCAGACGTATTACGTCTGACCGTATGTTAGCGGAGACCCAGATGAACCAGATGATGTTAAGATTTATTGAGAGAGGTTATAATATCAATTCTCTGGAACAAGCAAAGAGTAGGGCTCTCAGTTTAGATAGAGCAGAACTACTAGAGAAACAATCAGTAACATCTCAAGCAAGTCCCATTATTCCTTGGGTGGGTCAATATAATGCTGCCAGTAAGGGAATTAATCAAATATCAAAGAATCTTTGGCATATTGTCCAAAGTGACCCAGAACTCAAACTTAAAGATACCAAGTTGATGTCATGTTACAAACGAGGTAAAAACCTCAGAGACATCTTGGTTCGTACTGATATAACACCTAGATCTGAAGCTAGACAGGGCTTAAAGAAGGGCTGCTTCAGATGCACCTGTATTACATGTCAGTTTTTGATTGCGGGAGAAACTTTCCAGCACCCACACTCTGGCCGCACATTTTACATTAAATATCAATTTACCTGCTCATCGAAGTTTGTGGTGTACCAACTTATATGCCCATGTGGGCTGTCATACGTTGGTAAGACCGAAAGGATGTTCAAGCAACGTATGGCAGCCCACAGGTCAGCAATTAAGGCCGCGATTAATAAGGGGGATAGTGAGCAACCGGTGGCCAGGCATTTTTGCCAGGCGCGCCACCCCCTGGCGTCATTGCGCTATAGAATGATTGATCAGGTCCAACCTTTGCCTAGGGGAGGGGATCGCGGCAGGCGATTGCTGCAACGGGAATCCCTATGGATTCATAGATTAGATACAGTGCATCCAAAAGGCCTGAATGATCATATTGGCCTTAGTTGCTTTTTTTAGTATATTTTTTTAGTGCCCTTTTTTTAGTGATTTCATTTTCCTGGCACTCACGATGCTTTAGTAGTATTGGTAGTACATCTATTGTAGTACATTGGTAGTACATCTATTGGTAGTACATCTATTATCTGCATATAATTGGGAAATTTCATGTTAAAGTGTTAGGCGCCAGCAGGGTTTGTTAGTTGTATATAACGATGCATATATCGTCTGTATGTCAATTGGTATACGCATGTATGGCATGTAATCTTATTCATCTCTATATATGGGATGGTTATCAGCCTGTGTTAAATCAAATTAGATCTTGGATGATATGTTACAATTATTGCTTAGCTTCTGATTGTGTTTCAATAGATTGTATCGCGTTTCCGTGGTGATGGGGAGCACAATGATGACGGAGCCTAGGTGCACGTCATCGTTAGAGCGCCGGCCGGAGCGGGTGGGTGATCCGCTTTCCGGAAGACGCCAGTCACTGGGGGATTTATGGCTGCTATAAAGGTATGTTTTATTCACTTGTTCTCATGCTGACCTGACGAAAGGGCTATAATAAAAGCCCTGAAACGTTGTCTATCCTCATGCTGGTGTAAGATTGAATTATTCAAGACGCTTGGAGTGCCGTACCATCTACCTACTGTTGCTATCACTTCCTCGTTCGGGCACCCGGCGCGCAGACACTAATGAAGGGAGAGCCGGACCTTCTATTGTACGTATATATATATATATATATATATATATGTATATATGTATATATATATATATATATATATATATATAAAGCAGTTGGCAACGAAATACACGAAGCAGACAGCGGCACTCAGGGTCTTGTGAAAAAAATTCAAGTGTATTAAATCACTCCATAAGCTCCAACGTTTCGGGACGCGCAAGTCCCGTTGTCAAGGTGAGTAACAAAAAATAAAGCAAGAAAACATACCTTTATACCAAAAGAGAAGGAGGGAGGGAAGAACCCCAGGTGCTGGTGCGATCGGCGCCGCCCGGCGAGTTCCGGCGTCTGCCGCTGACGTCATCAAGCGGCGTCTGCCGGAGTCATGGAAACCCGGTGACGCTGACGCTCCGAATGACGCGTCAATGTAAACAAAGAGACGTGTGCATAGCTGACAGTTGGTGCGGCAGAGACCGTCGCGCCCTGCTAAAGTGGATAGGTGCACAATGTATGTGGGATGTGACACAGCACAATATATGGTGCTGTGTGGCATGCTGGCATGAAAAGAAAAATAAACATAGGGGAATGAAAGCCGTGGGGGTGCATGTAAAAGGCTATAAGGTTGCATGGACACTGAGAGAGACCCGAAGGTCAGGAAAAACATGCAACAGTGTGTGGTGCACAAGTGGCCATACATTAAACATGCAGGATTAGGTGGCATATATCTACTGTGCCCAAATGATGGGAACCGTAAGGTGAGTGCGGTCAGCATGCAGTAGGGAAAAGACGGTCATGTGTAGTGGTGCTGAAAGGGTAGTGAGAAAATTAAGAGAAGTGGCAAAACGTCCCTGATGTTATCCAAGAAGGGTGCATAGACAGGGGTTAGTGACACTAGTACAACATAATCATGGCTGATGATAGCGATAAGTCCACTAGGTGGATTGTGAGGGTCCAAACAGGTCTCGCTGCTCTGCGGGTTACCGCTGAGTCCACTATATGGGTTATAGGGGTCCAAAAGGTTGCGTTGTACTAAGGAAAGGTTGGTGTCAGTGTGGGCTTGACACGATCCTCATTAAGCTCTTTACTTGTGCAGGAAGAGATTCCACGGCATCTGCTCGTTTAGTCCTCTCGGGCTAAGTGTGTCGAGCTTGTAGATCCACTTCGCCTCAATGCAGAGCAATTTCCTTTCCCTGTCTCCGCCCCTCAAAGATTTGGGTACATGATCGATCAAGATGTGTCTGAAGTCGTTGATGGAGTGTTTCTTCTCCGCGTAGTGTCTTGCTACTGGCTGGTCCGATGGCTTCCCTGACAACGCCTGTTTTATGGCTGACCTGTGGAGGGCCATCCTTTCCCTGGCTGTACGGATAGATTTCCCAACGTAATATAAATTACAAGGGCATATTATCAAGTATATGATGTATGAGGAAGTGCAGGTCAACGTGTGGTGGATCTTCACTTTGGACTCGTTATGGGGATGTTTGAATGTAGTGCCCGTTAGCATGTGCCCACAAGTGGTGCATTTCGGGCATTTGTAACACCCGGTCACTCTGGTCAAGAACCCTTTGGGGCGATCGGACCAGGATTTAAAGCCTGTAACGTCCGTGTGTACCACTATGTCTTTGATGTTGCGGCCTCTGGTGAAGCAGGTCATGGGGCGTCGATCTTTGAACGTTGGTAGAGACTTGTCGGTTGCGACTATGGGCCATAAAGCTCTTGAGGCCCGGGGAATAACCGGACTAGCAGTGTTGTATCTGGTCACAAACGGGATGATATTCTTATCTTGAGGTTTAACCTCGGTCCCCATGAGGCTACTCCTAGGGAGTTGCAGTATTTCGCTCTTGTGTTGCAAAAGTGTTTTGCGATCATACCCTCGTTGCAGAAACTTGTCTACAAGCTTATCCAATTCGCCTTCCAGAGTGGACCTGTCACTGGTGATCCTGGCGACTCGGATCATTTGGGACCGTGGAAGTCCCCTGATGAGACTCTTTGGGTGGTGGCTGTTGGCCCTCAAGATGGTATTTTGGTCCGTTGGTTTAACATAAAGTCCTGTTGAGAGTCTCCCGTCTGTGATAGATATACAGACATCCAGGTAGTTAATGCTCTCCTTGCTGGTTTGAAAGGTATACTTAATCGGAGAGTCACGTGCGTTGGCCGTGGTCATCAGTTGCACAAAGGCTTCCTGTGGGCCAGTCCAGAGAAGGAACAGGTCGTCTATGTACCGAGCGTATAGGAGGATATGTTTGGCTGTTGTGGAGTCTTGGAAAAAGACCGTCTGTTCTTCGCTAAACATATAGACATTGGCGAAAGAAGGGGAGACGTTGCTCCCCATCGCACACCCCGTCTTCTGTTTGAAGAAACGCCCATCGAACAAGAAGAAATTCCTAGTAAGGGTCAACTCAAGTAATTTCATGAACAAGGAGTGATCCAGTGCATCCATTTCTTCAGACCTCAGGAATTCCTTCATAGTTGCCAGGCCCTCTACATGGGGGATACTAGTGTAGAGGCTGTTGACATCGATCGTACATAGAATTGTATTTTTAGGGACCGTTCGGAAAGTTGCCAATCGCTGCAAGAAGCAGGTGGTGTCTTTAATGAAGTACTTCTGCCGTACTACCAACGGTTGTAGAATTTTATCTAGCAGTATAGAGACTGGTTGGTAAATGGAATCTCTGGCTGAGATTATCGGACGTCCCGGTGGATGCTCCAAGTTTTTGTGAATTTTTGGAACTGTGAAAAATAGTGGGGCTACCGGGAAGTCCTTGGTGAGCGCCTTCTGTAAATCAGGGCCAATCAGCCCGTTGGTGCAAGCCTTGCTTAAGATGCCGTCGAGCTCTTGTTTATAGCCGCCGGTGGGGTCGTGTGGTAGTTCCTCATATACTGACGTGTCCGACAGTTGGCGTTGTACTTCTGTCAAGTAGTCGGACAGGTTAACTATCACTATGCCGCCCCCCTTATCGGCGGGGCGGATGATAATGTCCTTGTAGGACCCCAGGTCTTTAAGGGCTTTGAGTTCTGCCCGAGACAGATTGTGGTTAGTTCTCGGACAAGCTTTTTGATACTTGGAGACCGATTCCTCCATCAGGCGGATGAATGTTTTTATTGATGAATTGGTGGACGGGGGATCAAATGACGATACAGTTTGAGACCTCACGAACTCCCTGATTTCGATTGATTGAGTCGATGGTGGAGCAGTGATGTGATGAGCTTGAAAGAATTCCTGCAATCTTAATTTTCTTGCAAAACGATGGGAGTCAACTTGCCATGTAAAATCGTCAAATTTAGTGGTGGGGACGAAAGACAGGCCTTTCTCCAGTATTGCCATCTCGTGCACGGTGAGGACCCTGTCGGAAAGATTGTAGATTACCGATTTTTTCTTTTTGAGGACCCTCTGGTTCCTCGTGCATTGCCCGCCCCTGCGGGTGGGCGTCCTCGTCTGCCTTTTTCTTTTTCGGATGCTGGTGTTGCAGGGGTCCCTAAAGGGACACGTGGTGTAGTTGAGGAGCCTTCACTGTCCTGCGGGACGGTATCATTGTCACTATTGGACGTAGCCGACTGAAGGTTCTGTGCTTCCCTTCTTTTACGCCAGCTGTGCCTGGCTCGTGCGTTATATGGTTTATGCTCCCCTGGTTCCTCTCCCATAAGCCACCGGTAGACTCGGTTCGAATCGTAGTCTTCCTTGACTATCTGGTGCTTGTTTCTTTTGAATTTGATGAGGTCCCTGCGGTAGTTGTCACATTGGACCTGTAGTTTCGTCAGCCAATCGTGTTGTGTGTCGGCCTGTAGGCTGTGTAGATGTTCAGCTTCCATAAGTTTAATTTTGTCACGAGTAGTGGATAATTCTTTGCCCGCCTCTTCAACCACAAGGAGCATCAAGTCCAGACTACATTTGTTCAGGATTCCTATCCATTTTCTACAGAATTCCGGACTGAACCGGCCGATTGTCGGGACGTTACGGACTCTGAACCCTCTGGGTATCATCTTCTCCCGATGATAGTCTGAGACGGAGATCCCATGCAGGAGAAAGTCAATTTCTCGGCGTTTGAGTTTCAGAAGTTGGTGGTAAATGTCCTCGGCTGATCCTGTTTTTTCGGAGTAATCAAGTTGCTCTGTGAAGCGTAGCCGCTCGGCATCATCGTCTGTAAAACTGTACAGCTCCCCTTGTGTCGAGGGCATTCCTCTGCAGCCTGGATCACCTTCCGGATAGGAACCTGACGCCATCTTCAAATGTAAAAAGTGCTCTATGCACCTAGTGAAATGATGACTGGTGAAGGGTGCAGCAAGCACGTGGGGGAAATCCTCACCCTGGCTGTTGGTAAGTTGGTAACCAAAGACGATACGGTGCAGGGGTGCCTTGTCCCAGGATGGTCCACAGTGTCAGAAAATTCACTTGGCCAAATGCAAATAGATTTTGGTGGATGGACCGGCACTCCCTCTATGTGACGCAAGGGTGCCCAGGTGCCCTCTGATAAAATGGGGTAAAGCAGTTGGCAACGAAATACACGAAGCAGACAGCGGCACTCAGGGTCTTGTGAAAAAAATTCAAGTGTATTAAATCACTCCATAAGCTCCAACGTTTCGGGACGCGCAAGTCCCGTTGTCAAGGTGAGTAACAAAAAATAAAGCAAGAAAACATACCTTTATACCAAAAGAGAAGGAGGGAGGGAAGAACCCCAGGTGCTGGTGCGATCGGCGCCGCCCGGCGAGTTCCGGCGTCTGCCGCTGACGTCATCAAGCGGCGTCTGCCGGAGTCATGGAAACCCGGTGACGCTGACGCTCCGAATGACGCGTCAATGTAAACAAAGAGACGTGTGCATAGCTGACAGTTGGTGCGGCAGAGACCGTCGCGCCCTGCTAAAGTGGATAGGTGCACAATGTATGTGGGATGTGACACAGCACAATATATGGAGCTGTGTCGCATGCTGGCATGAAAAGAAAAATAAACATAGGGGAATGAAAGCCGTGGGGGTGCATGTAAAAGGCTATAAGGTTGCATGGACACTGAGAGAGACCCGAAGGTCAGGAAAAACATGCAACAGTGTGTGGTGCACAAGTGGCCATACAGCAGAACTACTAGAGAAACAATCAGTAACATCTCAAGCAGGTACCATTATTCCTTGGGTGGGTCAATATAATGCTGCCAGTAAGGGAATTAATCAAATATCAAAGAATCTTTGGCATATTGTCCAAAGTGACCCAGAACTCAAACTTAAAGATACCAAGTTGATGTCATGTTACAAACGAGGTAAAAACCTCAGAGACATCTTGGTTCGTACTGATATAACACCTAGATCTGAAGCTAGACAGGGCTTAAAGAAGGGCTGCTTCAGATGCACCTGTATTACATGTCAGTTTTTGATTGCGGGAGAAACTTTCCAGCACCCACACTCTGGCCGCACATTTTACATTAAATATCAATTTACCTGCTCATCGAAGTTTGTGGTGTACCAACTTATATGCCCATGTGGGCTGTCATACGTTGGTAAGACCGAAAGGATGTTCAAGCAACGTATGGCAGCCCACAGGTCAGCAATTAAGGCCGCGATTAATAAGGGGGATAGTGAGCAACCGGTGGCCAGGCATTTTTGCCAGGCGCGCCACCCCCTGGCGTCATTGCGCTATAGAATGATTGATCAGGTCCAACCTTTGCCTAGGGGAGGGGATCGCGGCAGGCGATTGCTGCAACTGGAATCTCAATGGATTCATAGATTAGATACAGTGCATCCAAAAGGCCTGAATGATCATATTGGCCTTAGTTGCTTTTTTTAGTATATTTTTTTAGTGCCCTTTTTTTAGTGATTTCATTTTCCTGGCACTCACGATGCTTTAGTAGTATTGGTAGTACATCTATTGTAGTACATTGGTAGTACATCTATTGGTAGTACATCTATTATCTGCATATAATTGGGAAATTTCATGTTAAAGTGTTAGGCGCCAGCAGGGTTTGTTAGTTGTATATAACGATGCATATATCGTCTGTATGTCAATTGGTATACGCATGTATGGCATGTAATCTTATTCATCTCTATATATGGGATGGTTATCAGCCTGTGTTAAATCAAATTAGATCTTGGATGATATGTTACAATTATTGCTTAGCTTCTGATTGTGTTTCAATAGATTGTATCGCGTTTCCGTGGTGATGGGGAGCACAATGATGACGGAGCCTAGGTGCACGTCATCGTTAGAGCGCCGGCCGGAGCGGGTGGGTGATCCGCTTTCCGGAAGACGCCAGTCACTGGGGGATTTATGGCTGCTATAAAGGTATGTTTTATTCACTTGTTCTCATGCTGACCTGACGAAAGGGCTATAATAAAAGCCCTGAAACGTTGTCTATCCTCATGCTGGTGTAAGATTGAATTATTCAAGACGCTTGGAGTGCCGTACCATCTACCTACTGTTGCTATCACTTCCTCGTTCGGGCACCCGGCGCGCAGACACTAATGAAGGGAGAGCCGGACCTTCTATTGTACGTGTATATATATATATATATATATATATATATTGTATATAGTGTACCTATATATACACACATGTTTAAAGGACCAGGTATATACTGGTTCACCTCAGTCTCAACCCCCATGCTTGGCTCCACCTCTCTCTGGAACCCCCCCCCCCCCCTCCCCCATGCAAATCCTGCGTTTGCCCCTGATATAACACGGGTTATGGCACATAAGCATGCATAACCCGTGTTGCTGGTTGGTGTAAAAGGGTCGAGTTGGAATAATCCGGGTCGAGTGATCCTGTATTCCAGCTCGGGTACTTTGCAGGGTTGAACACGGGTTCAACCTGGCAAGCTGTGCAGTGTAAACGGGAGCTGGGTCACATCGACCCGGCTTCCCATTCACAGTGATGTACAGGCGGCACTTGGAGATCATGCGACCTCCAAGCGCCGCCCCCGCCGCGTCACCGGCAGTGTCCCCAACCCAGCAATATGCCAGGTTGGTGACTGCAGTGGGAAAGGGGGCTGACGCGGGTCGCAACCGGGTAGCACCTGTGTCAGGCACCCGGCTGCGACCCGCGATTTTAGTTTAAAAGAGGTATTATTTGGCTTTGTTTCTCCTGTTAAGTGGAGTCTCGTCCAGACAACCAAGCACGGAGAGTCAGACTCTGGTCGAGGTGGGGTTCATCATGAGGATTGCTCAGTAGGAGAGAGCTTTGAGGTAAGTTAGAAAATTACCCCACAATATATTTGTTTTTACGGACTTGGTACACGCTTGTATTATAGATAGACCTTTTTGGATACATTGTGGATTTCAGATCATGAACTCTGAAATGTGCATCCAGCCATCTCGGATGCCAAGACACTCACTGCTTTATAACAACGCTTTGGTAAATCGCACCTGTATCTTGCAGTTCCTCGGTTTGTACTTATCCTTGTCTTATGCTGACGATACACCAGAAAGATACTGTTCCAATCAACCGAATAGTTTGCTGGTTCGAACGGTAGGCCCAGTGTGTGGGAGCAAATGATAATTGTTTCTTTGCTTCTATGCATTGAATAATGACAGAAAATATGGTTGTTCCAACTAGTTAACCAATAATCTTGCTAGCTCTAGTGTAGGAAGAAAGTTTCCAAATTCCCGAAGCTGAACAGCAAGAAGGTGATCACAAGCCTTTATCTCTGTTGTGTTTTATACTACAATCAATACATAGCAATGTCTAATTACAGCCAGCTTCCTGGTGGGTGTACTTTATGTAGAAAGCAACTTCCTTGATTTCAGATGATAGTAGGTATCCGTTGTGTCTGAGTCTGATCTCTCTTGGTTGGCTACCTTATCCCTATACATCTTTCCAACCCCAGCCAGCCTCCTTCTGCCTCTCTAGCCCTGTTAGGTCTGTAGAGCCCCAGCCAGTCCCCTTTTGCCTCTCCAGCCCCCACGTGTCTCTCGACCCCCCACCAGTCCTCTTCTGTCTCTCCAGCACTTTAGTTCCTCTCTAGCCCCAGCCAGCCCCTTTTTGTCGTTCAACCCTGTGGTATCTCTGTAGCCCCAGCCAGCTCTCTTCTGTCTCTCCATCCCTGCAGTATCTCTCTAGCTCCAGCCAACTCCCTTTTTAATCTCCAGACAAGCGGTACCTCTCTAACCCAAGCCAGCTCCCTTCTGTCTAACCAGCCCTGCAGAACGTCTCTAAACCCCATCCAGCCCCCTTCTGTCTCTCCAGCCCTGAAATGTCTCTCTAGCCCCAGCTAGCTTCCTTTTGTCTCTCCAGCCCTGCAGTGCCTCTCTAGCCCCTGCCAGCCCCCTTCTGTCTCTCCAGCCCTGCAGTGCCTCTCTAGCCCAAGCCAGCCCCCTTTTGTCTCTCCAACTCTGAGGTATCTCTGTAGCCCCAGCCAGCTCCCTTATAGCTCTCCAGTCCTGTGGTGTCTCTCTAGTCCCAGCCAGTCCCCATCTCACTCTCCAGCCGTGCTGTGTCTCTCTAACCTCAGCCAGCTCCCTTCTCTCTCTCCAGTCCTACAGTGACTCTCTAGCCCCAGACAAGAAAAAACAAAAGGGTTTTTCCCACGCACCCTAAGGGTTATTAGTAACAAGACCTGTACACTATATGGTAATAGAAAATTTTGAGATCTTGGTTACATATATTTTGCAAAAAAATATGATAAGCCTCCAGGGTACTTCAAGGTGTCTCTATTGCTGCAGGTCCCTAATACTAAGCATAAGTCCAGGGTGCGGACCGCACAAAGCTGGCTCAGGCCCAACCACCCCAGGGCAGCACACCATTGAAATACTAAAGTGTTAATATGTGTTAATAAGAAAGAAGCAGGAGCTTTGTGTTAGAAAGTGATACAAAAATGGTGGCCTGGCTGGCAACTGCAGTGGATGTGTTTGTGTGGAGCTCCGGCTTACACAGCTACAAAAGCCCCTTATCTGCACACGGACACCCCTCTCCCAGTCCCATTTAACCCCCTCTCCTCTCCTTAACACCCCCATACTCGTGGGTAGTCGCCGCGGAATCGGGAGCCGGCTCCGGCCGTCTCTGCGGGTTGCGGCCCTCCCACGTCTGCCAAGCCGGGGACTCAATTTCGACAACGGACCGGGACGCGCCGTGGCGCCGCGCACGGAGGCCCTGTGACCGAGCCTCTGAATATATAGCCCGCTGGAGACTGACTCACCGCTCACTGTGGAGACCGCATCACATGCACAGAGCGCCGGGAGCCGTGGAACGGAGCGCACAGAGGTCCTCTGGGGACACTCACTGAGTAGCGGCGGCCATCTTGTGGGCTGTGAGGTGAGCCCTTACTGCAGGGGAAACAGTTATAAATGAGAAGCTCCTACGTGCACACTCTCCTGCCTATCCTGGTTGCTGCAGACTGTTGATGTGTGTGCTGCAGGGACTTTCACACATTCCCAGCAGCTGATCCATATCCCTTGCCTATATACTCACAGCAGGCACACTGCACCCGGCCTGAGCTACATACATTGAACCCTGCTATACACAGTATATGCCCTCAGCCTGCAGCGGAGTCCATCAGACGCGGGGGCACCGCGCTCTCCGACTTAGCGGGTGAGTCCCCACGTGGCCCGCTGCCTATCGCGGGACCCGCGATACCTCTGCCTCACCCCTGCGAATAGCAGCTTGTCCGGGACCGGCGACACAGGTCTCCCGGGCCTCCTGCGCCACAGCACCCTGAGCCGCATACTCGGGGAACCCCGTGCTCTGGAGGTGCTCCTCGCTCCCTACGACAACCTGCCCGGACCTTTACGGGCCTACAAAACAGGATTGCGGCCTATCCTCCGTCACACACGCCTGGCTGCCCCCCTCACCAACTGAGGTGGCCGCTCCCTGGGAGCCAACGTTCACTCGGCCACCCTGAGCCCGGCGGATAGCCGCAAAGATAACAGCGGTCCTACATTGTGGGTGTATAGATAGCCTTTATCCCGCCTGCCCACCGCAGGTACGGTCAACAAGTGTGATCTGCACTCTACTACCAAACCAAACTCCCTTCCCCGCTAGCTGAGCCTCATGGAGCTCATGGCTCCTTAAGCATAATGACCACGAAGTGACAGGGGGCTCTACCGTGCATATTGCATTATTCTAACACGTTGATACGAGACGCCTCATTTACAATGTCACAAAAGAACCGCAAGAACTCTCAGATACCTAAAGCTAGTGTCCTGCGTGCTTGGGAGAGGGCCGGCTCCTCCACCCGGAGCTCACCTTCAACTGATCAATCCTTAGATCCTGCTGACATCGCCACCTCCAGCAGCCCACTGACCACTCAAGATGTGGTGGCTATCGTTACGAAAACGATCCAGTCAGAAATGAGATCGGTTTTAACTGAGTTTAGATCTGAAATAGCCGACTTGGGCTCCCGCACGGATACACTTGAGCGCAAAGTGGACGACGTCTGCCAATTTCAAACGGTGGTGGAGCAGGAACTTTTGGATATTCGGGCAGATATGGAAGCGTACAAAGACCAACTAGAGGATATGGACAACTGCAATCGTCGGAATAACATCCGAGTCCGCAACATCCCTGAAAGTGTGGCCTCTAGCTCTCTCCCCGAGTATCTGGAGAACCTTTTTTTGCAACTAACGCCGGATGCCCCCGAGGCCCTTCTCCAGCTGGACCGTGCCCACAGGGCTCTCCGCCCTAGACCGCCTCCGACCCAACCGCCACGTGACGTAATTATACGTTTTCATTGCTACACCACCAAAGAGCGAGTCATGCTGGCGGCTAGAGGACTACCGACGGTCTCTTATGCCGGCTCCCAGTTACAGCTGTTCCAGGACCTCGCCCCCTCCACCCTCAAAAAGCGCAGAGACCTAGCCCACATCACCAAAGTTCTCCGAGCCCATTCCATAAAATACAAATGGGGCTTCCCCTTCCTACTGCAAGTGATGCAGAACGGAAAGACCTTCACAGTCAAGACCCCAACACAAGGAGCTGACCTACTTAAAACTTTCGGCATTTTTGAAGATCTCCCTGAATCAACCCAAGATCAGATGTCGCCCTTAATCTCAAGCCCGAGGGCCCCGACCCCGGAGTGGTCTTCTACTTGAATGCTCTCAGGCACCCCATGATACAATCCTTGTTAAATGTGATATTTATAATTTCTGAATGCTTTAACCTGCATGCTTTAATACCTCGGTTTGCTACGTATTCACATGTGTTTTTTCAGACTCTCCGCGTGGCCGACTGGCTGTGACGCCAAGGGCGATGCTGTCCACTTGGCTACGCGTGAGTGTCATATTTCTATAGTTTGTTTTCATGTTTGTTCATGTTGGCCAATGATTAGCATGGTGCTCATTTGTTACTGTTCATAATCTCCTGGTAAGACCGATGTTGGTTTAGTACTTGATATCACTGCATGCTTTATCCTTCTCCCTCACTATGTCTATACCGCTCACACTACTCCTATCTATCTTAATAATGCGATTCTCCTAGCTCCCCCTATTCCCCCTGTCACTTGGTCGTTCCTGCTACAACCTCTCCCTCCCCTATACTCCTCCTTACCCTACTTATCGTTCTGTCACAAAGCCATGTCCCCCCACGAAGGATACGCCAGGACGGCGTCTTTCCTTTCTGTGTTAAACCTGGCCCTTCTACAGGAAAAGGTTCTCCCCCTCTGTATTTTCATACAGACTCTTTCCCCTTCTCTCTCCTCCTCTATTCCTCCTTTCCTCCTCTCCATCCCCATGGTCGGACCGGTCCCATCCCGCCCCTCTGTTTGCGTCGCCCACAGTTCTTCCCACCATGACCCTGAAAATTATATCGGTTAATGCTAACGGCCTTAACTCTCCCACCAAACGAGCCATGGCCATCCAATTCTTTAACAGACAAAAGTCTGATGTGGTACTAATTCAGGAGACCCATTTTAAACCCCCACACCCCTCTATGTCTTGCAAACAATTTCCACATGTCTATTATTCAAACATGCCTACCAAACGAAGGGGAACCGCTATTATGATCCGTCGAGGCCTCCCTATAACTGTTCACGACACTGTCTCGGACCCCCAGGGCCGTTACGTTATCCTTTCATGTTCCTATAACCAAGCTCCTTTGATCTTGGCCTCCATATATGCCCCTAATGCGCAGCGGGGTTCTCTGTTTACAGCCTTTTTTGACAGCCTATCCCACCTTCCTACGGGCATGACTGTAATTGGTGGAGACTGCAATGTCACACTTGATCCACTCCATGACAGATCTCGCCCCGCCTCTACCGCTTCAACTCCCGCCAAACTGGCCAAGCGTCTACAAGCACATTTATCACCTGTATGACGGTTGGAGGACTTTGTGCCCCTCGGCGAGGGGCTTCACTCACTACTCCCCACCTCACGATCTCTATACCCGTATAGATTATATGTTCGTTGACCGGGACACTACCCGTAAACTCCTCAGTGCCCAGACACTCCCTATCTCCTGGTCGGATCACTCTGCTGTTCTGCTCGAGATCTCATCCTCCTCACCCCTCCCCACCAGATTCTGGCGACTAAATGAATCTCTCCTGCTTAAAAAATGCACCGTAGCTAATATTGCCACCGCCGTAGCTAACTATTATGCGGAAAATGCGACTCCAGACGTCCCTCCCTCCCTAATATGGGAAGCACATAAGGCCACCATCCGAGGCTACCTTATAAGCCTTTCGGCTGCCCAAAAGAAAACTGAAGCCCAACGGATCAGAGTCTTGGAATCAGAACTTGCCGCCTTGACCCTTCTGCATCAGCACCGCCCCAGAAAAAAAACGTATTTCAAACTCCTGGCAGTTAAGGGTCAGCTATCCCAAATCCTCACCAAAAAGGCAGTCAAGGCACTCTTATGGGCACGTCAGAGGTTCTACGAGAAATCAGATAAGGCTGACACTTTACTAGCCCAAAAACTAAGAGCGAAACGCACTCAAAATCGCATTGTATCCCTGCGCTGTGCAGACGGGTCCACCACGTTTGACCCGTCACGAATGGCCGCCCAATTTCGGGATTAGTATACATCCTTGTACAATCTCCCTTCCACTCTAGATACTGATCCTGATCACGTCTCTAAACTCCGAGACTATCTATCCGCTTGCAAACTCCCTAAGCTTTCCGATTCGGACATATTGACACTCAATGCCCCCATTTCCACAGAGGAAATCTCAGTGGCCATTCAGCAGCTACGCTGTACCGCAGCCCCTGGCCCTGATGGCTTTACCGCTTTATATTATAAAAAATTCACAACCTCTTTACTCCCCATGCTCCAATCTCTGTTTAACGCAATCCTGGACAGGGACTCATTCGACGCAGCCACCACTAGGGCCAATCTTATCCTCATTCCGAAACCCAACAGGGACCCGCTGGAGATGAAGAACTATCGACCCATCTCGCTCCTGAATGTGGACCTAAAGCTTTTCGCCAAAATCTTGGCTAACAGACTAGCTCCATTCCTACCCTCCCTCATTCACCCCGACCAGGTCGGTTTCATTCCCTCCAGACAGGCCGCAGATAATACTAGGCGTCTCATCGACCTCATCCAGTTGGCACAAGACAAGTCTCTCTCGACGCTAGTCGTGGCCCTCGACGCAGAAAAGGCCTTCGACAGGGTGGCCTGGCCATTCCTACAAACAGACACTCCTAAATATGGGCTTGCATGGCGCCTTTTACAAAGGCGTTACATCGCTGTATCAGAATCCCTCAGCCTCCATTTTAATTAATGGCCTTTCTTCCGACCCTCTACCCATACGTAACGGCACTCGACAGGGCTGTCCCCTTTCCCCCCTACTCTTCGCCCTCATTATGGAACCGTTAGCAGCTAGAATTAGGCTGAACCGTAACATATCTGGTATCATGTCGGGAACTCACAATCACAAAATTGCTCTATATGCCGATGACGTCATTCTCACCCTGACTGACCCACCTGCCTCCCTCTCACATCTGATGGGAGGAGATAGCTACGTACAGCCGGTTTTCAAATTACAACATTAACTCAGACAAAACCGAAATATTGGCCCTACATGTCGCGGACCCAGATCTTCGACTCCTACAGGCCTCCTTCCCATGTGCTTGGCGAGCTGATAAACTCAAATACCTGGGCATCTATCTTACTAAGTCCTACTCTGGTCTCTATGCTGCCAACTTTCCCAGACTCTTAACCTCTATTAAACACGATATGACAAAGTGGAATAAATACATCCTGTCCTGGTTTGGACGGATGACAGCCGTTAAGATGACACTACTGCCCCGTCTGTTATATCTGTGGCAAACTCTTCCCATCCACGTCCCCACCTCAATCCTTAAAAATCTCCAAGCAGACCTTACCAGATTTATCTGGGCAGGGCGAAAGCCCAGAGTAAAGATGAGAATCCTCCAAAAGCATCGTCTAGAGGGGGGTCTAGGAGTTCCTGACCTCCTTAAATACTATAGAGCTGCTCACCTAACCACATGTGTCCTTTGGCACGATAATCCTGGACACAGAATCTGGACACATCTGGAGGCTACCACACTCCACAGATATTCCCCCTACAGCCTGCTCTGGTGTCGACCGAATAGCCGTCCCCCCGCTTCCTCGCTGTTGCCCACAGTGAAATTTACCCTTGCCATATGGGACCTTTGCTCACGTCTTTACCGGCTACGCTCCTTCCACCCTCTACTCACCCCTCTATGGAACAATCCGGCATTCCCGCCAGGAGAGAACCACTTAGCTTTTGATTCCTGGACCAACCGTAACACACTCTTCCTTCTGGACATTGCTCCGCTACATACATTCCCCATGTTTGACGACTTGCAATCCCGTTTCTCGCTCCCACGTTCAACCTTTTATCAATTCTTACAGATACGCCACTTTTTTGCCTCTACCCCCGGAACACCGCCCGTGGGAGGTAAATCGAGCTTTGAATCCCTCTGCTGCACCTGCCGATCAACTAAAGGCTTACTCTCAACTATATACCAAATCTTGTTAGCTCACAACTCGCCCCTGAAGGAACCCCACGAAGTAGCATGGGAACGGGAGGTGGGTGAAGCCCTGACGTCAGATGAGTGGTCTAGGATTAGGCAGGAAATTTCCACGAGCTCCATTTCGGTCCGAATTAAAGAAAATGCCTACAAATTATATTATCGATGGTACCTGGTACCATCGCGTCTCCATTCAATTTACCCCTCCTGCTCGGATAGCTGTTGGCGTCAGTGTGGCCAGCGCGGAACCCTGCTGCATATTTGGTGGAACTGCCCGCAAATTAAGCGATATTGGACTAGGGTCCATAGGCTTATTTTTAAGGTCCTCGGATTGACGATCCCGATGTCACCTCTCTATTCCCTGCTCTCTCGCCCAATACCTCACACCCTTCGCCACCAACAGAAGCTAATTAAGCATATCCTAAACACGGCCAAATGCCAAATTGCGGCTAACTGGAAATCCCTATCACCCCCCACAACCCCTGCTACCATTAATGCTATATGGCAAACTTATAGGCTGGAACGTATTACAGCGGTTCTCCGGGACACTCCAGATAACTTTACCACTACGTGGTCACCCTGGACGTCACACTACGGTGCTGAACTTCCACTAACTACCATATAAGATAATTGGAATCATCACAATACCCTATCCAACTAGGGATAATCTGACGCACTGCCCAGGCGGATGGGACCGCCCGACCATTCCTCCCTTACCTCCCTTCCCAATTCTCCCTCCCCCCTTTTCTCTTCTCTCTTCTTGCCTCTTTTCTCTTCTACTTCTATTGTTAAGTTTACTCTCTGCTCCTCTTTTATAAGCTATAATGCTCCATTAAGAGTTATTCCTTCGCCCTTAGCTACGGTACACACCAAACGCATAACACTATCTATTGACAACTCTCTATATATAGGCATGCATGCCTGTTCGATTCTTCACTCACTCGATGTTGTACATGGATAGATATTCTGCCTCTGTTATTCAACAGTTAACTGCGATATGTGCCAAGGTGTGATACCTGTAATGTATACCTTACGAATATCTTGTTAAAAGTATAAAATTCAATAAAAACTTTTTCTCAAAAAAAAAAAAAAGTGATACAAAAATAAGGGTGTTTGTAAAATACTCAAAAGAGTAGTATTAGTGGAAAAATAAAGGAGTGTTACAAAACTGCTAAATAAATATTATGGTGTGCTATCCCAAAGCAGCCTGACCACACCAAATCCAGGGGGCACCACACCCCAGTCACACACAGCAATAATAATTATATCCACTATGGGTCATATAATTGCTTAATGTACATATTGCATTACATATTACATATTGCATTCTCTAGCCCCAGTCAGCCCCCTTCTGTCTCTCCAGCCCTACTGTGTCTCTCTAGCCCCAGCCAGCAGCCAACACCTCACTGTCTCTCCAGCGCTGTGGTGTGTCTGTCTAGCACCAGCCAGCCCCCTTCTGTCTCTCTGGGCAGGGTATTAGCTTTGCCTCTCCAGTCCCAGCTGTCAGATCTGTGGTTATGTCTGTCCCTGGAGGGGGCACTAGTGGGTCAGTGGTGGTGCGATGGAGAAACCGGGGAGGCTGTAAGAGATTCCTGCGCATGTGCACAATGATGTTTATTATATTCTCATGAATATATACAGTAATTGAAGCAGATGATAACTTGGGATGGATGGTACATGGAATGATGACAATGATGAATAAACAGTCACAGGTATTTAGCTGGTCTGGAAACCAGTGCAGTAATTAGGCAATGAAATACAGGCAATGAACTAGTCTGGAAACTAGTATAGCAATCAGATGGTGATCACTCCCACAGTTGGTTTGGAAACCAGCAACAATACTCCACATAGTCAGTTTGTAATGCAAAGTCCACAACCAAGCAAGGTTAAGCAGGAGACAACTTGAAACACATACAGTATTAAGTGGTTGTATTAAGTGCCAGATGCCATAGCACAATGCTGAATGCAAGTTAACCATACACAGGTGAAGATAATGAATAGCACCTGAAGAAAGTCTCTTACTGTAAAAAATGGAGGCTGACTGTAGCAGAAGTTAGAACTGAAGTAAATGCTGGGACCTGTAGTTCCACAGGAATACTGGAACTGGGAGATCACTTGAAGATGCCAGAAATAGGAGATCGCTGGAAACAGGAGATTGAAACTGGAACCAGGAGACGCTATGCAGCAATGCAACGCATTGTCCAAGGTGATGAGACTGAGCCAATGCTCTGGACTTATACCCCCTGATCGGCAGTCACTGGATACTTGGATCATGTGAGCAATAACAGTGCAGGATTGGGTGCTCTCCGGTCAGCTGAGCGCAAGTGTCATGGCGGCGCCCATGCTGTGCAGATGGCCGGTACACAGGAGGGCACCCGCAGAATGGAAATCAGGGTCTCACCACAATAGTGGGTACTGCGCTCCACAGACAGGATGCGCATACAGCCGCAGACTGGGGCCGTGACCTCCAGAGGCCTGCACACCAGCGCGCCGGTAAGTGAGATATCACTGAATGCTGATTCCTGACACCAGCTAGCCACCACATGACACTTACCTTCTTTTTGGCTTCTCCTCTTTCAGCGGTGTGACATCATGCACCACAGGTCACAAAAAACAACAACTTTATATCACGAAATGATGACTCTAGTACCGACAGTCCCCCCCTGATGACGGCTCTGCTTACATCAACTCTGTGGTAAAATCTTTTTATACTCATACCCCTCCAGCTTCATGCTCAATAAATGAACATTCTGGACTCCTCTACACTCTATTAGCATGTAGAGTTAATCACTGCCTTTAAGGGAACAAACTAGGCAGAAGGAAATACATTAATAAAAAGGCCTCTACGTTGGAAGGATAAGCGGTGACATAAGAATGTTTTTGTGGCTTCACAAATAAAGAGTCTCTAAACCAGTCTCCAAACCAACTGCTATACCCCTGGGATCAGCTTCTGGGAATTTGCTAGTGAAAAACAATGACATCACCACCTGCTTATTTATAAAGGAAACAAAATATTCCAAAAATGTAGAAAAAAGTTACGCATCTATAAAGAGGTCATATTATGAATTTGCTAAACATACATAGCTTATCAGATCCCTGTGTATTGATGAATACTGATGGCACTATTGTGTGTCATCTCTGTGCAACATGCCCAGTATGCCCAACATGAATGTCCATGGGGTATGTATGACATATATAGATGATGCGGAAAGTAAATATTTTTTTATATGAAAAAATAAATTATATTTTCTCTTACATCCTAGAGGATGCTGGGGACTCCGTAAGGACCATGGGGTATAGACGGGCTCCGCAGGAGATAGGGCACCTAAAAAGAACTTTGACTATCGGTGTGCACTGGCTCCTCCCTCTATGCCCCTCCTCCAGACCTCAGTTAGATCTTGTGCCCAGAGGAGAACACTGCAGAGAGCTCTCCAGAATTTTCTGTTTTAAAAGAATTTTGTTAGGTTTTTTATTTTCAGGGAGTTCTGTTGGCAACAGGCTCCCTGCATCGTGGGACTGAGGAGAGAGAAGCAGGGCTGGCTTTACGGTTGGGCTCTGTTTCTAGGCTACTGGACACCATTAGCTCCAGAGGGTGTCGGAACACAGGTCTCACCTGGGGTTCGTCCCGGAGCCGCGCCGCCGTCCTCCTCACATATGCCGAAGATAGAAGCCGGGTGAGTATGAGAAGGCAGAAGACATCAGGCAGCAGAAGACATCAGATCTTCATGAGGTAAGGCGCGCAACGGTAAGCTGCGCGCCATTGCTCCCACTATACACACACTGAGCAGCACTGAAGGGTGCAGGGCGCTGGGGGGGGCGCCCTGGGCAGCAATATTCCTCACTTCTGGGTATGTTAAGATGGATTAGGCTGCGGAGGCAGTAAATCCAAGAATCCCCCGCCATTTTAATTAAAAAAAGCACTGGGACCGAAGCCCGCCGTCAGGTGGGCGGGGCTTGATCCTCAGCACTAACCAGCGCCATTTTCTCCACAGAAGCTGCATGCTGAACGCTGGCTCCCTGGTCTCTCCCCTTCTGAACTTCACAGGCTGGAAAAAAGAGGAGGGGGGCACATTGGCGACGCAGTGAGTGGGAATTGGAATATTATTATATAAAAAAGCGCTATCTGGTCATATTTTTCCACAGTGTTATTAAGCGCTGGGTGTGTGCTGGCATACTCTCTCTCTGTCTCTCCTAAGGGCCTGGTTGGGGTTTTGTCCCCTTGTAGGTTAATCCCTGTGTGTGTGGGGTGTCGGTACGTGGTGTCGACATGTCTGAAGCGGAAGGCTTCTCCAAAGAGGAGGTGGAGCAAATGAGTGGTGTGTCCCCGTCGGTTGTGCCGACTCCGGAATGGATGGACATGTGGCATATGTTGAATGCAAGTGTGGCATCTTTACATAAAAGGCTTGATAAGGCTGAATTGGGGGACATCAGGGGGTCAATCCTCAGATTGGACCGACTCACAGGGCCCGTCGGGGTCTCAAAAGCGTCCCTTAACACAAGACACTACTACCGACACGGATTCTGATTCCAGTGTCGACTATGATGAAGTAAAATTGCACCCTAGGGTGACTAAAACCATTCAGTGTATGATTGTGGCAATAAGGGATGTGTTGCATATTGAGGATGAACCCTCGGTCCCCGACACAAGGGTACACATGTTTAAGGAAAAGAAACAGATTATTAATTTTCCCACATCTCATGAATTAAATGATTTCTTTGGAAAAGCTTGGGAGACTCCGGAAAAGAGACCGCAGATCCCCAACAGAATTTATATGGCATACCCCTTCCCTAAGCAGGACAGGGAGATTTGGGAATCACCCCCCACTGTGGACAAGGCCCTGACGCGCTTGTCCAAGAAAGTGGCGCTACCGTCTCCTGACACAGCGGCCCTTAAGGACCCTGCAGATCGCAGGCAAGAAACTACCTTAAAGTGTATTTATTCTCATACGGGTGCTGTGCTAAGACCGACAATTGCGTCGGCATGGGTGTGTAGCGCAATTGCAGCTTGGACAGATGAGCTGACAGATCAATTTGATAATATGGATAAGGATACTATATTCTTAACTCTAGCCCATATTAAAGACGAGGTCTTATTTATGAGGGATGCTCAAAGGGACATTGGACTGCTAGCTTCTAGGGCCAATGCCATGTCTATCTCGGCGAGATCCTTATGGACTCGCCAATGGACGGGTGATGCGGATTCCAAAAAACATATGGAAGTACTACCCTATAAGGGTGAGGTATTGTTTGGGGATGGGCTGACGGACCTGGTTTCCACAGCTACAGCAGGTAAATCAAATTTTTTACCATATATTCCCCAACAGCAAAAGAAAGTAACACCCTATCAGATGCAGTCCTTTCGGTCGCACAAGTCCAGAAGAGGACGGGGATCCTCTTTCCTCGCCAGAGGTAAGGGCAGAGGCAAAAGAGCACCTGCTTCAACAGGTGCCCAGGACCAAAAGTCCTCCCCGGCTGCTCCAAAACCCACAGAATGACGCTTGGGCTCCCCTGAGAGAGTCCGCACCGGTGGGGGCACGTCTTCGACTTTTCAGTCAGGCCTGGGTCAGATCAGACCTGAATCCCTGGGTGTTGGAAATAGTTTCCCAGGGGTACAAACTGGAATTCGAGGAGGTGCCCCCGCGCCGATTTTTCAAATCGGCCCTACCAGCTTCCACATCGGAAAGGGATGTAGTGTTAGCTGCAATTCAAACGCTGTGTATACAGCAAGTCATAATCAAGGTTCCCCTGCACCAGCAGGGAAGAGGTTACTACTCAACCCTATTTGTGGTCTCGAAACCGGACGGGTCGGTCAGACCTATTTTGAATCTGAAATCCCTAAACCTGTACATAAAAAGATTAAAATTCAAAATGGAATCACTCAGAGCGATAATAGCCAACATGGAGGAGGGGGAGTTTATGGAGTCTCTGGACATAAAGGATGCGTACCTTCATGTCCCCATATATGCCCCCCATCAGGAATACCTGAGATTCGCTGTACAGGATTGTCATTACCAATTTCAGACGTTGCCGTTTGGACTTTCCACGGCCCCGAGGATTTTCACCAAGATAATGGCGGAAATGATGGTGGTCCTGCGCAAGCATGGAGTCACAATTATCCCATACTTGGACGATCTCCTGATAAAAGCGAGATCAAGGGAGAAATTGCTGAGCAGTGTGGCGCTCTCTCAGAGAGTGCTCCAGCAACACGGTTGGATTCTAAATCTACCGAAGTCACAGTTGATTCCGACAACTCAACTACCGTTCCTAGGTATGATACTGGATACGGAAGAAATGAAGGTCTTCCTCCCAATAGAGAAAGCCCAGGACATCCAGAACATGGTCAGAGACCTGCTAAAAACGAAAAGGGTGTCAGTTCACCAATGCACTCGAGTTCTGGGAAAAATGGTGGCGGCTTACGAGGCCATTCCCTTCGTAAGGTTCCATGCAAGGACTTTTCAATGGAACCTTCTGGACAAGTGGTCCGGGTCCCATCTGCACTTACATCGGAAAATAACTCTGTCCCCAGGGGCCAGAGTGTCTCTCCTGTGGTGGTTGCAAAGTGCTCACCTGCTGGAGGGTTGCCGGTTCGGAATTCAGGACTGGATCCTGGTTACCACGGACGCGAGCCTCCGAGGATGGGGAGCGGCCACACAGGGAAAAAAAATTTCAGGGACTTTGGTCAGACCAGGAGTCCTGTCTACACATCAATGTGTTGGAACTCAGGGCCATTTACAACGGCCTTCGACAAGCGGAGAGTCTTCTTCGAAACCTACCGGTTCTGATTCAATCAGACAATGTCACAGCAGTGGCTCATGTGAACCGCCAAGGCGGGACAAGAAGCAGAGTCGCGATGGCGGAAGCCACCAGGATTCTTCGCTGGGCGGAAAATCATGTAAGCGCTCTGTCGGCTGGCTTCATTCCAGGAGTGGACAACTGGGAAGCAGACTTCCTCAGCAGACACGATCTCCATCCAGGAGAGTGGGGACTGCATCAAGAAGTCTTTGCAGACATAACACGTCTTTGGGGATTTCCTCAAATAGACATGATGGCGTCACGCCTCAAGAAAAAGCTTCGGAGGTATTGTGCCAGGTCTCGGGACCCTCAGGCAGTGGCAGTAAATGCTTTGATAACACCATGGGTGTTCAAATCGGTCTACATGTTTCCTCCTCTTCCTCTCATCACAAAAGTGTTGAGGATCATAAGGCAAAGAAGAGTACAGACAATACTCGTTGTCCCAGACTGGCCTCGAAGGGCCTGGTACTCAGATCTACAAGAGATGCTCACAGGAGATCACTGGCCTCTTCCTCTGAGGGAAGACCTGTTGCAACAGGGGCCCTGTGCATTTCAGGACTTACCGCGGTTACGTTTGATGGCATGGCGGTTGAACGCCGAATCCTAGCGAAAAAGGGGATTCCGGAAGAGGTCATCCCTACTTTAATAAAGGCTAGGAAGGAGGTGACGGTTAAGCATTATCACCGTATCTGGCGAAAGTATGTGTCGTGGTGTGAGACCAAGAATGCACCTACGGAAGATTTTCATCTGGGTCGTTTTCTCCACTTCCTACAGACAGGAGTGGATATGGGCCTGAAATTAGGCTCTGTTAAGGTTCAGATTTCGGCCCTCTCGATTTTCTTTCAGATGGAATTGGCTTCTCTTCCAGAAGTCCAGACGTTTGTAAAGGGAGTGCTACACATCCAGCCTCCTTTTGTGCCTCCAGTGGCACCGTGGGACCTCAACGTGGTGTTACAGTTCCTAAAATCACACTGGTTTGAACCGCTTAACAAGGTTGAGTTGAAATTTCTTACTTGGAAGGTGGTCATGTTGTTGGCCTTGGCATCAGCAAGGCGAGTATCAGAATTGGCGGCTTTGTCAACCCATTTTGGTGCCTGTGGCTACAAGTGACCTGGAGGATTCCAGATCCCTGGATGTAGTCAGGACCTTAAAGATTTATGTAGCCAGGACGGCTAGAATTAGGAAAACAGAGGCTCTGTTTGTCCTGTATGCGGCCAATAAGATTGGCGCCCCTGCTTCGAAGCAGACTATTGCTCGCTGGATCTGTAATACGATTCAGCAGGCTCACTCTACGGCTGGATTGCCGTTACCAAATTCGGTTAAGGCCCATTCCACTAGGAAGGTGGGCTCTTCTTGGGCGGCTGCCCGAGGCGTCTCGGCATTACAACTTTGCCGAGCGGCGACTTGGTCGGGGTCAAACACTTTTGCTAAATTCTACAAGTTTGATACCCTGGCTGATGAGGACCTAGCGTTTGCTCAGTCGGTGCTGCAGAGTCATACGCACTCTCCCGCCCGATTGGATGCTTTGATATAAACCCCATGGTCCTTACGGAGTCCCCAGCATCCTCTAGGACGTAAGAGAAAATAAGATTTTAAACCTACCGGTAAATCTATTTCTCCTAGTCCGTAGAGGATGCTGGGCGCCCGTCCCAGTGCGGAAACTCTGCAAGACTTGTATATAGTTGTTCCTTACATAAGGGTTATGTTACAGTTGAAATCGGTCTTGGACCGTTACTGTTGTTGTTCATACGGTTAACTGGTTATGTATGATCCAGGTTACATGGTATGATTGGTGTGGGCTGGTATGAATCTTGCCCTTGGATTTCTAAATCCTGCCTTGTATTGTCCATCTCCTCTGGGCACAGTTCTCTAGCTGAGGTCTGGAGGAGGGGCATAGAGGGAGGAGCCAGTGCACACCCATAGTCAAAGTTCTTTTTAGGTGCCCTATCTCCTGCGGAGCCCTTCTATACCCCATGGTCCTTACGGAGTCCCCAGCATACTCTACGGACTAGGAGAAATAGATTTACCGGTAGGTTTAAAATCTTATTATTTTCAAAAGATACACATTATTTAAGTGGTCAGGGGATTATTGATATAACACCTTCAGCCTTTGAGGAGACAAGGTCTTTGTATAAGCCAAAAGCTTTGCCTTGTAGACACGAAGGGCCTGATTCTATAGCCCACAAATGCTGGGCAGCTCTAGTTTTACACTGCAGTTTAGATTTGGGTTTGGACATGCCTCTCTCAAATATAAATATCTGCACATTTTATATCTGCCCCACCTGAAGTATAGCGGGGTTTTACCAATGTGCAAATGTGCTTTGCTCCCTATTCAGAATCAGACCCTACGGTAGTGGCTCTCAAACTGTGTGCCTAGGCTCCCTGGGGTGTCTCGGGACACTTGCAGGTGTGCCTTGGATTGGTGGTCCAGAACCAATTTAAATTATTTATGAAATATGTGGACAAACAGATGCAAATCCTTTGCCTCACCACACAATTGAACCTAAGGATGACATATAAACACAATTTACTTAATTGAATATTTCTTTCTAAATTTCTCAAGAAGAAACTTTTGGACTCCTGCTGGGCGGTGCTCATGGAGTGGCCGCATTTTAGGAGAACCCCACACCACGCTGTGCTACCTGTGGAGGAAGCGTGCGGTGGGAAAACACTAGCCGGCAGCGCGAATTGGAAGGGGGCTCGAAAGTCGGGTCTTAGTAGGGACCATCCTTAAAGGAGAATCAGGATTTGGAGCCACAGGGTGGAGGTCGGAAGTAGAGGCGCAGCAGAGTAGTAAGCAGCCCACGGCATCTTACCTGAGGCATAAATCAAGGTCCAGAGGCGAGAGCGCTGAGTTCTCTTTAGGGGTTGATGCTGCATCTGGGATATCTGAGAGAGAGAGAGCTCATGGTGTCCCCTATGAGACTGGCATCCCTCCTTCTCCTACAAGAGAAAAACCAGCAGCAGAGCTGCACATGGAGGCAGCACCAGCGTGCCCTGTGAGAGAGGAGAATAGCGTCCATGCAGGACAGCTGGAGAACACACTGCTCGAGCTCATAAAAGGAGTTCCTTGAGATGCTGAGAAACAACAACTGCAGGAATAACCAGAGGCCCCTGTGAGAGAGGGGACTGGCAGCAGAAGCAGAGCGTGGAGGCATCACCAGCATTCCCCAGTGAGAGTGGGCAGGTTGGAGTCTGTGCAGGACAGCTGGAGGATATAAAAGGTGAATGAAAAACTGCCAGCAGAGGCACAGGCACAGACTGAACAAGGTTTCTCATGAAAGAGAGCAGGACGCTCTTGTATATCCCTGACTATAGTGCTGGCTGGAAATTAATAAAGGAAAAGGAGAGAAAGGAGCCCCTGCATGCGAGGGGAAAACATACAAGCAAGCCAGGGGAATAAGGAGCACCTAAGAGGAAGATATATGCCTGACTGCAGATTACACTACTACCAAGCGACTACTAGGTGGTAAAGTATATATAACACTGTAGGCGATGTTGACTGGTTGCCATATTCCTTTGTTTGCATAAATATTACCGGGGAACATGATAAAGTGGAATCATGTTAAAGAGTATGGAGCTACTCATATATAGTTCCTGAATATTTTAAGAGTTGTAGTGGACCCTATATTTATGGAATATATATTAAAAGCTCCAAAGATCCATTTGGCTTTTACCTCAGTATTGAGGACTTATGGTTTGGAGACTGTGAACTGGGAATTTAATGAATAAGAAGGCCAACAAGCTGGTTCACTACTTCATCTTCTTGCCTGTTGGCTAAACCAAAAATCCTCGAAACCTCAGTTGGGTAGGGGGGGAATAAGTAATGTGGACCCACCTAGATATAGTTTTAATTCATCTAAGTGAGCCACTGGAGCCCATAACCACGTAACATACTTTAAAAACCCCAAAGAACTTAAACATCTTCCGTTGGATGTTGGGGACATACGGATTTGAGGTGGTTATCTTAGAACTGATTGTGGTGGTTCAGCCTCGTAACTTTTGAACTGAGAGAAGGCTGCATCCAGGTGGTGTATATACATGAAGGTTTCATCAGGGGGGGGGGGGGGGCTATGAGAGAAGGGAGTTTAACCTGAGGGGGCTTTGAAAAGTGTTTGGGTGAAATAATTTCTCCACTCTGCCTAGGGAATTCAATTTAAATCGATAACGTCTTAGGACCCATTAACTTGCGGTCACGTGATCATTTTGTTTTTCCGGGTGAAATATTATCGGTATATTCATTTACGTGTTTATCGGGTGATATGTGTATTTTCGTTTTTGCTTTCACCCGTAACCGATTTTCAATGGTTAAAGACAGGTTTATCGCGGAATGGTATTCAATTTTTCGAAACCGATTTTTTTCGGTCGTTTTGACGGGTACTTATCGCCGTTTTACTTTACCTACTGCTGAGTAGGTGAAATATATTTTAATGTTATTTTTTTGCTGCAAAAAGGCAATAATTTAGTTGTTTTTTTTTTTTTTTTAGTGTGCCCCATGATTTTTTTTTAAAAATTCTCTTTTTTTATATTTTTAAAAGCATTTTTAAATTATTTTTTTGGTTACTGTAATATTAATCCCCATGATGCAATGCAAAAGTCCCCAGGATGCATTGCTCCTGTTTTGACAGGAATCTGTCACTCCTCTCTTGGGACTTTAAGGAGAAACACAGCAATTGTGCAGTCTGCTGTTGGATACGTTTTTTTGCGGTTAGTTTGCGGATTTATTACTTGACAACTTTTTAGCTCTGTCTACAATCATGGAGCCATTCACTGATACAGTTTGGATGTTCATGATCCAGGCTGCTGTTGTGACACAGGAGGACAGGACAGATGAGGAAGGTGATCAGTCAATTGCTCCAGGTGGTGAGGTAGAGCGCGTTTCAATTCCACGCCCACGCCCACGTAACTATCATTGTAGGCGTGTGCTGGCAGACTTCTCCGAGGTGGATGTGATTAAGAACTTTCGCTTATCCTCTCATTCAATCCATATGCTGTATGATTTGATGGAGTTGGACCTTGAACCACGGGTGCCCACTAATCACGCAGTCAGTGGTATGTCTAAACTGCTGGCTGCATTACATTATTTTGCGTCTGGCACTTTCCAGCCAGTTTTGTCCCAAACAGTCGGTTTTTCCCAGCCCACATTTTCGCGTATTTTAACTCAGGTCTGTACGGCTTTCCGTAAATTAACGACCCAGTTTATTTATTTTCCAAGCACTGTCAGCGAATGGAGGGAGGTCAAATTGGAATTTTTTGAAAAATCACGCTTTCCCAATGTTCTGGGCGCGATAGATTGCACTCATCTGGCAATTGCACCACCAAGGCAAATGGAAGAGTGTTTTCGTAATAGAAAATCTTTCCATTCCTTGAATGTACAGATGGTGTGTGATGCCAAATTGAAAATCACCAATCTTTTTGTGGGCTTCCCTGGGTCGGCCCACGACTCCTTTATTTTGAGCCAGTCATCCGTGTTCCGTGATTTTGAAGATTGCAACATGCCGGATGGGTGGCTGTTGGGTGAGGGTTTTTTTTTTCTTTATGATTTTTAATTCATTTTTTAATTGTGGTTTATTATTTATGTTTTTTCCCCACCATTTATTTCTTTAAGGTGATGGTGGATACCCTAACAAGAGTTGGCTTCTTACCCCATTGTCCAATCCCGTTAGTGATGATGAGCATATGTACCAAAAAGCGCACATTACATCGAGGGGTGTAATTGAAAGGACCTTCGGTGTGCTTAAATCCCGATTTCGCTGTTTAGACAGGTCCGGGGGTACGCTGTTTTATTCTCCGGATAAAGTTTGCAATATAGTTAATGCTTGTTGCATTTTACATAACATCTGTGTTGCAAACCGATATCCGGAGAATATAGATCCAGGTGTTTGGCGGGATTCGGACATTTGCTCAGCATCACTTGAGGGTATGAATGATGGAGGTGATACTCGTCGAACACTAATTGATGGATTCTTCGCTGGTGAGTTTTTTTTATTGCCTTTCTATTTGTTTGTGCTTGTTAGATACTGATCCTACTTATGTTTTTTTCTTTTTTTTTTGATTTGCAGAAGAATGTGCATGAGATTTTCTTCCGAGTTTGGCCCCTGTTGTTTAAAATATGGCCATTTGTTTTTTCTTGTATGCTTTTTGAAGCGCAGTTGTTTATTTTTCAATTTACTTGTTGGAGGGTTTTTAAAAAAATTTACTTACACTTACCTGGCCCTGGCTCCTGTGATCCATCCTTCCTTGCAGCGAGATGGCCTCTCCACTTCTTTCCTGGCAGAAGGAGGTTGATGCTGAGGGATCCCTTCAGTCTCCTTTCTGGTGAGTATCCCCCAAATCCCCTCCCTGCCTCCTCTGTGTCCACGCTAGCTTTTAGGTTGTAACTGTGTACTAAGCCCAGTCCTCTTTGTTTTTCCTAGGAACACTGATTTGGACTTTTCTTTGATCCTTTCAACACAACCAAATCAACTTTCTTATCAAACTGAACAGAATGTTGCAAAGTTTTAAACTTCTTAAAGGTTATAATGTAAAAGAATATTCAATTATGTTTTAATGAGTTTATTAAAGTGATGAATTTAATTTGTTTGGTAAATGTCAATGAACTGTAAACAATATTTACTTGTGTTTGCATTTTTATTCAAGTTTTTTTAATAAACTTACATATTAAAAGTAATTTGCTCAAATTTTTTTTAATAAATAACAATATAATTAGTATAGTATACCTATATAAATATATAGGTATAGTGTATATCCCTCCATTTAACAGTGCATACACATAAGCATCCAAAAGCACAGAAACAAATCATGTAGGCAAGACGCCAAACAATCATACAGAGTTATGTTTACCCTGAGAAACAAATGTAAAATATATAACATTAAAATGAATGATAGTGCAAACCACAACGAGTAGTATATATAGACATTGGTCCAATTTGGGAGAACAAGTAACAATTAACAATGTGATTCATCTGGTTTTTGTTGTTGTGTGTATGGTCCTGGTGTGGTTGCAGGAGGAGCAGGACTAGGAGCTGTTGGCATTTGCGGATGGACATCACCAGAGTGCAATCCATGTAATTGTCCCTCTGGACCAAAACCTGGAAATGGTTGAGTTGATTCTTGAATGGCTGGATGGTGTTGTCCCTGACTCAAAGCAGCCAACATCTTCAACATGATAGTATTCATAGTTTGGAGCTGTGTAGCTATTAGAGATGTATTTGCTGCAGTTTGGCTATGGCTGGTCTGCATGATTTGTAGGGTGTTTCCTTGGCACGAAGTGTTGTCCACAAGTTTGTTTAAGGCAACAATCATGGTACCTAGTTTGGACTCTATGCCCTGTAGCACGGTAGTAGTGGAGGTTGTCACGTCTCTTAGATAATCAGAGAAACGTCCCAGTGTTTCGTCCATCTTTAGCAGACGGTGGTCTACGGTTACACGAAAGCTTTCTTGTCTGTTCTCCATTTGTTTCGCTATGTCATTCACACGTTCAGTAGTCCCTGTCGATAGGCCTGATTGACTTTCTAAAAAAAAAATATAGATTTAATAAAAATGTTAGTTAACTATTATTCAGTCATACTTGCGTATAGTTTACATTTTAGAAAATTAAAAAAGTTGGAATACACTAGTTACACATTACTGTACCTATAGGAGATGATACTTGTGTCCTATCAGGCTCATCTAAAGGTTCTACATCTTCCTCAAGGGAAAAAGCTGCAGTAATTGCTGTGGCAGATTCAATCAGCTCCTCCGTTGTGTTGGTATGTACGTCAGATAATCGTGTACTCTCTTGTTCTGGTTCCTGAAATGGCTCATTTATTGGGCTTGAAGGAGAAGTGGAAATTAAATCTACAATTGAAGAAAAAGTAAAAAATATGAAACATGTTAGTTTACAGTAAATATGTGTTTTGAGCGAGTGCATGAATATGCTTCAAATGTGGAGGTTCAATCTGCTGCTGACAATGGGGGTAATTATGAGTTTATCGCAGCAGCAAGTTTGTTAGCAATTGGGCAAAAGCATGTGCACTGCAGGGGAGGCAGATATAACATGTGCAGAGAGAGTTAGATTTGGGTGGGTTATTTTGTTTCTGTGCAGGGTAAATACTGGCCGCTTTATTTTTACACTGCAATTTAGATTGCAGATTGAACACACCACACCCAAATCTAACTCTCTCTGCACATGTTATATCTGCCTCCCCTGCAGTGCACATGGTTTTGCCCAACTGCTAACAAAAATCCTGCTGCGATCAACTAGGAATTACCCCCCATATATGTTGTTCTCAGTCTCTCAAGTGTGCAACATAACTTGTAATGTTCCTTTACATTTTCCGAGGCAAGAGCAGCTGGATGTTATGCAGAAAAATATTAGAGATGATCTCAACCTACTTCTGGCAGAATGGTGTGTAATGTTACACAATGGTCATACACCTTCACACTTTTTTAAACCATGGTTGCCACGAAGCATATTTGCACATGATTATTTCCTTAAAACATTGTGAAATTGAGGAGCTCATCTTGCATTTTCACATTAAATAGTATTGGTGGTTGCATCACAATTGCAGGATATGGTCCAAACTTGAAAATTCTTTTACCTTCCGCAGTGGGCTGTGGGTCCTGGGTTATCGTCAATATGGCAGCGGTGCTGCTTTCCAGAATATGTGAGGGTGTCAATTTTTCAGTAACTTTTTTATGAATTAATTTTCCTGGAGTCGGATCAGCTTGGACGTTTTTTATGGCTTTGTCATGTCTTCTTGTTACATCCTCACTCGTCAGTTGACTCATGGTCAATCTACCTGCTAAATAAGAAAGTTTACTTAGAATAATTTTCAAAACAGTTTATTTAGTTACCAAAATTACTACAAACTTAAGTCGTACTCAATTATTTAACTAATAGATTTACCATGAGTTTTACTTGTCTTTTTGGAAGATGTTCCAGCTGCTGATGCCATTTTTTCAGCAAGATTTCTTAAAAGCTGTGAATCTCCTAATTTTGGAAATTAGGGCATTACAGGTGTAACAAGAAAAGAGAAAAGAAGACTCTTTTGTGGGCGCACTCTTGTATGTATATGTATAGACGTCTCAGAAGAAACAATGATAGAAATATATATATTTTATTAACACAAATTGATAAAATAGTAGTAGGATATCTTGTCAAAATATTGCAAGAGGGTAGGGGGGAAAAAAGGAGAAAGGGGGTGGGGACACAGAACAAATATTGACAGTGTAAAATACTGAATAACAGTTCTGGGCTGCCTGGGTTCAAAAATACAAAAGATAACAGCTGGAGGCCTGAAAGAATACCTAAATAGGTATGTATATCAAATGTTTTCCTATATTAGGTTGATGAATCAGCTACATCTATTGTGAGTATATAGAAATAGAAAAGGCTGAGGTGAGCAAGATGAATCTGCTGTCAGTGTTAGACGCTGAGCAAAAACCGTCCACAGATTTCTACTGAACTGAGTATTCCTCAAGAGTCTCCCACTTGAGTACTAACCCAGCCCAACACTGCTTAGCTTCCAAGATCGGAAGGATTCGGGCGTTGCCAGTGTGGTATGAAAGTAGAATGAATATTATAATCGAGGGCTCAGGAATCACTGATGAGAGTTCACGAATCAGGAAGAAAAAGAGTAGATGTAGGTTGGAGAAGAAAAATAGGGGATCTGCTGCCAATGTTAGACAGGGATGGTCACCCTGAATCAATGGTGAGAGTCCTGAAATCAGAAAAAGTGGGAAAAGTGAGGAGAGAAAGGAACAATGATGGTCTCTGATTGTTTGCTGAACAGATCAGAAATTAATGAGCTAAAAGTACAACTGGACAGTTGTCCTGCAGATAGCTTATTTCAGACAAGCCCTCCAATTGCAAGGTGCTAAACAATACCTGTGATGCTGATAATCCCAAATGTTTAGGAAAGGCTGACTGTGAACAATTATCAGAAAATAAATGTGCTTAGAACCATGAAAGAATATCTAATTCTTATCAACAAGTTGATATCATGCATCTCAAAAAAAGAGAGGGAGATCTTGTATGGAAAACATAGCCAAGTGATAGCATATTGGTGGCAACAGTTCTATGATACAGAGAAAGACAAATTGTAACTATTATATCTGTCTGGTATCAACGCTGCAAAGATACATTACACAATAATAATGAAAAATATTGCTGAAGACCTTCTCTCCAAGTGGGTTAGAGAAACAGCAGAAGGAAAAGAGAAAGGTAGAAGAAAAAATATTGAAAAAATAAGTGAAATAATATATAAATACTGAGCAAATAGATATATCAGATTAGGAACTGAACAAAGCTCTAATACCCACTATAGCTCAACAATATCTTAAATTTGGGGGGCCGCTGAAAGCCGGCTGCCTTAAAAGGACAGGTACTTGCATAAACTGATATAGACCAATTTGGTTTAGGCAGTATAGACAGCAAGCATCTGAGTAAATACCAATAGATATAAGGAGGATGCACTGTGATTGTGCAAATATTACCCGGAACGAAGGGAGCAGTCAATCACTGGTAAAAGGCAGGGTAAGGTATACACTGGAGATATCCGTATGAAGGTCCAAGCGTATCACAAATGAGGAATACAACGTATACTGTCGGGACCCGGGATGGAAGGAGCAGTCAAATCACAGCTGTAGCGGGACTGTAGAGCTGATGCGGCTGTCTGCGTCTGAGATGTAGGTGGGAGGAACGTAATGTCCGATATCAAGTTGCGGTAGTGTGTAACGGCTCGAGCTCGTGGTGGCTGGATAAGACGGGACCGAACTGAATTCAGACTGTCCGGAGTCAGCTGTCCCCCGGGCAGTGGGGGTGTGGGATCCGATGTCAGGTCGCGGCAGTATAAGGCGGCTTGAGCTCGTAGCGGCTAAATGAGACGGGGCTGCACGAGGTTCAGGCTGTCCAGAATCGGCTGTCACTGCCTGGGTCACATTTGGGATTATCAGCATCACAGGTATTGTTTAGCACCTTGCAATTGGAGGGCTTGTCTGAAATAAGCTATCTGCAGGACAACTGTCCAGTTGTACTTTTAGCTCATTAATTTCTGATCTGTTCAGCAAACAATCAGAGACCATCATTGTTCCTTTCTCTCCTCACTTTTCCCACTTTTTCTGATTTCAGGACTCTCACCATTGATTCAGGGTGACCATCCCTGTCTAACATTGGCAGCAGATCCCCTATTTTTCGTCTCTAACCTACATCTACTCTTTTTCTTCCTGATTCGTGAACTCTCATCAGTGATTCCTGAGCCCTCGATTATAATATTCATTCTACTTTCATACCACACTGGCAACGCCCGAATCCTTCCGATCTTGGAAGCTAAGCAGTGTTGGGCTGGGTTAGTACTCAAGTGGGAGACTCTTGAGGAATACTCAGTTCAGTAGAAATCTGTGGACGGTTTTTGCTCAGCGTCTAACACTGACAGCAGATTCATCTTGCTCACCTCAGCCTTTTCTATTTCTATATACTCACAATAGATGTAGCTGATTCATCAACCTAATATAGGAAAACATTTGATATACATACCTATTTAGGTATTCTTTCAGGCCTCCAGCTGTTATCTTTTGTATTTTTGAACCCAGGCAGCCCAGAACTGTTATTCAGTATTTTACACTGTCAATATTTGTTCTGTGTCCCCACCCCCTTTCTCCTTTTTTCCCCCCTACCCTCTTGCAATATTTTGACAAGATATCCTACTACTATTTTATCAATTTGTGTTAATAAAATATATATATTTCTATCATTGTTTCTTCTGAGACGTCTATACATATACTGTACATACAAGAGTGCGCCCACAAAAGAGTCTTCTTTTCTCTTTTCTTGTTGCATGTTTCATTATTGACTCGGGGTGCACCACCAAATATAAGATTAATTAGAAGACTGAGTTTTCTCCTTTTACTTATTACATTTTGGTCTAAATATTATCCATTAGATACGTTACTACTTTCCAGTGCGGTATACCCCCAATACATGTAGGCATTACAGGTGTACCAATTTTTTTTTTTACAGAAAATGAATACAATGTAGACTACTTTATTGCTGATATGAATATTGCTTGATATTATCTGGTAATTGTGTAATTACCTTGGCCTTTTGAAGACTTTGAAGTTGTGGCTTGTCTACTCCCGCTACTAGATACCTGAACTTGTCTTGGTCGATGTGTTTCACTGGGATCTGTATTAAAGGGAGTGTTATGCATAAATGTTAATCTGCTTAATACAAATGCAAGTCTGAAGTATTGAATATTTATTATAAAATAAAATGAAAAAATCTACCTAGACAAAAAAGATGCATGGATTAATGACAGATAAACCAAAATCTACGTTATTTGCTAAACAGATTGTAAATTTTTTACAAGAAATAATCAAATGAAAGTCAAAAAAACAAAATAATAATATTCTTCTTCAGGTGCATATAGTTATTACTGTTGTATTTGGGTGAATTGGTGGTGAATACATGGTAGTCTTATTTATTGAAAGTGAGGTGAAGTTTACTTTTGGCCAGCTTTTTGTACACATTTTTTTTTTAACCCTTCTAAATAGTCTGAAATTTTTTTATCCATAAGGAAAATGGCATACAGGAGCAGTATTTTTAAACACAGCTTGTAATGTGTTTTGGAGTACTTGAGTTTATTATAAATGAACTTTTAAAATACCTTCTTCAGTGTGTATTCTGCTGACCATTGATGCCATCCTTGCTTGTTTAGGGTGATGGGATTTTGCCTTTTTTCAACTTCTTCAGTGCGTATTTTTTTACTTGGTCTGCCTTTTTGACTCTCTTTACGAGTTCTTTCTTGAATTCCACCTTTAGAACATACTACATTAGTAAAAACAAAACTTTTAAATTTGTATACAATTTTTAATTCAAATACTTACTTTGTGCCTGACTTGAGACTGAAGGCCGAGAGTGTCTGTGAGCAGTACCACTTGTTGATGGACCTTGATGTCTTTCCATTGGTTCTCTCATATCTCTATATTATTGATAATAATGTCAAAAAAATTGGTTAAATTAAAGACAATAAAAATGGGGGTGGGTGGTGGGTAGGTTGTAATGATTACCTGTGCTTATAGCAGGCTTGGAAATGCTGCTATCTATGCTTGCTGGCAAGCCTTGAACCATAGCCGGATTCATTCTCTGAATGATTTTTTCTTCCCAGGGCAGCCAAGTTATGTCCAATGCCGGTCCTCCACCTGTACCTTTTTTATAATTATGCTCTTTGGCCATTTTTTCTTGGTGCATCTCCTGCAATCACTGCATCTTTTTTTTACATACATCTACTTCCCTGACTACACCAGAAACTGCAGTAACATTATCTGCAATTTTCCGCCATATTTTCATCTTTTCACTCGGATGAGTTTTAGCAGAGCGATGTCCTAAAAGCTTGTCATAAAATTTGTCAACACCATCGATTAATGCATCATTCTCTGAATTGTTAAATCTGGCAGCTCGGATTGCCTTAGTTTTTTTAGATTTGGAGTGAGCAGGTACCTCAGCCTCAGAGGTGTCAGTATCCTCATTATTTCCCTGTAAAAAAAAATTACAAAAGTTACAACAACAAAAAAAGGGATGTCGGGGTGGGTGCATGTGTGTGGAAGGATGGGTGCAAGTGTGTGGAGGGATGGTGGGGTGGGTGTATGTGTGTGGAGGGATGGTGGGGTGGGTGCATGTGTGTGGAGGGATGGTGGTGGTGGGTGCATGTGTGCGGAGGGATGGTGGTGGTGGGTGCATGTGTGTGGAGGGATGGTGGGGTGGGTGCATGTGTGTGGAGGGATGGTGGTGGTGGGTGCATGTGTGTGGAGGGATGGTGGGGTGGGTGCATGTGTGTGGAGGGATGGGTGCATGTGTGTGGAGGGATGGTGGTGGTGGGTGCATGTGTGTGGAGGGATGGTGGTGGTGGGTGCATGTGTGTGGAGGGATGGTGGGGTGGGTGCATGTGTGTGGAGGGATGGTAGTGGTGGGTGCATGTGTGTGGAGGGATGGTGGTGGTGGGCGCATGTGTGTGGAGGGATGGTGGGGTGGGTGCATGTGTGTGGAGGGATGGGTGCATGTGTGTGGAGGGATGGTGGGGTGGGTGCATGTGTGTGGAGGGATGGTGGGGTGGGTGCATGTGTGTGGAGGGATGGGTGCATGTGTGTGGAGGTATGGTGGGGTGGGTGCATGTGTGTGGAGGGATGGTGGGGTGGGTGCATGTGTATGGAGGGATGGTGGGGTGGGTGCATGTGTGTGGAGGGATGGTGGTGGTGGGTGCATGTGTGTGGAGGGATGGCGGGGTGGGTGCATGTGTGTGGAGGGGTGGGTGCATGTGTGTTGAGGGATGGCGGGGTGGGTGCATGTGTGTGGAGGGATGGTGGGGTGGGTGCATGTGTGTGGAGGGATGGTGGGGTGGGTGCATGTGTGTGGAGGGATGGTGGTGGTGGGTGCATGTGTGTGGAGGGATGGTGGGGTGGGTGCATGTGTGTGGAGGGATGGGTGCATGTGTGTGGAGGGATGGTGGGGTGGGTGCATGTGTGTGGAGGGATGGTGGGGTGGGTGCATGTGTATGGAGGGATGGTGGGGTGGGTGCATGTGTGTGGAGGGATGGTGGTGGTGGGTGCATGTGTGTGGAGGGATGGCGGGGTGGGTGCATGTGTGTGGAGGGATGGGTGCATGTGTGTTGAGGGATGGTGGGGTGGGTGCATGTGTGTGGAGGGATGGTGGTGGTGGGTGCATGTGTGTGGAGGGATGGCGGGGTGGGTGCATGTGTGTGGAGGGATGGGTGCATGTGTGTTGAGGGATGGCGGGGTGGGTGCATGTGTGTGGAGGGATGGTGGGGTGGGTGCATGTGTGTGGAGGGATGGCGGGGTGGGTGCATGTGTGTTGAGGGATGGTGGGGTGGGTGCATGTGTGTGGAGGGATGGGTGCATGTGTGTGGAGGGATGGTGGGGTGGGTGCATGTGTGTGGAGGGATGGTGGGGTGGGTGCATGTGTATGGAGGGATGGTGGGGTGGGTGCATGTGTGTGGAGGGATGGTGGTGGTGGGTGCATGTGTGTGGAGGGATGGCGGGGTGGGTGCATGTGTGTGGAGGGATGGGTGCATGTGTGTTGAGGGAAGGTGGGGTGGGTGCATGTGTGTGGAGGGATGGTGGGGTGGGTGCATGTGTGTGGAGGGATGGTGGTGGTGGGTGCATGTGTGTGGAGGGGTGGGTGCATGTGTGTGGAGGGATGGGTGCATGTGTGTTGAGGGATGGCGGGGTGTGTGCATGTGTGTGGAGGGATGGTGGGGTGGGTGCATGTGTGTGGAGAGATGGTGGTGGTGGGTGCATGTGTGGGGAGGAAGCATGCGGTGTCAGCCAGTGACGGGACAGGGCAGGTGGGGGTGGGGTGGGGGGGGGGGGTGGATGGATATGGTGGAGTGGTGGAGGAGTTTGTTAAGCACTGTTTTTAAAAAAAATACCTGTGTCTGTTGATGATGAGACCCTGGACTCTGTCTTGGCTCAGGCTGCCACTCATCACTATCAGGATTTGAAGACACTGGAGAAGGGATTGGCCTCTGTCTCTTCTCACGAGACATTCTTTTAACCGCTGTTTTTAAAAAACAGAAGCAAACATGCAGCAGAACATTGAACATGATAGAACATGCAGCACTAAACTGCATTTGAAACTGAATAATTTCAGACAATTTTTATAAAATTACTTTTATAAAAAAAAAAAAACACATAACAAAAAAATATATCAACCAAAAAAAAAAACATTAGCATGATGCCCCTCCACCCACCCATCTGAACTTGCCATGTGGCCCCTGCCAGCATATGCCCTTTGCCTTTTGGCCCCCGGGGGCCCCATGTCACAGGGGATAAACTACAGGGGACCCATGTGGCCACGTGGCCGGGGGTCAGGGCCCCCGGGGGCCACATGGCACAGGGGGGAAAATACAGGGGGCCCATGTGGCCACATGGCAGGTTCGGATGGGCGGGCGGGGGACGGGGCCCCCTGGGGCCACATTGCACAGGGGGGAAAATACAGGGGGCCCAGGTGGCCACATAGCAGGTTTGTATGGGCGGGCGGGGGTCGGGGCCCCCGGGGGCCACATGGCACAGGGGGAAAATACAGGGGGCCCATGTGGCCACATGGCAGGTTCGGATGGGTGGGCGGGGGTCGGGGCCCCCGGGGGCCACATGGCACAGGGGGAAAATACAGGGGCCCATGTGGCCACATAGCAGGTTTGTATGGGCGGGCGGGGTCGGGGCCCTTGGGGGCCACATGGCACAGGGGGGGAAATACAGGGGGCCCATATGGCCACATGGCAGGTTCGGATGGGCGGGCGGGGGTCGGGGCCCCCGGGGGCCACATGGCACAGGGGGGGAAATAGAGGGGGCCCATGTGGCCACATGGCAGGTTCGGATGGGCGGGTGGGGGTCAGGGCCACATGACACAGGGGGAAAATACAGGGGGCCCATGTGGCCACATGGCAGGTTCAGATGGGCGGGCGGGGGTCAAGGCCCCCGGGGGCCACATGGCACAGGGGGGGAAATACAGGGGGCCCATGTGGCCACATGGCAGGTTCAGATGGGCGGGCGGGGGTCAAGGCCCCCGGGGGCCACATGGCACAGGGGGGAAAATACAGGGGGCCCATGTGGCCACATGGCAGGTTCGGATGGGGTCCCCGGGGGCCACATGGCACAGGGGGGAAAATACAGGGGGCCCATGTGGCCACATGGCAGGATTGTATGGGCGGCGGGGGTCGGGGCCCCCGGGGGTCTCATGGCACAGGGGGGAAAATACAGGGGGCCAATGTGGCCACATGGCAGGTTTGGATGGGCGGTTGGACGGACAACACAGATTGGGCAATTTACCAATCTACTCCTCCAAACAGGGCAAGAAAAATATGCTTCTAACTGGCTGGCTTCTAGGCTGGCTTCTAGATAGCTTGTTGCTGGCTTCTTGACTGGCTTCGCTTCTTAGCTGACTTCTGGCATTTCACATTAAACATACAGGTATGCTATACACCGTGGAGGCTGAACAACAGCGGGAAAAACAAGCTTATATATAGCGATATTTGGCACCACCCCATATACGGCCGATTGGACAGTTAACGGTTGAAGTGGGTGTTAAGTCGTTGCTAATTGGATACCTGCGCAAAGACGAAACCGAAAGTAATATTTTTCGACCGAATGCACCGAAAACACATTTCACCCGAAAACGTGTGGCGCAGTTCGATAAATTGAATATACCCCTGAGACTGTACAACATTCAAGAGATAACTGGGGATAAAGCAGTATATTGGTGATTGCTGTTATTTTTTTTGACGTATAACACTCACCTTGGTATAGTATATTTAAGAGAGACATCTAACATTGTATTCTTTATTGATCAGAAAAATCTATGTCTTAATCTGAGAATTGGACTCTCCTAAGTATAGATTCGCTCTTCAAGTACAAACTACAGTATATGGAAATATCTTCTCGACTCAAAGATGATTTTTCAAACACTGTTGAGTCAAGTTTTTATGATTGTAACTTGAGAACTGGTTGAATCTAAAAGACAACTGAGATGGTAAAACTTATATTCTATCAGTACAGAAGTGGATCTAAAAGGTATATCTCTGGTTCTACAGGCCATGTATTATTCATGAAGAGACTTGAGAAAGGTGATTTTTCAAGCCTGAGGGGGCTTTAAAAAAATGCCCAGATGAAATAACTGTCATGCTTAGAAATGTATATCCAAGATGAGTGGTATAAGACAACCTCCTAAGTCTCAGACCACAGAGATGGTGAAACAATGGCAGAAAGGGACAAAGACCGCCCAGGGCTCACCGGAGAGGTCACAAATACAGGATCCTACACTAACCAATACTCCTACCTGCCAAGCACAGGGCTCAGAAAAAGACAATAGCATTTGACAAATGAGTGATATGGCAACAACTCTCTTACACTATAGATAAAAAATTAGATACTATCCAGGCCTCCTTAGATGCAGCTTTGGCCAGAATTGCTGAGAATACTGCCAGAATAGAAACATTGTAACAGCGGGTGAGTGATCTTGAAGATGATGCCCTGATAGCACAAATACGATGGCAATCCATTCTAAGCAAGTCCAGTGGATTCTGGACCAAATAGATGACCTTGAAATAGGGACCGTAGAAACAATTTAAGTTTCATAGATATTCCAACAAACATATCAGAACAGGCATTGTCTAGCTTTATAATCTCTAATACTATTGTGGCATTAAATCTTCAAAATTACATCATAAATCCTAGGATTGAAAGGGCACACAGATTCTGCCCTGTAAGGGAGAGCTCTAATGACAGGCCAAGACCAGGCATTATAAAATTCTTAGATTATGCCACTAGGACAAAATTTGGAGATCATACAGTAAATGATCCCCATTGAACATAGGGGGTAATTCAGAGTTGATCGCAGCAGGAAATTTGTTAGCAGTTGGGCAAAACCATGTGCACTGCAGGTGTGGCAGATATAACAATTGCAGAGACAGTTAGATTTGGGAGGGTTATTTTGTTTATGTGCAGGGTAAATACTGGCTGCTTTATTTTTACACTGCAATTCAGATTTCAGTTTGAACACACCACACCCAAATCTAACTCTCTCTGCACGTGTTAAATCTGCCCCCTCTGCAGTGCACATGGTTTTGCCCAACTGCTAACAAATTTGCTGATGCAATCAACTCTGAATTACCCCCATAGAAGGTGTTAACATTTGGATTTTTCAAGATTACTCAGTAGCCTTTCAACAAAAACGCACAGCATTCCAACCACTATGCAAAATGTTGATAGAAAGGGGGAAATGCTTCACTTTGTGGTATCCAGCAAAACTTAGAATTATAGAAAATGGCCAGACCTATATATTTGATACACCAGAAGCAGCAAATACCCATCTCCAATTAGAAAATCTACCAGAGGAAACACATGGCAATAATGGGAATTTAGGAGAGAGAGAGAGAGAGAGAGAGAGAAAGTAAAAATAAGAGAGAAGTAAAATAAGAGAGAAGTAAAACACTGTGATAATTGAGAGTCATTTTAAATAAAACATGTTATTGTTCACAAATATCTGGCACAATGGAAATATGATATTGTTGTTTTGTTGAATATGATATACTGTATGTTCACTGTATACAGGAGGTGGTGAGACCTCTACATAATGGGGATGTTGGAATGGAGGGGAGGCAATGGGATATGTGGAGAGCCTCATGGGAAAGGAGTGCACGAAATAGAGGTACTGGCAAGTGAGGCCAGATTATCACTTATAACTAGAGGATTATTTCTCACCCTCTTTTAATTTTTTGTTTCTTCTTTTCACTTTTAGATATTTATATATATATATATCTTAATAGAAGAGTTAAACAATTATGGCCCATAGTGTCCACAGACAAAGAACTAGGTGAGGTGTTCAACTCCAGGTTGCTTATCAGTCACAAGAGGAATAAGAGCATAAGAGATTACGTTGTAAAAACTGACATCTCGGATTTTGAGAAACCGAAACGGCATTTTCTTAGCAAGAGACAAGGGTGTTTCAGATGTAGTGGCTGCACAACATGCAGCTACCTCACACAAGGTGACAAATTCAGACATCCGCACACAGGTAAACTTTTCAAGATTCTACATCCTTTATCCTGTGACTCTAAATTTGTGGTCTACCTCCTCACATGCCCATGTGGGTTATCCTACGTGGGTAAAACTGACTGCGCTTTTAAGACACGCATGGCGCAGCACAGATATGCCATACGGGAGGCAATTAAAAGTGGTGATAGTGAACAGCCGGTGGCCAGACACTTTGCGAAGGCCAAGCATAGTATGGCCACACTCAGATATATGATTATAGATCATATACCACAGTCATTGCGAGGGGGGGATAGATCAAAAAGGCTCCTTCAGCTAGAGTCCAGATGGATATATAGACTCAACACGATCCACCCGAATGGTCTAAATGAGTCACTAAACCTGAGATGTTTCTTATAAGTATATAATTTTTTATAAGTAGTTTTATAAATAGTACTATTCCCTGATACAGGCACTTTATAGGTCTATAAGTAATAGAGTACCAGATACCTACCTAAACCCTTTTGTATATTACGGTAACAGGTACCTTAACGGACCATGAATATACAACCTCAGTAAGCCAGCAGTGGCAGTGGTAGATTATGTTTTAGGACTTGTGATAGTTAATTATCTAATACACTTCTATTCACGGACATACTCTGTGGTTTTTTAACACGTTTTTATTTTGCATTTTTCACTTTATTTTAGCGTTTTGATTGACACTTCACTATGTTTTCATTCACACAGAGTACGTTATGAAGATGTTTGTAAAATGAATTTTAACATTGAACTGTTGATATCGTGAACACTGTTTACATGTAACTATGGCAACCTTGATTACAGCGTCAACACGCCAGCTGGACGGACCGGCGCGACGTCACTTCCGGTGAGACGGAGTGCAGCGGCCGGGATCCGAGCAGCGTGGGTAACGCCGGCGGGAGGAGTCATTCTGAATTTAAGGTATTTAAACAACACTATATGTCATATGCATTTATCCTGACGACGGGGCTGCGACCCCGAAACGTAGATCATGCGTATTGAATAATAAAAGTCTTAGCACTTTATTTTCACTTATACCAAGTCTCGGAGTGCCGCCCATTCTGTGTTAATATATATATATATATATATATATAGGTCTTTGTATTTTTTTTAAAGCTTAAAAGAATACTCAATTAAGTGGTTAGAACATTATAGCTCCAAATTGCACACTTTTCTTTTTTAAAACCCTCTTTCTTCTACAAAGTAAAATAATGACACATATATTGAAACTTATGTCATGGAATGTGGGAGGCCTGAACACTCCGGTAAAGCGGAAAAAAGTGGTAGAACATCTGAAAAGAAATAAGGCGGGGATTGTTTTTATACAGGAGACACACTGGGAACAGGGTAAAGATGATAAATTATGAGCCCAATGGATAGGAGACTGAGTTTCTTCAAATTATAACTCTAAATCTAGAGGAGTAGCAATAGTGTTTGCGAGGCATATTAAGTATACATTGTTGGAGAGGGTGAATGACCCTGAAGGCCGATTCATTATACTCAAAATTCAACTATACTCTAAAACAGGGGTGGCCAGACTTTTCGAGTTGGTGATCTATTTTGAAAGCTGAAAAGCTTTTGTGATCTACCCAAAAAAAGGGGCATGGCGTAATAAAAAGGGGGCATGGTATAACAAAAAAGGGACATAGCCTTGCTGCACAGGGTGTAATGACTGTCTCGCATGAAATCACACATTGGCCCCCACAGGTAAAAACCTCAAACACATATGCCCCCACAGTGCCAGGTACACATATGCCCCAGTACCAGATATGCCCCCACAGTGCCACATATGCGCCCACAGTGCCACATATGCCCCCACAGTGCCATGTGCCCACAGTGCCAGGTATGCCCCCACAGTGCCATGTGCCCACAGTGCCACATATGCCCCCACAAGGCCACATATGCCCCCAAAGTGACACATATGCCCCCACAGTGCCATGTGCCCACAGTGCCAGATATACTTTAGCTGGCTGGATCCCCGCTGGCTGGCTAGATCCCCACTGGCTGTCTCCCTGCTGGCTAGATCCTGCTCTTGTGCCTGCTCCCACTTCCCGCCGCTGCTGCTGTCCTGCTGCTGCCGCCGCTGACTGGATCAAACCAGATCTAGCAGGCACACAGGCTCCTCACATCGCATTCCCATTCGTGCATTGCGCGGGTGCATGGCTGATGTCATGATGTCACCCACGCAATGCATCATTGGGAACGCTCCGGACTCGGGCAGCAGAGGTGGCAAGTCACACTTGGATCGCGATCTACCGGCGAGAGCTCCGTGATCTACCGGTAGATCGCGATTGACGTTTTGCCCGTCTCTGCTCTAAAACATATACTCTTTTAAATATATATGCACCAAATTCTGCAGAAAGTGATTTCTTCACCAAAATATCCCGGATGATGTTGGAAAGGAACTGCCCCAATCTTATTGTTGGAAGAGATTATAATTGGATGGATAATCCTACTTTAGATCGATTAATACCATCAAATAAGCGGGTAGATTTGTGTAATAGTTTAATATGCAATTTAAAAAATACACATGCCCTAGTTGATTTTTGGTGTCTAAAAAATCCATCAGATAGATCATATACATGCTATTCTGGGGCCCATAGATCACTCTCATGAATTGATTTAGTGGTGGCGGAATATTTAGTATCTGAGGTAACAGAATCAGGAATTGCTGAAATAGTAATTTCTGATCATGGAGTAATTCACATTACAATGTAAATTCCAAATTATAAGAAGGGTAATTATTCCTTGAGATTTCCACAATACTTATATAATTCCGAAGATTTTGGAAAGTATCTTAAGACTAAATGTTATGAATTTCAGCAGGATAATAGAAAGCACAGGGATGTTCCCATACTCTTCTGGAAACATCTAAAAGAGTAATCAGAGGACACATGATATCTTATGTGCAAAATTATAAAAATAAACAAAAGTATGAAGCCCTAAGTGGTAAGACTGCAGAGAGTTTTAGGGAGTATGTAATAAAGCCATCGGCAGATACGTTTGAGGCATACAAATAAAATAGCTTTTGGAAAGCTATTTATTAGCCCAGGCAAAAACTTCAATAGATCATTCAAGGAACCGTTTTTACAGATGAGGTAACCGGGCTGGGAGATTGCTTGCCTCTTTAAGGAGACCTTGTAAAGCAAGAAATAGTATAACAGCATTAAGGGATGTAAAGAATGGAAAGCTTCTAACAAACAATGAAGAAATAATAAAAGTATTTCACAAATTCTACCCCAACCTTTACACAGAATTCCGCAGCAGGATCATATAATAGATCAGGTAATAGAGGAAAGTAACATCCCTAATTTAACTCAAGCTCAGAAAGAAATACTTAATTCAGATATAACAAAGGAAGAGATAAAGATAGGATTATCTTCACTGAAAGTGAGAAAATCCCTTGGCCTGAATGGGCTACCAGCAGAAAATTATAGACTCTTACAGAACAATTTATTTAAACTGAAAGCATGGGCAGCAAAATGGAGAATGAGGTTCAATACAGACAAGTGTAAGGTAATGCACTTTGGTAGCAAAAACAAAAATACCACCTACATACTAAATGGGGTAATATTAGGGGATTCTGTACTGGAAAAAGATTTAGGTGTTCACATAGATAACAAACTTAGCAGTAGTACCCAAAGTAGGATGGCAGCAGAGAAGACAAACAAGGTTTTAGCATGCATAAAGCAGGGAATTAATGCAAGGGATGAGTGTGTTATACTCTCATTATATAAATCCCTAGTGAGGCCATATCTCGAGTACTGTGCACAATTTTGGGCACCATACTACAAAAAGGATATCATGGCACCAGAAAAGGTTCAGAAATGGGTGACCCAATTGATTAAGGGGATGTAGATGCTAGAATACGAGGAAAGATTTGCTAATCTAGGCATGTTCACACTGGAAAAGAGGAGATTAAGAGGGGACATGATTGACATTTACAAATATATAAGGGATCAATACACAGAGCTTGCGGAGGATTTGTTTTCGGTAAGATCAACACAGAGAACACGTGGACATCATCTTAGGATAGAGGAGAGGAGATTTCGCACACAGACACAAAAAGGTTTCTTCACAGTAAGGACAATACGTATTTGGTATTCCCTGCCTGAGAGAGTAGTAATGGCGGACTCGATCATTACTTTTAAGAATGGGCTAGATAAATTCCTAATGGATAAGGATATACATGGTTATGGTGGGTAAATCACGCACTATAGTTAAAAAAAAGAAGAAACATAATGGCCGACATTCACAACAGATAAAATTAGTCCTAAAAATAATACAGTGTAGGAGACCACTAATAGATTGAATTTGATGGACAAATTGTCTTTTTTTTAACCTCAGAAACTATGTTACTATGTTACATGAAGAGTTTACTCCTCTATTAACAGATCTATTTCAGCATATACATAAAAATAAACCAAATTAGTTATCATTATGCAGCATACACAACATTAATTTTAAAACCTGGCAAGGATCCACAATTGGAGTCATCCTATCGACTAATCACCTTATTAAACTTGGATTATAAATTTATGGCAAAAATTATGGCAAATAGATTACAGTCATTTTCATCTGCTATCCTGATGGAACATCAGTTGGGCTTTATAACAGGTCACCATTCGGTTAAAGGGGTAAAAACAGCTATAGCAGCAATTCTACAGATACAACAAGACAATTCTAAGTCCGGAATAATATCAGAATCAGCTTTATTGGACAGGTATACTTGCATACACTAGGAATTGTTTGCGGTTACAATTCATTGCCAAATAACAACATGAAGGGGAGATACAAATGTGATACGTAACATACATGTATACATACATACATACATACATACATACATACATACATAACATGCTTTACTATGGGAACACTGTGTAGAATTGCATTTCAGTACATAGCACCAGACATTTTAGACATTGTTTAGTAGATGAACAGCTAGTGGGAAGAAGCTTTTAGTGGTTCTGGTCGTCCTGGCGGGAATGGACCTGTAAAGCCTGCCTGATGGGAGCATTTCAGACAGGTCGTGGCCAAGGTGTTGCTTGTCTGCCACAATTTTCCCTGCATGCTTCTTGACTCTGGACAGGTATAGGTCTTGAACAGTGGGGAAATCGGACTCGACAATCTTTTCTGCTGTCCTCCCCACCCTCTGTAGCCTTCATCTTTCACTTTTTGGCAGCTCCATACCAGACTGTGATTGATGAGCATAGGACAGACTCTACAATGGCTTTGTAGAAGATGTGCAGCAGAATCTGCGGAATATTGCATTTCTTGAGTTGCCTTAGAAAGAACATTCACTGTTGTGCCTTACTGACGATGGTGCCTATGTTTGGTCTACATTTAAGGTCACAGGATATTTTTGACCCTAGGAATTTAAAGGAGTCAACCAACGACACCTTGCGGTCGGCAATCATGAGTGGGGGCATGGCAACAGGTTTCCTTCTGAAGTCCACTACCATCTCAACCATTTTGAGGGGATTTAGGTCCAGGTTATTCCTGCCGCACCACTGTGTTAGCCGGTCAAACTTGCGTCTGTATGCAGACTCATCCACGTCCTCGATTAGACCAATGATGGTGGTGTCTGTCAGCTCGGCCGAGGTACAGTCATTGGTGTATAGAGAGAAGAGCAGGGGGGAGAGGACACATCCTTGGTGGGCCTCTGTGCTGATCGAGCGCACGTCAGATGAGAGCTTCCCTGCTTTCACCGCCTGTCTCCTTGCTGTCAGGAAATCTACGATCCAGGAGCATGTTGATACAGGAACCCCTAAGGAGAGAAGTTTCGGCTGCAGGATACATGGAACGATTGTGTTGAATGCTGAGCTGAAGTCCACGAATAGGCCCCATCGTGTAGGTGTCTGGACGGTCCAGGTGCTATAGGATGTAGTGCAGCCCCAAGTTGGCGAACTGCAGGGGATCCAGATGAGAGTTAGTTGATTCTCTCAGGTGGTTCAGCACCAGCCGCTTGAACGCTTTCATGACCATAGATGTAAGAGCAATTGGCCTGTAGTCATTCAGATCTTTTACGGTTGAGTTCTTGGGAACCGGGATAATTGTTGAGCATTTAAAGCAGGAGGGAACCTTACACATCTCCAGCGAGGTGTTGAAGATCCTGGTAAAGATGGGGGCGTGCTGGACAGCACATGTCTTCAGGCAGATGGCGACACGCCGTCTGGGCCTGTGGCTTTCCTGGGTTTGGCTTTTTTGAATATTACTTCTACCTCTCCTGTTTCTACCCACAGTGCTGCACAGGGGGGTACTGTGCTCAGATCAGGGGTAGATCTGAGACTAGGGGCTTCCTTCTCGAATCTACAATAGAAGTTATTCAGCTCATCTACCAGATTTTGCTGTATGACAGTGGGGGTTGGGGGTTTCTTGTAGCTAGCAATGGCCTGCATGCTTCTCCACAGGTTGTTTGTCAGCTTATTGGAGAACTGTTTTTTTGCCTGCCTAATTTCACATGTCAGGGAGTTTCTGGTCAGTTTGAACAGATCCCTGTTTCCACTCCTGTAAGCCTCCTCCTTCACCCGACGGAGCTTCCTGAGCTGGGCGCTAAACCATGGCTTGTTGTTGTTAAAGGTGTGAGATGCTTTGGTTGGAACACACATGTCCTCGCAAAAGCTGATGTAGGATGTCACTACGTCAGCCAGTTCGTCTAGGTCAGTAGTAAAAGTTTCAAAGACCCTCCAATCTGTGCAGTCGAAACAGGCGTGGAGCTCTAGCTTTGCTTCGCTTGTCCAGCTTTTTACTGACCTGACCACAGGCTTTGCCAGTCTCAGCTTCTGGGTGAAGGTTGGAAGGAGGTGAACTAGGCATATTAAGTTTGGACGCCAATAGGGCCTTTTGGTGAATAAGGGATTTTGGTGAAAAATTTATTAATTTTATATAATTTTTATACACATGTCCATATACATCCTTCCTGATTAATGGAAATATGAGTGAAAAAGTAAAAATTAATAGAAGTACAAGGCAGGGGCGTCCACTCTCTCCATTATTGTTCAATCTTGCTCTAGATCCTTTACTTCATTATTTACAGAACTGGCCAATTCTGAGGGGTATTAAGGTAGTAATGGGAGAGATCAAATTAACTGCATTTGCAGATGATATACTGCTGTATATAACAAACCCAAAGTCATCATTAAAACCATTAATGGAAAAACTGATGTAATTTGGAATGGCAATGTATATTAATTGGGTTATAGGAAACTCGCTTGGGCAAGGGACCTAACCATAAAATGAACTTCAAAATATATAAATATCTGGGGATTAAACTTCCAAAAGATTTAAGTAAATTATAAGATATCATTGTGAAGGAAGCTATAAAAAGATGTGAAGTAGAGCTGATCTATCGATCTCCCTTATAGGACGAATTAACATAATAAAAATGGTCTCCTTTCCAAGATTATTATACCCTATACAGATACTCCCGGTAACACTGACCAGAAATGACATAAGTGAGATTAACATAGTTTTCAATAAATTCATATGGGAGGGTAAAAAAGTTAGAATTAGTATTCTTAAATTGCAACATCCTCCCTCTAAGGGGGGAGTAAATTAACCCAACTTAGAATGGTATAATTTTTCAGCACATATGCGTTATATTAATCATGGCCGTAACTAGGGGGGGGAGCCCAGGGGGTCACGTGCCCCGGGCGCCGGAACGAGGGGCGGGGTGGGGGAGAGAGAGGTGCTGTGAACTCTGCACGGCTGCTTTGGCCTTACTTTGAACCTACACCCTGGATTAGCAACGTATTGCGTTCTTCCTGTTCTCCCTCCAACTGAGAAGAGAGCAGCTTTTGTCCGGCCTCCACCACCAATGCTGCCGGAACAGCAAGGCATTCCATCTGAGCATAGCGCAGACCCTGCCCGGCCTCTTCCTCCAGCACGCTAGGTAATTCCACCATCCGAGGACGCTCAGATCACTCCGGCCACTCTGAGGTTTCTTCATTGCTCCCCAGCATCGGACACACCATGATCTGCCTGCATCATATAAAACCGGGAAATATACAGCGGCTCTCTCTGATCGACTCTGCACACCTGCTCCCAGCATTGTAAAGCCGGAGCCACGTAAATCAGTGCAGCCGCACTGAGGCTGGACGGGGAGAGTTCCCCGCTTTGGACACTTGCCGGGGACTTTGCTTGGTCTAGTCCTAGGAGCAGACCTGTTCTTCCAAGAACTCCAGAAGGTAGGGAAAGACAGGGTCTAACTTCACCGCTGACTGTAACATCTATTGAGCTACCACAACGGATAACACCTCCACCAAAACACTGTTTTATGTTATAAAAATATTTTTACTAACTACCATTATTTTTTACATGTGCCATGAATCTTACACATATATAAAATATAGTGCTCAAATTTAATTTTTACATTATCCAACTAACACTGTGTAGACTATAAACAGTCTCTCCTTAAGGATGAGGATCAACTTAAAAAAACAGTAGTATCTTCAGCTCACAATGGGACAGCAGGATAACCTGCCCCCCCCCTCTCTCTCTCTCTCTCTCTCTCTCTCTCTCTCTCTCTCTCTCTCTCTCTTGCTCACCGCTCTCTCCCATCTATCCTCTCTTCCATCTCTCACTCTCTCCCATCACTCCCTTGCCCCTCTCTCTCTCTCCCCTCTCTGCCTCACCCCTCTCTCCCATCTCTCGCTCATCCCTCTCTCCCATCTAATGTTAATGATGGATACTAATGTGAAGTGTAACGAGATTAAAATTGCACAACTGCATGGCCTAGTTTGAATCCTTTTTTAACCCTTAACATTCATTTTCCTAATTTTTTATTTTATTTATTTTTTATTTATTTATATTTTTTTTACTATTAGTTTTATTTTTATTTTTGGGGGGTTGGGGAGTGGGGTGATGGTGATGATGGTGGTGGTGTGGGGTGGGAGTGGGCGCCAAATTAGTGCCTTGCCCCGGGTGCCTAAAATCCTAGTTTTGGCCCTGCATTAAGGACTGGCTATCTGGGAAAGAGAATTCTGCAATTACTCCATTGGTGGAATCATTCCTACCGGATATGGGGTTGACAGCATTTCTCCATACTATTGGTGTGGAGTTAGATTCAAAAATTGCTCAAAAACCACTGTTAATAGCTACCAGAAGAGTGTGGCATATCATAAAACATAGAATGAAAATACATCCCAATGTCTCAGTTCATCTAACATTTTTGAATAATCCTAATTTCCAAGAGGGCGCAAGTTCTCTCCCCTTTTCTATATGGAGAAGAATGGATCTGGTAAGAGTGGGACAACTTATAAACATACAAAATAGAAGGTCTAAAACATTAATTCAAGCTAGTGAAGAATTTGAGGATATAAATATCCCAAATCTAGCATTTATGCAAGCCCAACACTATGTAAGCATGGTATTAAAAATGCTGGAAGGAAAGGATCTGAACAATGGCTCCCGGCAATGATCCACACGGCCACCTGGATGTCTCACGCTCCAGACAAAGATCCGTTCCTTCTCGGACTGGTCTGATGTCAGTCCTCTAGAGGACTGCATGGCATTGCCTAAACTATAAATCCAAGTTTTCTCTGGACTTTTTAAACATATACATTTTTAATATTTTTTGGTTCTAAAGTATCACGTGATCCAGTCGACTAATTAGTAACATTGGATGCCTTATTAATATGTGTATAGGTGTATAAGTGGAATGTTTTATTAAAAATATAAAAAAAAAATTCTCTGTTTATGGATACAGATTAAAAACAGGATTTTGATACCTACCGGTAAATCCTTTTCTCCTAGTCCGTAGAGGATGCTGGGGTCCACTTCAAGACCATGGGGTATAGATGGTTCCGCAGGAGCCATGGGCACTCTTAAGACTTTTCAATGGGTGTGAACTGGCTCTTCCCTCTATGCCCCTCCTCCAGACCTCAGTTACAGGAACTGTGCCCAGGGAGACGGACATTTCGAGGAAAGGATTTACTTTAATATTAGTGGTGAGATACATACCAGCTCACACCTCAACCATGCCGCACAACATGGCATTCAACATAACACACGCCAACAGGCATGAACCAATTACAGCAACATGCTGAACTAAGATAACACAACTTGTGTAACTCTAATAACTAAACTGCAGGTAAAGTACGCACTGGGACGGGCGCCCAGCATCCTCTACGGACTAGGAGAAAAGGATTTACCGGTAGGTATCAAAATCCTGTTTCTCTAACGTCCTAAGTGGATGCTGGGGACTCCGTAAGGACCATGGGGATAGCGGCTCCGCAGGAGACTGGGCACATCTAAAGAAAGCTTTAGGACTATCTGGTGTGCACTGGCTCCTCCCCCTATGACCCTCCTCCAAGCCTCAGTTAGATCTCTGTGCCCGAACGAAAAGTCCGCGAAAAAGGGGCGGAGCCTATCTCCTCAGCACACTGGCGCCATTTTCCCTCACAGCTCCGTTGGAGGGAAGCTCCCCTGGCTCTCCCCTGCAGTCACTACACTACAGAAAGGGTTAAAAAAGAGAGGGGGGCACTAATTAGGCGCAGTATTAACTATACAGCAGCTATAAGGGGAAAAACACTTATATAAGGTTATCCCTGTATATATATAGCGCTCTGGTGTGTGCTGGCAAACTCTCCCTCTGTCTCCCCAAAGGGCTAGTGGGGTCCTGTCCTCTATCAGAGCATTCCCTGTGTGTGTGCTGTATGTCGGTACTTTTGTGTCGACATGTATGAGGAGAAAAATGATGTGGAGACGGAGCAGATTGCCTGTAATAGTGATGTCACCCCCTAGGGGGTCGACACCTGAGTGGATGAACTGTTGGAAGGAATTACGTGACAGTGTCAGCTCTGTATAAAAGACAGTGGTTGACATGAGACAGCCGGCTACTCAGCTTGTGCCTGTCCAGACGTCTCATAGGCCGTCAGGGGCTCTAAAGCGCCCGTTACCTCAGATGGCAGATATAGACGCCGACACGGATACTGACTCCAGTGTCGACGGTGAAGAGACGAATGTGACTTCCAGTAGGGCCACACGTTACATAATTGAGGCAATGAAAAATGTTTTACACATTTCTGATAATACGAGTACCACCAAAAAAGGGGTATTATGTTCGGTGAGGAAAAACTACCTGTAGTTTTCCTGAATCTGAGAAATTAAATGAGGTGTGTGATGATGCGTGGGTTTCCCCCGATAACAACTGATAATTTCTAAAATGTTATTGGCATTATATCCTTTCCCGCCAGAGGTTAGGGTGCGTTGGGAAACACCCCCTAGGGTGGATAAAGCGCTCACACGCTTGTAAGGGCTCTACCTTCGCCTGAGATGGCCGCCCTTAAGGATCCTGCTGATAGAAAGCAGGAGGGTATCCTAAAAGGTATTTACACACATACTGGTGTTATACTGCGACCAGCAATCGCCTCAGCCTGGATGTGCAGTGCTGGGTTGGCGTGGTCGGATTCCCTGACTGAAAATATTGATACCCTAGATAGGGACAGTATATTTTTGCCTATAGAGCATTTAAAAGATGCATTTCTATATATGCGTGATGCACAGCGGAATATTTGCCGACTGGCATCAAGTCTAAGCGCGTTGTCCATTTCTACCAGTAGAGGGTTATGGACACGTCAGTGGTCAGGTGATGCGTATTCCAAACGGCATTTGGAAGTATTGCTTTATTAAGGGGAGGAGTTATTTGGGGTCGGTCTTTCAGACCTGGTGGCCACGGCAACAGCTGGGAATTCCACGTTTGTACCCCAGGTCGCCTCTCAACATGAGAATACGCCGTATTATCAGGCGCAGTCTTTTCATGGACAAGCGGGCAAAAGGTTCCTCATTTCTGCCCCGTGACAGAGGGAGAGGAAAAAGGCTGCAGAAATCAGCCAGTTCCCAGGAACAGAAACCCTCTCCCGCCTCTGCCAAGCCCTCAGTATACGCTGGGGCTTTACAAGCAGAATCAGGCACGGTGGGGGGCCCGTCTCAATGAATTTCAGCGCGCAGTGGGCTCACTCGCAAGTAGACCCCTGGATCCTTCAGGTGATATCTCAGGGGTACAAATTAGAATTCGAGACGTCTCCCCCTCGCCGTTTCCTAAAGTCGGCTTTACCGATGTCTCCTTCTGACAGGGAGACAGTTTTGGAAGCCATTCACAAGCTGTATTCCCAGCAGGTGATAATCAAGATACCCCTCCTGCAACAGGGAACGGGGTATTATTCCACACTGTTGTGGTACCGAAGCCGGACGGCTCGGTGAGACCGATTCTAAATCTAAAATCTTTGAACACTTACATACAGAGGTTCAAATTCAAGATTGAGTCACTCAGAGCAGTGATTGCGAACCTGGAAGAAGGGGACTACATGATGTCTCGGGACATCAGGGATGCTTACCTTCATGTCAAAATTTACCCTTCTCACCAAGGGTACCTCAGGTTTATGGTACAGAACTGTCACTATCAGTTCAGACGCTGCCGTATGGATGGTCCACGGCACCACGGGTCTTTACCAAGGTAATGGCCGAAATGATGATATTCCTTCGAAGGAAGTGAATTTTAGTTATCCCTTACTTGGACAATTCCCTGATAAGGGTAAGATCCAGGGAACAGTTGGAGGTCGGTGTAGCACTATCTCAGGTAGTGTTGCGGCAGCACGATTGGATTCTCAATATTCCAAAATCGCACCTGGTTCCGACGACGTGTCTTCTGTTCCTAGGGATGATCCTGGACACAGTCCAGAAAAAGGTGTTTCTCCCGGAGGAGAAAGCCAGGGAGTTATCCGAGCTAGTCAGGAACCTCCTAAAACCGAGCCAAGTCTCAGTGCATCAATGCACAAGGGTTCTGGGTAAAATGGTGGCTTCCTACGAAGCAATCCCATTCGGCAGATTCCACGCAAGAACTTTCCAGTGGGACCTGCTGGACAAATGGTCCGGGTCGCATCTTCAGATGCATCAGCGGATAACCCTGTCACCAAGGACAAGGGTGTCCCTCCTGTGGTGGTTGCAGAGTGCTCATCTTCTAGAGGGCCGCAGATTAGGCATTCAGGACTGGGTCCTGGTGACCACGGATGCCAGCCTGCGAGGCTGGGGAGCAGTCACACAGGGAAGGAATATCCAGGGCTTATGGTCAAGCCTGGAGACATCACTTCACATAAATATCTTGAAGCTAAGGGACATTTACAATGCTCTAAGCTTAGCAAGACCTCTGCTTCAAGGTCAGCCGGCGTTGATCCAGTCGGACAACATCACGGCAGTCACCCACGTAAACAGACAGGGTGGCACAAGAAGCAGGAGGGCAATGACAGAAGCTGCAAGGATTTTTCGCTGGGCGGAAAATCATGTGATAGCACTGTCAGCAGTATTCATTCCGGGAGTGGACAACTGGGAAGCAGACTTCCTCAGCACGACCTCCACCCGGGAGAGTGGGGACTTCACCCAGAAGTCTTCCACATGATTAAAAACTCGACAGGTATTGCGCCAGGTCCAGGGACCCTCAGGCAATAAGCTGTAGACGCTCTGGTAACACCGTGGGTGTACCAGTCAGGGTATGTGTTCCCTCCTCTGCCTCTCATACCCAAGGTACTGAGATTGATAAGATGGAGAGGAGTAAGCACTATATTCGTGGTTCCGGATTGGCCAAGAAGGACTTGGTAACCGGAACTTCAAGAGATGCTCACGGAGGATCCGTGGCCTCTACCTCTAAGAAGGGACCTGCTCCAGCAAGGACCCTGTCTGTTCCAAGACTTACTGCGGCTGCGTTTGACAGCATGGCGGTTGAACGCCGGATCCTGAAGGAAAAAAGGCATTCCGGATGAAGTCATCCCTATCCTGATCAAAGCCAGGAAGGATGTAACCGCAAAAACATTATCACCGCAATTGGCGAAAATATGTTGCGTGGTGCGAGGCCAGTAAGGCCCGACGGAGGAAATTCAACTGGGTCGATTCCTACATTTCCTGCAAACAGGAGTGTCTATGGGCCTGAAATTGGGGTCCATTAAGGTTCAAATTTCGGCCCTGTCAATTTTCTTCCAAAAAGAACTAGCTTCAGTCCCTGAAGTTCAGACGTTTGTAAAAGGGGTACTGCATATACAGCCTCCTTTTGTGCCTCCAGTGGCACTTTGGGATCTCAATGTAGTTTTGGGTTCCAAAAGTCACATTGGTTTGAACCACTTAAATCTGTGGAGTTAAAATATCTCACATGAAAAGTGGTCATGCTGTTGGCCCTGGCCTGGGCCAGGCGCGTGTCAGAATTGGCGGCTTTATCCTGAAAAAGCCCTTATCTGATTTTCCATTCGGACAGGGAGGAATTGAGGACTCGTCCTCAGTTTCTCCCCAAGGTGGTTTCAGCGTTTCACCTGAACCAACCTATTTGTGGTGCCTGCGGCTACTAGGGACTTGGAGGCCTCCAAGTTGCTAGACATTGTCAGTGCCCTGAAAATATATGTTTCCAGGACGGCTGGAGTCAGGAAATCTGACTCGCTGTTTATCCTGTATGCACCCAACAAGCTGGGTGCTCCTGCTTCTAAGCAGACTATTGCTCGTTGGATTTGTAGTACAATTCAGCTTGCACATTCTGTGGCAGGCCTGCCACAGCCAAAAATCTGTAAATGCCCACTCCACAAGGAAGGTGGGCTCATCTTGGGCGGCTGCCCGAGGGGTCTCGGCTTTTCAACTTTGCCGAGCAGCTACTTGGTCAGGAGCAAATACGTTTGTAAAATTCTACAAAATTGATATCCTGGCTGAGGAGGACCTGGAGTTCTCTCATTTGGTGCTGCAGAGTCATCCGCACTCTCCCGCCCGTTTGGGAGCTTTGGTATAATCCCCATGGTCCTTACGGAGTCCCCAGCATCCACTTAGGACGTTAGAGAAAATAAGAATTTACTTACCGATAATTCTATTTCTCATAGTCCGTAGTGGATGCTGGGCGCCCATCCCAAGTGCGGATTGTCTGCAATACTTGTACATAGTTATTGTTACAAAAATCGGGTTATTATTGTTGTGAGCCATCTTTCAGAGGCTCCTCTGTTATCATGCTGTTAACTGGGTTCAGATCACAGGTTATACGGTGTGATTGGTGTGGCTGGTATGAGTCTTACCCGGGATTCAAAATCCTTCCTTATTGTGTACGCTCGTCCGGGCACAGTATCCTAACTGAGGCTTGGAGGAGGGTCATAGGGGGAAGAGCCAGTGCACACCAGATAGTCCTAAAGCTTTCTTTAGATGTGCCCAGTCTCCTGCGGAGCCGCTATCCCCATGGTCCTTACGGAGTCCCCAGCATCCACTACGGACTATGAGAAATAGAATTATCGGTAAGTAAATTCTTATTTTTCTCATACGTCCTAGAGGATGCTGGGGTCCACTTCAAGACCATGGGGTCTATACCAAAGCTCCAGTACGGGCGGGAGAGTGAAGATGACCCTGCAGCACCGATTGACCAAACTTGAGGTCTTCATTGGCCAAGGTGTCAAACTTGTAGAATTTTGCAAATGTGTTTGACCCCGACCAAGTAGCAGCCCGGCAAAGTTGCAATGCCGAGACCCCCCCGTGCAGCCGCCCAGGATGAGCCCACCTTCCTAGTGGAATGGGCCTTCACCGACGTCGGTAATGGCAAACCAGCCATAGTATGAGCGCGCTGAATTGTATTTCTCTGATCCAACGCGCAATAGTCTGTTTGGAAGCAGGACACCCAATTTTGTTGGGAGCATACAGGACAAACAAAGACTCTGTTTTCCGTATTCAAGCTGTCCTAGCGACATAAATTTTCAAAGCCCTAACCACATCTAGAGACTTTGACTCGGTGAACGTGTCAGTAACTACTGGCACCACAATAGGTTGGTTTATGTGGAAATAAGAAACCACCTTTGGCAGAAAATGTTGACGAGTTCGCAACTCTGCCCTATTATCATGGAAAATTAGGTAAGGGCTCTTATGTGAGACAAGGCCCCCATTTCAGACACCCGCCGTGCGGATGCCAATGCCAAAAGCATCACCACTTTCCAACTGAGAAACTTTAACTCTATCTCCTGTAGAGGCTCAAACCAGTCCGACTGAAGGAACTGCAACACCACATTAAGGTCCCACGGTGCCACCGGAGGCACAAATGGAGGCTGGATGTGCAGAACCCCTTTCATGAAGGTCTGAACCTCTGGAAGAGAAGCCAATTGTTTCTGGAAGAACACCGATAAGGCCGAAATCTGGACCTTGATTGATCCCAATCTGAGGCCCGCCTCCACACCATCCTGTAGAAAACGTCCCAAGTGAAACTCTTCCATAGGAGCCTTCTTGGATTCACACCAAGATACATACTTTCTCCAAATACGGTGGTAATGTTTCGACGTTACTCCCTTCCTAGCCTGAATAAGAGTGGGGATGACTTCTTTGGGAATACCCTTTCAGGCTAGGATCCGGCGCTCAACAGCCATGCCATCAAACGTAGCCGCGGTAAGTCTTGATACACGCACGGCCCCTGCTGTAGCAGGTCCTCGCGAAGAGGAAGAGGCTGAGGATTTTCCAGGAGCAGCTCCTGAAGATCTGGGTACCAAGCCCTGCTTGGCCAGTCTGGGGCAATGAAGATTGCTCGAACTCTTGTTCTTGATCTCTTGTTATGATCCTGAGCACTTTTAGGATCAGCAGAAGTGGAGGGAAGACATACACCGACGGGAAAACCCAATGGGCCACCAGCGCATCCACCGCTATTGCTTGAGAGTCTCTCGACCTGGAACAGTATCTCTGAAGCTTCTTGTTGAGACAAGATGCCATCATGTCTACTTGAGGAACTCCCCAAAGACTTGGCACTTCTGCAAAGACTTCTTGGCGGAGGCCCCACTCTCCTGGATGGAGATCGTGTCTGCTGAGGAAGTCTGCTTCCCAGTTGTCCAGTCCCTGAATGAATATTGCCGACAGAGCTTTTAGATGTCTTTCTGCCCAGAGGAGGATCTTCGTCACCTCTGCCATTGCCGCTCTGCTTTTTGTTCCGCCCTGCCTGTTTATGTACGTGACTGCTGTTACATTGTCTGACTGGATCTGTACGGGATGATCTTGAAGAAGATGTACCGCTTGTAGAAGGCCATTGTAAATGGCTCTCAGTTCCAGCACGTTTATGTGAACGCAGGCTTCCTGACTTGACCATCGTCCTTGGAAGCTTACTCCTTGGGTGACAGCTCCCCAGCCTCGTAGACTTGCATCCGTAGTTACCAGGAGCCAGTCCTGAATCCCGAACCTGCGTCCCTCTAGTAGGTGAGAGCGGTGTAGCCACCACAGGAGCGAAATCCTGTTTTTTGTCGACAGGATTATCTTTCGGTGCATGTGTAGGTGGGAACCTGACCACTTGTCCAACAGGTCCCACTGGAATACTCTGGCATGGAACCTGCCAAACTGTATGGCCTCGTAGGCCGCCACCATCTTCCCCAACAACCGAATGCACTGATGGATCGACACCCTGGATGGCTTCAACAACTGTTTTACCATTTTCTGGATTTCCAGAGCCTTTTTCACCGGAAGAAATACCCTCTGAATTTCCGTGTCCAGGATCATCCCGAGAAAAGACAACCTTGTCGTCGGTTCCAACTGTGACTTTGGATAATTTATGATCCAACCGTGTTGTTGGAGTATTGACAGGGAGAGTGTGATGTTTTGTAACAACTGATCTCTGGATCTCGCCTTCATCAGGAGATTGTCCAGATAAGGAATTATATTGACTCCTTTTTGACGCAGGAGAACCATCATCTCCGCCATCACCTTGGTGAATACCCTCGGCGCCGTGAAGAGACCGAAAGGTAACGTCTGGAATTGGTAGTGGCAATCCTCAACCGCGAATCTCAGATAGGCCTGGTGAGGAGGGTAAATGGGAACATGCAGGTAAGCATCCTTTATGTCTACAGACACCATGTAGTCCCCCTCCTCCAGACTGGAAATCACGGCTCTCAGTGAATCCATCTTGAACTTGAAACGTTTCAAGTAGAAATTCAGATTTTTCAGGTTTAGGATTGGTCTTACCGAGCCGTCCGGCTTCGGAACCACAAAAAGGCTTGAATAAAATCCCTTCCCTTGTTGTGACACAGGTACCAGGACTATGACCTGCTCCTGACCAAATTTTTGGATTGCCGCTGTAACTGCTTCTCTGTCTGGAGGAGAAGCTGGCAAAGTTGATTTGGAAATTCGGCATGGGGGAACGTCTCGAAACTCCAGCTTGTATCCCTGGGATACGATTTGCAACACCCAGGGATCCAGGCCAGGCAGAATCCAACCTTGGCTGAACATTTTGAGACGTGCCCCCACACGAGCGGCCTCCCGCAAGGGAGCCCCAGCGTCATGCTGAAGACTTGGCAGAAGTAGTGGTAGACTTCTGCTCCTGGGAACTTGAAGCCGCTGTGGACTTCTTTCCCTTTCCCCTTCCCCTACCTGCAAAGGGGGAACCTCTCGCTTTTTTTGTATTTATTAGGCCGAAAGGACTGCATGTGTGGGTGATAGGACTTTTTTGCGGGTGCAGGCGCAGAGGGCAAAAATGTCGACTTACCTGCGGTAGCCGCTGAGACTAACGCATCCAGTCCCTCACCAAATAAGGCCTCACCTTTATATGGGAGAGCCTCCATGTTTCTTTTGGAATCTGCATCCGCGTTCCACTGGCGAATCCACAACACCCACCGAGCCGATACTGCCATGGTAGCGGCTTGTGAACTCAAGAGTCCAATATCCGACATTGCTTCTAGCAGGTATGCGGCAGCGTCTTTGATATTCCCTAACTTAAGGAGTATCTCATCTTTATCAATCGTGTCAATTTCTGATGACACACTTTCCGACCATTTTTCAATAGCGCGACTCACCCACGTGCATGCAATAGTGGGCCTGAGCAGCGTACCATTGGCCACATAAATGGATTTTAACGTAGTTTCCATCTTTCGGTCTCCCGGATCTTCAGCGAAGCTGTACCAGGTGCAGGGAGAATTACCTTCTTTGTCAACCTGGACAGTGCACTGTCTAACACAGGGGGTGACTACCATTTTTTCCTGTCCTCTGCTGGGAAAGGGTAAGCTATTTGAATCCTTTTGGGAATACGAAATTTCTTTTCAGGATTCACCCACATCCCTTCAAAGAGAGTATTAAGCTCGTGGGAAGGAGGGAAAGTGACTTTGGATTTCTTTTCAAGTGCGTTTGGCGTTACCTTTGAGTGCAACACCTGCGATCATCCACCAGATGTCGCTTTTTAAAATCACCAATGCGCATGCGTGTGGTCTCCATTAAAATACAATACTAAAGTACAGCATAAGAACTACTTTACTGGTGCGTCTCATTACGCTACAATATGCTACAGTATGTCATACAGTATACCTGTATAACAGTATATACAGTACAGACGCAAATAGTACAGCATATACAGATGCAAACTAACGTGTTACAGGTACAGTATGGTCTATTGATGTTAGGGATATGTGAGCGTCCAAATTCCGTAAAGTATAATGGGGAGAGATAAAAGCTCCTCCCTAAGTTCCTGGATGCCAAATCACTGTACTTAGCATCTCTGTACAGTATTTTGTATTTGAGTACTAAATAGCACGAACATCTTGTAATGTATAGCGGCAAGTGTTATCTTTCTAAGTATAATGGGGAGAGATAAAAGCTTCTCCCTAAGTTCCTGGATGCCAAATTACCGTGCTTAGCGTCTCTGTACAGTATTTTGTATTTGAGTACTAAATAGCACGAACAACTTGTAACGTACTCTGCTGTAAAGGCTACAGCAGCAAATGTTATCTTTATAAGTATAATGGGGAGCGATAAAAGCTCCTCCCTAAGGGGTATATTTACTAAGATGCGTATTTATGCTGATTTCAGCTGAGATCAATCTTGGCTGGCATCAGCAGTGTACGAATGCAACTTTTTTAAACAAAACACGGTAATTTACTAAACTACCATGTTTTGTAAATTCGAGTTCACCGATGTCGAAGTAATTCATATTGCTGGCATTGTTTTACGGGAGAGAACAGTAAAACACTGCCGGACTTAACACAATGAAGACCAGACGGATCAGTGTGATCTGTGCAGGGCTTCATTGTGTACACTATAGAAATAGTTATAAATCGCCCCCAAAAATTGTGTGGGATCCCCCTCCTAAGCATAACCAGCCTTGGGCTCTTTGAGACGGTCCTGGTTGTTAAAATACAGGGGTAAAAAAGCATAGGGCTCCCCCGTATTTAGACAACCAGCATTGGGCTCTTTGTGCAGTCCTGCTTCCAAAAATATGGGGGACAAAACATGTAGGGGTCCCCCATATTTTTAAAACCAGCACCGGGCTCTACTAGCCAGAGAGATAATGCCACAGCCGGGGGACACTTTTATACTGGTCCCTGCAGCCGTGGCTTTACCCCCCCAACTAGTCACCGCTAGCCGGGGTTCCCTGGGGGAGTGGGGACCCCTTAAATCAAGGGGTCACCCCCAAGCACCCAAGGGCCAGGGGTGAAGCCTGAGGCTGTCTCCCCCATCCCTGGGCAGTGGATGGGGGGGCTGATAGCCTTTCAAAGTGTAAAAAAAGAATATATTTCCTTTGTTGTGGAACTAGAAGTCCCAACAAGCCTCCCCGCTTGCTGGTACTTGGAGAACCACAAGTGCCAGCATTCGGGGAAATAACGGACCCACATGTACCTGTAGTTCTACAACAAAAGAAATACCCAAATAAAAACAATACACACACACCGTGACAGTAAAACTTTAATAGATATACATGCACACTTACACCCTCATACATACCTACATCCCACGCCGGCCAATCACTTGCCTTTGTCCAGTAGAATCCAATAGGGGTACTGGTGGAAAACCCCCCCAAAATACTCACCTATTATCCAGTGATGATTGATCCTCTTCATTCCTGAAGTAATCCACAGGGTTAAAAAAATAAATAAACTGAAAGCCCGAACCAACGAACTAACGAGGTTCCATATTTACACATGGAACCCCTTTCCCTGAATGCCAGGTCCCCCATGACCGCTGTCACCATTATAGCCTATGATGGGAATTTTGCGGTCTGCGGCTAACTGCAAAGTTAATTGGGGTCACCCACAAGAATGACCCCAATTAACCTTGCGGTTAGCCGCAGACCGCAAAATTCCAATCATAGGCTATAACGGAGCAGCACAAAGCTCCATTCTAGCCAGTGCACTCCGCCTAATTGACAGGCCAAGAGCGCACAGCCAATCAGGCTATGACGTAGCACTCCCTGATTGGCTGCTGGGATCTCTAGTGACAGATGTCATGGGGGGTCCGGCATTCGTGGAAAGGTAGTTTGTTGGTTTGGGCTTTCGGTTTATTATTTGTTTAACCCTGTGGATTACTTCAGGAATAAAGAGGACCGATCATCACTGGATAATAAGTGAGTATTTTGGGGGGGTTTCCCACAGGTACCCCTATTGGATTCTACTGGACAAGGGGACATGATTGGCCGGCGTGGGATGTAGGTAAGTATGTATGAGTGTATAAGTGTGCAGGTATGTTTATTAAAGTTTCACTGTCACGGTGTGGGTGTATTGTTTTTATTTTGGTATTTCTTTTGTTGTAGAACTACAGGTACCAGCGGGCCTGTTATTTCCCAAAATGCTGGTACTTGTGGTTCTCCAAATACAAGCAGGCGGGGAGGCTTGCTGGGACTTGTAGTTCCACAACAAAAGACAATAAAAAAAATGTTACACTTTGAAAGGCTATCAGCCCCCCATCCACCACCCAGGGATGGGGGCGACAGCCTCAGGCTTCACCCCTGTCCCTTGGGTGCTTGGGGGGGGTTGACCCCTTGATTTAAGGGGTCCTCACTCCCCCAGGGAACCCCGGCCATTGGTAACTAGATGGGGGGTAATGCCATGGCTGCAGGGACCAGTATAAAAGTGTCCCCCGGCTGTGGCATTATCTCTCTGGCTAGTGTAGCCCAGTGCTGGTTTTTAAAATATGGGGGACCCCTACATCTTTTGTCCCCCGTAATTTTGGAACCAGGACCGGACAAAGTCCTGTGCTGGTTGTCTAAATACGGGGGAACCCTATGCATGTTTACCCCTGCATTTTAACATCCAGGACCAGCTCAAAGAGCCCGAGGCTGGTTATGCTTAGGAGGGGTGACCCCATGCAATTTTTTTTATGATTTTAAACTCTTTCAGACCCTTTTCCACAGATAAGCATGCATGGATCTCATTGATCCGTGCATGACTATCTGAACACGCCAGCTAAAAGCAGGTCTATTTGAAAGCTCCATATTTTTACGAATTCTATGCTTTCCCGACAGTGTTTGGCTATTGTCGGCAGTAATTGAGAATACGAATTCTTAGTAAATTACCGAGTTGTATACAATAACAGCCGTGTTTGACCGATGGTCTATCCATTCGTATTTGTGTGTTCAGCAGTGGATCTCAATAGGAATAGCCCAAATACTGACGAGATTTGTGTTTAGTAAATTCCTGAGATCAAACTTTGATAAAAAAAACCTTGAATGAAATCAGGACCTTAGTAAATATACCCCTAAGTTCCTGGATGCCAAATCACTGTGCTTAGCATCTCTGTACAGTATTTTGTATTTGAGTACTAAATAGCACGAACAGCTTGTAACGTACAGCAGCAAGTGTTATCTTTCTAAGTATAATGGGGAGAGATAAAAGATCCTCCCTAAGTTCCTGGATGCCAAATTACCGTGCTTAGCATCTCTGTACAGTATTTTGTATTTGAATACTAGATAGCACAAACAGCTTGTAATGTACTCTGCTGTAATGGCTAAAAGTGTGCACACTTCTATTGAATGTGAAGGTATATTACAATAGATTACAAAAAAAAATAATAATAATAAAGTGAGTGTCAGAAAAAATAAATAAAAATACACTTGCACTTTGGGAATCAAACCCAGGACTCTCAGAATGGGAGGCGGAAGACTTCACCACTTGCCCATGCCACTGCAAGGAAGATATACAAGCTCATGTGTAAAAGTACTGTAAGCAGTGATTCCTTCCCATTGGTGTTTGTTTATGCCATTAAGGAACTTGGATGCTCATATTCAGAACACGGTGTTACCATCCCCGTGAGTAACAAAACCCAAGGACGCTCGGGACCGGGGGTAATTAAACCTGTTCATGCTGCGCTTGTTACAAAGTAAAATCTGATTCATTGTAACACAAGGCTGCTTGCTACATTGTATTTAGTATGGAATCTCTGGCGGTGCATATTATATGAACTTTAGTAATCCTTTGACTGTCATTTTATTGCAGTTCCTTGTGAATAGGTACCACAATGGTAATACTGGATTTTAAATCACCCAGACTTTCAATTATAGGCCATTAAATACGATACATACAAGGATTCTTACAACCTACCGGCTTGATACCAACTTGTTCTTAGAGTGAATTGAGTTTTTTTATATGTCTTTTTCCTATGCATAGGAATTTGTATGTGTATAAAGTTGCGTGTAAAATAAATGTATAGTTTTATACTCATTGGCTTCAAGGACATGTTTTATAAACTGTATGTCTGATTCCATGAGCGCCACTATAAATCTTTTTTTCTTTAGCATTGACCATTATTAGGGGACAAAACACAGCCCCTTTATAGAAGGCAAACGTCGGAATTCAGATATATGGTTCATTATTTATATTTATATTTGCATGATCAATTTTATAACTACAGGTTTTCTACTAACACAGGCGCTTCAAATATTGTGTTAAATACAATAAATGTACAACACAATACTGTACTGTATATGAAAATCAGATAGAGAACTGCAGTCGCTTTGATAGATGTGCAAACGGTACAGTAGCAGTGATCCCTTCTCATAAAGTACAACACAGATTCTCTAACGCCGACGATCTACAGTACTGTGTTTACCCTGATTTATGTGAAACCTGTGTGCACACTTCTATTGAATGTATTTCAATAGATTACAAAGAAAAATAATAATAAAGTGAATGTCAGGAAAAAAAAATACATTGGCACTTTGGGAATCAAACCCGGGACTCTAAGCATGGGAGGCGGAAGCCTTCACCGCTTGCCCACGTCGCTGCATGGAAGATACACAGGTTCATGTGTAAAAGTACTGCAAGCAGCGATTCCTTCCCATTGGTGTTCGTTTATGCCGTTAGGGGACTTGGATGCTCATATTCGCAAAACACGGTATTAAGCCACCACCTCCCCCTACCCCCATCCCACTTCCCCCCTCCCCGCTGGGAACCTGCACAGTTCATACAGTAGACAGGGAGGGAGGTCAGGTTACAAAAAATGTACAACACAATACTGTACTGTATATGAAAATCAGATAGAGAACTGCAGTCACTTTGATAGATGTGCAAATGGTACAGTAGCAGTGATCCCTTCTCATAAAGTACAACACAGATTCTCTAACACCGATGATCTACAGTACTGTGTTGCTCGAACAGTTAGTTGCGTCAGAATACACTAAATTATATTAATTGGTATGTCTACGCGTCCTCATTGCCACTGTGTATTTTAGATAGTGGAATGAGTTGCTCCTGCAAATTTACCCAGATTTATGTGAAACCTGTGTGCACACTTCTATTGAATGTATTTCAATAGATTACAAAGAAAAAAAATATAATAAAGTGAATGTCAGGGAGAAAAAAAATATATATTGGCACTTTGGGAATTGAACTCGGGACTCTAAGCGTGGGAGGCGGAAGCCTTCACCACTTGCCCATGTCACTGCACGGAAGATACACAAGTTCATGTGTAAAAATACTGCAAGCAGCAATTCCTTACCATTGGTGTTCGTTTATGCCGTTAGGGGACTTGGACGCTCATATTGCAAAACACGGTATTTAGTGCACTGTACATACTTTAAAGTCAATGAATTATTCCTTTAACACATTAGTTGCGTCTGCCATCACTATTTAAATTTTTACTCTATTGCTTTATCTACGGTTTTGGACGCTCACATGCAGTAACACAGCAATTGACAAGTGTTTTAATACATTCATTTGCGTCTGTATAAACTATTTTTTTTTTACTCTCTCTGTCTGACCATTGGTCACCATCTGTGTTTACAGTATGCAGTACAGGACTGTATATTAACGTTACAGTCGTCACTCACCATTTGCCAGAGCTTGTACTGTAGATCAATCCGCCGCTATTCGATCTAAAGTACTGGATTAGTGGAGCATTAGCCACCCAGTGGTGCAGATGTGTATTGCATGCTGAGTATGTAGTCATGCCTCAACGCGCCTGTCCGTGATTAAACTCGGCAACCTAAGCTATCGCCTAGGCGTGACTAAACCTCAGTTTAGGCGGAGAAACAGCCAAGATAATGGAGGACCCATCTGTACATAGAAAGAGATTTTCATGTAAATGCGGAATGGGCTATTTTTAGGATATTGCCTCAGAACTGAAGGGATTCTGTAGATCGCCGCAGATTAATTCTTATAATTTCTGCTGCAGCAAGGAAAACAATTATGCAAATGTGGATCCAAACACAGAGCCCTTCTATGTCTATGTTTTTAGACAAACTCTATTACATATTCTTAATGGACTGGGTGGAGGCATCTACTCAGAAAGAAAAGAAATATGTGAAAAAATGTTAAGGTATGGAGTATATATATATATATATAAATACTTTGTCCGAACAAACCCAAATACGTATTAGATAATGTTTTACTACAATAAGATGGCATAAAATGGAGCATGAAATAACATAATAAAAATAAGAGAACCTAGGAAGAATTTCCTTTTTATTACTCGTTTGGGGGTCTCGTCATATCCTGTAATATAAGATAAAGTATTCTGTAGAGTGAATCATGAAAAATCAAAGTATGCATATATATATAAAACAAAATGATCTTAAGGCCTAATTCAGATCTGATCGCTGGGCTGCGTTTTTTGCTGCCCTGCTATCAGATAGTTGCCACCTACAGGGGGAGGGTAAAATCGCTGTGCAAGTGTGCGATCGCATGTGTTGCAGAGCTGCACAAAAATCAGTTTGTGCAGTCTCTGTGCAGCCCAGGACTTAAGGTGGGTACACACTGATAGATATATCTGCCGATCAATTGATCGGCAGATATATCTATGGACGGATCGAGCAGTGTGCTGTGCATACACACTGCCCGATCCGTCGGGGACTGACATCATAAACTGGGCAGGCGTGTACACACGCCCGCCCAGTTAAGCTGTCAATCACCACTGGTTGCCGCACCGCCAGTACACACACAGCGACGCGCCAATATATTGGTAGATATATTGGGCGTCGGCTGTGCTGCGGGGCCGACACGATATGTCTGTGAACGACGGAGTTCACAGACATATCGACCGTACACACTGGTCAACGGACCCGCAATATATCGGCCGTTCAAGAGAATATATCGGCAGCGATATATATCGCCCTTTACTTATCCAGTGCGATTGAATCCTGCTGATTGGGGCCGGAGCTGACGTCAGACACCCTCCCTGATAACGCTTCAGCCCGCCTGCGTTTTTCCGGATACTCCCTAAAAACGGTCATTTGCCACCCACAAACGGCCTCTTCCTGTCAATCACCTTGCAAACGTCCGTGCGATCGGATCCTTCGCACGATCCCGTCGCTGATAAGATGTAAATTTTATTATTGTTTGTCTTATTACTGTGTAAATTTAATATTTATACATTAAAGATATTTAACAAAAAAAAGGTTGAGAACCACTGCCCTATGGTTTTCTTTAAATGCTCCTATTCGCCAACCTCTCGCAAATAAAAGACCACATTCATTTGGGATTTATCTGTGTAATCACTTTACTTCCTGTTTCAGGTTTATGGCTCTAGATGTAAATTGCTTGGTCACTTAAGAGCCAGCCCCTGTAAATAGGATTTTAATTACCTACCGGTAAATCCTTTTCTCATAGTCCGTAGAGGATGCTGGGGGTCCATATTAGTACCATGGGGTATAGATGGGTCCACTAGGAGCCACTGGCACTTTAAGAGTTTGAGAATGTTGGCTGGCTCCTCCCTCTATGCCCCTCCTACCAGACTGAGTCTAGAAACTGTGCCCGAGGAGATGGACAACTTCGAGAGAAGGATATTACACCGATATTGGCAAAATTCACACCAGCTCACACACAAGGCAAACCAAGCTAACCAGCTTGAAACATCAGCAATGGCTGAACAATATTACTTAACCAAGTAACAAAACAGTACTTAACCAAGAACCAAGCAGTACTGAACTAAGTAACCACTGCAGGATCAAGAAGCGCTGGGCGGGCGCCCAGCATCCTCTACGGACTACGAGAAAAGGATTTACCTGTAGGTAATTAAAATCCTATTTTCTCTTACGTCCTAGAGGATGCTGGGGTCCACATTAGTACCATGGGGATGTTCCAAAGCTCCCAGAACGGGAGGGAGAGCGTGGAGGCTCCTGCAGAACTGATTGACCAAATTTCAGGTCCTCAGCGGCCAAAGTATCGAACTTGTAGAACTTTGCAAACGTGTTCGACCCAGACCAAGTAGCCGCTCTGCAAAGCTGTAAAGCCGAGACACCCCGGGCAGCCGCCCAGGAAGAACCCACCTTACGAGTAGAGTGGGCCTTAACAGACGTAGTGCACGGCAATCCTGCCGTAGAATACGTATGCTGGATAGTGAACCTAATCCAGCGAGAGATTGTCTGCTTAGATGCAGGACACCCAAGTTTCTTTTGATCATACCGGACAAACAGAGAGTCTGATTTTCTGTGACGAGCAGTCCTCTTCATATAGATTTTCAGAGCCCTTACAACATCCAAGGACTTTGATGAAATTGAGGCGTCAGTAGCAACTGGCACCACTAGAGGTTGGTTGATATGAAATGCCGACACAACCTTCAGAAGGAACTGCTGACGTGTCCGGAGCTCAGCTCTATCTACATGGAAGATCAAGTAGGGGCTCTTACAAGACAAAGCCCCCAACTCCGACACACGTCTAGCAGAAGCTAAGGCCAACAAAGTGACAGCCTTCCACGTAAGAAATTTGACCTCAACCTCCAGTAGAGACTCGAACCAATCTAATTGGAGGAATTAAAACCACGTTAAGATCCCAGGGCGCCGTAGGCGGCACAAAGGGAGGCTGGATGTGCAGAACCCCTTTCAGAAAAGTCTGAACCTCAGGGAGGGAAGCCAACTGTTTCTAGAAGAAAATGGATAGGGCAGAAATCTGGACCTTTACGGATCCCAACCTTAGGCCCATATCCACACCTGCTTGCAGGAAGAGGAGAAACCGTCCCAGTTGAAACTCCACCATAGGAAACTTCTTGGACTCACACCAAGATACATATTTTTTCCAAATACGATGGTAATGTTTAGACGTTACTCCTTTCCTAGCCTGTATCAGGGTAGGAATAACCTTGTTCGGAATGTCCTTCCGAGCTAATATCTGGCATTCAACCTCCATGCCATCAAACGTGGTAAGTCTTGATAAGCGAATGGTCCCTGCTACAGCAAGTCCACCCGAAGAGGAAGAGGCCTCGGCTCTTCTAGCAGTAGATTCAGAAGATCTGCATACCAAGCCCTTCTTGGCCAGTCTGGAGCAATGAGGTTTGTTCTCCTTATGAGTTTTAGAACTCTTGGAGTGAGTGGAAGTGGAGGAAACACGTACACCGACTGGAACACCCACGGAGTCACTAGGGCGTCCACCGCCACAGCTTGTGGGTCCCTCGACCTGGAACAATACCGCAGAAGCTTCTTGTTGAGACGAGAGGCCATCATGTCTATTTGAGATACACCCCAAAGATCTGTTACCTCCGTGAACACCTCTGGATGGAGTCCCCACTCTCCTGGATGGAGATCGTGTCTGCTGTGGAAGTCCGCTTCCCAATTGTCTACTCCCAGAATAAAGATTGCTGACAGCGCCAACGCGTGTTTTTCTGCCCAGAGGATGATTCTTGTTACCTCTGACATTGCAGCTCTGCTCTTCATTCCGTCCTGTTGGTTTATGTAAGCCACCGTCGTTACATTGTCCGAATGCACTTGAATGGCTTGATCTCGCAGAAGATGGGCCACTTGAAAAAGACCGTTACAGACGGCTCTTAGTTCCAGAATGTTTATTGGAAGGCTGGATTCCAGGCTTGACCACAGTCCTTGGAAGGTTTCCCCCTGAGTGACCGTGCCCCAGCCTCAGAGACTTGTATCCATGGTTAGAAGGACTCAGTCCTGAATCCCGAACCTGCGGCCCTCCAGAAGGAGAGGTAGTTGCAGCCACCAGAGAAGTGAAATCCTGGCCTTCGGTGACAGATGTATTCTCTGGTGCATGTGTAGATGAGATCCCGACCACTTGTCCAGGAGATCCAGTTGGAAGAGCCGAGCATGAAACCTTCCGTACTGTAGAGCCTCGTAAGAGGCCACCATCTTCCCTAGATGGCGAATGCATTGATGAACCCAAACCCGGGCTGGTTTCAGGACATCCCGGACCATTGTTTGTATCACCAACGCTTTCTCCTCCAGGAGAAACACCCTCTGCACTTCCGTGTCGAGGATCATTCCCAGAAAAAACAACCTCCTGGTCGGCTCCAAATGTGATTTTGGAAGATTTAGGATCCAACCGTGTTCCCTGAGCAGATGAGTCGTGTGAACAATGGACTGCAACAACTTCTCCCTGGACGATGGCTTTATCAGCAGATCGTCCAGATGGGATTAAGTTCACCCCCTGTTTGCGGAGGAGAACCATCATCTCTGCTATCACCTTGGTGAACACCCTCGGTGCTGTGGAGAGGCCGAATGGCAGTGCCTGGAATTGATAGTGACTGTCTAATAGTGCAAATCTGAGATAAGCCTGGTGAGGCGGCCAAATTGGAATGTGGAGGTACGCATCCTTGATATCCAGGGATACCAGAAACTCTCCCTCCACCAGACCTGAAATCACTGCTCTGAGAGACTCCATTTTGAATTTGAACAACCTCAGGTAAGGGTTCAACGATTTCAAGTTAAAAATTGGTCTGACCGAACCATCCGGTTTCGATACCACGAATAGGTTTGAATAACAACCCATGTTTTGCATATGAGGTGGAACTGGGACAATGACCTGTTACTTTTCCAATTTTAGGTTGGCTTCCTGTAGAATAGCCCTGTCTGTCAGCAAAGCTGGCAAGCCTGATTTGAAGAATCGGTGAGGCGGGAGTTCTTGAAACTCCAGTCTGTACCCCTGGGACACAATATCCTGTACCCAGGGATCCAGGCCGGACGACACCCAGACGTGTCTGAAATGTCTGAGTCTCGCACCCACCAGCCCGTCCTCCAGGCTTTGAGGTCTACCGTCATGCTGATGATTTTGAGGAACCAGAAGCAGGTCTCTGGTCCTGGGAGCCTACGGGTGCAGGCTTTTTGGATTTTGCCCGACCACCTCTAAATAAAGTGGTAGGAGGCTTGGACTTTTTTGCCTTAGCGGTCCGAAAGGACTGCGGCACAGCTGAAGGAAATGGTTTCTTCGTAGAAGGTGTAGCAGAGGGAAGGAAAGGTGACTTACCCACGGTTGCCGTGGAAATCGACGCATCCAACGCTTCCCCAAATAGAGCCTGACCTGTGTAGGATAGGTTCTCCACACTTCTCCTGGATTCCGCATATGCAGACCATTGGCGTAGCCAGAGTCCCCTGTGGGCTAAGACTGACATGGAAGATATCCGTGCAGTCAGCGTACCCAGGTCCTTCATGGATTCCACCATGAACCATGCAGAATCCTGTATGTTACGTAAAAACAATTCAATGTCACTTCTATCCATTGTATCCAAATCCTCTAGTAATGTACCTGATCACTTTACTATGGCTTTAGAAATCCATGCACAGGCAATAGTGGGCCTTAACGCCACTCCTGAAGCAGTGTAAATGGATTTGAGCGTAGTGTCAATCTTACGATCAGCCGGTTCTTTTAACGCGGTAGATCCACCTTTTTAGACAGTCTGGAGACAGATGCGTCCACAATGGGTGGGTTTTCCCATTTTTCCTATCTTCCTCAGGTAAGGGGAAAGCAACCAGAACCCTTTTTGGGATCTGGAATTTTTTCTCCGGGTTTTCCCAGGATTTTTCAAATATAGAGTTTAATTCTTTAGATGCAGGGAAGGTTAGCGAGGCTTTGTTATTGTCAGTGAAGTAAGCCTTCTCAACCTGCTCAGGTGTGGTGTAATTAATGTTTAACACATCTCTAATGGCCTCATTCATGATCTGCACCCCCTTAGCAAGGGATGCCGTCCCCCTCGGCACATCCCCATCACCGCCTGCAGTTTTAGAATCGGTATCCATGTCATCTTGCATAATTTGGGCAAGTGCACGTTTCTGTGGGAACATGCTAGGGGATTTTGCAGGAATAGGGACAGAGCCTGACCAAACTGCCATAGACTTCTTCAACACCTGATTTTCAGTCTCAGTATTAGCTACCCTAGTAGAGATCTGAGAGATAATTCCTTTGATAAAAGTTAACCACTCAGGTTCAACAATAGGGATCTGAGACAAAGCATTACAATCCTGTGTACATGGAATGGATCCCTCTTGAGAGGAAATATCTTCTGCTGCATATGACACAGAATCCCTAGACATGGCTATGTGAAATATTAAACACACACACACACACACACACACACACACACGGAAATGTCAGACACAGTTTCCCTCCAAGAAAAAAAAAAAAAAAACTGCTGGATAGCGCCTCAAATAATAAATATAATATAAATGTATAGTTGTTCTGTCACCTGCGCTGCCGTAAAACACTGTGTGTGTGTTTATGGAGGGTAAATAATGAAAAGAAGGAACGGCTGCGCAAATGTAGAAGAACAATTAACAGTGCTTAGTAGGGACAATTAATAAGAGCTGACGTGTATGAAAAAGATTTATTGTATTAATACCATTAGTTAAGACACTTAAAGTCTAAATATAAAATTCAATAAAAACATTCAAGCAAAGTTTACATGTATCAACACCTTGATCATGAGATATGTGAGCTGCAAATCTCAGTCTGCTTATTGGGAGTGGGAACCACAGAGTCCGAGGTTAAATCATTGAAAATGTCCACAGTTCCAATAGGGCAGCCAATCAGTGTATGACTGATAGAAAATGTTGTAGAGGATTTCACAGGCAAGTGAGTGACTGAATGAGTATGAGATAGATTACCTCTCCTAGGGCTGGTCCGTACCGAGCGTCCTCGGTATTGCGGTCCTGCGATGCCCAGTGTCCGTCTGCGTGGCAAGGAGATGAGCGCGTGGTAACCAGGCAACAAGCGGTGAATGATGCAGTTTCAGCCGCGTTCTGAATGGAGGATGCCGGCAGCCGTGTGAGTGGCCGGTGTATAGGGCCGGAAGGCCAGAAATCTCTACGGGCAACTCACTGTCTGATCGGTTGCAATCTCCACGATGTGTTGAGAAAAGTGGCTGGCGGCCGTATATTGAGCCGAGATGTAAAGCCGGTGTGGAGCCGGGATGTCTGTGGTTAAGTAGGCAGCTTATTACCTGATAGGTAAAACGATCAAGGTGTGCAAAGAGGCGGGGTCCTGACGCGTTTCGTCACAGATCATGTGACTTTGTCAAAGGTATATCCAGCCTCAGAAGTAGTCAGTATTTAAAGCATGAGTATAACAATCAACATGTGTCAGCAATTAGATGATGAATCAATCCAATATGAAAACAAATACACGTCAGCTCATGGGGAATTTACTCTCTGGTGGTACAGATAATTATAAACCCAATAAACCTGAATTCATTAGACTTAATATGTATAATAGAAGGATAAAATTAAAAAATGTATAAAGAATACAAAAATAAATATGAATAGAAATAGTGTGCTTGTCTGAGTGTGCATAATTAGACATTAGTGAGAAATTGTATATCAAGTATTTGGTAAAAATAATGACAATAAAAGAAAAATACAGATAATAAATTTCTATAACCTATGTAGGGATTGTTATAACAAAAAAATAAGCAGTAATAATAAGTATAAAAGTTATAGTTGTGTCGGGAATCGAACACCCTGTCAAACCAAAATGCATTAGGATCTACATTCAAGGAATCAACAGTATACCAATAGCGCCACAGGGCTCTTAGATAAATTCCACTGAAGGGAATGATAAGAGTAGTTGAAATTAGCTAATATATATAGCAGCTGTGTCACAAGGTCAAACTAATAATGTCTGGAATATGTGAATGTTAATTAGATGTTACTGATCATACAAAATAAAAATATTAATAAACAATAAATAAAAAATGGAATAAATTAAGTAATTATACCAGAACTCAGTTGTATTAAAATTGTGTTAAAATTCTATAACAAAAACAAAAGATTTTTTGTCCTATTTGGACACCAATAAAGAATATATATAAAAAAGAAAGAAATTTAGAGGACAATAGGATATGAACATAAATCCATTTCAATGGATTCATTAAGTCCTTCAGGGGTAAGGGTCCTAAGTTTGTGAATCCAATAATTTTCTCTAAGGCAGAGTTTCCTATATCTATCACCACCACGAGGGGTAGGGAGTATGGTCTCAATGCCAATGAGTTTGATATCTTCAGGATTCTTATGATGTATTTCTAAAAAATGACGGGAGACACTGTGAAAAAGAAATCCTTTAAGAATGTTGCGTCTTTGTTCTAAAAATCTGATACGTAGTTTGCGTGTAGTTCTACCTACATATGTGAGATTACAGCTGCAGACCAACAAATAAATTGCGTATGTGCTATTACAGTTAATAAAGGAACGTATATCAACCTGTAAATGGTTGGATGAGAAGAAAACCTTAGAGTTATTCTGAATGTAAGAACAAGAAATGCATTGTTTGGCGCTACATTTGAAGCAGCCAGTGATTTTAGGAAGCCACTGTGAAGATTTCTCAACGGTAGCAGTAAGTCTGGGAGTTCTATTATCCATAAAAAAGCTAGGAGCACGATGTTGCTGTAAATTATTTGACTTTTTGAAAATAACTGACGGAGTGTCACTTAATTCGGTTCTGAGAATATGATCCGTAAGGAGAATAGAGTGATTATTATGGATAATTTTCCTAATCTTTGAGGAAGAACTATTGAACTGGGACATTATATGTGGTTGCTCATTATCAAAATTACCCTTTTTTCCTTTCTCCTCCTTATAAGTCAGGAGGGCTGTTCTATCCAGAGAATCCACTCTTTCTCGAGCATTATTAATAAGCGACAAGGGATAGCCTCTATTATAAAAAGAAAGGGAAAGCTCATCAGCCTGTGATTTATAATTGTCAACATCACTACAGTTACGTTTAATACGTCTCAATTGACCATAAGGGATATTGTTTATCCAGGGTTTATAGTGTGAACTGTCATAGTGTAAAAAATTTAGAGTATCTACTTCTTTCCTGAAGGTTTTAGTAGAGATATAACCATCAATAATAGTCAGAGAGATATCCAGAAAAGAAACAAAGGATCTATTAGCAGTGCTAGTGAAAGATAAATTAAAAGTGTTATCATTAAGGGTATTAGCAAAAGTGGAAAAATAAGAATTTACTTACCGATAATTCTATTTCTCGTAGTCCGTAGTGGATGCTGGGGACTCCGTCAGGACCATGGGGAATAGCGGCTCCGCAGGAGACAGGGCACAAAAGTAAAAGCTTTATGATCAGGTGGTGTGCACTGGCTCCTCCCCCTATGACCCTCCTCCAAGCCTCAGTTAGGATACTGTGCCCGGACGAGCGTACACAATAAGGAAGGATTTTGAATCCCGGGTAAGACTCATACCAGCCACACCAATCACACTGTACAACCTGTGATCTGAACCCAGTTAACAGCATGATAACAGCGGAGCCTCTGAAAAGATGGCTCACAACAATAATAACCCGATTTTTGTAACAATAACTATGTACAAGTATTGCAGACAATCCGCACTTGGGATGGGCGCCCAGCATCCACTACGGACTACGAGAAATAGAATTATCGGTAAGTAAATTCTTATTTTCTCTGACGTCCTAAGTGGATGCTGGGGACTCCGTCAGGACCATGGGGATTATACCAAAGCTCCCAAACGGGCGGGAGAGTGCGGATGACTCTGCAGCACCGAGTGAGAGAACTCCAGGTCCTCCTCAGCCAGGGTGTGCCCCTGACCAAGTAGCAGCTCGGCAAAGTTGTAAAGCCGAGACCCCTCGGGCAGCCGCCCAAGATGAGCCCACCTTCCTTGTGGAATGGGCATTTACATATTTTGGCTGTGGCAATCCTGCCACAGAATGTGCAAGCTGAATTGTACTACACATCCAACTAGCAATCGTCTGCTTAGAAGCAAGAGCACCCAGTTTGTTGGGTGCATACAGGATAACAGCAAGTCAGTTTTCCTGACTCCAGCCGTCCTGGAAACCTATATTTTCAGGGCCCTGACAACATCTAGCAACTTGGAGTCCTCCAAGTCCCTAGTAGCCGCAGGTACCACAATAAGCTGGTTCAGGTGAAACGCTGACACCACCTTAGGGAGAAACTGGGGACGAGTCCGCAGCTCTGCCCTGTCCGAATGGACAATCAGATATGGGCTTTTGTGAGACAAAGCCGCCAATTCTGACACTCGCCTGGCCGAGGCCAGGGCCAATATCATGGTCATCTTTCCATGTGAGATATTTCAAATCCACAGATTTTAGCGGTTTAAACCAATGTGATTTGAGGAATCCCAGAACTACGTTGAGATCCCACAGTGCCACTGGAGGCACAAAAGGGGGTTGTATATGCAGTACTCCCTTGACAAACTTCTGGACTTCAGGAACTGAAGCCAATTCTTTCTGGAAGAAAATCGACAGGGCCGAAATTTGAACCTTAATGGACCCCCAATTTGAGGCCCATAGACACTCCTGTTTGCAGGAAATGCAGGAATCGACCGAGTTGAAATTTCTTCGTGGGGCCTTCCTGGCCTCACACCACGCAACATATTTTCGCCACATGTGGTGATAATGTTGTGCGGTCACCTCCTTCCTGGCTTTGACCAGGGTAGGAATGACCTCTTCCGGAATGCCTTTTTCCCTTAGGATCCGGCGTTCAACCGCCATGCCGTCAAACGCAGCCGCGGTAAGTCTTGGAACAGACATGGTACTTGCTGAAGCAAGTCCCTTCTTAGCGGCAGAGGCCATGAGTCCTCTGTGAGCATCTCTTGAAGTTCCGGGTACCAAGTCCTTCTTGGCCAATCCGGAGCCACGAGTATAGTTCTTACTCCTCTACGTCTTATAATTCTCAGTACCTTAGGTATGAGAAGCAGAGGAGGGAACACATACACCGACTGGTACACCCACGGTGTTACCAGAACGTCCACAGCTATTGCCTGAGGGTCTCTTGACCTGGCGCAATACCTGTCCAGTTTTTTGTTCAGGCGGGACGCCATCATGTCCACCTTTGGTCTTTCCCAACGGTTCACAATCATGTGGAAGACTTCCCGATGAAGTCCCCACTCTCCCGGGTGGAGGTCGTGCTGAGGAAGTCTGCTTCCCAGTTGTCCACTCCCGGAATGAACACTGCTGACAGTGCTATCACATGATTTTCCGCCCAGCGAAGAATCCTTGCAGTTTCTGCCATTGCCCTCCTGCTTCTTGTGCCGCCCTGTCTGTTTACGTGGGCGACTGCCGTGATGTTGTCCCACTGGATCAATACCGGCTGACCTTGAAGCAGAGGTCTTGCTAAGCTTAGAGCATTGTAAATTGCTCTTAGCTCCAGTATATTTATGTGAAGAGAAGTCTCCAGACTTGATCACACTCCCTGGAAATTTTTTCCTTGTGTGACTGCTCCCCAGCCTTTCAGGCTGGCATCCGTGGTCACCAGGACCCAGTCCTGAATGCCGAATCTGTGGCCCTTTAGTAGATGAGCACTCTGCAGCCACCACAGAAGAGACACCCTTGTCCTTGGAGACAGGGTTATCCGCTGATGCATCTGAAGATGCGATCCGGACCATTTTTCCAGCAGATCCCACTGAAAAGTTCTTGCGTGAAATCTGCCGAATGGAATCGCTTCGTAAGAAGCCACCATTTTTCCCAGGACCCTTGTGCAATGATGCACTGACACTTTTCCTGGTTTTAGGAGGTTCCTGACTAGCTCGGATAACTCCCTGGCTTTCTCCTCCAGGAGAAACACCTTTTTCTGGACTGTGTCCAGAATCATCCCTAGGAACAGCAGACGTGTCGTCGGAGACAGCTGCGATTTTGGAATATTTAGAATCCACCCGTGCTGTCGTAGAACTACTTGAGATAGTGCTACTCCGACCTCCAACTGTTCTCTGGACCTTGCCCTTATCAGGAGATCGTCCAAGTAAGGGATAATTAAGACGCCTTTTCTTTGAAGAAGAATCATCATTTCGGCCATTACCTTGGTAAAGACCCGGGGTGCCGTGGACAATCCAAACGGCAGTGTCTGAAACTGATAGTGACAGTTTTGTACCACGAACCTGAGGTACCCTTGGTGAGAAGGGCAAATTGGGACATGGAGGTAAGCATCCTTGATGTCCAGGGACACCATATAGTCCCCTTCTTCCTGGTTCGCTATCACTGCTCTGAGTGACTCCATCTTGATTTGAACCATTGTATGTAAGTGTTCAAATATTTCAGATTTAGAATAGGTCTCACCGAGCCGTCTGGCTTCAGTACCACAATATAGTGTGGAATAATACCCCTTTCCTTGTTGTAGGAGGGGTACTTTGATTATCACCTGCTGGGAATACAGCTTGTGAATTGTTTCCAATACTGCCTCCCTGTCGGAGGGAGACGTTGGTAAAGCAGACTTCAGGAACCTGCGAGGGGGAGACGTCTCGAATTTCCAATCTGTACCCCTGGGATACTACTTGTAGGATCCAGGGGTCCACTTGCGAGTGAGCCCACTGCGCGCTGAAACTCTTGAGACGACCCCCCACCGCACCTGAGTCCGCTTGTACGGCCCCAGCGTCATGCTGAGGACTTGGCAAAAGCGGTGGAGGGCTTCTGTTCCTGGGAATGGGCTGCCTGCTGCAGTCTTCTTCCCTTTCCTCTATCCCTGGGCAGATATGACTGGCCTTTTGCCTGCTTGCCCTTATGGGGACGAAAGGACTGAGGCTGAAAAGACGGTGTCTTTTTCTGCTGAGATGTGATTTGGGGTAAAAAAGGTGGATTTTCCAGCTGTTGCCGTGGCCACCAGGTCCGATGGACCGACCCCAAATAACTCCTCCCCTTTATACGGCAATACTTCCATGTGCCGTTTGGAATCTGCATCACCTGACCACTGTCGTGTCCATAAACATCTTCTGGCAGATATGGACATCGCACTTACTCTTGATGCCAGAGTGCAACTATCCCTCTGTGCATCTCGCATATATAGAAATGCATCCTTTAAATGCTCTATAGTCAATAAAATACTGTCCCTGTCAAGGGTATCAATATTTTCAGTCAGGGAATCCGACCAAGCCACCCCAGCGCTGCACATCCAGGCTGAGGCGATCGCTGGTCGCAGTATAACACCAGTATGTGTGTATATACTTTTTAGGATATTTTCCAGCCTCCTATCAGCTGGCTCCTTGAGGGCGGCCGTATCTGGAGACGGTAACGCCACTTGTTTTGATAAGCGTGTGAGTGCCTTATCCACCCTAAGGGGTGTTTCCCAAAGCGCCCTAACTTCTGGCGGGAAAGGGTATAACGCCAATAATTTTCTATCGGGGGAAACCCACGCATCATCACACACTTCATTTAATTTATCTGATTCAGGAAAAACTACAGGTAGTTTTTTCACACCCCACATAATACCCTCTTTTGTGGTACTTGTAGTATCAGAAATATGTAACACCTCCTTCATTGCCCTTAACATGTAACGTATGGCCCAAATGGAAAATACGTTTGTTTCTTCACCGTCGACACTGGAGTCAGTGTCCGTGTCTGTGTCGACCGACTGAGGTAAATGGGCGTTTTAAAGCCCCTGACGGTGTTTGAGACGCCTGGACAGGTACTAATTGGTTTGCCGGCCGTCTCATGTCGTCAACCGACCTTGCAGCGTGTTGACATTATCACGTAATTCCCTAAATAAGCCATCCATTCCGGTGTCGACTCCCTAGAGAGTGACATCACCATTACAGGCAATTGCTCCGCCTCCTCACCAACATCGTCCTCATACATGTCGACACACACGTACCGACACACAGCACACACACAGGGAATGCTCTGATAGAGGACAGGACCCCACTAGCCCTTTGGGGAGACAGAGGGAGAGTTTGCCAGCACACACCAAAACGCTATATTATACAGGGACAACCTTATATAAGTGTTTTCCCTTATAGCATCTTAATATATAATAATATCGCCAAATAAGTGCCCCCCCCTCTCTGTTTTAACCCTGTTTCTGTAGTGCAGTGCAGGGGAGAGCCAGGGAGCCTTCCTAGCAGCGGAGCTGTGTAGGAAAATGGCGCTGTGTGCTGAGGAGAATAGGCCCCGCCCCCTTTTCGGCGGGCTTCTTCTCCCGTTTTTCTGACAACCTGGCAGGGGTTAAATACATCCATATAGCCCCAGGGGCTATATGTGATGTATTTTTAGCCAGCATAGGTACTTTCATTGCTGCTCAGGGCGCCCCCCCAAGCGCCCTGCACCCTCAGTGACCGTTGGTGACCGTTGGTGTGAAGTGTGCTGAGAGCAATGGCGCACAGCTGCAGTGCTGTGCGCTACCTCATGAAGACTGAGAAGTCTTCAGCCGCCGATTTCTGGACCTCTTCTCTCTTCAGCATCTGCAAGGGGGTCGGCGGCGCGGCTCCGGTGACCCATCCAGGCTGTACCTGTGATCGTCCCTCTGGAGCTAGTGTCCAGTAGCCTAAGAAGCCAATCCATCCTGCACGCAGGTGAGTTCACTTCTTCTCCCCTAAGTCCCTCGATGCAGTGAGCCTGTTGCCAGTAGGACTCACTGAAAATAAAAAACCTAAGAAAACTTTTACTCTAAGCAGCTCTTTAGGAGAGCCACCTAGATTGCACCCTTCTCGGCCGGGCACAAAAACCTAACTGAGGCTTGGAGGAGGGTCATAGGGGGAGGAGCCAGTGCACACCACCTGATCATAAAGCTTTTACTTTTGTGCCCTGTCTCCTGCGGAGCCGCTATTCCCCATGGTCCTGACGGAGTCCCCAGCATCCACTTAGGACGTCAGAGAAATAGTGAAATATCCCCATCAAAGATAAAAAAAAAAGGTAATCTATGTAACGGCCATAGTAGACGAGGTCCGCGCCAAAGTCCCGCCCCCACACATGGGCCTCCTCGAAGGCACCCATGTATAGGTTGGCGAAGCTGGGCGCGAACCTCGTCCCCATGGCCGTCCCAAGTATCTGTAAATAATGTTGTTTATTAAAAACAAAATAATTATGCGATAATATGAATAAAATGGAATCAAGAATAAATTGTTGTAAACCCTCACTGAGAGACTTAGATCTCGCGAGATAATCAGCAACGAAAAGAATGCCCTTCTGATGCGGAATATTCGAATATAACGCCTGGACGTCACAGGTCAAAAAAAAGAAGGAATCTTTCCATTTGATCTTTGAAATATCATTTAAAAAAAGAAGTGGTGTCTTTAATGTGTGAACGAAGTGAAGATGCTAGTGGTTGTAAAAAGTGATCAACAAAATATGACAAATTAGAAGTGAGAGAACCAACACCTGAAATAATAGGTCTACCAGGAGGTGCAGTGAGGGATTTGTGAATCTTGGGTAAATGATAATAAGTGGGAGTGATGGGGTGAGTGGGTAATAAATATCTTTGTTCCTGTTTGGATACAACCCCTTTCCCTTTTGTTATAACAATCCCTACATAGGTTATAGAAATTTATTATCTGTATTTTTCTTTTATTGTCATTATTTTTACCAAATACTCGATATACAATTTCTCACTAATGTCTAATTATGCACACTCAGACAAGCACACTATTTCTATTCATATTTATTTTTGTATTCTTCATACATTTTTTAATTTTATCCTTCTATTATACATATTAAGTCTAATGAATTCAGGTTTATTGGGTTTATAATTATCTGTACCACCAGAGAGTAAATTCCCCATGAGCTGACGTGTATTTGTTTTCATATTGGATTGATTCATCATCTAATTGCTGACACATGTTGATTGTTATACTCATGCTTTAAATACTGACTACTTCTGAGGCTGGATATACCTTTGACAAAGTCACATGATCTGTGACGAAACGCGTCAAGACCCCGCCTCTTTGCACACCATGATCGTTTTACCTATCAGGTAATAAGCTGCCTACTGAACCACAGACATACCGGCTTTACATCTCGGCTCAATATACGGCTGCCAGCCACTTTTCTCAGCACATCGTGGAGATTGCCACCGATCAGACAGTGAGTTGCCCGTAGAGATTTCTGGCCTTCCGGCCCTATACACCGGCCACTCACACGGCTGCCGGCATCCTCCATTCAGAACGCGGCTGAAACTGCATCATTCACCGCTTGTTGCCTGGTTACCACACGCTCATCTCCTTGCCGCGCAGACGGACACTGGGCATCGCAGGACCGCAATACCGAGGACGCTCGGTACGGACCAGCCCTAGGAGAGGTAATCTATCTCATACTCATTCAGTCACTCACTTGCCTGTGAAATCCTCTACAACATTTTCTATCAGTCATACACTGATTGGCTGCACTATTGGAACTGTGGACATTTTCAATGAATTAACCTCGGACTCTGTGGTTCCCACTCCCAATAAGCAGACTGAGATTTGCAGCTCACATATCTCATGATCAAGGTGTTGATGCATGTAAACTTTGCTTGAATGTTTTTATTGAATTTTATATTTAGACTTTAAGTGTCTTAACTAATGGTATTAATACAATAAATCTTTTTCATACACGTCAGTTCTTATTATTAATTGTCTCTACTAAGCACTGTTAATTGTTCTTCTACATTTGCGCAGCCGTTCCTTCTTTTCACAGTTTCCCCCAAGTATGCCACAGAGAGACACAGAGATAGGAGTCAACCCACACACAGCGCTTTTTGAGGTAGAACCAATTAAACTACCAGCGCTATCTGTGTACCTTAATAGACTACACCAGTGGTTCCCAAACTGTGTGCCGTGGCACCCTGGGGTGCCGCGGGACACTTGCAGGGGTGCCTCAGGTTGGTGGTCAAGGACCAATTCAAACTATTTATTGTCAATTTAATAGGCAAAACCAGTGCTGATGGCTTCCAGTTATAAAATATGTGGACAAACAGAAGCAAATCTTGTCCCTCACCACATAACTGACCCTAAGGATGACATATAAACATAATTTACTTAATCTAATATTTTTTTTGAAATTTCTCAATAAGAAACTTGTGGCCTAGGGGTGCCGTGAAAAAAAATCTGACACTCCAGGGTGCCGTGACTCACAAAAGTTTGGGAACCACTGGACTACACAGACTTTACACAGCCCCCCCCCCCCCCCCCCCTTCTACAACCCCCTGGTACCGCACAGGATAGCTGGAGTTGCTTGGATGGACAGCTCTTCCTGTCAGCGTCTGTTGTACAGGAACTGCAGGCAGGAAAATGGCGCTGAATGCTGCTGGGTCCGCTCTGAGGAGAATCTCCACCCCCGAACATGGTGCTGCTTCCCGCTCTTCATTATGTTATACTGGCCTGAGGATTTCTGCTGGCATCGATCCGGGGACCCTGACAGGCTTGCTGATCAGTGTAGGGTATAGGCGCTGGCTCAGGGCGCCTCTCACAGTGCCGCACTATGTACCACTGAGCCCCGCCATCTTCACACCGGCTCCCCGCTTACCAGGGGGGGGCGGTGACTCACTCGCCACCAAAGTCTTCTGGTTCTGTAAGGGGGTGGTGGCAAGCTGCGGGAGTGAGCGGTCGCCTGGAGCGGCTAATGATCAGCACCCTCAGGAGCTCAGTGTCCTGTCAGCGGAGATAGTGGCTCAGACCCCGCAGGGCGGACACTACCCCCCCTTAGTCCCACGAATCAGGGAGGCTGTTGCCAGCAGCCTTTCTGTAAAATAATAAACTCTAAGAAAACATTTACTAGAGAAACTCTGAAGAGGTCCCCTAGCTGTGACCGGCTCCTCTGGGCACATTTTCTAAACTGAGTCTGGTAGGAGGGAAGGAGCAGCCCACACTTTCAAAACTCTTAAAGTGCCAGTGGCTCCTAGTGGACCCGGCTATACCCCATGGTACTAATGTGGACCCCAGTATCCTCTAGGACGTAAGAGAAATGTATTTTTTCTCCTAAATTATTTCTCTGTCAAGACCTATTTAAAACAAGGTAAATGTAAAATGAGGGGACATGGATACTGTCTTTGTAACATATCACTATTGTGCATTTAAATGGTTTGTTTACCTTACGTTATTTTCTTGGTCATTTTGTGACTCAAAATAATTTGCCATAGAAAGTGCGCTTAGTTGGTGCAAAAGGTGCCCACTGAAAGTATAAGCAGAATGAGCTCTGACTAGATATTTTTGTGGGGTTCAGGAGGATACACAAACCATCCATCCCCTACTTCCTGCGGCAAACTACTCTGAACCCCCTGAACTTTGTTAATTTGCAGTTGGGCACAACACAATGTGCTCATTTGTGGGGTGAGATATTTCAATAATATTTGCCTACTCTACCCCATGGCCAGGAGGGTGGCACTCATGGTTGTTCGGAAGAGTGGAAAAGTCTCCCGCAGCCGTCCACTTACCGGGCAAAAGAGGGCGGTTTGGGAAGCCAATGACACAGTGGATGCTGAATTGCATCCTTGTGGCACCGTACCCACTTCACAATGCCAGGAATCCCATCATCACACCCACTGGCTGCAGTTTTGATACTCATGCACTGGTCTGCTCAGGAATATTTTGCTCATTTGAAGCAAGTTTGATATTTTCAGCAATCGCTCCTATCTATGGTATATTGATGCTAGTGCACTTTGTTTTCAGTGTTAACCTGGAGTTAAAACATGAAAGATCCACATGACAGAATACATACTGCATGAAGGAACTATTAGTTATAGTATTAGGGACTGGTCCTGTACATTAGTGTCTGGCACATTGATCAAATGCTGCCATTTGTGGCTTCTCCTAAACCACATTTGCAAATAAGCGGCCTGGCAGCCTTATCTTATGCTCAAATTGAGGTAAGTACGCTGCAATTATTAGATACTGTCATTATTGTCTGTTATTTCATGTCAGATTGCCAGCCATATATTTGCCACTGAGTCAATTTTGATAGGAGACCTTACAAATACTGTATGCAATAAATTATTGTGGGCAGAGCCGGATTAAGTTTTGGGGGGGCATGGGGCACTTAAGACAGGGGGGCCCTGGTGGAGGGAGAGGGGTTATGTTAGATTATGCATACCTTTCAACATGACCCATTCTGGGAGAGACAAGGGTGGTCATTCCGACCTGATCGCACGCTGCCGTTTTCCGCAGCGCAGCAATAAGGTCACTACTGCGCATGCGCCACAATGCACAGGCACGTCGTACGGGTAGAAAGCGGATCATTGCTGGGCGATGGATTTAACAAAGAATCCATTCGCACAGCCAATCGCAAGAAGAATGACAGGAAGAAGGCGTTTATGGATGTCAACTGACCGTTTTCAGGGAGTGGTTGGAAAAACGCAGGCATGTCCAAGCATTTGCAGGGCGGGTGTCTGACGTCAATTCCGGCCCCGGACAGGCTGAAGTGATCGCAGCGGCTGATTAAGTTCAGACCTACTCAGTAACTGCACAAAATGTTTTTGCAGAGCTCGGCTGCACAGGCGTTCGCACACTTGCAAAGCTAAAATACACTCCCATGTGGGCGGCGACTATGCATTTGCACGACTGAAAAAAACAGCTAGCTAGCGAGCGATCAACTCGGAATGACCCCCAAAATGCTCTCTACCTGGACTTCCCTTTTAATATATGACTGGCATCACATGTGTTGAACTATTTCATTAATAAAACAGGTATTTCAACAAAAATGATTGATTGAAAATGATAAATTAAGATGGAAGTCTAATGATGTCAGTGTGCTCGGGCTGGGGAGCCCCTTGACAGAGGCGGGCCCAGGGTACATTATGCTCTGCATCCACCCCTTAATCTGGCTATGATTGTGGGAGAACTCTATTGTCCAACTGAATATGAGACAAATAACATCAAAAAGACACAGAACTTTCAAACTGCTTTCAAAGTCACATAAACTGAATAGTTACAAGGCCATGCTCTTATCTGCAACCAAGGACATAGCTATGGCAACACCTCCCTTTTAAGGGGGGTACACACGGAGAGATCAATGCTTAAATTCTAAGCAATCTGAACTTAAACACGGACACGGATCGCTCCATGTGTAAGCCCCACAGCGATGCGCGGCCCTGCTATGGCCAGTGCTACATGAAGTCACAATCTATCAGGTCGCTCATTTCACTGCTGAGTGAAATGAGCGCCCCCCCCCCCCCCCGTCCGCCACCCTCACTCAGCACATTGCGCTGTGCTGAGCAGGGGGAGAGATGTGTGCTGAGCGGTCACTGATAGATCGCTCAGCACACATCTCCCCCGTCTGTACGGGGCTTTACAGTAAAACTGGACTATCCAACAAAAACCAGGACTGAAAATACCTGAATAAACTAACAAAAATAATATTTTTCCATTGTAATGAATAATTATTAATTTTTGTTATTTGGTTGTTGCATGCAGGAAAAAAATACATTTATCCATTTTTTTCATTATTTCCCAAAAATTTATTCCAAATTTAAACTAGCTTCTTTCGGGTATTGGCACATGACAGAGGAATACAAAATAAATTCTGCTGACAAGTAGGTGCAGTTTACCACCCAAAGTATATGCAGTGCTACTAAGGAATTGTGAATTTACATAATGCAAACTATTTCTCACACTGCCGATATCAGCCGAGATTGATCTCGGCTGAAATCGGTAGAAATACGATTTTTAGTAAATATACCCCACTGTACTGGAATAGAATTATTTAATATTACAGATTTTAATCTGCATTTTACAGTTGAAAGTAAAATTGAAATCCTAAAACTAGGGTTCAAGTTTCACTACAGATATGTGAACTAGCTAGCTGGGTCATGCATGCAGAGGCACCGAGAGGGAAGTACGGAGTGGGTTTTAATTACAAGCAGAGGTGTCACTGGGTCTAGTGACACCCAGGTGCACTCCATATTCCCCCTGTATGCCTGGGAGAGGGTTAGTATAAGGAGGGCGTGGCCTCACAGGAAGTCCCGACTACATCACTCTGGGGGCGTGCCCAGGTGGGGGTAGCGTCTATAATAAGCTATGGTGGCTGGGGGCGGGGCAGCGTCTATGATAAACTATGGTTCCTTATGTACTTTTATACATCTTAGTGGCTGCTTTCTATTTTTACGTGAAAGAGGTGCGTGTGTGTATACTATGTTACTATATGTGTGTGTTTGTGTGTGTCAGCTGTGTGTGTATGTTACTGTGTGTGTGTGGGTCTGCTGTATGTATATGTATGCTGTATGTGTGTGTAAGTATGTTGTGTGTGTATGCATGCTATTTTAATTATGTGTGTCTGCTGTGTGTGTGTATGTATGCTATGTGTATATGTATGTACGTATGTATGCATGTATGCTGTGAGTGTGTGTGTTTGTAAGTATGTCATTTGTTTGTGTGTCTTGTGTCTATGTATGCTTTGTGTGTGTGTGTGTGTGTGTGTGTGTGTGTGTGTTTGCTGTGTGTATGTATGCCATGTGTGTATATATGTATGCTATGTGTGTATTTGTAAGTATGCTGTGTGTATCTGCTACTGTATATGTGCATGTATGTATGTCTATGTGTATATACACATACAGGCTGGCTCCAGCCCTACTAGCACCCCTCTACACACACAATTGACAGCCTTACAACAGTCACATTAATAGCTGCTTACACATACTGCCCGCAGAAATGATTGGGTGAAAACTGTAATGCCCCCATTAGTGCCAGTTACACGTTATACCCCCAGCAGTTCCAGTTGCACATAATGCCCCCAGCAGTGCCAGATACACGTAATACCCCCAGCAGTGCCAGATACACGTAATGCCCCCAGCAGTGCCAGATACACATAATACCCCAGCAGTACCAGATGCATGTAATGCCCCCAGTAGTGCCAGTTACATGTAATACCTCCAGCAGTGCCAGATACACGTAATCCCCCCAGTAGTGCCAGGTATACATAATATCCCCAGAGGTGCCAGTTATACATCATGCCCCCAGAAGTGACAGATACATGTAATGCTCCCAATTGTGCTTGGCTTCTGCTGATGCTGCTGCTTTTGCTGCCACTGCTGCTGCTGCTGTTGTTGCTGCTGGTGTGGGAGGGGAAGGGAGGAGAGCGCAGCATAGTGTGCGTCTCCTACCCCTCACTGAGTCCGGTCTCTGGTGGCAGCGGCATCCAGCATCCCCAGAAACTATACCCTACATCCCCAGAGGAAACTACACCCTGCACCCTATACACTGCACCCAACATCCCCAGAGCCTATACCCTCTGCACTACAACCTGCAACCCCGGAGACTACATCCTGCATCCTCAGAGACTACACCCTGCACCCTATACACTGCACCCAGCATACACAGAGACTGCACCCTGCATCCCCGAAACTACACCCTGCATCCCCAGTGACTAAACCCTGCATCCCCAGTGACTACACCCTGCATCCCCAGAGACTGCACCCAGCATCTTCATAGACTACAACCTGCATCCCCAGAGACTACACCTTGTACGCTATACACTGCATCCAGCATCCCGAGACTGCACCTAGCATTCCCAGAGACAGCACCCTACATCCCCAGAGACTACACCCTGCATCCCCAGTGACTACACCCTGCACACTATACATCGTATCCCCCAGAGACTACACCCAGCCAGTGCAGGGCTTGGGCATCTGCTGATGTTGCCACTGCAGCTGCTGTTGTTGTTGCTACTGGTGTGGAAGGGAAGGGTAGGAGAATGCAGCGCGTGTCCCCCCCACCCCTCACTGAGTCTAGTCTCCGGCGGGTGGGCGGCCATTTGAAATATGGCCCTACCAGCCTGGCGTCCCGTGCAGCCACTCCTATCGAACGTGCCTGGAGCCAGCACTGCATATATATATATATATATATATATATAGTATATATATACTAGGTGCTTCATCGCGCCCTACAGGCGCTCTTCACACCGTCGTAAGCGGCTACGCCCCCTTAACCCATGTACGCCTTTCTAGGGTTCAATATATGTATTATATGAAGTATTACCTGCATTCCTAGTTTTGTGAGTGGTTAAATATTGCACAATGAAAGGGCGTCGGATGGTGAAGGGGGCGTAGCCCCTTGCGACGGTGTGAACAGCGCCTACAGGGCACACTGTAGAGAATGCAGCAGGTGTGGGGGGGACCGCAGATGGGGGAGGGGGTCGGGAGGCGCTGCGGGTGGGGATGTGCAGGGGAGTGGGATCCAGAGGCGGTATGGGTGGGGGTGCCGCGGGTAGGGGAGGGGCAGGTACGGGGATCTGGCGGATGGGGGGAGGGGATTCCGGAGGCGCTGCAGGTGGGGAGGGGGCAAGTGCGCCGTGGGTGGGGTAGGGGGGTCTGGAAGCAACGCGCGTGGGGAGGGGCAGGTGCAGGGGTGCGACAGATGGGGGAGGGGGTCGGGAGGTGCAGCGGGTGGTGGAGGGGTGGGTGCAGTGGGGCCGAGCGGGTGGTGTAGGGGGTCAGGAGGTGCTGTGGGTGGGGAAGGAACGAGTTCGCTGCGGGTGGGGTAGGGGGTCCGGTAGTGGCATGCATGGGGGAGGGGCAGGTGCGGGGGTGCAGCAGATGGGGGAGGGGGTTCGGAGGCGGTACGGGTGGTTGAGGGGCGGGTGCAGTGGGGCAGCGGGTGGGGTAAAGGATCAGGAGGTGCTGTGGGTGGGGAAGGGGCGAGTGCGCTGCGGGTGGGGTAGGGGGTCCGGTAGTGGCATGCATGGGGGAGGGGCAGGTGTGGGGGTGCGGCAGATGGGGGAGCGGGTTTGGAGGCAGTATGGGTGGTTGAGGGGCGGGTGCAGTGGGGCAGCGGGTGGGGTAGTGGGTCAGGAGGTGCTGCGGGTGGGGGAGGGGCGGTTGCGGGGGATGACTGCGGATGGGGGAGGGTGTCTGTAGATGCTGTGGGTGGAGGGGGGTCTGCGGGTGGCAGGTTGGGAGGTTCTGTGGATGAGGGAGGGGCAGGGGAGTGGGGGCCGTGGGTGGTGTAGAGGGTCTGGAGGCGCCGCGTGGGGGGTGGCGGAGCGGCGTGTGGTGGAGGGGCAGGTGTGGCGGATATTGGGGAGGGTTCAAAGGCACTGCGGGTGGTGGATGGGCGGGTGCGGGAGTGCTGCAGGTGGGGCAGGGGGTGAGGAGGCGCTGCGGGTGGGAGAGGGGCGGTTGCGAGGGTTGACAGCGGATGGGTGTCTGTAGAGGCTGTGGTTGGAGGGGGGGCTGTGGTTGGGAAGGTCTGTAGTTGAGGGAGGGGCAGGGGAGTGGGGGCCGTGGGTGGTGTAGGGGGTCTGGAGGGGCTGCATTTGGGGGAGGAGTGGTGGTGCGGTGGATGGTGGAAGGGTCGGAAGGCGCTGCAGGTGGTGGATGGGTGGGTGCGGGGGTGCCGCGGGTAGGGTAGGGGGTCAGGAGGCACTAGGGGGTGGGTGAGGGGTGGTTGTGGGAGATGTCAGTGCATGGGGGAGGGTGTCTGTAGATGCTGTGGGTGGAGGGGGTGGATTGTTGGGGGGGCTGTGGTAGGGGGTTGGGAAGTGCTGTGGTGGTGGGAGGGGCAGGGGAGTGGGGGCTGTAGGTGGGGTAGGAGTTACAGAGGCACCGCGTATGGGGGAGGGTCTGGGCAGGTGCGGTGGACGGTGGATGCGCTGCAGTTACTGTACCTGGCAGAAAGGTAGTTGGAGGTTAATCGATAACAGCTATCAGTTACACTGCAAATCTCTCTGGGCGAAGGAGCAGCAGGGCCGCAGGCCACCCGGGCTCAGTGTCAGGGTAACTCTGTCGCGGGCAGACGGGGAGCACAGCAGTGTGCGGTGTCCCTGCTACCACGTAAGCCGCTCTGGCTCACATCTCCCCCCCGCCAGGCAGTCGGGGAGCACACCAGTGTGCGGTGTCCCTGTTCCCGCGTGAGCCGCTCTGCCTGACATCTCCCACCGCCAGCCGCCCCACATGCAGCGGGCCTCACTGGCTACATCAGGCAGCCATCATGTCCGCAGTGGGGAGCCGCTCTACCGGGAGCACCGGACGGAGTGCTGTGGAGAGCTGTGCCGGCAATAGGAGCGCGGTGCAGGGTTGCCTCTCTCTTCGCTGGGGCAGGCCGTTGTATGGGCTACTGTGACAGGCGGCAGGGGAGAGTCGCCAGGGCTCAGGCGGGGAGCGGAAGTGAGAGCCGTTCGGCGTCAGATGGAGAGTAGCCTCCCGCCCTCACATAACCACGGGACCGTGGGGACGTTGGATGCCTCTAGACCGGACCTTGGTCGGAAGACTGGGGACATGTGCGGCGAGAAGGCGCATGGTATGTGGCAGCCGTCACTGATCTGCATATAGTAGATTAACCCACATCTGTGACTCCATCCAGCGTTAGAGCGCCAGGCACAAAGTCACAGGGCTAATATATAGGATATATATATATATATATATATATATATTTATATACACTGCTCAAAAAAATAAAGGGAACACTAAAATAACACATCCTAGATCTGAATGAATGAAATATTCTTCTTAAATACTTTGTTCTTTATCATAGTTGATTGTGCTGACAACAAAATCACACAAAAATTATCAATGGAAATCAAATTTATTAACCCATGGAGGTTTGGATTTGGAGTCTCACTCAAAATTAAAGTGGAAAAACACACTACAGGCTGATCCAACTTTGATGTAATGTCCTTAAAACAAGTCAAAATGAGGCTCAGTAGTGTGTGTGGCCTCCACGTGCCTGTATGACCTCCCTACAACACCTGGGCATGCTCCTGATGAGGTGGCGGATGGTCTCCTGAGAGATATCCTCCCAGACCTGGACTAAAGCATCCGCCAACTCCTGGACAGTCTGTGGCGCAACGTGGCGTTGGTGGCTGGAGCGAGACATGATGTCCTAGATGTGCTCAATTGATTTCAGGTCTGGGGAATGGGTGGGCCAGTCCATAGCATCAATGCCTTCGTCTTGCAGGAACTGCTGACACACTCCAGCCACATGAGGTCTAGCATTGTCTTGTATTAGGAGGAACCCAGGGCCAACCGCACCAGCATATGGTCTCACAAGGGGTCTGAGGATCTCATCTCGGTACCTAATGGCAGTCAGGCTACCTCTAGCGAGCACATGGAGGACTGTGTGGCCCCCCAAAGAAATGCCACCCCACACCATTACTGACCCACTGCCAACCGGTCATGCTGGAGGATGTTGCAGGCAGCACAACGTTCTCCTTGGCGTCTCCAGACTCTGTCACGTCTGTCACATGTGCTCAGTGAGAACCTGCTTTCATCTGTGAAGAGCACAGGGCGCCAGTGGCAAATTTGCCAATCTTGGTGTTCTCTGGCAAATGCCAAATGTCCTGCACCGTGTTGGGCTGTAAGCACAACCCCCACCTGTGGACGTCGGGCCCTCATTCCACCCTCATGGAGTCTGTTTCTGATCATTTGAGTAGACACATGCACATTTGTGGCTTGCTGGAGGTCATTTTGCATGGCTCTGGCAGTGCTCCTCCTGTTCCTCCTTGCACAAAGGCGGAGGTAGCGGTCCTGCTGCTGGGTTGTTGCCCTCCTACGGCCTCCTCCACGTCTCCTGATGTACTGGCAGGTCTCCTGGTAGCGCCTCCATGCTCTGGACACTACGCTGACAGACACAGCAAACCTTCTTGCCACAGCTCGCATTGATGTGCCATCCTGGATGAGCTGCACTACCTAAGCCACTTGTGTGGGTTGTAGACTCCGTCTCATGCTACCACTCGAGTGAAAGCACCGCTAGCTTTCAAAAGTGACCAAAACATCAGCCAGAAAGCATAGGAGCTGAGAAGTGGTCTGTGGTCACCACCTGCAGAACAACTCCTTTATTGGGGGTGTCTTGCTAATTGCCTATAATTTCCACCTGTTGCCTATTCCATTTGCACAACAGCATGTGAAATTGTCAATCAGTGTTGCTTCCTAAGTGGACAGTTTGATTTCACAGAAGTGTGATTGACTTGGAGTTACATTGTGTTGTTTGTGTTCCCTTTATTTTTTTGAGCAGTGTATACATATATATATATGTACATGCAAAAGGGGAGCACTCCCAAACAAATGACGTTTACTGTGCCGGTGCCAGCGGTAGGTATTTCTGACGAAATCCCAATGTATATTCAGGTATAATCCGCAGCACACGGTAAGGAACTCAAAGACAAGCGGCAGGTAAACTGCAACGTTTCAATATTTATTATATCGTCGTCAGGCACAGTAACAAACAAACATAAAAACTGACCTTATATCCCCTTTCACCCGCATGGCAAGGCCCACATCCAGAAACAGAGGGACGGCGCCTGTGCATGACGTCATCACCACCCGTCCGTTGCTAAGACCACAGGCCTAACAAAAGTGATTAAAAACAGACTGAGGATACATACGAAAGCATCATTCAAACATGTTACAATGTGAGCCATAATATGTTACAAGTTGTGCAACAAACTTCATCTCAATTATCAATGTTATATACTACAAGGTATCAGCACATCTATACAGATATAAATTAAATACATGCAGATAAACCAGAATACTCATTTAGACCTCTTGGAGACAAAGTTTGTAAATGATAAATCCAGCGCGCCTCACACTTTAAGAGTTTAGAAGCACGATCACCTCTCCTCAAGCTAGCAGGTACATGATCAATGATCATGCATAGGCGCCGTCCCTCTGTATCTGGATGCGGGCCTCGCCATGTGGGTGAAAGGGGATATAAGGTCAGTTTTTATGTTTGTTTGTTACTGTGCCTGACGACGATATAATAAATATTGAAACATTGCAGTTTACCTGCCGCTTGTCTTCGAGTTGCTTACCGTGTGCTGCGGATTCTACCTGTATCTATATATATATATATATATATATATATATATATACTCTCCAAAAGGTATCTGGCACTCGTGGGCAAAGGATCACAATGACAAATGGGTAGGTGTGATCACACCTACCCGTTTGTCATCATTGTGATCCTTTGCCCACGGGTGCCAAATACCTTTTGGAGAGTGTATTAAAGCTAATTGCGGCACCGTGGCAACTAGATTTGATAGCAAGAGTGCCGGACATACATGGAAGTATGTGTATATATATATATATATATATATATATATATATATATATATATAAAAGCGAAAATCCCCCCCTCCGTCTTTCTTTACAAATCGACAGTTTACAAGCGAAGGTCGTGAAATTTTACATATGAGCATATTAAAACACGGCGGAGGCAACTAAAACAATTAGAAATCCCTAGCACCCCTGGGGGGTGGGGGGGAGGAGACAGCAGCACAGAGTATATCAGGAAACAGCATAACTCCGGAATTGCTGGAGCAATGTACTCAAACATTGGTACACATATGCCTTACAATCTGAAAACAAACACTGTGGGGGGAAGACACTCCTAGGGGTGAGGCAGCAGCACAGAGTTTTTCAGCAGACAGCATAACTCTGGAATGCCTGGAGCAATTTACACCAAACTTGCTATACATATTACTTACACTCTGGGAACAAACACTGTGGGGGTAACACACCACTAGCACCCCTAGGGTGGGCCAGCAGCATACACTATGGGAGTAATTCCAAGTTGATCGCGGCAGGAAAATTTTTAGCAGTTGGGCAAAACCATGTGCACTGCAGCTCCCCTGCAGATATAACATGTGCAGAGAGAGATAGATTTGGGTCCGGTGAGTTCAATCTGCAATCTAAATTGCAGTGTAAAAATAAAGCAGCCAGTATTTACCCTGCACAGAAACAAAATAACCCACCCAAATCTAACTCTTTCTGCACATGTTATATCTGCCTCCCCTGCAGTGCACATGGTTTTGCCCAATTGCTAAAAAAAATCCTGCTGCGATCAACTTGGAATTACCCCCTATATCAGGACATGCATGATATGTCAGTGATGGCAGGGCTGCATGTGACAGGGCCAGTGACATGATGTGAGGAGGGGAATGCAGGTAGCACAAACCCAAACACTGAGAGTTATATAGTGGAAGTAGCACGGTCCCCCAGCAGCACAGAGTATATCAGGAGATACATAATGTGCTGCGCTATATAAGTGGACCATGGGCTTCTGATTGAGCGACTGATACATTTCTGTGGTCTGGATGACACAGTCTTAAGCTGGTTCAAATAATTTCTCACAGGCAGGTCACAGAGAGTATCGTCTGGAGTATACTCATCACCATCAGTGCCATTGCCATGTGGTATTTCACAATGTTCTATACTATCCCCCATGCTTTTTTCAGTATACATGCTCCCGTTGGGTGAAATAATCAGGTGCCATGGCCTGGTCTACCACTGCTATGCAGATGATACACAACTGTACTTGTCCTTTGCTTCGGGCACTGATAACCCAATAGCAACCTTAAATGGCTGTCTACCTGAGCTTCAGGAGTGGATGAGTGCCAGTTGGCTGCGACAGAACCTGGATAAAACAGAGGTCCTTATGATAGGACCGCAACATAGCCAACCAACTGGACTTACACTCGGGGAGTCAGAATTACAGACTACTGATCGTGTGCGGAATCTTGGCGTTGTCCTAGATTTTGGCTTGACACTTAAACATCAGATATCAGCCACAATCAAATCCTCATTCTTTCACCTGAGGAACATAGCCAGAATCAAGCACTTAATTCCCTCAGATGATCTGCCAAAAGTCATACATGCATTTGTATCATCTCGATTAGACTACTGTAATGCCCTCCACCTTGGTCTCCCAGCAAAAGAATTGCACCGCTTACAGCTGGTGTAAAACACAGCTGCCAGGCTGTTAACCAACCAGCCCCGTTCTAGCCACATAACACCCATCCTCTACTCCCTTCACTGGCTGCCTGTAAGATGGCGAATCATCTTCAAGATTGGCTTACTGAGTTTCAAAGCACTACATGACCAGGGCCCAAGGTACCTGAAGCAGCTTCTGACCCCATACTGCCCCACTCGATTACTGCCATCTGTAGATGAAGGACTTTTAGCAGTACCTAGAATCTCCCATAATTCATCTGGGGGTCGAGCTTTTAGTCATGCGGCTCCGACTCTATGGAACTCACTTCCCCATACAGTGTGAGAGGCCCCAACTATAGAATCCTTCAAAAGTAGACTCAAGACTTTCCTGTTTACTCAAGCATTTCCATAATGTCCCTTTTAGTATCTTCATGCTTCTGTATTTTATGAAAATGTACTTCATTATTTTCTGTACTATATTATGCAATGTACTGTATCTGTTAAGCGCCTTGAGTCCTATTGGAGAAAGAGCGCTATATAAATAAAATTATTATTATTATTATTATTATTATAAGAAACTGTAAAAAATCGATAATTTCACAGGGGCACTGACATAATGTGAGGAGGGGAATGGAGGCAGCTGGAAGCCACAGACTGAGAGTTGTATAGTGGGAAGAGCAGGGTCCCTTGGGGGACCAAAAATGGGTCCGGCCATTACACAAAGTGCTTCAGGGAAGCAAGATATGCCTATATACTAGATCTCCAACCAACGTAAATTAACAAACAACTATAATTCTAATTTACCATCCTCATCCCGTAGCAGAGCACAGGTATTCAGCTATCTACAATGTTATTTATACTGTGTGTTTAATATTTACATTTATTTTTGTAAACAGACATTCTTAAAATCCCGGGCAACGCCGGGTACTCCAGCTAGTATATATGTATATATATATATATATATATATATATATATGTGTGTGTGTGTATATATATATATATACAATAATGTTTTTCCGACGTCGGTATGGTGACTTCTATCGACCACTGGTCACACACACACGACTTTATATATATATACACACACACGTGTACGGAAGATACCTTCCCCCCCTCCCCCCCCCCATGAAAATCTTGCATTTGCCCCTGGGTTAAGCAGTGAGCAGTAAGCAGTGAGTTCGCTCAGCTGTCTCTGTGGCATTTGACATGATAAAAAAATAAAAAAACTCAGACTTATTACTGCATTGTAATAAAAAGATTCCTAATGTGGTGGACAAACTAGATATTGAGATACATGAGAGATTGGTAGCAATAAAGAAAGCTGTACTCAATGTACTAATCAGCATAGCAGGAGCAAACTTCATTCACTTAAAATAAGTGGCCAGTAACGGTGCTATAGCCGTGGCTGGTATCTGCTGAAGCAGGGGTACATAGAGCACGTTGTTCAGCGTCGTATTGAGAACTTAAAGCGGCCTTAAAAAACTTGGAAAGTGATCTCACCTATGCAGGACCAATTCAGCTGTAGGTGTGATCATCTAATAAGTAGGCTTGATCAGCACACAATAATCCCTAGTCACAAAGGTTGTAGGTGAGGCCAATAGAACACACAATGATAGGGGGAGTCACAACAATAGTAGGAGTTTTAGGAACCAATATACAAGGTAGTCATTTTAGGCACATATACAATACAATGATCATTCCAATGACACATATACAACACAAATTGCATCCTAGTGACACCATAAAATTCATAATTGTGACCCAAATACAATACAGAAGGCATCGTAGTGATGGAAATGCAATAAACAGTTGCATGAGGCCGTGCAGATGCCAACTTCCTCGTTGGTCTTGGCTCACCCTCTTCCTTTGACAATAGCATATGCATGGTCATTACTTAATTAAGCCAGGTGTTGGAGTGAGCCTGCTACCTGTTGCCTGATTCTCCATTCTGGGTTGCCACACAGAAGGAGTAGAAGGGGAATCTGAAGCCCAGACGTTCTTCGACAGTGAAGGTTGTGGCTGGTGTATAGATGTATCAAGCCTTGAAGAGAGATGAAGTTGCCCAAAGAACCAATCAGCTTCCAACTGTCACTTCATAGACTGTGCTAGATAAATTAAATTTTGAAACTGACTGGTTGTTTTGGTCAATGTCTCCACTTCATCTTATTCCAAGACTTGATACCCCCCGTACATGTCTCACAACTACAGTACCTCTTTCTGAACCCTCAATATGTCTCTATAGGGCTCAATTCAATTCAGTGTGATATGAATAGCACCGGAAAGGAGGTCCTGGAGCTATTCAACTGACCGCACTGTTAAGCCCGAATTGAGGATTCCTGCAAAATGTATCAGTTCAGTTTTTTCCTGGCGGCAGCCGTCGGCAGAAGAACTGAAGGAGAAGATGTTGTTGTGTCATGTACCACTTGAGTTGACAACTTGCTTACCAGGAGCTCTTAGCATCTCCTAAGATCTGGGTCACTTGGAAAGAAATACTCGACGTATGACTTAAAGCAAGCATGGTCACCAAAATGTAGTGATCTAATTTGAAGATGTTGACAACCCTTGGATCCTGATAAAGCGAATAAAGCAGGAAGTCAAGACGTGGTCTGCTGTGCGTTCCATAGCCCGGAAGCACGCGACCACACAGCGGAGGGAGATAATATAAAGAAGACCGTCATGTGGTCCACGTGCGTTTCATGGACCGGAAGCACGCGGCAGCGACACAGGAAGTGCACGAGTCAAAGCCGGGATGCGGTCTGCGGTGCGTTCCACGGACCGGAAGCACGCGGCCGCTACCGTACCTATCTATTAGAGACGGCTTTTTTAAGTAAATAATCCACAAGTACCACCAAAGTGATATTAACATAAAATTATGAGATCCCCCAGTATTATTAAAATTTTGTGTATCGGAAGTATGGAAATACGGAGGCTAGGTCCTCCCACTAAAAGTTGAGTTTAGATAGGTTGTGTTTTATAGTTTTTATTATGCAAAGCTGCTATGTTTAGACTACACAACAATTTTGAATCTGTGGAGGGAAAACTTGATGTAAGAATATATAGGTGACCTTGTTGACCCGGAAGTGATTTACATACAAGGTGACCTTGTTGACCCGGAAGTGATTTACATACAGAGCATAAATAGCCCAGACTTAGCATAGCTCCTGTCATACAGCCTTGATGAAGGGAGAGATCCCGAAACCGGTCGGCACTGCATGACAGGAGAAACTTGTGTGGCAAAGAGCTTCACCGGACGGACGGAACTGTGTGTCACCTTGGGATACGGGTTCCGGAGCCAGCTTCCTCGTAACATCAAAGGCACATATTTCTTGAAAATCTGGTAAACCTCCAACTTTACCTTTTTATATCAGGGGATATTTGAGCTGTATTCTTTCCAGTGAGACTCTTTATTCAACGCTGATTTTATTATTATTTGTGGTAATTCTCCATCTATTACCTTTTATGTATTAACAATTTTTATTTGTATATATTAAAATAACTTTTCTCTGAACCTACTACACTATATCTGGAATTCTGTTTTCCCTATATGAATTTCGTTTCTGGGGAGCGTTTGTGGTAAAGGTTGACGACAGAGGACCTGTGAAGGGATTGACACACGACCATCCTAGCTGCGGAATACTTTTGAAAGGCATATATCGTGGCTTGTATTGCACTTAGTTCTGGTAATCCCCCATCTGTTTTCATTGACATCAACCGTATATACTCATTTTTCAAATTTAGGATATACTACACTATATTTGGAATTCTGTTTTTTCCCCCACATATGGATCCTATTTATATGAAGTATTTAGCAGAAGACTTGTGAGGAAAGTACCCCTTTTTTTATTAATCTTATAAGCGCACGACATCTGGTCTTACTTCACCTTACCCATTTTATCCTTGGTATTGGATACCTTTTAGACCAGCCTGTGTGCAGCTGATTCTTTGTTGGCGCCAAGGTACTTTTCTGTTATCCATTTTCACTGAATAAAGGACTTGATCTACAAGTCCTACATACTTAACGTAATTACTTTGTTTTATCTCCTTCAATATCTCAAGCTGCTTTTCCAAAAGTCTAATTAAGGGAATCACCTGACTCAAGCTAGCAGTGTCTGAACTCACTTCACAGATGACTACTTCGAATGGTTTCTGCACCAAAGTATTCTCCACTGTGCTGGGCTAAGGTACATTCCCACCCATCCCAATGTGATGGTTTGTTCTGTAGCTTTGGATAGCTTGTTGGTATTCCTCCATCCACTAAAGTATAGAAAGGGTGGACTTCTACCTTGTTACCACCACTAGCTTCAGTTGGTTTCAGAGCAAATTGTGCTGTTCTTGCAGCCGCTGCAATCTACTGCATGTTGTGGTTAAATTACAAAAATTTCCCAACATTTTTTGGCCACAGACAGTATCTCCTGCATGCCCGTCATTTCTAAAAAAAAACTCTCTACCACCAAGTTGATTATGTGAGCAAAACATGGAATGTGTTGGAATTCACCCAGCTGTTATTGCTTTCACAATATTTGTGGCATTATCAGAAATCACAAATCCTGAGGAGAGTCCAAGTGGGGTAAGCCATTTTGCTATGCCATCCCTTAGTTTTTCTAAGAGGTTATAGCGTTTTATCTCTTATTAAGGACAGTGATAGAGAGAGATGCCTGCCACTGAATGATCTGACGTTGTTTGTTAGTTGCTGCCGCTGTTCCTGCTGCTGAAGGCAATTCACCCACCCAGTGGGCTGTCACAGCCATGTAATCTTTAGTTTGCCAAGTTCTGCTTGCCCGCATATCTGTAGTTATGTGAACTGTGGGTACAATGGCATTTTGTAGGCCAATAATTAGTTTTTTTAATGTTCTGATAAAGGCAAGGAAATGTTTTATTAGTAAAATTGAACTGAGATGGAATTTGGTAGATGGGATATAGGAACTCAATTAACTGTCTAAAACACACTGTGTTAACAGCAGATTTTGGCTCAGATCTAGAACTAACATAGCCGTCATGCCATCAGTGATCCACTGTGTGACTGGGTGACAGTTGTCATACTTGCTTCCTTTTGCAAAAGATTGTTTAATAGTCAGTTGTTGTTTGGTTTGAAACTACTATTAGTCTTGCTTGGGCTCCTTCTGGGATGACGATCCACCATCAGCAGCAGCATGCATAACGCTCAAGGATTCTTTTGAGAAATCATGGCTAGGGGATGAGTCACGTAGCCTAATCAAATTGGATATTGGACTACCTCTGATCATTAGTGAGGATATTGATGATGAAGGTGTTGGCAGTGGAGATTGCAGGTGCTGGGATCTAGCTGAGAGATGGGAGCTAGCTGATGCTAGACTGCTTGTTGGGATTTTTTAGCATAAGTTTCTGATTTACCCAAAACTTTCCATGAACTTGCTGTAAATGATGTAAAAGGGAGGAGGTTCCTAGATGTTTAACGCCCCTACCTCTACTTACTGTGGCTTCACAAACGCTACAGATGGCTAGACAAGTGTTGTCAGGATTTGGGTAAAAATTATTCCACACATAAGAGATGGATTTTCTTGCTTATGCCCAAGCATGACAATGACCTTCTTTTTATCATGGGCAAGGATTGCTTCCACTGGTGTCTGATTTACACAAACAACATCCTCATCATCAACATCCTCATTAGAGCTGGCATCAGCTACACAAATATCCCCCTCATCCTGTAGCATTTCCACAGTGGAATCTTTAATTTCTATGTCACCAGCTATACTTCTGCTGCTCTTTTAGCGCAGGGAGGTGCGTGTCTCGTCCGTTGCTGTGGAGCCGGGACGCCACACTTCCCGCTGACCCCCGCCCGGTGCCTAGCAACAGGTGTACACCGGGTGCAAAGTCTCTCCTGGTCCCTGCCCGGTACCTAGCAACAGGCAGATGCCGAGCGTTGTGAGCCGCCGGATCCCTAGCAACGGGGACGCCGAAGGCAGACGGCATTCCCTGTTGCTGTGTACAAGGACGTGCAACAGGACAGCTGCACGATATTTGCAATTAAGGAGTTTCTTCTGTGATTGGTGCAGCACCATTTATATTCTCTTCCTGGTCACTCCAAAGATGCTGGTGATAGTTCTTACTTCTGTGTGAACCTGTCAGCTCATTGGAGATCCTGCCTGTGTTGTGCTGTGACCTAGAGTCTTTGACTGACCGATTCTTGACCAGATCTTGCCGGCCAGTATTCAGGTTTTCGTGGAGTATCCACGCTAACAGTTCTTTGTTTATATTTATATCTTTAACATCCCTGAGCATTGTTGATCTCACTGTTTATTTGCTTATAACATGTAAGACCATTGTTGTTCTCATTATCACTCGTGCATTGGTGTTGCAGGGTTAGTTAGGTTTCCCCCTTACTCACTCGCAGTCTCAGGTGGTGCCTTGTCACTTAATAAGACCGCGGGCATTGGAGTATGGGTGGACCTAATTCGCCCATTCAAACGCGGCTGCCATGGGAGGAAGAACTCTAGCACCTCAGGCACCATCCGACCACTAAGAGGGGTAACGGAGTCAGGGGTAGAGCACGAGTTGCTGTAGACATCAACTCTAGCTGCAGCTTTACCTGTGAGTACTGAAACTTCACAGTTGTTGCATACTGCCCTGAGTTCCAGGTACTCATCCATAACAATATCACCAGCCAAAAAAACGTAGCTCCGTGGGTCGTTTGTCTCCGGATGGAACCAACACAAAATACGGCTCAGATTCTGTCGGGCCAGAGCCACGGTTTGACTCAGCAGCTACGGGATATTACTCTTTGAGTGGACACTCAAGAGGAAACTCGTAGGACCCAGACTGTCTTATTATCTGCTCCCAGGGAGCCTAAGCTAAACCTCCCAGATAGGTTTTCTGGAGACCGTAAACAGTTTGTGAACTTCTGGGAAAGTTGCAAGCTGTATTTCAAGCTCAGGACTTTCTCTTCGGGCACTGAGACCCAGTGAGTAGGGATCATAATTTCCCTGTAACAAGGTTACCCACAGTCTTGGGCCTTTGACCTTTCAGATCACCCTAGTCTGCTTTCCATGGCTTCCATCTTTAAAGCCTTAGGTGTTCTCTATGATGATCCAGATCAGGCAGCATCCGCAGAGGCCCTTCTTCATTCTCTTAAACAAGGGAGAAACTCTGCCGAGGTGTCGTTTTCTTCGTAGAGTGACCGGGAACCCTAATTAGTGCACCGCGTTCCCTTGCATGGCTCGCTTAGCTCGCCATGCTTCGGGCATGGTGCCTTCGCTCCGCTCCGCTTTGCTCGGCACAGATTACCGTTCCAATCGTAGTCCACGTGGATCGTTAAGTATGAAAAGGTTCCAAAAAAGAAAAAAAAACATAAAAAACTCATGTCGAACTTTTTCCATGTCGACCTTGTTCCTGTCGACCTTTTGTCCATGTCGACCTTTTGTCCATGTCGACCTAAGGTGTGTCAACCAATTGGTGTCGACCTAAGGTGTGTCAACCTTTTTGTTGTCGACCTGGAGTCCGGATACCTTCAATTCTCAATCAAGTCACTATGAGTACTTGGTTATGCCTTTTGGACTCTCCAACGCTCCTGCCGTCTTCCAGGATCTCATAAATTATGTTCTTCGGGATTGCCTTGGAAAATGACAGTTGCAGTACCACCACTCACAAATAAGGCCAAGACCTGAGCATTTCCTTGCCACTGCATGTGGTGAATGGTATGTTGGCAAATGTTACATGTGCTGTCTGCAGCTCTGCTCTGTCTGTTTAATTGCAGCTCTATTATGTCTGCTTAATTGCTGTAGCAGCACACCTGTTGGGGAATGCTTTGATACCTGACTCCAGCCTGTTTCTTGTGAAAGTCAGGAGGCTGGTGAATGTGCAGTAGCACAGCTGCAGAGAGTAGAGGAGGCTGGCTTTGACTCTCATTGGCTCTTGTATCCTATTTATGTGTTGTAGGTCCCTCTCACCTTGCTTGTCATAAAACTGGGTTGCCGCGGAAGTCTTTTTCCCCTCTGTGCCAAGTCCCAGTCCTGTTGGAACAGTTTCCATTCTTTCTTAGTTATAGTTCTGCAGAATCCTGGTTTGTTCATCCCTGCAATCTATCGTTTATGTTCCTGTTTCATGTGTTGTGTGTGCGCGTTCGTTGTGTGGTTCCTGCTTTTTGTGAGAGACTGTCAGTCCCATTACAATATAGTCTCTCTCTCAGGCTTCTCTTACCATGTACATAGTCACCGCCCTTTTAGTCTGGCCTCAGAGCAATTCATGGTCTGTCTTCTCTGTCTGTCCTTGTCTAATCTTCTCCTACAGTAGTACTGCTCCTTTGTGTTGGTATTGCGGTTGCCAGGAGTAACATCCACTGGCCTGGAGCATTCTGTGTTGTTTGTATGTCTGTTCTGCTTTCCCTATCTGTATTCTATTGTCATGCACTTCCGTTGTTGCCAGTAGCAACTACTGTGGGTTTAGCGCATTCCTTGCTATTTATGTATTAGTTGATTTATGTTTCTTGTCTGTCTCTTTCATTAGATTACCCAGCCTGTTAGTCTGTTATTGCCTTCTCTCCAGACTACTTCCCTGTTACCATTACCATTGGTGCACCACTCCTTCTGTGTCTCTCTATATCCAGATGTCTCATTAGTACCTTTACCCTATTACCATACCTTGTTATTAATTCATTATTCTCTTGTCTTGTTCTTGTCTTTGGTATTCTTGGTCTTGTCCTTGTTGTATTTCCTACCAGCATTGATTCAGTTCACTTGAGGGTTGAGCTCATTCTACTGCCAGTGGTGTAAGTCCTGGTGGGTATCCCAGTACCAGTAGGCGCATAAAGCCTTATAGGAAAAGCGGCTCTGATAGGCAAGAAGACCTGCTGAGTGCGTTCTATGAGTCTCAACCTCGGGTGTACAGGGGTCACTGCAAGCAGATCTACTACATGTCAAATTCGCCATCACTCATTCAGTTCTCCGCATCATTGAGCCCAGGTTTATCCCTTAGTTCACAGGTTCTCAAACTCGGTCCTCAGGACCCCACACGGTGCATGTTTTGCAGGTTTCCTCACAGAATCACAAGTGAAATAATTAGCTCCACCTGTGGACCTTTTAAAATGTGTCAGTGAGTAATTAATACACCTGTGCACCTGCTGGGTGACTTGCAAAACATGCACTGTGTGGGGTCCTGAGGACCGAGTTTGAGAACCACTGCCTTAGTTCATAACAGCAATTTTATATTTTTCTGCAGTAAACTTTCCCTTTATTAGAGGTGTTTTTTCCTTTACTAATGTAAAATATATATTTTTTTATTTCAAGTGCCCTGACTTAAACCCTCTATGCCCTTGGGCATCGGCTTTAGTAGATGAAGTTGAAGGACTAGAATCAGCATGACTGGTTACAGCAGCTGTAGTGCTAGTATTTGGTTGCTGCTCTTGCTCTTCTCTCGACTGATCATTATTGTTATCTATATCAATGAAATCAACAAAGTGTACAAACAAAAGCACAATTTTTTTTTAAATTACTGACAAGTCACTGTGGACTAATTCAGCGTGGAATGCTGCTCCAACAGCATTCCCATGCTGAAGCCCTATGCAGTGTGCACAAGCGTTGAAGTCGCACTGCGGATGTGCACACAGTGAGATGCGCCGGATTCTCACATGTGTGAATACCTCTGCATGATTGACAGGCAGAGGCGTTTGTGGGGTGGGAGGGGGCATCATGACGGTATTTTGGGGGCGGCCTTGCAAAAGCATGGTCCGGAAAACACAGGCATGTTCGAACTGTTTGTGGTGCAGGCTGCATGACGTCACATGCAGTTGCTGTGATCCAAAATATGGCAGGTAGCCATCTGCCTTCGCAGCTAGTTTGCGTAGGCAGAGGGCAACCCTAAACATGCTGTGGACTCAGCTCTTATATTTATGTGAAGTTGTGAACAAACGTAGCAGGGTACAGTACAGCACACACCAGTTGTACAAACTAATATACAGTTTTTATTTTACTGTTTTTGAAAATGACTTACAAGTCACTGTGGACTCAGCACTTTAAGGGGCTCTTCCTGGTGCAATGTGTATAAGGGGCTCTACCTGGTACAATGTGTATAAGGAGCTACATGGTGCAATGTGTATAATGGGCTACCTGGTGCAATGTGCATAAGTGGCTACCTGGCGCAATGTGTATAAGAGGCTCTACCTAGTGCAATGTGTATATGGGATTAATGGCACAATGTGTATAAGAGGTTCTACCTGGCGCAATGCGTATAAGAGACTCTACCTGGCACAATGTGTATAAGAGGCTCTACCTGGCACGTGTATAAGTGGCTCTACCTGGCGTAATGTGTGTAAGGGGTTCTTCCTGGTGCAATGTGTGTAAGGGGCTCTGCCTGGCGCAATGTATGTAAGGGGGTTCTACCTGGCGTAATGTGCATAAAAGGGGCTCTAGTTGGTTTAACATGCATAAAAGGGACTCTACCTGCCGTAATGTGTATAATGGGCTACCTTGTGCAATGTGAATAAGGGGCTACCTGGTGCAATGTGTTTGAGATTCTACATGGCGTAACGTGTATAAGGGGCTCTACCTGGCATAACGTGTATAAGAGACTCCACATGACACGTGTATAAGCGGCTCTACCTGGCGTAATGTGTGTAAGGGGTTCTGCCTGGTGCAATGTGTGTAAGGGGCTCTGCCTTGCGCAATGTGTGCTACCTGGCGTAATGTGTATAAAAGGGGCTCTACTTGGTTTAACGTGTATAAAAGGGACTCTGCCTGGTGTTACATGCATAAAAGGGACTCTACCTGCTGTAATGTGTATAATGGACTCTGCCTGGCGCAATATGTAATAGGCTCTGCCTGGCGTGTATAAGGGGTACTACTGTGTGGTGTAATGTGACTGACGGACACTACTGTGCGGTGTAATGTGAATTAGTACTATTCTGTAGCCACGCCCCACCCCATGAGGCCATACCCCCATATTTTTGGGCGCGCACTGTCCTTGGTTTGAATGGGGAAGGGGGTCGCCAAAAGAAACATTTACCCTGGACACCATAAGGTCTAGAACCGGCCCTGCATCAATGAATCAGAGCGGCAAACATTGAATATAATTTTTTGGTTGTATACATTTAACTGACTGAAGGAAACCTTGTGACAAATTTGGAACCTCCAGAATTGTCTCCCCACCAACTGCAACTTAAAATAGGAGCTCCTATAATGCTTCTACAAAATTTAGATTCGCTTAAACTTTGCCTTGGTACAAAGCTAATAATAAAAGCTTTACGGTCTCATGTTATTGAAGCACAAATACAAACTGGTTGTGGCAAAGGAGAAGACACTTTTATTCCTAGAATCCACTAATAACATCTGAGATACGCTTCCAGTTTCCAATAACATTATGTTTTGCCATATTGATCAATAAACACTTAGGGCAGTATCCTATAAGGTGTGGTGAGTTACTGCACGGTAATAACGGGCTTTTTAGCCCGATAATGCTATTGGGCTATTCAATTACTGCCTGTTTTTACCATGCTATAACTCACCCATTATCGCCTGATAACACATGGGATCCGTGATAACATCGCGGACCCATGTGTTTGCGTCCGATAACGGGTCTCCTGGGTCTGCTTATCTAGATTCTGCTTTTTGTATATTATTTAAATAACATTTTTGATCTGTACTGGCCATGAGTACTGTGCATATGCCTTTGTTGTGGTGGAGGCATTGGGTCCTTCCACTCAGAGAGAGAGAATCTGTGTGTTAGTGCCCAGACGGGATAAGATTTTTTTTTTGTGTTTTATCCGCACTGCACATTAAACCTAGCTATGGCTAGATTGCACACAAAAAAAAACCATTGGACTGGTGTGCTGGTTTCCTGGCTGCTGTATTTTTGGAGCTGCCCATCTACCCCAGGAAAGGGCACCCCTCCCTTGATCTCCATACAATATCTATATTCTCTCTCTATATATATATATATATGTCAGGGACGTGCGGTGAGGTACTAGATAGTACCAGAGCCAGATTTACACACAATATATGAGCCAAGGGGTCATGTGGGCATTATACGCAGGTGCAGCAGTTTAAACTCCTGGAAATTTGTTGACTTTTGATCAGAGATGTGCGTTTTGACTATAAAAATTCTTAGAATAATACAAAGAAGATATTTAGAACATATTGTTTAGATTTTTCATATACTTTATACAGTCAAATCTCCAGTCCAAACGTTAGTATGACAGGAGAGGCTCTGCCTCACCCCACCGCACTTCACTAATATAAATATATATATATATATATATATATATATATGAAAAAAAGAAATAAAGAAATAATGGAGGGCGCAATGGTGAGTATAGAATTACAAGTTTTTACTGGCATCAGTATCACTCACGTACATTTAAAATAAAAGTTAACCAGCGCGATGTAGATCATCAGTGGAGCCTCCGGAAAACCGCACCAACGAACCCCGTCGCTCACAGGATAACAGCAGCCGCTAAATCCTTCTAGCCGCACGGACTTGAATAACGGACCACACGCGCTGACACTTCAGACAATGGATCCTTGAACCTCGTCCTGCTGGCCACGCCCAACGCGTTTCGTCGTAAGACTTCGTCAGGGGGTGTGGCTAACATCAATGTCCCATACAATTTATAGCAGACCAGCATAATTGACTTTGAGCAGCATCAATAATTAAATTACGTCATATAAAATGCAAATAACATCAACAAACAACATACAATATTCTTAAAACATATATGTTATCCATAGTAACAACACTGGCAGTTTTTATATAGTTTAAAATACATAAAAGATAAAATACACAATAATAATAAAAACAAAATAACACTAATTGTGTCAATTAAACATTTAGTATCACCTGAAAAAGTAAAACCTCTGTTTCTATGTGGTTTTTAACTCCATCTATACTGATTAGACACTATTATAAACAGGAACACAATGGAACCAATGGCCCTACTACTATGCGTAAGAGTTAATAGCGTCTAAACAGCAAGTTTATAGTGCAGAAAATAGGTATTTAATGTAGAAAAGGGGTAATGTCATAATTTTCATTCAGCCCAAATGGGCTGATAGTATTGAGTGTATGTATCCAATACATTTCTCTCTTTCCCAATAATTTAGAGACATCACCTCCCCTATCATCTAATTCTACATGCTCAATAGCTTTAAAAGAGAAATTGCTGAGCGAACCCCCATTACAATTAAAAAAATGTCTAGGTACACTGTGATCTTTCAATTTATTAGTGATACTCCTAGTATGCTCAAGTATACGAATTTTTAAATGTCTTTTGGTTTTTCCCACGTATCTTGCACCGCAAGAACACTCTAAAAGATAAATTACGGAAGTGGTCAGGCAATTCATAAAACTTTTTATTTCCCAAGATTTTGATTTGGCACTATTCCAAATCCTCTTCCTATCTTTATCCATCAAAGGACATACCTTGCAATGATTGCATGGGAAACATCCTGTAATTTTGGTTTTGCCTAACCATGTCTCACCTGGTGTATAACTTAAATTACTTGGAGCTAATGAGTTTTTTAAGGATCTCGCTTTTTTAAATACTACTTGTGGGTCTTTAGGTAACAGGTCTTTAAGAACAGGATCAAGTGCTAAAATACCCCAGTGTTTTTGCAGAATCTTTTTAATATCATTACTTCTGGTATTATAAGTGGTAATAAAAGGCATAAAAGAGGAATCTCGTATATTACTTTTCTCTTTATACACCAATAATTGTTTCCTATCTAGGCCATCAGCTTTTTCTTTACATTTAGTAACCAGTCCAGCTAGATATTGTTTCTCTAAAAACCTTTTTTCATAAAGTGCGGCTTGCTCATTAAATTTAACTTGCTCCCCACAATTCCTCTTTAACCTCAAGAATTGCGAGTAAGGTATATTCGTTACCCACTTTTTTAAGTGACAGCTCTTAAAGTGCACATAATTGTTGCTATCAACCTTTTTAACATATGTATAGGTATTGATGCTTTTCCCAGGGGTCCAGTCTGTTGAATCAATCACCAGATCTAAAAACTCAATTTTGTTTTTCTGATAGTTTGCTGTAAATTTCAAATTGTAACGATTAATATTAAGAAAAACCATAAATTTATTAAAATCATTCTCAGTCCCCTTCCAGATAATTAGTATATCATCTATATACCTATAAAAACTATGTATAAAATCTGAAAATGGATTATTATTAAAAATCACTTCTGACTCCCATTTTCCTAAATAAAGATTGGCGAAGCTCGGGGCGTAAGGGGTCCCCATCGCACAGCCGCACAGCTGGTTAAAAAAATGGCCCTGAAATTTAAAATAATTATTGTTAAGTACGAAACGTATGCATTCAATTAGAAAGAGTCTCTGATCTTCACTTAGGGTTTCATCATTGCTCAAATAAAAGTAGATAGCTTCCAGTCCCTCTTTATGAGGAATACACGTATAGAGGGATTCTACATCAATAGTACACCAGCTATACGTGGGGTCCCAAACAATTGAATCAAGATTTCTTAAAACATGAGTAGAATCTTTGATGAAGGATTTTAAACCAAGTACATAATTTTTGATGTAAACATCAATGAATTGAGATAATTTGGATGTTGCCGAGTCAATCCCAGCAATACATATACACACACACACACACACGCTGTATACACACACACACACACACACACACATATATCTATATATATATATATATCTCTACAGTATATAAACATATATGTATATACATACATACTGTACATACATACATACATACGCACAACTTACAGAATTATATAGATAGCGATCTACATGGACCGGAGCCCGCAGTGAATTGGCAGGGTCCCAACTACACTGTGATTAAGCTGTCTGCATCATACAGAATCATTATTAACTGGTGGGTCCCATTACATAAACCAGCAGCAGTGATGGGTGCACAGTCGTTTGCTGCAGTGCAGGTTGAGCAGTGTTAGCAGGGCTCCTGGGGCAGAGCCGAAGAACTCTGCAGTAGCAGGTGTGCTACAGACCTCTGTTGGAAGAGCAGCGGTCATACTTGTATCCCGCTGTGAACCACACAGTTGCTACGGTACATGCAGGTGACCCTCATGGCTTGAAGCCCTTAGGCAGGCAACTCCATTGCCTCTGGGCGTTACGACCCTGCCTTAGCCACTGGCCTCTCTACATGTCCAGAAAACTGGGCCGAAATGCCCCCATTTTCTATAATGCTGGCCATTGCCGCCCTTTTCCCACCCCAAACAACCTCATGTCACTCATGCTGCGGCTTAAGGGGCACTGCGACCATCATCGCAGACACAGATTTGCACATGTGCAGGACACATCCTGCGCATGTGCAGATCAACAAACATTGGAGATGTATGTAAACCTCAGTCCCTCATCACACCACTGCCCATCCCTACCCAATGGGACATATGCAATTAGTTGCTGGGTTTACCCCTCTATGCCCCTCTACATATTTTCTACACTGCTCTACTTACCTCTATCCCACACTACACCCCTCTATGCTCCTCTACATCCCTCTATACCAGGGGTGTCCAACCTTTCACCTTCCCTGGGCCACATTAGAAGATGAAAATTTGGTTTGGGCCGCACATAAAATAAAATAACAGTAACGATACCTGAATGAGAGACAGATTACTTACCTACATCCCACGCCGGTCACGTCCACTTGTCCAGTAGAATCCAAAAGGGTCGGTACCTATAAAAATGAAAATTATACTTACAAACGAATGAATGAATATTATGCCCTCACTGACGCGGGAAGACGTTCGCCCCTTGTAGTTGTGCCCCTGTAGCTGCGCCCCTTGTAGTTGTGCCCCTGTAGCTGTGCCCCTTGTATTGTGCCCCTTGTAGTTGTGCCCCTTGTAGTTGTGCCCCTGTAGCTGCGCCCCTTGTACTGTGCCCCTTGTAGCTGTGCCCCTGTAGCTGCGTCCCTTGTAGTTGTGCCCCTGTAGCTGCGCCCCTTGTAGCTGTGCCACTATAGCTGCGCCCCTTGTAGTTGTGCCCCTGTAGCTGCGCCCCTTGTACTGTGCCCCTTGTAACTGTGCCCCTGTAGCTGCATCCCTTGTAGTTGTGCCCCTGTAGCTGCGCCCCTTGTAGCTGTGCCCCTTGTAGTTGTGCCCCTTGTAGTTGTGCCCCTGTAGCTGCGCCCCTTGTACTGTGCCCCTTGTAGCTGTCTATAGAGTCTATACTGTATTACTTCCATATATTCTGCTCTACACTACTCTATGCTCCCCTACATCCCTCTATACTGCTCTACTTCCCTGTATGCTGCTCTACTCTATGAAGTGGTGGTCACAGGGACTATGGGACTAATTCAGGTTGGATTGCAAATTCTGCTAAATAGCAGAATTTGCAATCCTTGTGATCGCATGCTGGGGGCCGCCCATCACAGGGCAAGGCCGCCAAGCTTGCTGACCGCCGCTCCCCCTCCTTGATCAAGCAGAAATTGCAATTGCACCGCAATTTCTGCTTGATCACTAAAATTAAAGAAGCCTCCTGCCGCAGGAAGCCCGCCACTATTTTTCAACCCCACCACGCCCCGTTCGCGCTGCCATGCCCCCATTTTGATGCTACGCCCCTGCAATGCTCCGCCTAGGAAACAGAGCGTTGATGCCCCCTGTGAACGTCTCTGCCAGATTGACAGGCAGAGGCGTTAGCAGATATTTCATTCCTGTGCATGCGCCCACATCCTTTTATCAATTTTTGCGGTTGGATGGCGTGTTGCGCTCCAACCTGATTCAGGCCCTATGTGTGATAGTGGGCTGGCTCAGATGTGCACATGTTACAGATACAGTCGCATCCGCACACTGGTCAAGTGCGCAAACATTCACATACGCGCTAATCCTCCACTGCACAGATTTTACAGAAGCTTACAGATGGCATTCCTAAGCAGAACAAGAGTGATAGGGTATACTTGCCAAAATTCTTCTTGCATAACCAAAGAAAGGACTAGAGCGCACTGTATGCAAAGTAAACAGTATTTAGCAGCAATATTCATTAACCCAATTTAAAAAGGTATTAATAAAAACATACTGGGAAATGGAATGAAAGTTTAACTACTGAGGGGGACATTTACTAAGCAGTGATAGGAGTGGAGAAGTGAGCCAGTGGAGAAGTGCCCATGGCACCAATCAGCACTGAAGTAACATCTATAATTTGCAGGCTATAAAATGATACAGAGCTGCTGATTGGGCAACTTCTCCACTGGCTCACTTCTCCGCTCTTATCACTGCTCAGTAAATGTCCCAAGCCGTTTTGAAACTGGGAAATGGAAGCCAAACTCAGGCAAACTTGTGGTAACGGAAGTAAGGACTGAAGTAATTGCTGTCCTTTAGGTGGCTGCACCAGCTATTTCTTCTGACCTCTTGGTTCGCCTGGAACCAAAGCAGAAATCAGGTATTAGTAATAACTGAAGTCAAGAGAGTAAAACTGACAGACCTAGCAAGGTACAGGGTGTGTGCTGTTGCTAGGTGGCAATCCTATTCCCTAGAACAAAGAATTTGCAGGTCATAGATTTGTTGGCGGGCATGCCACCCAACAACAGCTGGTGCGCAGAATTTCACATCTCTAATGGCTGCTCTAAGGAACGATACTTTGGGGTCGGAAAGTCTGCAATAACGAGTTTTATGGTAAGAACTCACCCTTGTTAAAACTCTTTCTGCGAGGTACACTGGGCTCCACAAGTCTGGACAATGGGGTGTAGAGTAGGATCTTGATCCGAGGCACCAACAGGCTCAAAGCTTTGACTTCCCAGAATGCACAGCGCCGCCTCCTCTATAACCCCACCTCCCAGCACAGGAGCTCAGTTTAGTTAACCAGCCCAATGCAGTAGCAGGAAAAGAGACGACAACTGTTAGTAGCCACATACACCACACTCTCACGACAAGAGAAGTGTCAGCGGCTAATGCCATATCAACCCAAAGAAGCTAAGTACGTCAGGGTGGGCGCCTTGTGGAGCCCAGTGTACCTCGCAGAAAGAGTTTTAACAAGGGTAAGTTCTTACCATAAAACTCGTTTTCTGCTGCGGGGTACACTGGGCTCCACAAGTCTGGACAATGGGGATGTCCTAAAGCAGTTCCTTATGGGAGGGAACGCACTGTAGCGGGCACAAGAACCCGGCGTCCAAAGGAAGCATCTTGGGAAGCGGCAGTATCGAAGGCATAGAACCTTCTGAACGTGTTCCCAGAGGACCACGTAGCCGCCTTGCACAATTGGTCAAGGGTCGCACCACGTTGGGCTGCCCAAGAAGGTCCAACAGACCGAGTAGAATGGGCAGTAATGTGAACAGGAGCTGACAGACCAGCCTTCACATAAGCATGCGCAATCACCATTCTAATCCACCTGGCCATGGTCTGCTTGTGAGCAGGCCAGCCACGTTTGTGAAATTCAAACAAAACAAAAGGAGAATCAGACTTTCGAATAGAAGCAGTTCTCTTCACATAGATACGGAGAGCCCGTACCACATCCAAAGACCGCTCTTTGCGAGACAAATCAGGAGAGACAAAAGCTGGAACCACAATCTTCTGATTAAGGTGGAACGAAGAAACCACCTTAGGTAAATATCCGGGACGAGTCCTAAGAACCGCCCGGTCACGGTGAAAAATCAGATATGGGGAACTACAAGACAAGGCACTCAAATCCGACACTCTTCTAGCAGAGGCAATAGCCAGCAAGAACACCACCTTAAGGGAAAGCCACTTAAGGTCAGCTTGAACCAAGAGGTTCAAATGGAGTCTCCTGCAACGCCTCCAAAACCACCGACAAGTCCCAAGGAGCCACAGGCGGGACATAGGGAGGTTGGATACGCAACACACCCTGAGTGAAAGTATGAACATCAGGAAAAGTCGCAATTTTTCTCTGAAACCACACCGACAAGGCAGAAATATGAACCTTGAGGGAGGCCAGACGCAGGCCTAAATCTAGGCCCTGCTGTAGAAAGGCCAAAAGTTTGGCTGTACTAAACTTGGAAGCGTCATAATGGTTAGATGCGCACCAAACAAAGTAGGAATGCCAGACCCAATGGTAAATCCGAGCAGAGGCCGGTTTCCGGGACCGCAACATAGTTTTAATGACCTCTTCAGAAAAACCCTTAGCTCTTAAGACGGAAGCTTCAAGAGCCACGCCGTCAAAGACAGCCGGGCTAGGTCCTGGTAGACACAGGGGCCCTGAACGAGGAGGTCTGGGCGTTGTGGAAGTAGAAGTGGACGCTCTGACGATAGGCCTTGCAGGTCTGAGAACCAGTGCCGTCTGGGCCACGCCGGAGCTATGAGAAGCAGATTTCCTTTTTCTTGCTTGAACTTCCGAATTACCCTGGGCAGGAGTGGCACCGGAGGGAACACGTACGGCAGCCGAAACCTCCACGGCACTGCCAGCACATCCACAAATGCTGCTTGAGGATCCCTTGTCCTTGCTCCGAAGACCGGAACCTTGTGATTGTGTCGAGACGCCATCAGATCCACATCTGGAAGACCCCACCTTTCCACGAGGAGTTGAAACACTTTTGGATGGAGGCCCCACTCTCCGGCATACACGTCCTGACGACTGAGAAAGTCCGCTTCCCAATTCAGGACTCCCGGAATGAATATTGCCGATATTGCCGGTAGATGGCGTTCTGCCCAACGTAGAATCTGTGAGGCTTCCTTCATTGCCAACCGGCTTCGAGTGCCGCCTTGATGATTTATGTAAGCCACTGTACTTGAACAGGACGATTCTGAATCAAATGCTGGGCTAGGTTCAACGCATTGAAGACCGCCCGCAATTCCAGAATGTTGATCGAGAGGAGAGATTCCTCCTTGGTCCAGAACCCAGTTGGATATCCAGAAGGGACGGCCTCTTTACAATTGTCAGTCCAGGAGCCACCAGAGCAGCGACAGACGGACCTCCGGAGTCAAAGAGATCATGTGAGACCTGATGTGGTGAGGCAGGCCGTGCCACTTGGCTAGAATCAGCTTCTGGAGGGGGCGAGAATGGAATTGAGCATAGTCCACCATGTCGAATGCTGACACCATGAGGCCCAGCACCTGCATTGCCGAATGTATCGACACTTGCGGACAAGAAAGGAAGCAACGAATCCTGTCCTGAAGTTTCAGGACTTTCTCCTGAGACAAGAACAACCTCTGGTTGTGAGTGTCCAACAGCGCTCCCAGGTGCACCATGCTCTGAGTAGGGACCAGGGAGGATTTCTTCCAGTTGATGAGCCACCCGTGGGCTTGTAGAAACCGGACCGTCATATCCAGATGACGCAGGAGAAGATCTGGGGAATTTGCCAGGATTAACAAGTCGTCCAGATACGGCAGTATCCTGACCCCTTGACGGCGGAGTACCACCGTCATCACCGCCATAACTTTGGTGAAGACTCGCGGAGCCATTGGTAAACCAAAAGGTAACGCCCGAAACTGGTAATGAAGGTTGCCAATAGTGAACCTCAGGTATTGTTGATGTGACACTGCTATAGGAATATGCAGGTAAGCATCCTGTATGTCCAGGGAGACCATGTAGTCCCCAGGTTCCAAGGCCAGAACTATAGAGCGAAGGGTTTCCATACGGAACTTGGAAACCTTCACAAATTTGTTCAGTGCCTTGAGATTGAGAATGGGCCGGGAGGACCCATTCGGTTTCGGGACTAGAAACAGCGGAGAATAGTACTCCCGGCCCCTCTGAGCAAGAGGCACCTGTACTACGACTCCTGTATCCAGGAGGGTCTGTACCACCGAATGCAGAGTGTTTGCCTTTGTCTGGTCCGACGGGACATCTGTCTGGCAAAATCGATGAGGGGGTCGGTTTTTGAAGGCTATGGCGTAACCTCAAGTGACGACTTCCCATACCCAGGCATCTGAAGTGGTCTTCAACCATTCCTGGGTATACCCTAGAAGCCGGCCCCCCACCCTGGGATCCCCCAGGGGGAGGCCAGCCCCGTCATGCGGCAGGCTTATCGGTCTTGGCTGCTGGCTGACGGGCAGCCCAGGCTCTTTTGGGCTTCGGCTTACTAGGTTTGGAAGTGCGGGCCTGCTTATGGTACGCCTGACCTTTTGCTTTACCTGAAGGACGAAAGGGGCGAAAGGACGTGCCTTTGGCCTCCGACACAGAAGGAGCTGTATTAGGCAGACAGGCAGTTTTGGCAGTAGCCAAGTCAGCCACTATCTTATTTAAGTCCTCCCCAAACAGAATATCCCCCTTGAAAGGGAGTACCTCCAGGGTTTTTCTAGAGTCCAGATCCACAGACCAGGATCTCAGCCACAATATACTGCGAGCCAGGACTGACGTAGTAGAGGCCTTGGCTGCTAGGATACCTGCATCAGAAGCCGCCTCTTTAATATAGTGAGAAGCTGTGACAATATATGACAAGCATTGTCTAGCATGGTCAGAGGAGATTTCAGCCTCTATCTCCAAGGCCCATGCTTCAATAGCCTCTGCCGCCCATGTAGCTGCAATAGTGGGCCTTTGTGAAGCATCAGTGAGGGTGTAAATCGCTTTTAGACAACCCTTGACACGTTTAGCCGTAGGCTCTTTTAGAGACGTGACGGTAGTGACAGGTAGAGCTGAGGAAACCACCATCCTAGCCACATGTGAGTCTACTGGAGGAGGCGTTTCCCAATTCTTAGACAGCGCTGGCGCGAGGGGATAGCGAGCCAGCATCTTCTTTTGAGGCACAAACTTCGTACCCGGGCTTTGCCAGGGTTCCTGACGTATATCCACTAGGTGGTCAAAGTGAGGTAAAACTTGTTTAATCACCTTCTGACGCTTGAACCTATCTGGTTTCTTAGGAGGAACGGATGGCTCGGGATCATCCGTAATCTGCAGAATTAATTTAATAGCCTCCAAAAGATCAGGAACATCCACATGTGAACTACCCTCCCCATCAGCCGTATCTGAGTCAGAACCTGTGGGGTCAGTGTATGTGCGGTCTTCATCAGACGAGGTGTCAGTGACAGCAGTGGATTGTGAGGAGACGAGCGCTCGCTTAGAGGACCTCTTGGACTTTGGCAAGCGTTGGTCAGATTTTTTAGTAGTCAGGGACTGGTTCAGCTTCTTTAATTGAGCAGATAAATCGTCCGCCCACGGCGGGTTAGCTGCAGGGACCACATATGGTTGTACCGGCATTGGGGGTCCCATAGGGGGTGTTAGTTTATGAACTAGCGTATGCAGAAGCATGGAAAAAGTGGCCCACGGAGGGTCAGTATGTGCCTCCGTTGCCACAGTCCCACTGGGGGGCAAGGAGCCCCCAGAACCAGAGCCCACAGCTGCTATATTCTCCCCATATGTGCCTGTGGCTTCAGCAACACCAGCAGTGTGTTCCGCCCCAGAACCATTACCCTCAGAAGCAGACATGATATAACTTGCAGTATGAGGTAACACAGTACAATTATTAGCAGCACTATATCCCTAAACCCAAACCCCTGCGCAGTGTAGTCAGCACCAGCAGAGATAAAGGAGAGATATGGTGACTAAATCACAGAGAAAAATACGTAATACAGTATGGGGGTCATTCCGAGTTGTTCGCTTGTTGCCGATTTTCGCTATATTGCAATTAGTCGCTTACTGCGCATGCGCAAGGTTCGCAGAGCGCATGCGCTTAGTTATTTTACACAAAAGTTAGGTATTTTACTCACGGCATAACAAGGTTTTTTCATCGTTCTGGTGATCGTACTGTTATTGACAGGAAGTGGGTGTTTCTGGGCGGAAACTGGCCGTTTTCTGGTTGTGTGCGAAAAAACGCTGGCGTTTCTGGGAAAAAAGCGGGAGTGTCTGAAGAAACGGGGGAGTGTCTGGGCGAACGCTGGGTGTGTTTGTGACGTCAAACCAGGAACGAAACTGACTGAACTGATCGCAATGGCTGAGTAAGTCTGGAGCTACTCAGAAACTGCTAAGAAATTTCTATTCGCAATTCTGCTAATCTTTCTTTCGCAATTCTGCTAAGCTAAGATATACTCCCAGAGGGCGGCGGCTTAGCGTGTGCAATGCTGCTAAAAGCAGCTAGTGAGCGAACAACTCGGAATGCGGGCCTATATCTTTGTGAAAATCCTATATTAAATAACACCTAACGCACCAAGCCCCCTCAGGTTATAGAATATAGGGATAGCAAGTTGAGTGAAAGACACGAGATGGACACCACTCAGCTATCAAATGCACACACAAATAGTCACAGTTTGTACAATGCAGAGGTTATTACAGACAATAATACTGCACTGGACTAGCTTACACAGCTATATAGTCAATAGATATAACACCATAGTTGCCTACCCTCCCTTATTCTGCAGGAGACTCCCTGAAATAGAAGTAATCTCCCTGACTCCCTGAAAAGACCAGCAATCTCCCTGATTGCACATTATCCCCATTATGTAGCTATTACATTCTTATGGGAGGAAAAATCAGAGCCATATACATTCACATGGGTTCATCAGTGCCATTTCCCTGCATTGGTTATAAGGCACAATGGGGCAGATGTATTAACCTGGAGAAGGCATAAGGAAGTGATAAACCAGTGATATGTGCAAGGTGATAAAGGCAGCAGCCAATCAGATCCTAACTGTTAATTTACATATTGGAACTGATTGGCTGGTGCCTTTATCACCTTGCACATATCACTGCCTTCTCCAGGTTAATACATCTGCCCCAATGATCCCTATGTCTACATGCATTTTAAATAAGGTTTTTCATGGCCACTTACAGTATATGTCTTTACTTATACTAACTTTGGGGCTCATTTACGTTTGGATGTAAGTAATTTTTATGACACACCTCTCAGATGTAGCAGTACACGCCCACACTGATAGGTGTTACTTTCACATCTCCCTGAAATGGTTTTTCAAAAGTAGGCAAGTATGTATAACACTACACAGTAAGAAACTGGATGTATATCACAGGGTAATTGTACTATAAACCCCTGACTAAATGCACTCTTTCTTACTAACCAGGGCCGTCTTTTCGTATTGGCTCAATGGGCTCTTGCCCAAGGGCCCCAGGAGTGCAAGGGTCCTAGGCTGATAGCTGAGGGTCCCCTCTGTCCAGGGGTACCAGGTTTTTGAAAATCGGCCCTGGGGAACTGGAGATATCCGACTTGAAAGCAGGGGTCCCCATCCAAGCCTGTTAATTGCTCTTCCCAGACAGATATCTCGGGTTCTGTCTGACTTAGAGTTTCTCTGAGGGTACAGTCCAAAAGCTGGGACTCTCCCCTTTTGGTGGACACTGGCAGCTTGTCTGTACTATGCCCAGAACCAGAGATATCAGCCTTCCAGCAGCTGGTCCCTGCTCCAGCTCCACACGCCTAATATGTTCGTTGGTGGATTGCTCTGGCTCCTGAACTCTCATCCCCAAGTCCCCAGTAACTCCTGAACGGTGAGACTCTCTAGTTTTTTATCCAATTCAAAGCTAAGAAATATATTTTCAGGAACATGAGATATCTGCAGTCAAGCAAGCTGGCCTCCCACCGGAAAATTATAAATATTAAGCCCATTCCACTATCCACCCCTCCCCTACGTATTAAATACCCCCTAACACCCTGGAAGTCATGTACCAGGGCCCCTTCATTCAGCCCAATGCCCACTTCTACAGTTTAGCCCCATCTGTGCAGTAAAGGAGTAATTATCCGGAAATTACTGCTCCAGGTCCTACATGCTGAGCGGAAGATAGAACGCCCCCTACCGCCCACAGGACATCAAAGCTGCAACTGATAGCACCCCCTACCCCTGGAGCAGGCATTCCCAACCGCGGTTCTCAAGGCACACCAACAGTGCAGGTTTTAGGGATATCCAGGCTTCAGCACAGATGGTTAAATCAAAATAACTGAGCTACTAATTAAGTCACCTGTGCTGAAACCTGGATATCACTAAAACCAGGACTGTTAGTGTGCCTTGAGGACCGTGGTTGGGAATGCCTGCCCTGGAGGATGAGTAGGGGGCCCAGTGCATTGCTGTGCCCAGGGGCCTACACTGCTGTTAAGACGGCCCTGTTACTAACACTGACTAAAAAGGCAGGTAGAATACTTAAGTGTCTTGTAAAGTCACAGCACTGACAACCAGGCGGCTTTACATAGGAGGATTTGCCCAAGCAGTCCCAGGAACAGTGAGCTGAGGAGTCATGGCGCCGCAGACACTGACAGGGAGTGAGGAAAGACAGAGATGCAGCTCCAGGGCGGGAACACTTGCTGGAAATGGCGCCCTGGGGCTGGGGGAGGGGCTTCAGGTCTAAGCCTTATCCCCCATGCTGGCAAAACCACCGGGTACTGTGGGAGATATTAAAATCGGTTTTAAGAGAAAACCTGACCTGCGCCCATGCCCTGGTGATCTAGTGGGATCGCCTGTATCCACAGTGTCCACCGCCAGCGCGCGCGGCCCGCCTCCCACTGACCGCGCCGGATCGCGATAAAGACAGGGGACCCACTTACCACCTCCTGAAGCGCGGCCACGCAATCCTGGGGAGCCCCAGCCGTGTGTGCCTAACGTGAAGTAAACCGGAGCCTCTGCTGTAGGTACCCAGCAACCAGGGCTCGGGAGTGTACAGCGCCGCTGGGGAGAGCTGGAGCTGCAGCAGAGAATGTCAGAAGACATTTACCCCTGCTGCTGCCCTTGAAGTCTTCACTTTTTACCTCATAAAAAGCTTTTCTTAGGGCTGCTTGGAACAGCCCCTCTGTTAAGTGCCTGCTTACTGCAGCACCAACTGACAAACTGAGCTCCTGTGCTGGGAGGCGGGGTTATAGAGGAGGCGGCGCTGTGCATTCTGGGAACAGTCAAAGCTTTGAGCCTGTTGGTGCCTCGGATCAAGATCCTACTCTACACCCCATTGTCCAGACTTGTGGAGCCCAGTGTACCCCGCAGCAGAAAGTGCTTTACAAAAGTACATGTGGAAGACCAATGAGTAGGTTGTATTATGAATTGTAAAGGCAATCCTTTAGCAGCTGCAGAAGTTACAGAGGGTGGTCTTCAGTATGTCGGGATCCCGGCGCACAGTATACCGGCGCCGGAATCCCGACACCCGGCATACTGACAGATATTCTCCCTCGTGGGGGTCCACAACCCCCCTGGAGGGAGAATAAATAGCGTGGCGCACTACGTGCGACACCGCGAGCGCAGCGAGCCCGCAAGGGGCTCATTTGCGCTTGCCACGCTCTCGGTATGCCGGCGGTTGGGCTCCCGGTGCCATTATGCTGGTCGCCGGGAGCCCGGCCGCCGGCATACCATACTACACCCGTTACAGCAACTCCAGGGAATGACCTTTAAAGAGGGAAGTGTCTATCGCTAAATTCCATATAGCAGAAACAACCTCAGATCATAGAAGGTCTGGCAGGATGAAAGTGCTTACAGCAGGTGATGAAAAGATGGGAAATGTCACCTCTAAAGGCCAGTACACACTAGAGAGATGTGTGCTGAGCGATCTGTCACAGACCGCTCAGCACACATCTCTCCCCTGCTCAGCACCGCACGATGTGTGCTGAGCGAGGGGGGCCGACCATTTCACCCAGTGGGTGAAATGAGCGATGTTCTAGATTGTGCCTGCATGCAGGCTAATCTAGCACCGGCTATAGCGATGCGCGGCTATCGCTGGGGGCATACACATGAGAGATCCATGCTTAAAATCTAAGCAATCTAGTCAGATTGCCTAGATTTTAAGAACGGATCTCTTCGTGTGTACCCCCTGCATGCAGGCCAATCTAGCAACAGCTATAGCGACGCGAGGGACCGCGCATCGCTATGGGGGGTATTCACGGAGCGATCCCATCTTAAAATCTAAGCAATCTGACTAGATTGCTTAGATTTTAAGCATGATCTCTCCGTCTGTACCCCATACAGCGATAGCGATGCGCGGTCCCTCGCGTCGCTATCGCTGGTGCTAGATTGGCCTGCATGCAGGCTCAATCTAGCAGGTCGCTCATTTCACCCGCTGTGCTGAGCGGGGGGAGAGATGTGTGCTGAGCGGTTCGCTCAGCACACATCTCTCCCCACATCTGCCCGTGACTACGGGCCTTAAGTGTGCTCATAAAGATGAGCTAAGTTGATAAACAATCAACTAGACAAAGAGTGGAATCTGCTCCCTAAAGGGGGGTACACGCTGAGCGATAATCTAAGCAATCTGACTAGATTGCTTAGATTTTCAGCAAGATCGCTCCGTGTGTAGCCCTAATAGTGATAGCGATGCGAAGCCCCGCGCATCGCTATCGCTGCTGCTAGATTGGCCTGCATGATGGCCAATCTAGCGGGTCGCTCACTTCACCTGCTGGGTGAAGTGAGCGCCCCATCTCCCCCCGCACGCTCAGCACAGATCGCGCTGTGCTGAGCGGCGGGGGAGATGTGTGCTGAGCGGTTCGCTCAGCACACATCTCTCCTGCATCGGCCCGTCTATATGGGCCTTTACCAGATCTAACTCCTCTAAGGGGTTCTGAATGGAGCTGAGCTATGTGTGCCCCCCGCCCAAGAACAATATGGAAATCCACTGAGGTGGGGGTCATCCAGGGGCCAGAGGTGTCCAATGGCAAAGTCCAAAGACAGTAGTGAAGTTTCCTTGAAAGACAGAAAATGTCAGCAGTGGAAGGAATGGTAGCCAGGAAACTCAGGAAAGGGTCAATGGTGGTCATTCCGAGTTGTTCACTCGTTGCCGATTTTCGCTATGCTGCGATTTGTTGCTAAATGCGCATGCGTATGGACGCAGCGCGCATGCACTTAGTTATTTAACTAAAAACTTAGCAGTTTTGCTGTTGTACGTGCGGCGCTTTTCAGTCGCACTGCTGATCGGTGAATGACAGGAAAGGGCCATTTCTGGGTGGTAACTGAGCGTTTTCCGGGAGTGTGCTAAAAAACGCAGGCATGTCAGGGAAAAATGCGGGAGTGTCTAGTGAAACGGGGGAGTGGCTGGCCGAACGCAAAGCCGTGTTTGTGACGTCAAACCAGGAACTAAACGGACCGAGCTGATCACAATCTAGGAGTAGGTCTGGAGCTACTCAGAAACTGCAAGGAATTATTTATTAGCAGTTCTGCTAATCTTTTGTTCGCTATTCTGCTAAGCTAAGATACACTCCCAGAGGGAGGCGGCCTAGCGTTTGCAATGCTGCTAAAAGCAGCTAGCGAGCGAACAACTCGGAATGACACCAATATCCCACTCGGTAGAGTAGTGTGTGCACAATGGGCTGGACAACAAAATCCTGAGGAGCTATCAGGGGTGAGGCTGAAGATGTGTCAGGGTAGATGAGATGTTATCCTTAACAGGGTGTCAGTGAGGAGTCAGGAATGTAACTGAGGGGTGACAGTGGAAGAAGTGGATGTCATTACTGATGGGCTGACAGTGGGGCGGAGTGGGTACCAAGAGTAATAGGACATTATCACCAATGGGGGTGTCAGTGTGTGGTATTGGATATGTCATCACTGAGCGATATCAGGGGTGATGTGGTAAGACTGTGTGGCATAACATATATAAGGGGCACTACTGTGTGATGCAACGTGAATTAGTACTATTCTGTGGCCACACCCCTATATTTTGTAATGGACACACCGTCTCTATTTTGATTATTGGAAATTAAACTTTTGCCCTGAGCTCCACAGGGTCTATTACCGGCCCTGAGCCTCACAATAAACAAAACCTCATTTGGGCAACTATTCTTCAGAGACCAACATGCGCATTCAGAGCATCACTCCCCCTTTATCAATGGCTCCACCGTGGAGGAAAGTGTCAAAGTCGAAAAATATTGCAGAACAGACATCACGTACAAACTGCACACACATGCCCACTGCGCGTGCACTTGTTCTGCCGTGCGTGCACATATCCGCAATTTGCGTATGGTCGCTCCCGCGGTCCTACGCATCGGTGCGTGGTATGGGTATTTACGGCAGAGTTTGTGTACGCATGGAGAGCCATCAAAACACATTACATATTTATTCCAAATAGTGCACAATGTACACATAGGGGTAAATTTACTAAAATTCGTATTTTTCCGAATGAGGTTAAAGTTCAAACACGAATGACATCGAAAGTGTAAAATTGCAACTTTTTGAATTTATTACGACTAATTTACTAAGCTGTCGTATTCTGCATTCTCGAGTATTCCGATGTCGATGTCATTGGTATTTTTTGGCAGTGTTTTACGGGAGTGAATTGTAAAACACTGCCGACATTAACACAATGAATCTCGGCCGGATCTGTGAGATCCGTGCTGGGCTTCATTGTGCACCTTTCGTAAAAAAAAGAACATTGTTAAAAATAAAAAAATAAAAATGCGTGGGGTCCACCCCTCCTAAACAAAACCAGCCTCGGGCTCTTTGAGCCGGTCCTGGTTCACAAAATATGGGGGGGGAAATTTCCGGGGTTCCCCCATATTTCATAAACCAGCACCGGGCTCTGGGCCTGGTCCTGGTTCCAAAAATACGGGGGACAAAAAGCGTAGGGGGTCCCCCGTATTTTTGAAACTAGCACCGGGCTCCACTAGTCAGGTACATAATGCCACAGCCGGGGGACACTTTTATATTGGTCCCTGCGGCCCTGGCATTACATACCCAACTAGTCACCCCTGGCCGGGGTACCCTGGAGGAGTGGGAACCCCTTAAATCAAGGGGTCCCCCCTCCAGCCACCCAAGGGCCAGGGGTGAAGCCCGAGGCTGTCCCCCCCCATCCGCCGCCTTTTGAAAAAATGAGAATATTGTTTTTAGTAGCAGTACTACAAGTCCCAGCAAGCCTCCCCCACAAGCTGGTACTTGGAGAACCACAAGTACCAGCATGCGGTGGGAAAACTGGGCCTGCTGGTACCTGTAGTACTACTACTAAAAAAATACCCAAAAAAACCCAGGACACACACACCGTGAAAGTATAAGTTTATTACATACATGCACACCACCATACATACATACTTACCTATGTACCCACGAAGCACGGTCCTCTTGTCCCAGTAGAATCCTTGGGGTACCTGTTAAAAAATTATACTCACATAATATAGGGTCTCTTGTTTTCTTTGTATAATCCACGTACTTGGCAAAAAGTAACCTCACCGCTGACCGCAAAGTTCCCACCATTGGATACAATGGAGCGCATAGGCGCTACATTGTATCTCTGCCGTGTGGAGCCTGAAAGACACTACAGGAGTACACAGCCAATCAGGAGAGTGGCGCTCCCTGATTGGCTGAAGGGACCCTCTTTGACAGGAGTCAGGGGGGGTCCTGGCAGTCGGGGAAAGGGGTCCCATGTGTAAACATGGGACCCCTTTCAGTGCGTGGTCGGGTTTCCGTTTTATTTTTTTGCCAAGTACGTGGATTATACAAAGAAAACAAGAAACCCTAGATTATGTGAGTATAATTTTTTAACAGGTACCCCAAGGATTCTACTGGGACAAGAGGACCGTGCTTCGTGGGTACATAGGTAAGTATGTATGTATGGTGGTGTGCATGTATGTAATAAACTTATACTTTCACGGTGTGTGTGTCCTGTTTTTTGGGGGGTATTTTTTTAGTAGTAGTACTACAGGTACCAGCGGGCCCGGTTTTCCACCGCATGCTGGTACTTCTGGTTTTCCAAGTACCAGCTTGCGGGGGAGGCTTGCTGGGACTTGTAGTACTGCTACTAAAAACAATATTCTCATTTTTTCAAAAGGCTATCAGCCCCCCATCCGCCGCCCTTGGCTTCACCCCTGGCCCTTGGGTGGCTGGAGGGGGGGGACCCCTTGATTTAAGGGGTTCCCTCTCCTCCAGGGTACCCCGGCCAGGGGTGACTAGTTGGGTATGTAATGCCAGGGCCGCAGGGACCAATATAAATGTGTCCCCCGGCTGTGGCATTATGTACCTGGCTAGTGGAGACCGGTGCTGGTTTAAAAAATACGGGGGATCCCTACGCTTTCTGTCCCCCGTATTTTTGGAACCAGGACCAGGCGCAGAGCCCGGTGCTGGTTTATGAAATATGGGGGAACCCCGGTCATTTTTCCCCACATATTTTGTGAACCAGGACCGGCTCAAAGAGCCCGAGGCTGGTTTTGCTTAGGAGGGTGGACCCCACGCATTTTTTTTAAACAAAATTAACACTTTCCCACCCCTTCCCACTGATAAACATGCACGGATCTCACGGATCCGTGCATGCCTATCAGAACACGGTAAAAAAAAGCAGGTCTATTTTAAAACTGCTTTTTTTACGATTTGTTTTTATTCACGGCAGTGTTTGGCTATTGCCGGCAGTGTTTGTGAAATACAAATTTTAGTAAATGACCGATTTCTATAAAATAACAGGCGTATTTGACCGATGGTGTATTCATTCGTAAAATTTTTCTTGGACTTCCAAAAAAATACGAATGCCCTCATCACTGCCGAGATTTGTGCTTAGTAAATTCCCGAGATGACACTTTGAAGAAAAAACGCAAAATCGGTCAAAATCGGGAGCTTAGTAAATTTACCCCATAGTCTCCTTGCACCACACCAGAAAGTTATAGCTGTTTAAATGGTTGCAGAACAAAGGGATTCACCTTTACAGGATAAGAGGGGACAGACTAAGGTTATTAGGTGGTATTTGGTATCCAGCTGTAGGGTATTTTAAGGGTAACATTCTGGTGTTGGTCTGCGGAAGATCGCATGTTCCTGCAGATAGTTATGTGCAGAAGCAGAATATAGATATAAACTGTATTTACTGTATATTATGTATGCGGCGGGAATCCAGAGGAGACCACCCACAAGAGCAGTTGAGAAAGACATCGCCTACCTTTTCAAATCAACCTATGACCTCTCCTGTACTGTAAAAGTGTATTCCTGTGTCCAATGGACAAAGGGATTACAGTATCCATTGTATTGCTTTTGGAAGAATTGTATAAATAAAGCCTGCTGCAGCCTGGCCTGGCAGAAGACTCACAAAGTTATCTATCAGATGACCGGGGACCGGCCGGGTAGCGCAAGCGATTCCAATCACGTATGTACATTGACTGTAGCTATTATTCTGTTATATTGTCTTGTATTGTAGTGTATAATTTCTATTGTAAACCCCCTTTCAGAAATAATCAACTGTGGTGTCGGAACCCAGCGGTAAAATCACAATTGGTGTCGTGTCCTCATTGCCCTGCTAAGGTTTAAAGTGTATTATTATTATTGCATAGCATTGCTGTAGAAGGTTTAAAGTGTATCTCTGGGTGTGTACGCACTGTGAGTACTTTGTACCGTCAGCGCGGCGTGTGTACGCAAAGTCCGTACACTGTACGGGACTCTGTACGCTAATAGCGTAAAAGGTGCGTAGAGTGTGAATTAAGTATAGCGACCGCAGCGGCTAAAGGTTTAAAGTGTATTTAAGGTATGTTTAAGGTATAGCTTTCATTCCTGTAAAGATAATCAGCTTTATCAATTGGGGGCTCTCCGGTTTTCCACATTTTTACTGCTTAACAGGTCACAAGCAGACTTAATCTATCAGCATAAGGGTGGACAGGGATCCTACGTATCCTTTTCTTGGTCGGTGGATGCACTGAAAACCCTACTTAATTGCTGATTAGATGGTGTCTGCTCTGTATGGTTTGTAGGGATGCTGGTAGAACTCGTAAGGTAAGCAGAAAAAAAAAAAGCTATTTAAAATCTGTGAATTTATTTTTGGCGCCAAATGCGTACACAACAAAAGCGTACACCCATACTCTGTACTCTCCCACATTGTTGCCATAACATTCAGATTACTAGATTCATAATATAAATATTAAGGAAGTAAGTGTAAAACACAAACGCAGTCTGGCCTAGTTATAAAGGTTTATACAGAAAAGAAACTGAGTGGGGTGTTAAGTGAGCGATTATAGTTAATATTGCTCACATTTATAGAAATTGTGTGAGTTATTTTATTGTGTCCGCACATTGGTACACGTGGTACGGAACGTGAGGACAGCGTACACAAAACGTGCACGTAGCGCAAGGCCGCACACATGGCATAAAGGTACGCACGGTTGCGTAATTACGCAAGCTTGCGTAGCGTTGTGTGCGCATAATAAAACCACACAATAGTTCATATAGTTTAAAGGTGGGATAGTAGCCACGCTACAATAACACAAGATTGCCCAGTTTCCAAAGTTTAGTATAAAACCCTTATTTACTGTATTGCCTCTGGGAGTAAAGCTGCTTGTCTGAATGATAATTTTCTGTACAGAAAAATAAAGTGTATTTGAGTGAGCGAATACAGGAGTGAGTGGATACTGAACCCAAGAACTAGGTGGACTAGGTGGATTGCTAGGTGGTCTAGGTGGACACACTGGGTTAGTAGAGGGCCGGTGGCGTAGGGTTTGCAACCCTGCGTTATTAACTAAGTGGACTAGGTGGTCTTGGTGGACTGAGTGGTATCCCATACAACTCTAGGTGGTCTACAGCACTCGTAGGGCATATAGATAACTAGTATCTATAGGCTGTGCTATTGCATCACATGTCCGTTTGTTCTGCATAGCGCAACGTGATATTATTGTGTCACATTTGCTGTGGAAGAGCATACGCAGACGTGATTGTATAGACAAAGGGGTTTTTCTTTGATAACATCGGGAAATCTCCCTGGTGGGCTTCACTGGAAAGGGTGAAGGATAGTTATCTAATTTCTCTGTTTCTCTATCGTCCTAAGTGGATGCTGGGGTTCCTGAAAGGACCATGGGGAATAGCGGCTCCGCAGGAGACAGGGCACAAAAGTAAAGCTTTTACAGGTCAGGTGGTGTGTACTGGCTCCTCCCCCTATGACCCTCCTCCAGACTCCAGTTAGATTTTTGTGCCCGGCCGAGAAGGGTGCAATTCTAGGTGGCTCTCATAAAGAGCTGCTTAGAGAGTTTAGCTTAGGTTTTTTATTTTACAGTGATTCCTGCTGGCAACAGGATCACTGCAACGAGGGACAGAGGGGAGAAGAAGTGAACTCACCTGCGTGCAGGATGGATTGGCTTCTTGGCTACTGGACATGAAGCTCCAGAGGGACGATCACAGGTACAGCCTGGATGGTCACCGGAGCCACGCCGCCGGCCCCCTCACAGATGCTGAAGCAAGAAGAGGTCCAGAATCGGCGGCTGAAGACTCCTGCAGTCTTCTTAAGGTAGCGCACAGCACTGCAGCTGTGCGCCATTTTCCTCTCAGCACACTTCACACGGCAGTCACTGAGGGTGCAGGGCGCTGGGAGGGGGGCGCCCTGGGAGGCAAATGAAAACCTTTAAAAAGGCTAAAAATACCTCACATATAGCCCCAGAGGCTATATGGAGATATTTACCCCTGCCTAAATGTACTAAATAGCGGGAGACGAGACCGCCGGAAAAGGGGCGGGGCCTATCTCCTCAGCACACGGCGCCATTTTCTGTCACAGCTCCGCTGGTCAGGAAGGCTCCCAGGTCTCTCCCCTGCACTGCACTACAGAAACAGGGTATAACAGAGAGGGGGGGCAAAATAAATGGCAATATATATTAATATAAAAGCAGCTATAAGGGAGCACTTAATCATAAGGCTATCCCTGTCATATATAGCGCTTTTTGGTGTGTGCTGGCAGACTCTCCCTCTGTCTCCCCAAAGGGCTAGTGGGTCCTGTCTTCGTATAGAGCATTCCCTGTGTGTCTGCTGTGTGTCGGTACGTGTGTGTCGACATGTATGAGGACGTTATTGGTGTGGAGGCGGAGCAATTGCCAAATATGAGGATGTCACCTCCTAGGGGGTCGACACCAGAATGGATGCCTTTATTTGTGGAATTACGGGATAGCGTCAACTCGCTTAAGCAGTCGTTTGCCGACATGAGGCGGCCGGACACTCAATTAGTGCCTGTCCAGGCGCCTCAAACACCGTCAGGGGCTGTAAAACGCCCCTTGCCTCAGTCGGTCGACACAGACCCAGACACAGGCACTGATTCCGGTGGTGAAGGTGACGAATCAACCGTATTTTCCAGTAGGGCCACACGTTATATGATTTTGGCAATAAAGGAGATGTTACATTTAGCTGATACTACAGGTACCACTAAACAGGGTATTATGTGGGGTGTGAAAAAACTACCAGTAGTTTTTACCGAATCAGAAGAATTAAATGACGTGTGTGATGAAGCGTGGGGTGCCCCGATAAAAAACTGCTAATTTCAAAGAAGTTATTGGCTTTATACCCTTTCCCGCCAGAGGTTAGGGAGCGCTGGGAAACACCTCATAGGGTGGACAAAGCGCTAACACGCTTATCAAAACAAGTGGCGTTACCCTCTCCTGAGACGGCCGCACTTAAAGATCCATCAGATAGGAGGATGGAAAATATCCAAAAAGGTATATACACACATGCAGGTGTTATACTACGACCAGCTATTGCGACTGCCTGGATGTGCAGTGCTGGGGTAGTTTGGTCAGAGTCCCTGATCGAAAATATTGATACCCTGGACAGGGACAATATTTTACTGTCGTTAGAACAAATAAAGGATGCATTTCTTTATATGCGTGATGCACAGGGAGATATCTGCACACTGGCATCACGGGTAAGTGCTATGTCCATTTCGGCCAGAAGAGCTTTATGGACACGACAGTGGACAGGCGATGCGTAGAGGAGTTATTTGGGGTCGGTCTATCGGATTTGGTGGCCACGGCTACGGCCGGGAAATCCACCTTTCTACCTCAAGTCACTCGCCAACAGAAAAAGGCACCGACCTTTCAACCGCAGCCCTTTCGTTCCTTTAAAAATAAGAGAGCAAAGGGCTATTCATATCTGCCACGAGGCAGAGGACGAGGGAAGAGACAGCAACAGGCAGCTCCTTCCCAGGAACAGAAGCCCTCCCCGGCTTCTACAAAAGCCTCAGCATGACGCTGGGGCTTCGCAAGCGGACTCGGGGGCGGTAGGCGGTCGTCTCAAGAATTACAGCGCGCAGTGGGCTCACTCGCAGGTAAATCCCTGGATCCTGCAGATAATATCTCAGGGGTACAGGTTGAAATTAGAGACAGAGCCACCTCGCCGTTTCCTGAAGTCTGCTTTACCAACGTCCCCCTCAGAAAGGGAGACGGTTTTGGAAGCCATTCACAAGCTGTATTCTCAGCAGGTGATAGTCAAGGTACCTCTTCTACAACAAGGGAAGGGGTATTATTCCACTCTTTTTGTGGTACCGAAGCCGGATGGCTCGGTAAGGCCTATTCTAAATCTGAAGTCCTTGAACCTGTACATAAAGAAGTTCAAGTTCAAGATGGAGTCACTCAGAGCAGTGATAGCGAACCTGGAAGAAGGGGACTTTATGGTATCCTTGGACATCAAGGATGCGTATCTCCACGTTCCAATTACCCCTCACACCAGGGGTACCTCAGGTTCGTTGTACAAAACTGTCACTATCAGTTTCAGACGCTGCCGTTTGGTTTGTCCACGGCACCTCGGGTCTTTACAAAGGTAATGGCCGAGATAATATTTCTTCTTCGAAGAAAAGGCGTATTAATTATCCCATACTTGGACGATCTCCTAATAAGGGCAAGGTCCAGAGAACAGCTAGAGATGGGTTTAGCACTATCTCAAGAGGTGCTAAAGCAGCACGGATGGATTCTGAATATTCCAAAATCCCAATTAATGCCGACAACTCGTCTGCTGTTCCTGGGGATGATTCTGGACACAGTTCAGAAAAAGGTTTTTCTTCCCGAAGAAAAAGCCAAGGAGTTATCTGACCTGGTCAGGAACCTCCTAAAACCAGGAAAGGTGTCTGTACATCAATGCACAAGAGTCCTGGGAAAAAATGGTAGCTTCTTACGAAGCAATCCCTTTCGGCAGATTCCATGCAAAGGGATCTGTTGGACAAATGGTCAGGGTCGCATCTTCAGATGCACCTGCGGATAACCCTGTCGCCGAGGACAAGGGTATCCCTTCTGTGGTGGTTGCAGGAGGCTCATCTATTGGAGGGCCGCAGATTCGGCATGCAGGATTGGATCCTGGTGACCACGGATGCCAGCCTGAGAGGCTGGGGAGCAGTCACACAGGGAAGAAATTTCCAGGGAGTGTGGTCGAGCCTGAAAAAGTCTCTTCACATAAGCATTCTGGAACTAAGAGCAATCTACAATGCTCTAAGCCAGGCGGAACCTCTGCTTCAAGGAAGACCGGTGTTGATCCAGTCGGACAACATCACGGCAGTCGCCCATGTAAACAGACTGGGCGGCACAAGAAGCAGGAGGGCAATGGCAGAAGCTGCCAGGATCCTTCGCTGGGCGGAGAATCACGTGATAGCACTGTCAGCAGTATTCATCCCGGGCGTGGACAACTGGGAAGCAGACTTCCTCAGCAGACACGACCTTCACCCGGGAGAGTGGGGACTTCATCCAGAAGTTTTCCACATGCTATTAAACCGTTGGGTAAAACCAATGGTGGACATGATGACGTCTCGCCTCAACAAAACACTGGACAGATATTGCGCCAGGTCAAGAGATCCGCAGGCAATAGCTGTGGACGCGCTGGTAACACCTTGGGTGTACCAGTCGGTATATGTGTTTCCTCCTCTGCCTCTCATACCAAAGGTATTGAGGATTATACGGCAAAGAGGAGTAAGACTAGTGGCTCCGGATTGGCCAAGAAGGACTTGGTACCCGGAACTTCAAGAGATGGTCACGGACGATCCGTGGCCTCTACTTCTGAGAAGGGACCTGCTTCAGCAGGGTCCTTGTCTTTTTCAAGACTTACCGCGGCTGCGTTTGACGGCATGGCGTTTGAATGCCAGATCCTAAAAGGAAAAGGCATTCCGGAAGAAGTCATTCCTACCTTGATAAAGGCAAGGAAGGAAGTCACCGCGAAGCATTATCGCCGTATTTGGCGAAAATATGTTGCGTGGTGCGAGCAGCGGAGTGCTCCGATGGAGGAATTTCAACTGGGTCGTTTTCCTACATTTCCTGCAATCAGGATTGTCTATGGGTCTCAAATTGGGATCTATTAAGGTTCAAATTTCGGCCATATCAATATTCTTCCAAAAAGAATTGGCCTCAGTCCCTGAGGTCCAGATTTTTATCAAAGGAGTACTGCATATACAGCCTCCTGTGGTGCCTAAGGTGGCACCGTGGGATCTAAATGTAGTTTTAGATTTCCTCAAATCCAATTGGTTTGAACCACTAAAGAATGTGGATTTGAAATATCTCACATGGAAAGTGACTATGTTACTGGCCCTGGCTTCGGCCGGGAGAGTATCTGAACTGGCGGCTTTGTTTTATAAAAGCCCTTATTTAATTTTCCATTCGACATAGGGCAGAGCGGCGGACGCGTCCGCATTTTCTCCCTAAGGTGGTATCAGCGTTTCACCTGAACCAGCCTATTGTAGTGCCTGCGGCTACAGACGACTTGAAGGACTCCAAGTTGTTGGACGTTGTCAGAGCCTTAAAAATATACATTTAAAGGACGGCTGGAGTCAGAAAATCTGACTCGCTGTTTATACTGTATGCACCCAACAAGTTGGGTGCACCTGCTTCTAAGCAGTCGATTGCTCGTTGGATTTGTAACAAAATTCAACTTGTACATTCTGTGGCAGGCCTGCCACAGCCTAAATCTGTTAAGGCCCATTCCGCAAGGAAGGTGGGCTCATCTTGGGCGCCTGCCCGAGGGGTCTCGGCATTACAACTCTGCCGAGCAGCTACGTGGTCAGGGGAGAACACGTTTGTAAATTTTTACAAATTTGATACCCTGGCAAAGGAGGACCTGGAGTTCTCTCATTCGGTGCTGCAGAGTCATCCGCACTCTCCCGCCCGTTTGGGAGCTTTGGTATAATCCCCATGGTCCTTTCAGGAACCCCAGCATCCACTTAGGACGATAGAGAAAATAAGAATTTACTTACCGATAATTCTATTTCTCGGAGTCCGTAGTGGATGCTGGGCGCCCATCCCAAGTGCGGATTATCTGCAATACTTATACATAGTTATTGTTAACTAATTCGGGTTATTGTTTAGGAAGCCATCTTTCAGAGGCTCCTCTGTTATCATACTGTTAACTGGGTTTAGATCACAAGTTGTACGGTGTGATTGGTGTGGCTGGTATGAGTCTTACCCGGGATTCAAAATCCTCCCTTATTGTGTACGCTCGTCCGGGCACAGTACCTAACTGGAGTCTGGAGGAGGGTCATAGGGGGAGGAGCCAGTACACACCACCTGACCTGTAAAAGCTTTACTTTTGTGCCCTGTCTCCTGCGGAGCCGCTATTCCCCATGGTCCTTTCAGGAACCCCAGCATCCACTACGGACTCCGAGAAATAGAATTATCGGTAAGTAAATTCTTATTTTTTCACCCTACAAACAATTCCAGTTGAAAGATACCGAAAAGGAAATTATCACTGCCTCTCTCAGGAAAATATTCCAAACAGAACTTCCACCGAAAGAAATTACGGTGTAAGGTCTGATAGGAGCCCTAAGTTGGGTACATTGCGATCAGCTATCAACAGTGTATCGTTGTATTGGCCAGCGTGGGCGCGAGCGAGTGGAAGGCGCTCAGGTATACTTCCACCGTCTACTTATATTGAGTATTTTGGTGTTTGTGGGAATTTTTTAAAGGTATTAGAAGAGACCCACAAATATGGGAGCCAGTTGCTCAAGTAAGAGGCGTTTAGATAGGGTTCAGGCAGAATTGTGGCCAAAAGGGTCAGCAAGGTTTATCATGTGTGAAAAATATGGTTCACACACAGAAGGTTTATGCAATGAGTGGATATGTATGACCAACAATTATAGGGTACCATTCCCTAGAGTGGGCAGCTTTGAACCAGAGGTATTACAGAACTTAAGGTTAAGGATATGTCTGATAAAATCCAAGAAACAAAGGATTAAACATACAGACTGTTTAAATTTATGGCAACAGGAGGGGGATATGCAAAAGGAATTAGCTCGGGCAGCAGGTTCCAAACCTAGCGGGAAAACAATGGCGACGGCACCACCACCACCATATATTGTTGGGGAGAAAATGGCTACAGGCAATGATACATTGGTACAGAATAACAGTGTAATTGCAAAATGTACTAACCCTAACCCTTGCCAGTTGTACCCTGTTTTAAATTTTCCCCAGGACTGCGAACAAGAAGATGAGCCCAGCACGATATCGGCACTCTCTCTAGCAGCCACCATACAAGACACTCAGGTGGGCACGGCCCAACCAACAAGAGCAGTAGTCAGGCCCCCTAGCGGAGGGATAAGTGAGGTCGTGTCCACAGGTAAGTACGGTACCGTACATTATGCAGAAACCATAGCACCCCACATTGTAGAATCAAACCAGAATGATGTAATTGAATTAAATCCTGTCAGGGTGATTGCAGTCCCCAATGGGAAGACTGACGCTCAGGGAGTCACTCCCATCAGGAACATTGCCATGCATTGTCCCTGGTCCCGGACAGAATTGAGGTCAATTATGTCAGAATTTCCCGATCCCAGAAAGGATCTAGTCGCATGCCAGAGGTTCATTAAAGAGTTAGGTAACGCCACCGAACCCACAAACAAAGATTGGCGAACAGTGCTACGGGTATGCTTACCCTCCAATATTGACCCCGCGAAGTTCATAACTTATTGCAATTTAGACGAAGAAGTACCTATCACTGATGAGTACACTCAGGAGAAGGTACGACAAATCAATCTGCGATTAGGAATATATTTCCCTACTGTTGTCAAATGGAATAAAATCTTTTCTATAAGACAAAAGGAAGGTGAAACGGCATCCGAATATTTCCATCGAGCACTGCAGGAAATGACTAGATACACTGGGATCGAGGACATTAGAGACAATGAACATCATAGGGAGGTTGCTGTTTCAGTATTAATGGACGGGTTGAAGGAGGCACTCAGAACAAGGGTACAGACCTCTCTACCAAACTGGAGAGGTATCTCAGTGGCTGCATTGAGAGAGTCCACTGTCGAGCATGATAGGAACATCATTAAACACAGGGAGTCACAGGGGGAAAAACTGATGACGGTAAGTATACAGGCCCTTACGGCAAAAACCCGGACCCCTGTTGTTTGGGACAGACCTAGAACATGTTTCATCTGTAGGAAGGAAGGGCATTTTGCCAAAGACTGTAGGAGTGGTAGAGCGCATAGCCAAGATAGAACCCTAGACAGAGAATACGAACCACACTACTACTCACATAATTGGGATCAGGGACCACATAGGAGAAGTTACGAGCCACATGCAGGGGAAACAAGGAGGTACCCCCCAAGGAGAGATGGGCAGACCTTCGGAAATTCTCAGCTACCTCCCCCACATATAGCTGCCAACGTGCTGCGGGAGGGTCTCACCACACAATAGGGGTTGGGCCACACCTGTAGTCTGCAGCCAGTGAAGTTGATTGCTAGCCTTGGTAGTGAACCTGAGGTCACGGTTGATGTAGCTGGTGTACCTTTTCTTGTAGACACAGGGGCGGCCAGGTCAGTGTTAAATTCAACTGTAGGTATGAAAACTACGAGTAAAACAATTTCGGCAATGGGAGTAACAGGAATAGTGCAACACTACCCTTTGAGTAGACCTGCAGAGATTACGATAGGGCCCTTGCAAACCAAGCATTCTTTTTTGCTGGCTGCAGCGGCTCCGACTAACCTGCTTGGAAGAGATTTATTGTGTAAAATGTGGTGTGTCATATGCTGTACTCCTGAGGGTGTCTTCTTGGATATACCTGAGAATCACGTTCAGGAAGTGCAAGATATATTAGACACCCCTCAAAGGCTAATGTCGCATTCTGCCGTTATAGACAAGTGTCCATCAAAGGTGGAGGAAATGATCTCACAAATACCGGGTTCCCTTTGGTCCAAAGATGGACAAGACACTGGATTGATGGCGAATGTAGCTCCGGTAGTAGTGCAAGTAAAAGACGGTAGGATAGCTCCAAAGATCCCTCAGTATCCTCTGAAGCCAGAGGTAGAATTAGGAGTGTACCCCGTCATAGAGCGGTTGCTACAACAGGGCATACTAGTCAGGACGTCCAGCACTGCCAATAGTCCCATCTTCCCTGTGAAAAAGAGTGGGGGGAGGGGTTACAGGCTAGTGCAGGATCTAAGGGGATAAACAAGATAGTTGAGAGCCAATTCCCCGTAGTGCCCAATCCAGCTGTCATCCTCATGCAAATTCCCCCTACTGCAAAATTTTTCACTGTCGTTGACCTCTGTTCTGCCTTCTTTTCTGTCCCTCTGCACCCTGACAGCCAATACCTCTTTGCATTTACATACAGGGGAGTACAGTACACCTGGACTCGTCTTCTCCAAGGTTTCATTGACAGCCCAAGTATTTTCTCCCAGGCTTTGCATGACTGTTTACAATCCTTCCAACCTGAGAGCGGGTCAGTATTAATACAGTATGTCGATGACTTATTGCTGTGTTCTGATTTACTCGAATCGTCCTTGAAAGACATGAAACAGCTTCTGTTTCACCTTTCCAATACGGGACACAAGGTTTCAAAGGATAAGTTGCAGCTGTGCCAGACCAGGGTAAAATATTTGGGACATTGCTTGACTCAAGGACTTAGACATCTCATCGCTGATAGAATACAGGCGATTCGCGACATGACCCTGCCACAAACCCAGCAACAGATTCGCACTTTCCTTGGAATGTGTGGGTACTGCCAAAACTGGATCCCAGGATTCTCCATACTGGCTTTACCTTTGCAAGAAATGGTCTCCTCGAACAAACCAGATCGGATCTCGCACACAGATAAGTCCGAATTGGCCTTTGAGAGACTCAAACAGTGCCTATCACAGGCACCTGCATTAGGTATGCCAGATTATGGGAAGCCTTTTGAATTATACGGTACAGAAAGTGCAGGGTCCGAAGCAGGAGTCTTAACCCAGAGACTTGTTGATGCCAGCAGGCCGGTAGCTTACTACAGTGCAGGACACCGTAGCGCGGTCTCTCCCCACATGCTTGCGAAGTGTTGCAGCGATAGCTTTGCTAGTAAGTAAAAGCGAAGACGTAGTGTTAGGACACAACCTGACCATCCATACACCTCATGCAGTATCAGCCTTACTGAACTCCGCCCAAACCAGACATGTCTCATCGGCACGGTTTACAAAGTGGGAATTATCACTGATGGCCCCTGTAAACATCACCATCAAAAGATGCAGCGCACTAAATCCTGCAATTTATCTGCCAAGTGTGCCTGGACAGGCACAAAGGGTGGAGGATGAGAATGATGGTGAAGGAGGATTTAGTGCAGATACTGATACGCATGATTGTATGGAATACCTGAATCAGACTTTCACTGCGAGAACTGACATCAGTGACAACCCACTGGAAGGCGTAGACTTTACCTTTTACACTGACGGTAGTTGCCACAGACAGAGGGACTCGGGAGACTTGTGTACTGGATACGTAGTTGTAGACGACAGAGGTATCATAGAAGCTGAACCCCTGGGCCCACCGCACTCAGCACAAGTTGCTGAGCTGGTCGCCCTAACCAGAGCGTGTGAATTGGCCAAGGGTAAGTCAGCCAATATATACACAGATTCTAGGTATGCCTTTGGAGTAGTGCATGATTTTGGGGCCCTAAGGCGCCTCAGAAATTTCATGACGGCAGCTGGCACACCTGTAGCGCATGCATCCCACATAAAAAGGCTTCTAACAGCGATACAAGAACCAGAGTGGCTGTTATCAAGTGCAAAGAACACACTTACAACCAAGACCCAATCTCACTTGGTAACAGCCGGGCAGACGAAGCTGCTAAATCAGCAGCCAGCACCCCCATACAAACGAACATCACATCACTGATGACATTCAACACACAAAAATTAATTGAAATGCAAAATTTGTGTTCTCCACAGGAAAAGGCGGTCTGGAGGTCAAAGGGGTATGGCCAGGAGTCCTCAGGACTCTGGACAGGTGGACAGGGTAAGCCAGTGGCCCCCAGAGCATATCTTCCAAGCTTAGCTGAGGCGGCACACGGTCTGACTCATCTGGGTAAAGAGGGTATGTGTAAGCTGGGGAGAGCCTACTGGTGTGCGCCAGGATTCTCTTCTCATGCGGGTAAGAGAGCAATGACATGTCTTACTTGCTTGAGGAAGAATATTGAGTAAACAAAAAACTGTTTCTAATTTTGGTGCGCAAGAAAACCCCCCTATATTGCAGCTAGTTGTGTATATCAGAGTAGTGCATCCAGGTTACTCAGAAAACAGTGAAGTAAAAGAAAAAGATACACACTCCAGCGCTAAGGAGAGTACCACATTCACAAAATAATTTCGGAACACTTCATGCAAAAAACTAATCACCAGTGTGGATAATAGGTCAATTAGTAATACTTAACGTTTAGGGAAGTAATCAGCACAAATGTAGAGTAGTCTTAATCCGTAGATTTCCACAGTTTACCATTTAAAAAGAACAAAAAATATATGATAGTGCAGATTATTTAAAACAAAATACAAATTTTATTACAGGAATCCACTTACAAACATGAGGTTTGATTTGAGCCTGATAGTATTCCTGTAGTGGCAATTTCAGCATCTAGTAGTTGCATCGATTCCAGGTATACGTTGGATCCTTCAAATTAACTCCATGATAAGGTGTATAATACCACAGAAAAGAAATATAGATAGTGCAAGTATGTAAAAGCAGCAGACAATATTTTAATACAAATATGCACTTACAAACACTTGTAATTTCTTTAAATTAGAATCCAAAGTACTTTTATCTAAAAAGTAGGATACCGCTACCAAACCTTTTTCTCTATTTATAATAGTATACAGTGTGCTGACATCAGCACTGCATAATAGATCGCCCTCATAACTTTTTCACATAGCCCTGTACAAGTGTCCTTTCTAGATCTTAATATTTATATAGAAGATGGCATATTAAAAACCAGAACGTTTAGGAAAAAAACGGATTCAAACAGTTTTATTAATACCACTAGCCAACACCACAAAAATTGGCTTGATGCAATCCCATTCGGGCAATTTTCCAGGATCAAGCGCAACTGTACTGATGTTTCTGTATGTGAAGCACAACTTGATGAGATATCAGTCAGGTTAAGTGCTAAAGGTTATTCTGGTAATCTTTTGCAAAAGGCAAGAGACAGAATAAATTTAACTGAAAGAACGGAGCTTCTGAAGATTAAAACTAAAGAAGATAATAATAAGAATAAACATGAATGGGCCTTCTTTAGCCAATACAATAACTGCCATAGGGAAATAGAAAAGGTTTTCACTAATAATTGGAAATTATTACAACAGGATCCAATTATAGGCACACTTATTCCAAATAAACCAGTCTTCGTTTATAGGAAAGCACCGTCTTTAAAAGATCATTTAGTTAGAAGTAATTTAACACCTGAAATTAGGCAGAGCATCAGAACAAAAGGTTTCCATCGATGCGGGGATTGTCTTATGTGTAAGACAGTTAAGACTAAAGATAAAAAAGTTAGCAGCTTACACATTGGGGATAAAATATACCCTATTAATGAATTCATTACCTGCCACTCCAAAAATGTTGTGTACCTTCTACAATGTACCTGTGGCTTGTTATATGTGGGAAAGACCACGAGACAACTTAAAATTCGAGCAGCCGAGCACATTTACAATATCCGCAAATCTCTCTTAACTCACAATGTTTCTGCTCATTTTCATAGCCATCATGAATCAAGGGAATGTCACATTAAGAACTTTTGGGGTATCCAATTGATTTTACCTAGATCCAGGAACCGTGATATTGACAAGCGGCTATCACAAGCCGAGATGCGGTGGATACATTATCTAGGAACCCTCGTCCCCAATGGACTCAATGTGGACTTTGAGCTTAAATGCTTTTTAACCTAATCAATATTCCACATTTTTTATCTTTATGTATTCATATATTTTTTATATATATATTTTTTTAATACATATATATTGATCTATTTTTCTAGATGTTCCATTCCCTTGAATTCGTGTTAATTTATATTTTATCTCCTGTCACATTGATGCACTTTAAGAATATATACTCTGTCTTATTGATGCCTTTGTTCTGCTTTAGTTTCATTAAGAGGATTATGTATCTGGACTTGTTGTAAAATAGACTGGTAATGGATGTGACCTCTTTCCTGGCGATTGAAACGCAAATTATGACGTCACTTCCGGTTCCGGTGTTTGGAAAAAGACTGTGGAACGCATATGAACCATTTCCGGTTGAATGGAACGCAAACCGCGATGTCACTTCCGGTTCCGGTTTTGCGCACGGACGGCGCAAATCAGCGGGGATTGGAAGCATCTGTTCACTTCTTATATAAGGATATTCAAGAGAGCATAAGCCACGCTACTGAGGAAGGACTTTGGTCTGAAACGCGTCTAGCGTGGCTTCTTGGACGGATACCCTGCATGGTTATAGATCGTAGGTCTGCTACAGCATTCACATTCCGGAAGTGAGTGTTGTAATCCTCCAAACATCAGGAACTCACCTATGCTGCTTTACCATTGGGGAACCCGTTATGCTGTGTTTTTACAAGTGTTTGTAAGTGCATATTTGTATTAAAATATTGTCTGCTGCTTTTACATACTTGCACTATCTATATTTCTTTTCTGTGGTATTATACACCTTATCATGGAGTTAATTTGAAGGATCCAACGTATACCTGGAATCGATGCAACTACTAGATGCTGAAATTGCCACTACAGGAATACTATCAGGCTCAAATCAAACCTCATGTTTGAAAGTGGATTCCTGTAATAAAATTTGTATTTTGTTTTAAATAATCTGCACTATCATATATTTTTTGTTCTTTTTAAATGGTAAACTGTGGAAATCTACGGATTAAGACTACTCTACATTTGTGCTGATTACTTCCCTAAACGTTAAGTATTACTAATTGACCTATTATCCACACTGGTGATTAGTTTTTTGCATGAAGTGTTCCGAAATTATTTTGTGAATGTGGTACTCTTCTTAGCGCTGGAGTGTGTATATCTATCTTTTTCTTTTACTTCACTGAGGAAGAATATTGGAAAGTCAATACCAACAGAACCATCCCATATCCCTCCGACAGACGGCCCTTTTCAGGTAATACAAATTGATTTCATACAGTTAGCCCCCTGTAGGAATTTAAAATATGTGTTAGTCTGTATTGATGTATTTTCCAATTGGGTAGAAGCGTACCCTGCTGCCACAAATACTGCTACGTTCACTGCAAAGAAAATTGTGCAGGAATTTGTGTGTAGATATGGTATCCCTAGAATAATTGAAAGCGATAGGGGTACGCATTTTGCAGGTGAAGTCTTTCAGGTAATGTGCAAACTGATGGGAATTAATAGCAAGCTGCATACTCCGTACCGACCACAGGCAAGTGCGAAGGTGGAGAGAATGAACAGCACTATTAAGAACAAGCTGAGCAAAGTGATGGCTTAGACTGGATTGTTGTGGCCAGAAGCTTTGCCACTAGTATTGTACAGCATCAGAACCACTCCCAGGTCCCCCCTTAACCTATCACCCTTTGAGATTCTTTTTGGCCGACAACCTCATGTAATGATAGACCCCTAGGATGATTTGAAATGCAATAACGAAGTGACTGTAAAATATTTGGTTAGGATGAGCCAGCAGCTGAGGAATCAAAATAGAAATCTAAAGCTGGTGATTCCTGACCTACCGAACAGTAATTGTCATGACATTGAACCTGGGGATTATGTAATGATTCAAAATTTTCTATGCTCAGGTTGCCTCACTGACAGGTGGGAAGGACCGTACCAAGTCTTGCTATCCAGCACGACAGCATTAAAGGTTGCCGAAAGTGAGACTTGGGTCCACTCGTCCCACTGTAAGAAGGTCGCTGACCCGGAGAGAACCTGTGACAAAGAGCAGAGTGTAGAGAACATCGTATCACTGGAGTGTCTGTTCCGGGAAGGTTGAGAGGCAGGACAGTTGAGACGGCACCTGAGCGCGGAGAACAACAAGACCAGAGGCGGTTGTCGCACCAGTTTTTCTTTTTCTTTTTCTCCATCTCCCACTACCCTCCTTCTCTTCTTCTCTTTCTCCCCCCTTCTTGTCTCCCTTCTCTTCCCTTAACAAGATGGATCTACCCCAAGAGACTGCGTTTCGGGTTTTCCTGTTAATCCTGTTGTTGACCAGGACAGTCTGTTTCGGTGAGGGTCCCAGAGAGGTCGAGAAGGGATCTGGAATGGGTTCTGATGGCGAGGATGGATTTGTAGAATCTCAAAAGCAACACATCACTCGAGCAAAGGCGAGTATCAGAAAGCGCTCTGGTAGTTAGGGAGCTCGGAGGCACTGTGAAGGGTTATTGTCTGAGGAAAATTGCATTTGTAGGAATTGTGAGAACATAGTCGAGGATGGGTGCATCCAGAGATGTCAGTCCAGCCTTAATATCAACATGGACCGTCATCCATTGAGTGATTACTACTCACTAGTGGGTAAGGTCTTAAACCAGACAGAATGCTGGGTGTGCTCACAAGTACCTCAAGGTCAGAGCAAGTCAGGATTAGTACCGTACCCTTTAGCAATAGATGAGGTACTCGAATTACGGGGTGGGAGACCGGTGGACAAGAAATTCAATATTTCTAGGCCCCCTAGTTTGAAGCTCCACCAGTATCATGTAGATAGATCCTTATTATGTTTCAATATTTCAAATTACCGAAAACCGGGAAATTGGGAAGTGACGTGGAATAACCAGACAATGGCCTTTTCGCACAGAGCTGATAGAATACCCATAGACTCTGAACTTGTACGCCAAATAGCCAACAGTGGAAGGTATTTTCGGTATAGGTATACTCGAGGAAGCAAGACCATGTGGGTTGGAGAAGTATCACCAGGGTACTGTGCTCATATCATCCAGCCCGATACTTGTACTGAGCAGATGGGAGAACTAGGGATTGGGTTTTTCACTTGGAAAGTATGTAATATGGTAATGTCATATTCTGTCCCCTATGTTCTCCCCAATGATACCTATTTCATATGTGGGAGGAAGGCGTACAAGTGGCTTGCCCCGAGCTCAGAGGGATTGTGTTATGTTGAAAGAGTGTTGCCAGAGGTCATGACCATAACCCATGATAAGATGAAAGATGTTCACCGCAGTGCTCAGGCTCCTTATACTCATACTCACTATGAACACATCGTCAAGCGACATCTCATAGAGAGGACAGAGCACGTAGCCTCTGATTTGATCCACGAATCCACAGGGATTCAATTCCTTCTCGCATTAGACATCACCCGTACTGCCAGAGGAATTATAAATTATAGGTATATCCATGCGCTAGCGAACTTGATAGATAATATCACTGAGATGTATGACGACACCTTCAGGTATACGGGAAGGGAGTTACAAGCTTACAAGACGGAACTGATCCAGCACAGGATGGTCCTTAATTATATCACAGCCTTGACGGGTGGGTACTGTGTCACTTTGGCAACTCAATATGGTGTGAAGTGCTGTACGTATATTACAAACACTGACGACCCCACGGAGATTATCGATCAAAAGATGGACGATATCTTGCAGTTGAAGTGGGAGTTCCGGAGGAGACACAACCTTACCCTGACCACTGTGGGTAATGAGCTGACCGGCTGGGTCTCATGGTTGAACCCACAAAATTGGTTCTCAGGATTAGGAGAGTGGGCTCAAAATGTTATTATGAGTGTAGGGAAGTTTCTCCTTTGTATCCTGGGAGTCGTCATAATTATTGGCTTGATATTTAGGTGTGTTCGAATTCTGACGCGGCGCAAGCACGGCACAAATTTGATGAGTTTAAGGAGCGAGGGCATTGTCATAGCAGCAGATTTAATTTACGACCCATCCATAGAGACAGTGTTATGATAAGGATTGCAAATGAATTCCATGGCCTGTTTCTTTCACCCGTTTTTCCTTTGTCTCCCCCTCTGCCCAGATACACCCATCCGGAAAAGACATCAGCCCTACCCAAGAATGTTTATGTAAATGTTATGTGAATGTATTTTAGATATGTGTCTTATCTTCATCTCTACAACCTTCAGTTAATGACACACATAGTCGACAGATGATATCCACATATACTAGCACTCACATATGTTCCCCATCCATTTATCATCAACTAAATGTGCACCCCATTTGTTGGAACAAGAAGCCGAAAAGAGCTCGGTAGTGTTTGTTGGCCCACTTACAGACCCTTAATACGGGATAAGAAGGATTTAATGTATACTTCGCAATACCTCGAAGCTTATCTAGAACATATACGGCACGATGTTACATGCCCCTCAGACATGGATTCATACATACATGCTTTTACAATCCCACTAGGTCATACATTTCCCGCCTACAACTCTCCTCCGACCATCCAATCGTCTGTAGATATTGTATTGATATTTTTCTGTTTAGTGATTAGATAGTGGCAGTTATTGGTGACTGCCAAAGGGTGGACTGTCAAAGTCGAAAAATATTGCAGAACAGACATCACGTACAAACTGCACACACATGCCCACTGCGCGTGCACTTGTTCTGCCGTGCGTGCACATATCCGCAGTTTGCGTATGGTCGCTCCCGCGACCCTGCACATCGGCGCGTGGTATGGGTATTTACGGCAGAGTTTGTGTACGCATGGAGAGCCATCAAAACACATTACATATTTAATCCAAATAGTGCACAATGTACACATAGTCTCCTTGCACCACACCAGAAAGTTATAGCTGTTTAAATGGTTGCAGAACAAAGGGATTCACCTTTACAGGATAAGAGGGGACAGACTAAGGTTATAAGGTGGTATTTGGTATCCAGCTGTAGGGTATTTTAAGGGTAACATTCCGGTGTTGGTCTGCGGAAGATCGCATGTTCCTGCGGATAGTTATGTGCAGAAGCAGAATATAGATATAAACTGTATTTACTGTATATTATGTATGCGGCGGGAATTCAGAGGAGACCACCCACAAGAGCAGTTGAGAAAGACATCGCCTACCTTTTCAAATCAACCTATGACCTCTCCTGTACTGTAAAAGTGTATTCCTGTGTCCAATGGACAAAGGGATTACAGTATCCATTGTATTGCTTTTGGAAGAATTGTATAAATAAAGCCTGCTGCAGCCTGGCCTGGCAGAAGACTCACAAAGTTATCTATCAGATGACCGGGGACCGGCCGGGTAGCGCAAGCGATTCCAATCACGTATGTACATTGACTGTAGCTATTATTCTGTTATATTGTCTTGTATTGTAGTGTATAATTTCTATTGTAAACCCCCTTTCAGAAATAATCCACTGTGGTGTCGGAACCCAGCGGTAAAATCACAATTGGTGTCGTGTCCTCATTGCCCTGCTAAGGTTTAAAGTGTATTATTATTATTGCATAGCATTGCTGTAGAAGGTTTAAAGTGTATCTCTGGGTGTGTACGCGCTGTGAGTACTTTGTACCGTCAGCGCGGCGTGTGTACGCAAAGTCCGTACACTGTACGGGACTCTGTACGCTAATGGCGTAAGAGGTGCGTAGAGTGTGAATTAAGTATAGCGACCGCAGCGGCTAAAGGTTTAAAGTGTATTTAAGGTATGTTTAAGGTATAGCTTTCATTCCTGTAAAGATAATCAGCTTTATCAATTGGGGGCACTCCGTTTTTCCACATTTTTACTGCTTAACAGGTCACAAGCAGACTTAATCTATCAGCATAAGGGTGGACAGGGATCCTACATATCCTTTTCTTGGTCGGTGGATGCACTGAAAACCCTACTTAATTGCTGATTAGACGGTGTCTGCTCTGTATGGTTTGTAGGGATGCTGGTAGAACTCGTAAGGTAAGCAGAAAAAAAAAAGCTAGTGTTGTGTGCGCATAATAAAACCACACGATAGTTCATATAGTTTAAAGGTGGGATAGTAGCCACGCTACAATAACACAAGATTGCCCAGTTTCCAAAGTTTAGTATAAAACCCTTATTTACTGTATTGCCTCTGGGAGTAAAGCTGCTTGTCTGAATGATAATTTTCTGTACAGAAAAATAAAGTGTATTTGAGTGAGCGAATACAGGAGTGAGTGGATACTGAACCCAAGAACTAGGTGGACTAGGTGGATTGCTAGGTGGTCTAGGTGGACACACTGGGTTAGTAGAGGGCCGGTGGCGTAGGGTTTGCAACCCTGCGTTATTAACTAAGTGGACTAGGTGGTCTTGGTGGACTGAGTGGTATCCCATACAACTCTAGGTGGTCTACAGCAATCGTAGGGCATATAGATAACTAGTATCTATAGGCTGTGCTATTGCATCACATGTCCGTTTGTTCTACATAGCGCAACGTGATATTATTGTGTCACATTTGCTGTGGAAGAGCATACGCTGACGTGATTGTATAGACAAAGGGGTTTTTCTTTGATAACATCGGGAAATCTCCCTGGTGGGCTTCACTGGAAAGGGTGAAGGATAGTTATCTAATTTCTCTGTTTTTCACCCTACAAACAATTCCAGTTGAAAGATACCGAAAAGGAAATTATCACTGCCTCTCTCAGGAAAATATTCCAAACAGAACTTCCACCGAAAGAAATTACGGTGTAAGGTCTGATAGGAGCCCTAAGTTGGGTACATTGCGATCCGCTATCAACAGTGTATCGTTGTATTGGCCAGCGTGGGCGCGAGCGAGTGGAAGGCGCTCAGGTATACTTCCACCGTCTACTTATATTGAGTATTTTGGTGTTTGTGGGAATTTTTTAAAGGTATTAGAAGAGACCCACAAATATGGGAGCCAGTTGCTCAAGTAAGAGGCGTTTAGACAGGGTTCAGGCAGAATTGTGGCCAAAAGGGTCAGCAAGGTTTATCATGTGTGAAAAATATGGTTCACACACAGAAGGTTTATGCAATGAGTGGATATGTATGACCAACAATTATAGGGTACCATTCCCTAGAGTGGGCAGCTTTGAACCAGAGGTATTACAGAACTTAAGGTTAAGAATATGTCTGATAAAATCCAAGAAACAAAGGATTAAACATACAGACTGTTTAAATTTATGGCAACAGGAGGGGGATATGCAAAAGGAATTAGCTCGCGCAGCAGGTTCCAAACCTAGCGGGAAAACAATGGCGACGGCACCACCACCACCATATATTGTTGGGGAGAAAATGGCTACAGGCAATGATACATTGGTACAGAATAAGAGTGTAATTGCAAAATGTACTAACCCTAACCCTTGCCAGTTGTACCCTGTTTTAAATTTTCCCCAGGACTGCGAACAAGAAGATGAGCCCAGCACGATATCGGCACTCTCTCTAGCAGCCACCATACAAGACACTCAGGTGGGCACGGCCCAACCAACAAGAGTAGTAGTCAGGCCCCCTAGCGGAGGGATAAGTGAGGTCGTGTCCACAGGTAAGTACGGTACCGTACATTATGCAGAAACCATAGCACCCCACACTGTAGAATCAAACCAGAATGATGTAATTGAATTAAATCCTGTCAGGGTGATTGCAGTCCCCAATGGGAAGACTGACGCTCAGGGAGTCACTCCCATCAGGAACATTGCCATGCATTGTCCCTGGTCCCGGACAGAATTGAGGTCAATTATGTCAGAATTTCCCGATCCCAGAAAGGATCTAGTCGCATGCCAGAGGTTCATTAAAGAGTTAGGTAACGCCACCGAACCCACAAACAAAGATTGGCGAACAGTGCTACGGGTATGCTTACCCTCCAATATTGACCCCGTGAAGTTCATAACTGATTGCAATTTAGACGAAGAAGTACCTATCACTGATGAGTACACTTAGGAGAAGGTACGACAAATCAATCTGCGATTAGGAATATATTTCCCTACTGTTGTCAAATGGAATAAAATCTTTTCCATAAGACAAAAGGAAGGTGAAACGGCATCCGAATATTTCCATCGAGCACTGCAGGAAATGACTAGATACACTGGGATCGAGGACATTAGAGACAATGAACATCATAGGGAGGTTGCTGTTTCAGTATTAATGGACGGGTTGAAGGAGGCACTCAGAACAAGGGTACAGACCTCTCTACCAAACTGGAGAGGTATCTCAGTGGCTGCATTGAGAGAGTCCGCTGTCGAGCATGATAGGAACATCATTAAACACAGGGAGTCACAGGGGGAAAAAACTGATGATGGTAAGTATACAGGCCCTTACGGCAAAACCCCATCAGCCAAAAACCCGGACCCCTGTTGTTTGGGACAGACCTAGAACATGTTTCATCTGTAGGAAGGAAGGGCATTTTGCCAAAGACTGTAGGAGTGGTAGAGCGCATAGCCAAGATAGAACCCTAGACAGAGAATACGAACCACACTACTACTCACATAATTGGGATCAGGGACCACATAGGAGAAGTTACGAGCCACATGCAGGGGAAACAAGGAGGTACCCCCCAAGGAGAGATGGGCAGACCTCCGGAAATTCTCAGCTACCTCCCCCACATATAGCTGCCAACGCGCTGCGGGAGGGTCTCACCACACAATAGGGGTTGGGCCACACCTGTAGTCTGCAGCCAGTGAAGTTGATTGCTAGCCTTGGTAGTGAACCTGAGGTCACGGTTGATGTAGCTGGTGTACCTTTTCTTGTAGACACAGGGGCGGCCAGGTCAGTGTTAAATTCAACTGTAGGTATGAAAACCACGGGTAAAACAATTTCGGCAATGGGAGTAACAGGAATAGTGCAACACTACCCTTTGAGTAGACCTGCAGAGATTATGATAGGGCCCTTGCAAACCAAGCATTCTTTTTTGCTGGCTGCAGCGGCTCCGACTAACCTGCTTGGAAGAGATTTATTGTGTAAAATGCGGTGTGTCATATACTGTACTCCTGAGGGTGTCTTCTTGGATATACCTGAGAATCACGTTCAGGAAGTGCAAGATATATTAGACACCCCTCAAAGGCTAATGTCGCATTCTGCCGTTATGGACAAGTGTCCATCAAAGGTAGAGGAAATGATCTCACAAATACCGGGTTCCCTTTGGTCCAAAGATGGACAAGACACTGGATTGATGGCGAATGTAGCTCCGGTAGTAGTGCAAGTAAAAGACGGTAGGATAGCTCCAAAGATCCCTCAGTATCCTCTGAAGCCAGAGGTAGAATTAGGAGTGTACCCAGTGATAGAGCGCATGCTACAACAGGGCATACTAGTCAGGACGTCCAGCACTGCCAATAGTCCCATCTTCCCTGTGAAAAAGAGTGGGGGGAGGGGTTACAGGCTTGTGCAGGATCTAAGGGGGATAAACAAGATAGTTCAGAGCCAATTCCCCGTAGTGCCCAATCCAGCTGTCATCCTCATGCAAATTCCCCCTACTGCAAAATTTTTCACTGTCGTTGACCTCTGTTCTGCCTTCTTTTCTGTCCCTCTGCACCCTGACAGCCAATACCTCTTTGCATTTACATACAGGGGAGTACAGTACACCTGGACTCGTCTTCCCCAAGGTTTCATTGACAGCCCAAGTATTTTCTCCCAGGCTTTGCATGACTGTTTACAATCCTTCCAACCTGAGAGCGGGTCAGTATTAATACAGTATGTCGATAACTTATTGCTGTGTTCTGATTCACTCGAATCGTCCTTGAAAGACATGAAACAACTTCTGTTTCACCTTTCCAATACGGGACACAAGGTTTCAAAGGATAGGTTGCAGCTGTGCCAGACCAGGGTAAAATATTTGGGACATTGCTTGACTCAAGGACTTAGACATGTCACCGCTGATAGAATACAGGCGACTCGCGACATGACCCTGCCACAAACCCAGCAACAGATCCGCACTTTCCTTGGAATGTGTGGGTACTGCCGAAACTGGATCCCAGGATTCTCCATACTGGCTTTACCTTTGCAAGAAATGGTCTCCTCGAACAAACCAGATCGGATCTCGCACACAGATGAGTCCGAATTGGTCTTTGAGAGACTCAAACAGTGCCTATCACAGGCACCTGCATTAGGTATGCCAGATTATGGGAAGCCTTTTGAATTATACGGTACAGAAAGTGCAGGGTCCGCAGCAGGAGTCTTAACCCAGAGACTTGTTGATGCCAGCAGGCCGGTAGCTTACTACAGTGCAGGACACCGTAGCGCGGTCTCTCCCCACATGCTTGCGAAGTGTTGCAGCGATAGCTTTGCTAGTAAGTAAAAGCGAAGACGTAGTGTTAGGACACAACCTGACCATCCATACACCTCATGCAGTATCAGCCTTACTGAACTCCGCCCAAACCAGACATGTCTCATCGGCACGGTTTACAAAGTGGGAATTATCACTGATGGCCCCTGTAAACATCACCATCAAAAGATGCAGCGCACTAAATCCTGCAATTTATCTGCCAAGTGTGCCTGGACAGGCACAAAGGGTGGAGGATGAGAATGATGGTGAAGGAGGATTTAGTGCAGATACTGATATGCATGATTGTATGGAATACCTGAATCAGACTTTCACTGCGAGACCTGACATCAGTGACAACCCACTGGAAGGCGTAGACTTTACCTTTTACACTGACGGTAGTTGCCACAGACAGACGGACTCGGGAGACTTGTGTACTGGATACGCAGTTGTAGACGACAGAGGTATCATAGAAGCTGTACCCCTGGGCCCACCGCACTCAGCACAAGTTGCTGAGCTGGTCGCCCTAACCAGAGCGTGTGAATTGGCCAAGGGTAAGTCAGCCAATATATACACAGATTCTAGGTATGCCTTTGGAGTAGTGCATGATTTTGGGGCCCTAAGGCGCCTCAGAAATTTCATGACGGCAGCTGGCACACCTGTAGCGCATGCATCCCACATAAAAAGGCTTCTAACAGCGATACAAGAACCAGAGTGGCTGTTAGCAAGTGCAAAGCACACACTTACAACCAAGACCCAATCTCACTTGGTGACAGCCGGGCAGACAAAGCTGCTAAATCAGCAGCCAGCACCCCCATACAAACGAACATCACATCACTGATGACATTCAACACAATCAACACACAAAAATTAATTGAAATGCAAAATTTGTGTTCTCCACAGGAAAAGGCGGTCTGGAGGTCAAAGGGGTATGGCCAGGAGTCCTCAGGACTCTGGACAGGTGGACAGGGTAAGCCAGTGGCCCCCAGAGCATATCTTCCAAGCTTAGCTGAGGCGGCACACGGTCTGACTCATCTGGGTAAAGAGGGTATGTGTAAGCTGGGGAGAGCCTACTGGTGTGCGCCAGGATTCTCTTCTCATGCGGGTAAGAGAGCAATGACATGTCTTACTTGCTTGAGGAAGAATATTGGAAAGTCAATACCAACAGAACCATCCCATATCCCTCCGACAGATGGCCCTTTTCAGGTAATACAAATTGATTTCATACAGTTAGCACCCTGTAGGAATTTAAAACATGTGTTAGTCTGTATTGATGTATTTTCCAATTGGGTAGAAGCGTACCCTGCTGCCACAAATACTGCTACGTTCACTGCAAAGAAAATTGTGCAGGAATTTGTGTCATGACATTGAACCTGGGGATTATGTAATGATTCGAAATTTTCTACGCTCAGGTTGCCTCATTGACAGGTGGGAAGGACCGTACCAAGTCTTGCTAACCAGCACGACAGCATTAAAGGTTGCCGAAAGTGAGACTTGGGTCCACTCGTCCCACTGTAAGAAGGTCGCTGACCCGGAGAGAACCTGTGACAAAGAGCAGAGTGTAGAGAACATCGTATCACTGGAGTGTCTGTTCCGGGAAGGTTGAGAGGCAGGACTGTTGAGACGGCACCTGAGCGCGGAGAACAACAAGACCAGAGGCGGTTGTCGCACCAGTTTTTCTTTTTTTTCTCTCCATCTCCCACTACCCTCCTTCTCTTCTTCTCTTTCTCCCCCCCTTCTTGTCTCCCTTCTCTTCCCTTAACAAGATGGATCTACCCCAAGAGACTGCATTTCGGGTTTTCCTGTTAATCCTGTTGTTGACCAGGACAGCCTGTTTCGGTGAGGGTCCCAGAGAGGTCGAGAAGGGATCTGGAATGGGTTCTGATGGCGAGGATGGATTTGTAGAATCTCAAGAGCAACACATCACTCGAGCAAAGGCGAGTATCAGAAAGCGCTCTGGTAGTCAGGGAGCTCGGAGGCACTGTGAAGGGTTATTGTCTGAGGAAAATTGCATTTGTAGGAATTGTGAGAACATAGTCGAGGATGGGTGCATCCAGAGATGTCAGTCCAGCCTTAATATCAACATGGACCGTCATCCATTGAGTGATTACTACTCACTAGTGGGTAAGGTCTTAAACCAGACAGAATGCTGGGTGTGCTCACAAGTACCTCAAGGTCAGAGCAAGTCAGGATTAGTACCGTACTCTTTAGCAATAGATGAGGTACTCGAATTACGGGGTGGGAGACCGGTGGACAAGAAATTCAATATTTCTAGGCCCCCTAGTTTGAAGCTCCACCAGCATCATGTAGATAGATCCTTATTATGTTTCAATATTTCCAATTACCGAAAACCGGGAAATTGGGAAGTGACGTGGAATAACCAGACAATGGCCTTTTCGCACAGAGCTGATAGAATACCCATAGACTCTGAACTTGTACGCCAAATAGCCAACAGTGGAAGGTATTTTCGGTATAGGTATACTCGAGGAAGCAAGACCATGTGGGTTGGAGAAGTATCACCAGGGTACTGTGCTCATATCATCCAGCCCGATACTTGTACTGAGCAGATGGGAGATCTAGGGATTGGGTTTTTCACTTGGAAAGTATGTAATATGGTAAAGTCATATTCTATCCCCTATGTTCTCCCCGATGATACCTATTTCATATGTGGGAGGTAGGCGTACAAGTGGCTTGCCCCGAGCTCAGAGGGATTGTGTTATGTTGGAAGAGTGTTGCCAGAGGTCATGACCATAACCCATGATAAGATGAAAGATGTTCACCGCAGTGCTCAGGCTCCTTATACTCATACTCGCTATGAACACATCGTCAAGAGACATCTCATAGAGAGGACAGAGCACGTAGCCTCTGATTTGATCCACGAATCCACAGGGATTCAATTCCTTCTCGCATTAGACATCACCCGTACTGCCAGAGGAATTATAAATTATAGGTATATCCATGCGCTAGCGAACTTGATAGATAATATCACTGAGATGTATGACGACACCTTCAGGTATACGGGAAGGGAGTTACAAGCTTACAAGACGGAACTGATCCAGCACAGGATGGTCCTTAATTATATCACAGCCGTGACGGGTGGGTACTGTGTCACTTTGGCAACTCAATATGGTGTGAAGTGCTGTACGTATATTACAAACAACACTGACGACCCCACGGAGATTATCGATCAAAAGATGGACGATATCTTGCAGTTGAAGTGGGAGTTCCGGAGGAGACACAACCTTACCCTGACCACTGTGGGTAATGAGCTGACCGGCTGGGTCTCATGGTTGAACCCACAAAATTGGTTCTCAGGATTAGGAGAGTGGGCTCAAAATGTTATTATGAGTGTAGGGAAGTTTCTCCTTTGTATCCTGGGAGTCATCATAATTATTGGCTTGATATTTAGGTGTGTTCGAATTCTGACGCGGCGCAAGCACGGCACAAATTTGATGAGTTTAAGGAGCAAGGGCATTGTCATAGCAGCAGATTTAATTTACGACCCATCCATAGAGACAGTGTTATGATAAGGATTGCAAATGAATTCCATGGCCTGTTTCTTTCACCCGTTTTTCCTTTATCTCCCCCTCTGCCCAGATACACCCATCCGGAAAAGACATCAGCCCTACCCAAGAATGTTTATGTAAATGTTATGTGAATGTATTTTAGATATGTGTCTTATCTTCATCTCTACAACCTTCAGTTAATGACACACATAGTCGACAGATGATATCCACATATACTAGCACTCACATATGTTCCCCATCCATGTATCATCAACTAAATGTGCACCCCATTTGTTGGAACAAGAAGCCGAAAAGAGCTCGGTAGTGTTTGTTGGCCCACTTACAGACCCTTAATACGGGATAAGAAGGATTTAATGTATACTTCGCAATACCTTGAAGCTTATCTAGAACATATACGGCACGATGATACATGCCCCTCAGACATGGATTCATACATACATGCTTTTTACAATCCCACTAGGTCATACATTTCCCGCCTACAACTCTCCTCCGACCATCCAATCGTCTGTAGATATTGTATTGATATTTTTCTGTTTAGTGATTAGATAGTGGCAGTTATTGGTGACTGCCAAAGGGTGGACTGTCAAAGTCGAAAAATATTGCAGAACAGACATCACGTACTAACTGCACACACATGCCCACTGCGCATGCACTTGTTCTGCCGTGCATGCACATATCCGCAATTTGCGTATGGTCGCTCCCGCGGTCCTGTGCATCGGCGCGTGGTATGGGTATTTACAGCAGAGTTTGTGTACGCATGGAGAGTCATCAAAACACATTACATATTTAATCCAAATAGTGCACAATGTACACAGTCTCCTTGCACCACATCAGAAAGTTATAGCTGTTTAAATGGTTGCAGAACAAAGGGATTCACCTTTACAGGATAAGAGGGGACAGACTAAGGTTATAAGGTGGTATTTGGTATCCAGCTGTAGAGTATTTTAAGGGTAACATTCCGGTGTTGGTCTGCGGAAGATCGCATGTTCCTGCGGATAGTTATGTGCAGAAGCAGAATATAGATATAAACTGTGTTTACTGTATATTATGTATGCGGCGGGAATCCAGAGGAGACCACCCACAAGAGCAGTTGAGAAAGACATCGCCTACCTTTTCAAATCAACCTATGACCTCTCCTGTACTGTAAAAGTGCATTCCTGTGTCCAATGGACAAAGGGATTACAGTATCCATTGTATTGCTTTTGGAAGAATTGTATAAATAAAGCCTGCTGCAGCCTGGCCTGGCAGAAGACGCACAAAGTTATCTATCAGATGACCAGGGACCGGCCGGGTAGCGCAAGCGATTCCAATCACGTATGTACATTGACTGTAGCCATTATTCTGTTATATTGTCTTGTATTGTAGTGTATAATTTGTATTGTAAACCCCCTTTCAGAAATAATCCACTGTGGTGTCGGAACCCAGAGGTAAAATCACAATTGGTGTCGTGTCCTCATTGCCCTGCTAAGGTTTAAAGTGTATTATTATTATTGCATAGCATTGCTGTAGAAGGTTTAAAGTGTATCTCTGGGTGTGTACGCGCTGTGAGTACTTTGTACCGTCAGCGCGGCGTGTGTACGCAAAGTCCGTACACTGTACGGGACTCTGTACGCTAATAGCGTAAAAGGTGCGTAGAGTGTGAATTAAGTATAGCGGCCGCAGCGGCTAAAGGGTTAAAGTGTATTTCTCTGACGTCCTAGTGGATGCTGGGAACTCCGTAAAGACCATGGGGAATAGACGGCTCCGCAGGAGACTGGGCACTCTAAAGAAAGATTTAGGACTATCTGGTGTGCACTGGCTCCTCCCCCTATGACCCTCCTCCAAGCCTCAGTTAGATCTCTGTGCCCGGCCGAGCTGGATGCACACTAGGGGCTCTCCTGAGCTCCTAGGAAGAAAGTATATGTTAGGTTTTTTATTTTCAGTGAGACCTGCTGGCAACAGGCTCACTGCATCGAGGGACTAAGGGGAGAAGAAGCGAACCTACCTAAGTGGTGGTAGCTTGGGCTTCTTAGGCTACTGGACACCATTAGCTCCAGAGGGATCGAACACAGGACCCGACCTCGTCGTCCGTTCCCGGAGCCGCGCCGCCGTCCCCCTTACAGAGCCAGAAGCTGGTCCGGAAAATCGGCGGCTGAAGACTTCTGTCTTCTCCAAGGTAGCGCACAGCACTGCAGCTGTGCGCCATTGCTCCTCATGCACACCACACACTTCGGTCACTGATGGGTGCAGGGCGCTGGGGGGGGGGGGGGGGGCGCCCTGAGCAGCAATACTGACACCTTGGCTGGCAAACTGGCACCATATATAGCCCCAGAGGCTATATAGGTGCTTTTTAACCCCTGCCAGAATCCATAAAAATGCGGGAGTCAGCAAAAAAGGGGCGGAGCTATCTCCCTCAGCACACTGGCGCCATTATCCCTCACAGCTCCGCTGGAGGGAAGCTCCCTGGCTCTCCCCTGCAGTCAATACACTACAGCAAGGGTTAAAAAGAGAGGGGGGGCACAATTTAGGCGCAGTATACAATATATATATAGGCAGCTATAAGGGAAAACACTCTTTATAGGTGATATCCCTGTGATATATAGCGCCCTGGTGTGTGCTGGCATACTCTCCCTCTGTCTCCCCAAAGGGCTTTGTGGGGTCCTGTCCTCTATCAGAGCATTCCCTGTGTGTGTGCTGTGTGTCGGTACGGCTGTGTCGACATGTATGAGGAGGATAATGATGTGGAGGCGGAGCGAATGCCTGTAAATGTGATGTCACCCCCCCTGTGGGGTCGACACCGGAGTGGTTGGACTTATGGAAGGATTACGTGAAAGTGTCAACTCCTTACACTAAAGGTCGACGACACAGAACAGCCGGCTACTCAGCTTGTGCCTGTTCCAGCGTCTCAAATGTCATGGGGGGCTCTAAAAACGCCCGCTACCTCAGATGGCAGACACAGATGTCGACACGGATACCGTCTCCAGTGTCGACGACGATGAGACTAGGGTACCCTCCAAATAGGTCCACCCGTTACATGATTGAGGCAATGAAAAATGTATTACACATTTATGATAATACCCCAGGTACCACATAAAAGGGTATTATGTTGGTGAGAGAAAACTACCAGTAGTTTTTCCTGCATCTGAGAAATTAAATGAGGTGTGTGAGGAAGCGTGGTCTTCCCCCGGTAAGAAATTGATAATCTTTAAATGGTTATTGGCAGCGTACCCTTTCCCGCCAGAGGATAGGTCACGTTGGGAAACACCCCATAGGGTAGATACAGCGCTTACACGCTTATCAGAAAAGGTGGCACTACCGTCTCCGGATACGGACGCCCTGTAGGAACCTGCTGATAAAAAGCAGGTGGTTACCCTAAAAGATATAGTCACACCCTCGGGCATTATATTGCGACCAGCCATTGCTTCGGCATGGATGTGCAGTGCTCCCGCTGCGTAGTCAGTTTCCCTGTCGGAAAATAACTATGGATAGGGACAATATTTTGCTGAAAATAGAGCATATAAAAGACGTGGTCTTATACATGCGTGATGCACACAGGGATATTTGCCGGCTGGCATCAGAAATAAGCGCTAGGTCCATTGCCGCCAGACGGGGGTTATGGACTTGGCAATGGTCAGGCGATGCCGACTCGAATCGGCACATGGAAGTTTGCCCTATAAGGGGGTAAAACTGTTTGGGGATGGTCTTTCAGACCTCGTTTCCACAGCTACTGCTGGGAAATCGACTTTTTTGCCACAGGCTACCCCACAACAAAAGAAAGCACCGTATCATCAAGTACAGTCCTTTCGGCCCCAGAAAAGCAAGAGGGCTAGAGGCTCATCCTTTCTGCCGAGAGGCAAAGGTAGAGGAAAAAGCTGCAGCACACAGCTAGTTCCCAAGAGCAGAAGTCCCCCCTGCGTCCGGTAGGTCCACAGCATGGCGCTGGGGCTGCTCAGGCGGACCCGGGTACGGTGGGGGCCCGTCTCAGAAATTTCAGCGGCCAGTGGGCTCTCTCACATGGATCCCTGGGTCCTTCAAGTAGTATCTCAGGGGTACAGGCTGGAGTTCGAGACGTTCTTCCCCCCGCCGTTTCCTAAAATCTGCCTTACCGGCACCTCCCTCTGCCAGGGAGGCGGTGTTGGTGGCTATTCAACACTATAATCACAACAAGTGATTGTCAAGGTGCCCCTCCTTCAGCAAGGAAGGGGTTACTATTCCACAGTGGTTGTGGTACCGAAACAGAACGGTTCGGTGAGACCCATCTTAAAATTAAAATACTTAAACTTTTATATCAGAAGATTCAAGTTCAAGATGGAATCGCTCAGGGCGGTTATTACGAGCCTGGACGAGGGGGATTACAGGGTCTCCCTGGACATCAAGGATGCGTACCTGCATGTCCCCATTTACCCTCCTCACCAGGAGTACCTCAGATTTGTGGTACAGGACTGTCACTATCAGTTCCAGACGCTGCCGTTGGAGTTGTCCACGGCACCGAAGGTCTTTAACAAGGTAATGGCCGAAATGATGATACTCCTTCGCAAGAAGGAAGTTTTTTTCTCTAACGTCCTAGTGGATGCTGGGGACTCCGTCAGGACCATGGGGAATAGCGGGCTCCGCAGGAGACAGGGCACATCTAAAAAGCTTTTTAGGTCACATGGTGTGTACTGGCTCCTCCCCCTATGACCCTCCTCCAAGCCTCAGTTAGGTTTTTGTGCCCGTCCGAGAAGGGTGCAAACTGGATGGCTCTCTTAAGGAGCTATTTAGTAAAGTTTTTTTTTAGGTTTCTAATCAGTGATTCCTGCTGGCGACAGGATCACTGCAACGAGGGACTTAGGGGAGAGACTGGCAACTCACCTGCGTGCAGGAGGATTGAAGTCTTAGGCTACTGGACACTGAGCTCCAGAGGGAGTCGGAACACAGGTCAGCCTGGGGTTCGTCCCGGAGCCGCGCCGCCGATCCCCCTTACAGACGCTGAAGAAAGACGGCGGAACGGAGGTCCGGAAACAGGCGGCAGAAGACTTCACAGTCTTCAGAGAGGTAGCGCACAGCACTGCAGCTGTGCGCCATTGTTGTCACACGGCTCACTGACACGGTCACGGAGGGTGCAGGGCGCTGCTGGGGGCGCCCTGGGCAGCAATATAAATACCTATTTGGCAAATAAATACATCACATATAGCCATTAAGGCTATATGTATGTATTTTAACCCAGGCCAGTTATTAAAAAAACCGGGAGGAAAAGCCCGCCGAAAAGGGGGCGGAGCTTATTCTCCTCAGCACTCAGCGCCATTTTCCTGATCAGCTCCGCTGGTGAGGAAGGCTCCCACTCTCCCCTGCACTGCACTACAGAAACAGGGTTAAAAGAGAAGGGGGGCATAAAGTGGCGATATAATGATATATTAAGAGCGCATATATAGAAACAACACCTTCTAGGGTTGTTATATACATTATAGCGCTTTTGGTGTGTGCTGGCAAACTCTCCCTCTGTCTCCCCAAAGGGCTAGTGGGTCCTGTCCTCTATCAGAGCATTCCCTGTGTGTGTGCTGTATGTCGGTACGTGTGTGTCGACATGTATGAGGAAAATGTTGGTGAGGAGGCGGAGCAAATTGCCTGTAATGTTGATGTCACTCTCTAGGGAGTCGACACCGGAATGGATGGTCTACTTATGGAATTACGTGATAATGTCAACACGCTGCAAGACGGTTGACGACATGAGATGGCCGGCGGACAAATTAGTACCGGTCCAGGCGTCTCAGACACCGTCAGGGGCTTGTAAAAACGCCCATTTACCTCAGTCGGTCGACAGACACAGACATGGACACTGACCCCAGTGTCGACGGTGAAGAAACATACGTAATTTTCCTTTAGGGCCACGAGTTACATGTTAAGGGCAATGAAGGAGCTGTTACATATTTCTGATACTACAAGTACCACAAATAAGGGTATTTTGTAGGGTGTGAATAAACTACTTGTAGTTTTGCCTGAATCAGATAAATTAAATGAAGTGTGTGATGATACGTGGGGTTCCTCCGATAGAAAGTTATGGGCGGTATACCCTTTCCCGCCAGAAGTAAGGGCGAGTTGGGAAACACACCTTAGGGTGGATAAGGCGCTCACACGCTTATAAAAACATGGCGTTACCGTCTCTAGATACGGCCGCCCTCAAGAAGCCAGCTGATAGGAAGCTGAAAAATATCATGACAGTATATACACACATACTGGTGTTATACTACGACCAGCAATCGCCTCAGCCTGGATGTGCAGCGCTGAGGGGGCTTGGTCGGATTTCCTGACTGAAAATTTTGATACCCTTGACAGGGACAAGATTTTATTGACTATAGAGCATTTTAAGGATGCATTTCTATATATGCGTGATGCGCAGAGGGATATTTGCATTCTGGCATCAAGAGTAAATGTGATTTACATATCTGCCAGACGAAGACACGACAGTGGTCAGGTGAGGCAGATTCCAGACGGCATGTGGAAGTATTGCCGTATAAAGGGGCGGTCCATCGGACCTGGTGGCCATGGCAACAGCTGAAAAATCCACTTTTTGTTACCCCGAATCACATATCGGCAAAAAAGGACACAGTCTTTTCAGTCTCAGTCCTTTCGTCCCCATAGGGGCAGGCGGGCAAAGGCCAGTCATATCTGCCCAGGGGTAGAGGAAAGGGAAGAAGACTGCAGCAAGCAGCCCATTCCCAGGAACAGAAGCCCCTCACAGCTTCTGCCAAGTCCGCAGCATAACGCTGGGGCCGTACAAGCGGACTCAGGTGCGGTAGGGGGTCATCTCAAGAGTTTCAGTACGCAGGGGGCTCACTCGCAAGGGAACTCCGGGATCCTACATGTAGTATCCCAGGTGTACATTGGAAATTCGAGACATCTCCCCCTCACACAATTCACAGGCTGTATTCCCAGCAGGTGATAATCAAAGTACCCCTCTTACAACATGGAAGGGGGTAGTATTCCACACTATATTGTGGTACTGAAGCCAACCGGCTCGGTGAGATCTGAAATATTTGAACACTTACATACAAGCGTTCAAATCAAGATGGAGTCACTCAGAGCAGTGATAGCGAACCAGGAAGAAGGGGACGATATGGTGTCACTGGATATCAGGGACGCTTACCTACAGGTCCAAATTTGCCCTTCTCTCCAAGGGTACTTCAGGTTCCTGGTACAGAACTGTCACTATCAGTTCAGACGCTGCCGTTTGGGTTGTCCACGGCGCCCCGGGTCTTTACCAAGGTAATGGCCGGAATGATGATTTTTCTTAAAAGGAAACATGGACGCTTTCCTGATAAGGGCAAGGTCCAGAGAACAGTTGGAGGTCGGAGTAGCACTATCTTAAGTAGTTCTACGTCAGCACGAGTGGATTCTAAATATTCCAAAATCGCAGCTTTTTCCGATGACACGTCTACTGTTCATAGGGATGATTCTGGACACAGTCCAGAAAAACGTGTTTCTCCCAGTGGAGAAAGCCAGGGAGTTATCCGAGCTAATCGGGATCCTCCTAAAACCAGGAAAAGTGTCAGTGCATCATTGCACAAGAGTCCTGGTAAAAATGGTGGCTTATTACGAAGCAATTCCATTCGGCAGATTTCCCGCAAGAACTCTTCGGTGGGATCTGCTGGACAAATGGTCCGGATCGCATCCTCAGATGCATCAGCGGATAACCCTATATCCAAGGACAAGGGTGTCTCTCCTGTGGTGATTACAGAGTGCTCATCTTCTAGAGGGCCGCAGATTTGGCATTCAGGATTGGATGCCGGTGACCACGGAGGCCAGCCTGAGAGGCTGGAGAACAGTCACACAGGGAAAAAATTTCCAGGGAAGTGTGATTAAGTCTGGAGAATTCTCTCTGCATAAATAAGCTTAGAGCAAATTTATAAGGCTCTAAACTTAGCAAGACCTCTGCTTCAAGGTCAGCCGGTATTGATCCAGTGGGATAACATCACGGCAGTCGCCCACGTAAACAGAAAGGGCGGCACAAGAAGCGGGAGGGCAGTGACAAAACTGCAAGGATTTTTCGCTAGGCGGAAAATCATGTGATAGCACTGTCAGCAGTGTTCTTTCCGGGAGTGGACGACTGGGAAGCAGACTTCCTCAGCAGGCATGACCTCCACCCGGGAGAGTGGAAACTTCATAGGGAAGTTTTTCAGCATGATTGTGGATCGTTGGCAAAGACCAAAGGTGGACATGATAGCGTCCCGCCCGAAAAACGGGACAGGTATTCCGCCAGGTCATGAGACCTTCAGGCGATAGCTGTGGATGTTCTGGTAACACCGTGGGTGTACCAGTCAGTGTATGGGTTCCCTCCTCTGTTTCTCATAACCAAGGTATTGAGAATTATAAGACATAGAGGAGTATGAACTATACTAGTGGCTCCGGATGGGCCAAGAGGGACTTGGTACCCGGAGCTTCAAGAGATGCTCACAGAGGACTAAGGGCCTGGGGAGCTAAGAAGGGACTTGCTTCAGCAAGTACCATGTCTTTTCCAAGAATTACCGCGGCTGCGTTTGACGGCATGGCGGTTGAATACCGGATTCTGAAGGGAAAAAGGCATTCCATAAGAGGTCATACCTACCTTGGTCAAAGCCAGGAAGGAGGTGACCGCACAACGTCATCACCACATGTGGTGAAAATATGTTGCGTGGGTAAGGCCAGGAAGGCTCCACGAAGGAAATTCAACTAGGTCGATTCTGCACTTCCTGAAAACAGGAGTGTTTTGAGCCTCAAATTGGGGTTCATTAAGATTTAAATTTCGGCCCTGTAGATTTTCTTCCAGAAAAAATTGACTTCAGTTCCTGAAGTCCAGATTGTAAAGGGTGTATTCCATATACAGTTCTTTTGTGCCTCTAGGGGCACCGTGAGATCTCAACATAGTGTTGGGATTCCTTAAAATCATATTGGTTTGAACCGCTCAAATCTGTGGATTTGAAATATCTCACATGGAAAGTGACCATGCTGTTGACCAATATCTCACATGGAAAGTGACCATGTTGTTAGTCCTGGCCTCGGCCAGGCGATTGTCAAAAAGAATGGGCGGTTTTGTTTTACAAAAGCCCATATTAGAATTTTCCATTTGAACAGGGCAGAACTGGGACTCGTCTCCAGTTTCTTCCTAAAGGGGTGTCAGCGTTGTCACCTGAAACAACCTATTGTGGTGCCTGCGGCTACTGGGGACTTGGAGGACTCCAAGTTACTAGACGTTGTCAGGGCCCTAAAAATATATATATATATATATATATATATATATATATATAGTTAGGACGGCTGGAGTCAGAAAGTCTGACTTGCTGTTTATATTGTATGCACCCAACAAGCTGGGTGCTCCTGCTTCTAAGCAGTCTATTGCACGCTAGATTTGTAGTACAATTCAGCTTGCACATTCTGTGGCAGGCCTGCCACAGCCGAAATATGTAGATGCCCATTCCACAAGGAAGGTGGCCTCATCCTGGGCGGCTGCCCGAGGAGTCTCGGCATTATAACTTTGCCGAGCAGCTACGTGGTCAGGGGAGAACACGTTTGTAAAATTTTACAAATTTGATACTCTGGCTAAAGAGGACCTGGAGTTCTCTCATTCGGTGCTGCAGAGTCATCCGCACTCTCCCGCCCGTTTGGGAGCTTTGGTATAATCCCCATGGTCCTGACGGAGTCCCCAGCATCCACTAGGACGTTAGAGAAAATAAGAATTTACTTACCGATAATTCTATTTCTCGTAGTCCGTAGTGGATGCTGGGCGCCCATCCCAAGTGCGGATTGTCTGCAATGCTTGTACATAGTTATTGTTACAAAAATCGGGTTATTACTATTGTTGTGAGCCATTTTTTCAGAGGCTACTTCGTTTTGTTATCATACTGTTAACTGGGTTCAGATCACAAGTTGTACGGTGTGATTGGTGTGGCTGGTATGAGTCTTACCCGGGATTCAAGATCCTTCCTTATTGTGTACGCTCGTCCGGGCACAGTACCTAACTGAGGCTTGGAGGAGGGTCATAGGGGGAGGAGCCAGTACACACCATGTGACCTAAAAAGCTTTTTAGATGTGCCCTGTCTCCTGCGGAGCCCGCTATTCCCCATGGTCCTGACGGAGTCCCCAGCATCCACTACGGACTACGAGAAATAGAATTATCGGTAAGTAAATTCTTATTATTATCCCGTACTTGGACGATCTCCTGATAAAGGCGAGGTCCAAAGAACAGTTGGTAGTGGGGGTAGCACTCTCTCGGGAAGTGCTACAACAGCACGACTGGATTCTCAATATTCCAAAGTCACAGCTGGTCCCGACGACACGTCTTCTGTTCCTGGGAATGATTCTGGACACAGACCAGAAAAGAGTGTTTCTTCCAGTGGAAAAAGCCGAGGAGTTGTCATCTCTAGTCAGAGACATCCTAAAACCAGGACAGGTGTCGGTACATCAATGCACACGAGTCCTGGGAAAAATGGTAGTTTCGTACGAAGCATAATTCCATTCGGAAGGTTCCACGCAAGGACGTTCCAGTGGGACAAATGGTCCGGGTCCCATCTACAGATACAACAGCGGATAACCCTGTCAGCAAGAAACAGGGTGTCGCTGCTGTGGTGGCTGCAGAGGGCTCATCTACTAGAGGGCCGCAGATTCGACGGATGCCAGCCTTCGGGGCTGGGGTGCAGTCACACAGGGAAGAAATTTCCAAGGAGATTTCGCTTCACATAAATATTCTGGAGCTAAAGGCCATTTACAATGCCCTAAGCCAAGCAAGGCCCCTGCTTCAGAACCAGCCGGTACTGATCCAATCAGACAACATCACGGCGGTTGCCCATGTAAACAGACAGGGCGGCACAAGAAGCAGGATGGCGATGGCAGAAGCCACAAGGATTCTCCGATGGGCGACCTACACCCAGGAGAATGGGGACTTCATCCAGAAGTTTTCCAAATGCGGGTAAACCGTTGGGAATGACCACGGGTGGACATGATGGCGTCCCGCCTCAACAAGAAGTTGAAAAGATATTGCTCCAGGTCAAGGGACCCTCAGGCGATCGCTGGGGACGCTCTAGTGACACCGTGGGTGTACCAGTTGGTTTATGTGTTTCCTCCTCTACCTCTCATACCCAAGGTATTGAGAATAATAAGAAGGCGAGGAGTGAAAACCATACTCGTGGTTCTGGATGGGCCGAGAAGAGCTTGGTACCCGGAACTTCAAGAGATGCTGGCAGAGGACCCTTGGCCTCTGCCGCTCAGACAAGACCTGTTGCTGCAGGGACCCTGTCTGTTCCAAGACTTACCGCGGCTGCGTTTGACGGCATGGCGGTTGAACACCGGATCCTAAAGGAAAAGGGTATTCCGGAGGAAGTCATCCCTACCCTGATCAAAGCCAGGAAGGATGTCACCGCAAGACATTATCACCGCATTTGGCGGAAATATGTTGCTTGGTGTGAGGCCATGAAGGCCCCGACGGAGGAATTTCAACTGGGTCGATTCCTGCACTTCCTGCAAGCAGGGGTGACGTTGGGCCTCAAATTGGGGTCCATAAAGGTCCAGATTTCGGCTCTGTCGTTTTTCTTCCAGAAAGAACTGGCTTCACTGCCTGAAGTTCAGACTTTTGTCAAAGGAGTTCTGCATATTCAGCCTCCTTTTGTGCCCCCAGTGGCACCTTGGGATCTCAATGTGGTTTTGGCATTCCTGAAATCACATTGGTTCGAACCACTTAAGACTGTGAATTTAAAATATCTCACATGGAAAGTGGTCATGCTGTTGGCCCTGGCGTCGGCCAGGCGGGGTTCAGAATTGGCGGCTTTGTCTTGTTAAAGCCCTTATCTGATTTTCCATATGGATAGGGCAGAATTGAGGACTCGTCCTCAGTTTCTCCCAAAGGTGGTCTCAGTTTTTCACTTGAACCAACCTATTGTGGTGCCTGCGGCTACTAGGGACTTGGAGGATTCCAAGTTGCTGGACGTAGTCAGGGCCCTGAAAATTTATGTTTCCAGGACGGCTGGAGTCAGAAAAACTGACTCGCTGTTTATCCTGTATGCACCCAACAAGCTGGGTGCTCCTGCTTCTAAGCAGTCTATTGCGCGCTGGATTTGTAGCACTATTCAGCTGGCGCATTCTGCAGTAGGCTTACCGCAGCCTAAATCTGTAAAAGCCCATTCCACACGGAAGGTGGGCTCATCTTGGGCGGCTGCCCGAGGGGTCTCGGCTTTACAACTTTGCCGAGCAGCTACTTGGTCAGGGGCAAACACGTTTGCAAGATTCTACAAATTTGATACCCTGGCTGAGGAGGACCTGGAGTTCTCTCATTTGGTGCTGCAGAGTCATCCGCACTCTCCCGCCCGTTTGGGAGCTTTGGTATAATCCCCATGGTCCTTACGGAGTTCCCAGCATCCACTAGGACGTCAGAGAAAATAAGATTTTACTCACCGGTAAATCTATTTCTCGTAGTCCGTAGTGGATGCTGGGCGCCCATCCCATGTGCGGATTGTCTGCAATACTTGTACATAGTTATTGTTGCAAAAATCGGGTTTTGTTGTGAGCCATCTCTTCAGAGGCTCCATTTGTTATCATACTGTTAACCGGGGTTCCTATCACGTGTTATATGGTGTGATTGGTGTGGCTGGTATGAGTCTTACCCGGGATTCAAAAATCCTTCCTTATTGTGTACGCTCGTCCGGGCACAGTGTCCTAACTGAGGCTTGGAGGAGGGTCATAGGGGGAGGAGCCAGTGCACACCAGATAGTCCTAAATCTTTCCTTAGAGTGCCCAGTCTCCTGCGGAGCCGTCTATTCCCCATGGTCCTTACGGAGTTCCCAGCATCCACTACGAACTACGAGAAATAGATTTACCGGTGAGTAAAATCTTATTTTAAGGTATGTTTAAGGTATAGCTTTCATTCCTGTAAAGATAATCAGCTTTATCAAAAGAGAGAATGGAGATGTGGCCAGGCTACGTGTACGTGCAGGTATTGGAGGGGGTGGGGGTGGAATGTCCCCTGGATATGCTGGGAAGTAGGGAAACCGATCCCGGGCCATTTTTTCAATCCTGGGTATCGGGATTGAAAAATGGCCAATCCCGGGATTGGCTTTTTGCTATGTGGCCGCCCCCTCGCCCTGCCCACATAACTCACCATATACCGGGAGCGGCCGGGCGGAGAACATCCACTGAACGCTGCTGGCGGCTCCGTGCAGCGGCTGACGGCGCAGCGTGACCTCTCACGCTGCGCTGGGGAGCCGGAACAAGGAAGCTGTGCAGCGTCTGAGCTTCCTGTGGACGCTCAACGCTGATCCCTCAATCCCTGGGATTGGAGCTTCCAATCCCGGGATTGAATCCCGGCCATTTTTGGCCCTAAATCCCAGGATCCCGCTGATCCCGAGATTGACCACCATACTGGGAAGGGGGGGGGGGGGGGTGTCCCCTGGATGATATAGTAGTATTAACAATGGAAAACTGATCTGTTTGTTAAAAACAAAAACAGGAAGAATGAATGCTGGACAACTCTGAAACTGTAGATGTTAGAGCTATTAATGCTTTTGAGATTCAACAGGACCATTACCTCCTATATTATTATTTGTCAGAACAAATCTAGGATTAAAAAATAAATAAATACACAAATCCCAATAATGACAAACAGCAGTTGAAATGAAACAAATGCTAGCACAAAAATAGATAGTAAAAAAAACAACTGCTTGAATATTATACGATTAAGAAAACCTTGTTGTCTAAAGATCGATGTGAATGGACTGCCAGTGGTGTAGTAGCCCTGACTCCCGCCTCCATAGTGTGTGTGTATGTGTGTGCTCTCCCAGCCTCTCACCGATCAGGTGTCCTCACTACAGAGTTCTCCCTTTGATCTTTGTACTCCCACTACTTTCCCTCTCTGTCACTCCCCTCCTCCCCCTGCACAGCACAGTGTACGGGTAATGGAGGAGACACTGTAGCTCCTGGAAATAACAAACAATCCAGCAATAAGAATAATAAGAAGTTGCTGCTCTTCCCTCTCCGCCTGCTGCCGCTCCTACTGCTTATTACAGTACTTGTGTTCCTCTGTCTCCGCTCACTGGCACCCCCCTCCAGGCCTGGGAGTGGATAGAGCGGGGTCAGACAGATTTGCTGGGCGGGGACAAACCCTTTTGGGTTTAAAAAAAAAAAAGGAAAAAAAAAAAGAAAGAGAATCACGTGGATGAGATGAAAGGGATGCCGCCGCCTGGCAGGGAGAGAGAGGGAGAGGGGAACAGCAGCAGCAGGGAGAGAGAGAGGATCTCTCAGCCATGTAACTAGTGACAAAAGCGGCGATGGTGAGATGATCGGGCTGCTGCCTCCGATGTGATCCCTCCTCCTCCTGCAGCAGCAGCGGGGATCTGGTGGTGATCGGGGCCGGGATCTCTCGGCTACAACCGCTTGGAATCCCGTGGTGTGTGTTTGTGTGCGGCCGGATTACCCCGAGCAGCGGATCTCCCCAGCGCCCAGCCCCGCAACCACTTTGACATTATGTTCCTGTCGCCCCTGACCCCCCATCCTGCGAGATGAAGCAGCCCTGGATCCAGGGGAGCCGGCCCCTGCTCTGGCTGGGCTTGCTGCTGGCTGTGGCCCCCGGGGGGTCCCTGGCTAAGGAGACTGCCTTTGTGGAAGTGGTTCTGTTCGAGTCCAGTCCCAATGGAGATTATAAAACCCACACTACTGAGTTACAGGGAAGGTTCTCCCGGGCTGGAGCCACAATCAGCGCAGAGGGGGAGATCGTGCAGGTAAGGGATAGCTACTGGCATGGGGAGCTCACCGGGGAACCCCCCGCAGCCACTCTGTGCGGGGGTCCGGGCTGCAGAGGGGGCGATCATGTAGGATCTTGTGCACATTCCTGCCTGCTAAGCCCCCTGCCCTCTCTGCTGCTGCATGCCGGAGACAGAGCAGAAACTTTCCTCACTGGCAGCAGGGGGTGGGAGTGATTTAGGAAGGGGGCAGTTTGTGTAGTACTTTGGTCACAAGATGGCTTCTATACTACTGAGTTGTGTGTACCTCATTGACAATAGGGACGGTGTGAGTGTTGTGCTCAGGAGCGCTGCCAGCTCTCACAGCTCCATGTCCTGTCTGCCCCATCCATGTATCTGTCTCCTGTGGCTCCTGTAAAGCCAGTGCAGAGTGCCAGTAACACCATTCCACTTATCTGCTGTAGATGTCATTCTATGACGTGCTCATTATAATATATACATGGTTTTCTGGTTCATAGACGTGGAGTTTGTGTATTTGTGGGCATGGCAGAGTGATAAATAGCCTGTTACAGTTTTATTCCATATCTTGAATTTGTGGATTTACATTGATCCTGTTGACAATAGTTTATTATAAGGCAGGCAGATACCATGTCAGAGGCTGTCTGTCACATGGCTGCACTCAGATGTTTACTTCTCATACAATATCCTGGATAAGAGAAATGCCAATTTAATAGGTTTTGTCTAGACTACATCTACTGGAATCCTAACCATCAAAGAAGTCTCTGTGTTGTTAAATTGGATGTGGATTTGATTTCAAACACAATTTCGTTCTACTTTTGTGCCAAACTGGATTTTTATTTTTATTTTTTTAATCAGGGGGAGGGGGTTCCATTTTCTGGAAGCCCATGATCTTTTCTGCATGTAAAAGCAATGGGAATTGTTTTAGAAGACTATAGCCTAGGATAATCTTTCACAAAGGCACTTGCCTGCAAGATAGAAGTTGGGTTAATAGCAGTGTACATTGCATAGAGTTAACCCTTTCGGTGCTGCAAGGGACATCTGTGGAAGGGTTGTTTGTAAGGTCAATAGTGTAATAATACCCAGACTGTACAACAGCACACAACTGCTTTATACTTACTTTTAAAGTGGTGATTGACTGGCACAGAATAAAGGCCTGTTTGGATTTTTCTTTCTCTGTGCTATGCTTTTTTTTAATGCCATGTGCTCTGCAGTCTTCACTGGCCGCACATTCAATTTCCATAATAAGAGTGCAAGCTCTGCAGGTGAGAAAAGCTTGGACACTGGGTTGCACACTAATAATGTAGTCACAAATGACTTAGAAAAAGTTGCTCGTTCACACAGGTGGAAATGTAACATCCTGTTCCTTGACTATTTGCATGGATTTATGTTTGTTTTATAAAGTTGAATAGGTGTTTGACTTTAATATTAACATTCTTAAGACTTTACATGTTTAAACCCTGTGGAGTAAATTGCAAGCAGTCTTGTTATAAACACAGTAGGGTGAGCCTAGAGGGAATTCTGACACATACATGAAACTAAGGTCAGAGACATTCAGTCTTTTATTAACCTTCCAGGGCTCTAACAAGCTAGATATAGGTATATTACATTAGATACATAATATTACATTTAGTTTGTTATGCACAATTTGCTATTTTGTTGCCTACATAATAACAATTAATTCCTTAAATATTTGTGAGCATCTAAAACAATCTGCTTATTCCCCTCCACAACACAATAGTACTGCAGCTACTACATCCATGTACTGCAGCTAAAATTTCACTTGCTCAGATTGTAAGCTCACATTAGAAGGGTCCTCTTCTCTGGTGTGCTTTTCCTTACCTAAACCATCACGTTCGCTCTGCCCACAACATTACCAAGCCTTTGGGTTTGGCCTCCCCTCTGTATGTTTGGGTACCATGACTGACTGCTGCTGCAGAACTGTTTATAAACCATGTCTTCCAATTTTTTTGTAATGTAAGTCACTTTTTCTCTTGTTCTGTACATACTGTCTCATTTTATGTACTCTGCAAGGTGTGCCGACCCCTTGTGACGCCATATAAATAAAGGACGATGATAATATCAACAACGCTATAGCCTATACCATGGGTCTTCAACCTGCGGCCCTTCAGCTGCTGCAGAACTACACATCCCAGCATGCCCTGCCTCAGTTTTAAGATGCCTTAATAGCAAAACTGTGGCAGGGCATGTTGGGAGTAGTTGAAGACCCATGTATATACTATGGAAGGAATTATATATATATATATATATATATATATATATATATATATATATATATATATATATATATTTAAAACTTACAACAGATAAAGTGAATGTCATAGATATTCCATTCATTCATTCATTGTCTCACTAATGCATTTTTATGGTCAAGGGCTGAAAGCGAGCTATCTCTAATCTAAAAATGAAAACTCAGATCCGGTGTGGATTCATCTTCATGAACTGGTTGGTTCTTTGAATCGATTACTGTTAGAATGGTTTTAAGAAATGCATTTTATGTAAAAGTGCAGAATCCTGTGATCTTTGCTTGTTAATCGCACACTTAGCAATGTATAACATGAGCTTTCTATGTGTATGCTGCAAGGAGCAGGATTATCAGCATTTCTTCAGCTTCAGCACAGCGAAAGCCAATAGTAATGCAGCATCTGAGAGTATGAGATGTGAATTAAATGAGAGCATGATCTGATTACTGCTGGAAGTGCGAGGACCTATTGTTGAGAGCAAACACTGGAGGGATCTGCTTTGTGTTAGGTTTTTCCTGTAACTGATACCTACATCCTTCCTCATGCTAATCATTAGCTGTGAAACTAGATACACAGTAGTGGACTTGATAATGTATATTTGGACAGTGATTTCTCCGATTTTTTTTTTTTTTTTTTTTTTTTCTTCTTTTTTTCTTTTCTTTAATAGTAGTGTGCGAACAGAAGTGACCTAGTTGTTCCCAGGTGTGGATTTATAGTGTTGGAGGGGATATAAAATGTCATCAGAGTTTACGGAGCACAGGTGGAAGTGTACATTTCTTTTAGTTCACATGGATAGAAATGCAAGTCATGTTCATAGTGATCTGTTTGGTGAATGGGTAACAAGTAATTTGGATACATTAATTCTAACTTAAGCAGGGTACACAGTAAGATGATGTGACCCGGCGGTGGGTCTGGCACAGGCAAGTCCCATATGGGGGGGGGGGGGGGGGGGGGGGGGTCAGGGTCATGATGCATTTGGCAGCATTGCCCTCAATAGTAACATAGCTAGATTGAGCTGCATGCAGGTCCGACGGGCAATGTCGCCAACAACACTCATCGTCTGCGACATAGTGTGTACACACTGGACAATTCCATCGGAATCGGCCACATCATTAACAAAAATCATCTAATGTGTACATAGCTTAAGACTAATGCAAGACAGGATGCATCATTTATACTGAGAATAATATGGGGTATATCAGGGCTGGCCAAACCAGTCCTCAAGATCTACCAACAGTTCACATTTTCCAGACCACCTAGCTAGTACACAGGTGTAGTCATTACCAATTAAGATGTGCTGCATTCATTCCTAACTGACAAGCCTACAGATCTCCAAGAGGCCTGGAAAACATGACCTGTTGGTAGATCTTGAGGACTGGTTTGGCCAGCCCTGGGGTATATTCATTTGAATTCGGATCCTCTCTGACACATCACTATTCAGTGCTGGCCATTTCCGACAATGCAGATTCGACTTGATAACAAGTCAAATCTACATCAGCGGCAAACTGTCAAACAGCCGCATTTTCAACATAAACATGTGGATCGGTGGGTAACTTGGCGATACACGTGTTTTCCGACAAGTGCCGGTTTTCTCAACAGTCGAAAAAACTTCACTTTCATTGAATAGGTCGAATGCACATTCAGCCTAAAAACTGTGAAAGTGCAGTTTTTCTGACTGTCTGAAAAAACGGCACCAATTGAATACTCCCCTTTGTGGTGTTGTGAAAGTGATGGGAGGTACAAGTTATAAGAGTTGGAGGCAGTGGAATGTTTGAGTGGCTTGTATTTTGCATGGCTGGTTGTGTTTCTCTGTCTCATTGGCAGGCATCACTGTACCAAACGAAAGAATAATGGTCATTTATGACAGTGCATGTGCAATGCTCATCTTGTCTTGCGCATGGAAACTGCTAGAGTATGGGAAAGTTCATTTCAGGGTGGCATCCTCTTTACTTGGGAACCACATAGCACATTTCCCTGCTGAAGGATGCATGGTTTTTCCCCATGTCCTTGAAGACATCAGAAACCGGGTATCCTCCGATTCATTCCTTAGGAAGCTTTTTCCAGCTTCCATTGAAAGCACATTTTTGTGAAAAGCTTCAAGCACATAAATGACACATGTAATAGACATTCCCAGTGGCCACTTCTCCTCATGATTATTTTATAACTTTCTGCTAATAATGTGGCAATGCAGCTTTAAGATGGCAAAAGTGAGCAATATTTTAGAAGAAACGTAAGAAAAGATCAAATGAATTAAGGATGTTTCCACTAATTTCACCATATACCACAAATATGTTGAAAACCAGCGGTGTGCACCTCTGTAAAAAGGAGCATTTTTAGTCAATATAAAGCATACGTTAAGTCTTCGGAACTGACTAGCAATTTCTGTGCAATGACTTAAAACCAATATGAACATTTAATGGATACATAATTTGCTCTTATCAAAGAAACCTTGTTGAAAATTTTACAGCTCAGTCATGGTTGTGGTTGGATGGAAAATGCAGTTGTCCTTGAATTATTTTTGCAATAACAATGAAAAACTGTCTGGATATTTCAGGCATTAATCACTGCTAATGACTGTCAGTTAACCATCAATACCAAAACCTAATTTTGCTAGTCTGAGGGACTTTCAAAATTAGTGTCTTCCGGATATCCCTGGGGAGAATATAATTGTCTGTTCCTCAAACCTCAGTGATGAAACCTTTTCCTAATCTTTTTTTGGTTTATCCCAAAACATACTGGTAATAAATAAATTAATAATAACATTCCCGAGCTGTATGTAGACATGGGTACACTTATTTGTGTGTAATGGAAGCTAGGGTTTCTGGATGCTTGTGTAGTGTGACAGTATTGCTAGCAAGTGTATTACTATATTGACCATCTACCTATGCCGGAATCACGACGCTGCTCGGAATGCTGGTGCCGGGATTACAAACGAGTCAGTGCCGGCCTGCCGGAGAGGTATTTTTCCGGGGGTGGGGTTAGGTTTAAGCTGCCGAGGGTGGGGTTAGGTTTAGGCTGCGGGGGGTGGGGTTTGGTTTATGCTGCGGGAAGGAGTGTGTTAGGTTTAGGCACCCATGGGGAGAGTTAGGTTTAGGCTGCGATAAGGGAGAGTTTGCGGGGGAGGGTTAGCATACTTACCTGACACCTGTTGGGATTCTAACCGTCGGGATGCCGCTGTCAGTTTTCTGACTGCCAGCATCCTGACCGCCTGCATTTCAGCCCCAACCTCATGCACAGTACTGTCTTGTTGATTCTCTGAGCACAATTCCCATCAAGTCATATTTGCATAACTATTTCTGAACTTTGAATTTTAATTAATTCTTGACCATAAATACTTTTTATAAGGTCTATAGAAAAGGAACAGATGGCGTGAATGGCATCTAACCTGCAGATTAATATGAAATGTATTGTGCATGTAGAGACCATACCGAAAAATAGAGACAAATCTGTGAAAACTGAGAGCTATATTTTGTATGCTGCTTATAAGACAAAGGTAAGGACAGTAGTCCGGTACTTATGGGTGGATCCAAATGCTCTCAGATACCATCCCGCCCCTTGTTTACCACATTTTTTTTGTCTTGCTCCCTCTAAGCCTACCTTGATTTTTATTTTTAAATGTACTTGTGGCCTGATTCAGAGGCGCAACCAGTGTAGTTTTTTTTTTTTTTTTGCAACTGTCTATGCGTAGCTATTGAATAGTGATGGCGAATACCAAGAGGATTTATTTGTAAAGGGAGTGATGTAGTCAGCATTTGGGGGAGGCAACTGGGGTGGCTAGAAAAATGCAGGCATTTTGGGACTGTTTTATGGGGGTAATTCAGAGTTGATCGCAGCAGCTAATTTGTTAGCAGTTGGGCAAAACCATGTGCACTGCAGGTGGGGCAGATGTAACATGTGCAGAGAGTTAGATTTGGGTGGGTTATTTTGTTTCTGTGCAGGGTAAATACTGGCTGCTTTATTTTTACACTGCAATTTAGATTTCAGTTTGAACACACCCCATCCAAATCTAACTCTCTCTGCACATGTTATATCTGCCCCCCCCTGCAGTGCACATGGTTTTGCCCAACTGCTAACATTTGCTGCTGCGATCAACTCTGAATTACCCCCTATGTGTGTTCCCTAGATAAATACTGCAAATTAACTTGCAGCTGAAGAGGCCCCTGACGTCTTTGAACAACTGTTCAGTCTGAGACGGCTTAGAGGTCCGATAGTACAACCAATGCTCCCACTTATGTACGGGATGTGAGTTGCCCATAGTAGGCGTGTCTGTGCACAAGACGACAGCTGAGCCATTGGCCTATATTCGCAAGTACCCTGCGAGCGAAATCGCAGCTGAGCATGTAACTGCCTGTGTCTCTGAATAAGGCCTTGGTACAATTTGCCTCTGTGTTTTTTTTTTTTTGTAGTTCAAATGCAGGGTGTTTGCTATTAATATTAATAATAATAATAATAATAATAATATTATTAACAACAACCCAATAAAGAAAACTATTTGGATGGAAGATCTTGAGATTCCAAGATCAGTTCTCCTTTTCCATATATGTGTTGTCAGACCCCTGCTTTGTAGTGCCTACACAGACTTGGAACCATTTGAATATATACCATACCATGGTAGAATTACTTTTACGGTCTTTCTACAGTGATAATTGTGTACTCTCTGTGGGAATGGGGAGTATGTGTCCATGTGAGCTGGAAACACAAAGTTCTGCTAAGATGAGTTTGTCCAATGTCCAGGGGCTGGCTGGGCAGGGGACAGGGTGGCAGGGTGCCATCTGCCCCCCAGGCCAGTGCAATTTAAGTGTTCCAGGGCCACCTGACTGCAGATCCCCTGTGAAAAGCTGGGCCGCTTGCTTGAGTTTGCCTCCCCCAGGCTGAAAGTTGCCAGCCAGCCCCTGTCAATGTCCTTGCATAATAGAGGCAGGATGGAGTTTGTCTATGTTCTCACACGACACAGGTACTGTAGGATGAGTTTGTCTATGTCAGAGGTTCTCAAACTCGGTCCTCGGGGGCCCACACAGTGCATGTTTTGCAGGTCTCCTCACAGAATCGCAAGTGAAATAATTAGCTCCACCTGTGGACCTTTTAAAATGTGTCAGTGAGTAATTAATACACCTGTGCACCTGCTGGGTTACCTGCAAAACATGCACTGTGTGTGCCCCCGAGGACCGAGTTTGAGAACCTCTGGTCTCTGTCCTCGCATAAAACAGCTAGGATGGAGTTTATTGCAGTGCATTATGGCTGAAGGATCTTGAGATAGATTTTTATCTGGGAATAAATCAGAACATTACTGTTAATAGCGGGAAACATTCTAGGTCATTGTGAACTATTCACTGCATAATATCATTATTTATGACACGCAATCATTTGCTGTAAAACAGGGAGACATCAGAGACATGCACTGAGGCTGAAGGTGAGTGGGGCCCGTCACTAGACCTTCCAATCTAAAAGCAATGTGTGAGTGGATACAAAAAAACAGCTTACTATGTTGCATACTGGTCCAAGTACAATCTAAGGGTCCCAAAACTATATAATCCTGTTTCTCCAACCCGACCGGAACCGCCGATGATCGGTAATCCATCAGGGAATATTCTTCGGTTTAAAAATCCCCTGATATTTTTTTTTTTTTTTTTAAACTTAATTTAATATTTTAAGTTTAATATTCCCGATTTCCAGGGATTGGGAAATTGCGGCAATATGCCACTAATTTATGGCGGCCCTAACCTATTACAGCTCTTTCAGATGTGGAATAGACTGTATTTTTATTTTATTAGAAGCTTCATTTGCTACTTTTAGTATTTTCACTCTTTATTTTTTTTATTTTACTGTAAATGAGTTCTTAGGGGGGCATTCATTTGCTTAAAGTAACGGGAGCTATTCAGTTGTTTGAGCCACTAGGCGAGAGTGCTGCGGGTGCCCATCACTTATCGCCGATGTCGCTTCCAAACCACACAAAGTTGCTGCTCCCGTCTCCAGAGACAGTTCAGGCTCCCAAAGCCCAGAAGGGGAGAGCTGGTTCTTGAGGGCATTTAGATCCACCCATAAGTACAGGCCAACTGACCTTTCATTTGTCTTTGTATGCACCATGCAAAATAAAATATAGTTCTCAGTTTTCACAGATTTTTTTCACAGGACTGTCCGAATGCACAATAAATTTCACCTCAATCTGCAGGTTAGCGTTAGATGCCATTCTTTAATATCTGTTATTTATGAGCGAGAATTAATTAAAATACAACTAAGTATAGAAGTTTATTTTGCTTTGTTTACTATGTATTTTTAGTATTTAGATTTTTTTTAAAATTTTACTGCAAATGAATTGAGTTCATAGGAGTCATTCAATTGTTTTGACTCTAAAATGACATGAGTTATTCGATTGTGCCACAGGTGCCCATCACTTATCGCGGATGCTGTGCCCAAAATGCAGGGGATTAGCCGCGTATAGTGGCTTCTCTTGTCTAAAGACAGTCAAGGTGTCCAAAAGCCCTACACTGGGAGAGTGCAAGCAGAAATCTGCGATAAAGGATGGGTGCCCGCGGCACATGGTCCCAGCATCTCAAACAATTGAATATCTCATCAGGTGTGTGTGTGTGTGTGTGTGTGTGTGTATGTGTATATATATGGAACGCATGCGGCTCCGGAGCAGCAGCGCCAGTTCCTTCACTGCTATTTACGTAGGGAGTATCTTTGGTGGGCTAATCGACCGCACAGGGCCAGATTAGAGGCTGAATTGGCGCATTGGTTATTACATTTACTAAGGTTTAGAATTAACGTTTTTAACGGGTGCTCCCAGGATTTACGGCTACTTCCGGTCCGGGAGCTTTAAATAGAGACCCTGTGGCTGGCAACAGGTATGCAGCACAGGGACGCCACAGATTCTCCATAGCACAGTAAGTTATACCCTTAAGGGGATGGCTTATCCATTTGAAGCAGATGCTTACCATGTTTCTGCATTGATTATTTAGTGCATACATCAGTTTATACCCTGTGGCTGCATCTGGGTAACAGCAGCAGGACTTAGAGGTATGTGTTATGTGAGCACTATATGGTGATTTGACTTCACATTATACCACTCCCGGTCATTAGGTTAATTGTATGGTTTTCATTATTTTAGACGTATATGTATTTCCTCCAAGCATGAGATTGGTTTGGAACATACATCTGCTTATTTTACCTCCCCCCCCCCCCCCTATTGTGGTCATGTCTACCTGAGATGAGTTAGGCCCCATGGAGGTGAATTGATTATCACAGGTGGAGGTGGTGTGACACCATGTTGTTCTTACAGTTTTTCACCACTGATGTAGGTGGTGATGGGCTAGGATGTGGATATTAGCATGCAGTTGTCTTACACATAGATAGCATGATAAGATTTGAGTGTTATAAGGACTGGGAGACTGAGTTTCCTAATATGCACTTTTTTTGTTCTTGTTATAGATTTTTTTGAAGCCTATGAAAATTTGTTGTTGATACCTTGTTCATGTATTGCCGGTCTTGAGAAAGGTTCTCAATTGAACCGAAACGTCGACATTGAGGCTATCTATTGATCACAATAAAGCTTATGCTTTTATATTTGGACTGAACTATATCTGCGTGAGTGCACCTTCCACTTCGTGGAGAACATTGTTATTTCAGTGGACTGTCATGGTCTATTAGGAGCACCCGCCACATTGGAACCATTGAGATGAGAGTGCAGGATCTACTTGTATGTGTATATGTGTGTATGTGTATATGTGTGTGTGTGTATATGTATGTATGTATGTATGTATATGTGTGTATATGTGTGTGTGTGTATATGTATGTATGTATATGTGTGTATGTGTGTATATATATATATATATATATATATAATGTGTGTGTGTTCACTCTAGGAGTGAAAAGGGGCAGGGCGCCGGACTCAGGGGGGCACATGTGCGCGGCTGAAATGGGGGGGGCGGCCACGCAAATTAGGGGGCGTGGCCACGCCTCCGGCATTTTAGGGGGCGGTGCGGCCCACAGACGCTACTATAGAGAGCGTCTGTGGCCGCCGACGTCACTGTTGGGGGCGTGCCCAGCACCTCCGTCGGTGCTGGGCTTCCCCCAGCCCTCTCCCAATGCGTGAATGGATGCCGCGCGCATGCGCACGGCATCTATACACGCCGAGAGGGCAGGGAGCGGGCGGCTGTTCTAGCAGGGCGCCGCAAAAGGGGCAGGGCGGGTTTTGCCTGCTAAAACAGCCTAGAGTGAACTAATATATATATATATATATATATATATATATATATATATATATATATATATATATATATATATATATATATATATATATATATATATAGCAAGAAAAAACAACGTGGCACTCACGGCAAGTTTCTATAATCACAACCACAGCATGTAGCGTAGAGCAACGTTTCAGTGGCACCCCACTGTCGTCAGGCTTTATTAATAAAATGTTAAAACAGTCCTACCTTTATAGAACACCCACGTGTATGTTGTACAGATAGTCCGGACCCAGACTTCCGGACAAAAAAGCGGAAATGATGTGATAGTGCCGTCAGCGCACTGAAAGATCAAAGCCCATCACCATGGAAACCTGATTGTTAGAAGTAGCAGAACATGGATACTGATACAGCGTATAAGAGTTTGTAGCAATCATTAGACACATAGTGTTAAAATAAGTAACAGTAATATAACAATGACATAAATCAACATTGGCATACTGTAAAGGATAATTTGTATACTAAAATACATGTACGTTTACCCCACAATCCGAAAGTAAATCAAACAGGAAATTGATGGCTATCAGGTTCCCGGAAGTGATGTCACTTCCGCCCGGAGGACTTAAGATCCTATTGTTACCATAGTGTGATCGACATTATAAATTTAAAACAAATTTAAAACAAAATCCTAACATCAATTTCCTGTTTGATTGAAAGATTGATATGGGTATAAATATAGGATCAGTGTAGCATGTATCACTATACTCCTGAGGAAGTCCAGGCCGTGGGCAAAGGACGAAACGCGTTGAGTGTTTTATCGTATGGACGACTAATAACAGATAAGCTGTCTTTTATCTTTCATATTGTACGGGCAACCACTTTTATTTATGACCAATTTTTTGAAATAAATGTGTTTTTATTTGTTATGAAACATATTGCACTATTGGTCCCTTTTTTGCTTTTATCCTGTTTTATGTGAGATACAAACTTGGGAAAAGCACCACCAGGATTATCGTGATGAAAAATATCCCCATTACACACTGAAATACATGGTATTTTGCGATTCATTTAGGTGGTTGGAATTCCACCATACAAGGTACACCTTGAATTCACCAGGGTGTTATTGAAGGTGGAGGTCACATGTTTATATGAGTTAATGCACTAGGAGGCGCCTATTCTCATCTTTTGTTTTTTTTTTATATATATATATATATATATATATATATATATATATATATATATATATATATATACACACACACACACACACACACACACACACACACACACACACACACACACACACACACACACGTTGAGTATCCCTTATCCAAAATGCTTGGGACCAGAGGTATTTCGGATATCGGATTTTTCCGTATTTTGGAATAATTGCATACCATAATGAGATATCATGGTGATGGGACCTAAATCTAAGCACAGACTGCATTTATGTTACATATACACCTTATACACACAGCCGGAAGGTAATTTTAACCAATATTTTTTGTGACTTTCTGCAGTGAACAAAGTGTATCTACATTCACACAATTCATTTATATTTCATATACACCTTATACACACACCCTGAAGGTCATTTAATACAATATTTTTAATAGCTTTGTGTATTAAACAAAGTTTGTGTACATTGAGCCATCAAAAAACAAAGGTTTCACTATCTCACTCAAAGAAGTCCGTATTACGGAATATTCCGTATTTCGGAATATTTGGATATGGGATACTCCAACCTGTGTGTATGTGTGTATGTATGTGTGTGTATATATATGTGTGTGTGTGTATATATATATATATATATATATATATATATAATATTTTCATTTATGTTTCATTCCCAGACTGTGGGCACATTTTTATGTTCTGTGCGTGAACAAAATATGTTGGCGTAAATTAGGCTGTAGCAGTTTCCTTTGATGTTTTACTAGGTTAAGAATTCAGACATGTTTCTCTTGTTTACACATTATGGGGTATATTCAATTAGAGTTGGAAACTGCCGTCTTGTCGGAAAGACGACAGTATCTGACTGGAATAGGTCAGAAGGGGTTCCGACCTATTCAATCTGGGCTCAGTTTTTCCAACAAGTCGGGAAATCCGACTTGTCGAAATACATGCGGGTCCGCCGAGCCGCGTATACTGTTGGAAGCAGAGCCAAACCCAACAGGTTTTAGCCCAGTTTCCGACAATGTCATTCCGACTTTTAAAAAAAGTCGGATTGACACTTTCAGGAACGGGCCAAACCTGTCCGGTTTGGCTCGGCATTGAATAGAGAGCTGTCTGGTCCTTTCTGTCGGAAAGGACCTGACAGCAATTGAATATACCCCTTAAGCTAGCCATACATCAGACCAACTTTTCTCCAACACTCCAAACTTCCAACCATCCAACTTGTCTGTTCAACTAAAACCGTGCCCCATACATCTCACCAACTTTTTACCAGTGCTCCACACATCTAACCAACTTTTCATCAGACCAACCAACCTTCCAACTTCTGTCCAACTTGTGATGTCACCGAAGTAGGCGGACAGTGCCTTCCTACAGTTCTTCAGTTTTGTTTTGTTTTTTTCATTTCAAAACATGCAGAATTGTCTTTTTTTCAGTGAAACTGGGCTTTTCTTTCACCACCATACATTTATTAGATTTACTTATTTTTATACTGAACTATGGATACCAGCATGGTTGGGCTGCCAAGGCAAATTATATATATATATATATATATATATATATATATATATATATATATATATATATATATATATATATATATAATATATATCTCAGATGTAGATATTCGGCATTCCCAATGTAGTAAAATGTACAGCTTGCCTGGTGCCCTCCTGAGCTACAAAAAGCAAACATATCACAAATGATTGGCGGCACTCTAGGACTTTTCAAAAATCAAGAACATACGTGACCCTGTTCTGACAGCTTAACGTTTCAGTTTCGGTCATTTTCAATCTGCCACACTTTGCTGGCGGAATCTAATAAAAATTTTAAAAAAACATGTTTTTTTGGGGGGGTAATAGCATATCTATTTATATTAGAAGGGATTAGGTACTTGGTTTGTCTTTTTTGGAGGCACAAGTATTATTTGTATATTTTGAAAAAGATTATTATTATTTTTTTTTTTTTTTTTACATGGAATGGGAAAAACCCGAAAAAAAAATTGCGTGGGGTCCCCCCTCCAAAGCATAACCAGCCTCGGGCTCTTCGAGCTGGTTCTAAAAATCCGTGGGAAAAACGGACAGGGGATCCCCCGTATTTTTAAAACCAGCACCGGGCTCTGCGCCTGGTGCTGGTGCAAAAAATACGGGGGACAAAAAGAGTAGGGGTCCCCGTATTTTTTACACCAGCATCGCGCTCCACTAGCTGGACAGATAATGCCACAGCCGGGGGTCACTTTTATACAGTGCCCTGCGGCCGTGGCATTAAATATCCAACTAGTCACCCCTGGCCGGGGTACCCTGGGGGAGTGGGGACCCCTTCAATCAAGGGGTCCCCTTCAATCAAGGGGTCCCCCCCCCCCCAGCCACCCAAGGGCCAGGGGTGAAGCCCGAGGCTGTCGTCCCCCCCCCCCCCCCCCCCCATCCAAAGGCTGCGGATGGGGGGCTGATAGCCTTGAGAAAATTGAAAGAATATTGTTTTTTTCCAGTAGTACTACAAGTCCCAGCAAGCCTCCCCCGCAAGCTGGTACTTGGAGAACCACAAGTACCAGCATGCGTGAGAAAAACGGGCCCGCTGGTACCTGTAGTTCTAATGGAAAAAAAATACCCAAATAAAAACAGGAGACACACACCGTGACAGTAAAAATTTATTTCACACATGTCGACACACACATACTTACCTATGTTGACACGAAGCAGTCGGTCCTCTTCTCCAAGTAGAATCCACGGGTACCTGATAATAAAAGATAATTATACTCACCTGATCCAGGGTCCAGATTATAATCCACGTACTTGGCAAAACAACAAACCGAACACCCGGACCAAACGGACTGAAAGGGGTCCCATGTTTACACATGGGACCCCTTTCCACGAATGCAGAGACACCCTGGCGGGCGGGGGGGGGGGGGGGGGGGGCTGAATTACCGGTGCGGGCTGGAGCTGGCCCTGGTGGTGGTGAGTGGGAAGGGGTGCTGCGATCTTGGGGGGCAGTGACTGCAGGAGGGGAGCAGAGGTCCCGCGATTGCGGGTGATATGCGGGGGTGCCACGATTGCGGGTGATATGCGGGGGGTGCCGCGATCGCGGGTGGGGTGCGGGGGGTGCCGCGATCGCGGGTGGGGTGCGGGGGGTGCCGCGATCGCGGGTGGGGTGCGGGGGGTGCCGCAACCGCAGGTGGGGTGCCAGTGATCGGGGGTGGCGTGCGGGGGTGCAGCAATCATGGGTGGGGTGCGGGGGGCGCCGCGATCATGGGGTATCGCGGGAAGGGTGCCACTGCTGGGTGTCCTCCGCTACCACTGCCTGTGGTCTGTTGTGACAGGGGCAGCCCGGCAGCAGCGATGTACTGCCGTAGCTGCCCCTGGTCCTCCTCCCGCTCCGCCGCCGCTGCTGAGGGTCCCGTTGTGACAGGGGCAGCCCGGCAGCAGCGATGTACTGCCGTAGCTGCCCCTGGTCCTCCTCCCGCTCCGCCGCCGCTGCTGAGGGTCCCGTTGTGACAGGGGCAGCCCGGCAGCAGTGATGTACTGCCGTAGCTGCCCCTGGTCCTCCTCCCGCTCCGCCGCCGCTGCTGAGGGTCCCGTTGTGACAGGGGCAGCCCGGCAGCAGCGATGTACTGCCGCAGCTGCCCCTGAACCTCCGCCCGGCTCATGGTCCACAGTGCTGCCCAGCAGGCAGTGATGGTGACAGAAGTAGGTGGACACTGCTGGCCAGTGTCCGCCTACTTATCGTTCAGTTCTCCCTACACCTGAACGATTAGTTGGGAAAATCAAACAAGTTTGATTTTCCCAACTAGTTGGACAGACCGTTTCTGGACGTTTTCTAGGGTGTGGGAGCAAACGGCTGATCATCGTTTGCTCCCACACACTGCCAGATTATCGTTCCAACCAGAAATGAAAGGAGACCTCATTAGATGTTTGTCAATTCCTGATAATTTGAATAGCATTTGTTATTAGATGACCTTTCACTGTTTTTGAAGTGGTAATCATACAGTTTAAAATTATGCTACCTCAATTCTTTGATGCAATTTTCATCTTTATTTCCTTTCATATTTGAGTTAATTTACATAAAAACAAACTTTTCACCAGATTCAGGAGCATGATTCCTTGAAAATAATATATACAGTTTCTTGTGTTGAAATTGTGTATATTTGAGTTTTATGATCTGGAATTGAGAACCTTGGATTTAGCTTTCTATATTATAAGGATCTAAATTTCAGTCTAGAAGATGCAGACTTGCGATAAGGAGAGACCCTGCCCTTCCTTAGAGCTCTTAGTGGCTGCTAGTGTGACCTACACAGTGGGCGCAACCCATCCTCTGCCAGCAACAGTGTGAGCAGAAAAGCGGTACATGAACCTCCTCCCCCTGCGGCCCTCACTGCTGGTCACCTTAGTCAGGATCTCCTCTCTCTGGAACTGACATGGACTTCTTCTGGCAGGTCTGATATTGTCACGAATGCATAGTGTGGCATATGTCTGTGCCATTGGTTGCATTACCCAAGCATAAGGTGGCGAGAAACGGTTTGGGGGAGCATGAGGCTGTTGAGTCGTGGAAAGGTGCCTAATGAGGCTGTCGAGGCATTGTTGAGCAAGAGTGTGTTGGGGGGGGGGGGGGGTAGTACGAGGCTATATGGCACCCATAATAGCTAGAGACTCAGCGAATGACTAGCCTTATGGTTCCCAAACTTTTTTTGGAATCGCGGTGCCCAAGAGCATCAGATTTTTTTTATTTTTTTCAAGGCACCCCTAGGCCAAAAGTTTCTTATTTAGAAATTCAGTAATAGAAAAAAATGAAATTAGGTACATTTTATTTAGAGGTCATCCTTATGTTCAGTTATACCACTTTCACGTCGCATCGGGAGCCTGACACAGGAGCTCTCGGAAGCAACCCGCCTCAGGGGCCCCTTGCACACCGCTGACTGCAACCCGGCATATTGCCGGCTTGGTGACGCGCCGCCCGTACATAGAGAGTGAACGGGAGCAGGGTCACATTGACCGGCTCCCGTTCACACTGCACTGTGAGCCGGGTTGAACACAAGTTCAACCCTGCTCAAGAGCAGGGTTGAAATACCGGGTCACTGGTAATTCACACCACACCTGAACACGGGTTATGCGCGTTCATGGGTTAAATACCTGTGTTCAGAGGTGCTGGTGTGAAAGACGTATTATGTGGTGAGGGACAGTATTAGCTTCTGTTTATCCACATATTTTATGATGGGAAGCCACAAGCACTGGTCTTGCCTATTACATTGACCAAAAATTATTTGAATTGGTCCTTGACCACCAATCCAGGACACCTCTACGTGTGTCCCAAGGCACCCTAGGGTCCTATAGCACCCAATTTTGGAACTACTGGATTAGCCTAAAATACTAGGGTAGTAATATTTAGGCTATGCTGTGATTTTCAGTTATGCACGTGAAAAGGTCAGCATTACTAATGACGGTATTTGTTTGAACAAATGTACTACTACCTATAGGGGTATATGCAATTGCGGTCGAATTCCCGAAATTGTCGAATTTCGGGTCATTTTCGACCAAAAAAAAAAAATTCGCCTATGCAATTCAGTGCTTTCCGACCAAAAAACGGACTTTCAAAATTCGACTTTTTGAAATTCGAATTTTTGCAAATTCGACTTTTCTGCAATGATACAAGTGCTGCAATTCGACCAAAGCATATTCAATTCAAGTTTGGAAATTCGACAGCAGTGCTTTCAGACAGCAAATTTCGTCATTTTCAATCCGCCACACTTTGGAGGGTGAAAACAAATAAAAAAAAATTTAAACATGTTTTTTTTTGTGTTTTTTTTTTTTTTTTTTTGGGAATAGCAGATCTATTTATATTAGAAGGGATTAGGTACTTTTTTTTTTTTTTTTTTTGGAGGCACAAATATTATTTATATATTTTTTAAAATATTATTATTATTTTTTTTTTTTTATTGCTGGAACGGTAAAATCCTAAAAAAAAATGGCATGGGGTCCCCCCTCCAAAGCATAACCAGCCTCGGGCTCTTCGAGCTGGTCCTGGTTCTAAAAATGCGGGGGAAAAATTGACAGGGGATCCCCCCGTATTTTTAAAACCAGCACCGGGCTCTGCGCCTGGTGCTGGTGCCTAAAATACGGGGGACAAAAAGCGTAGGGGTCCCCCGTATTTTTAACACCAGCATCGGGCTCCACTAGCTGGACAGATAATGCCACAGCCGGGGGTCACTTTTATGCCGTGCCCTGCGGCCGTGGCATTAAATATCCAACTAGTCACCCCTGGCCGGGGTACCCTGGGGAAGTGGGGACCCCTTCAATCAAGGGGTCCCCCCCCCCCAGCCACCCAAGGGCCAATGGGCTGCGGATGGGGGGGCTGATAGCCTTTTGTGATCATGAAAAGAATATTGTTTTTTCCAGCAGTACTACAAGTCCCAGCAAGCCTCCCCCGCAAGCTGGTACTTGGAGAACCACAAGTACCAGCATGCGGGAGAAAAACGGGCCCGCTGGTACCTGTAGTACTACTGGAAAAAAAATACACAAATAAAAACAGGACACACACACCGTGAAAGTAAAACTTTATTTCATACGTCGACACACACATACTTACCTATGTTCACACGCCGACATCGGTCCTCTTCTCCATGTAGAATCCAGGGGTACCTGAAAATAAAAGTTCAATATACTCACCTCAGCCATGGTCCAGAGATAAATCCACGTACTTGGAGAAAAAAACAAAACGCAAATACCCGACCAAACGGACTGAAAGGGGTCCCATGCTGACACATGGGACCCCTTACCCCGAATGCAGAGAGACCTGTCAGTGACAGCTGTCACAGAAAGGTCTCTAAAGCCAATCAGGAAGCGCAACTTCGTTGCGCTCATCTGATTGGCTCTGCGCGTCTGAGCAGACAGCGCATCGCACAGCCCAGTCCATTATATTCAATGGTGGGAACTTAGCGGCTAGCGGTGAGGTCACCCGCCGGTCAGCGGCTGACCGGCGGGTGACCCCCCCGCTAGCCGCTAAGTTCCCACCATTGAAAGTAATGGAGCGGCTTTGCGATGCGCTGTCACATCACAGACAGCGCACAGCCAATCAGATGAGCGCCACGGAAGTAGCGCTTCCTGATTGGCTGAAGGGACTTCAGTGACAGGAGTCACGTGATGTCCCGGCATTCGGGAGAAAGGGGTCTGATGTGAAAGCATTGGACCCCTTTCTAGTCCGGTATGGATCGGTGTTCGTTTTTTTGTTTTGCCAAGTACGTGGATTATCTCTGGACCTGGATGTACCTCTGAACGCTGGAAGGTGAGTATAATTTTTTCACAGGTACCTCGGATCGTCGGAGACCGTGGCAGTCGGCGTGTCAACATAGGTAAATATGTGTGTGTCGGCGTGTGAAATAAAGTTTTACTTTCACGGTGTGTGTGTCCTGTTTTTTATTTGGGTATTTTTTTTCCAGTAGTACTACAGGTACCAGCGGGCCCGTTTTTCTCCCGCATGCTGGTACTTGTGGTTCTCCAAGTACCAGCTTGCGGGGGAGGCTTGCTGGGACTTGTAGTACTAATGGAAAAAACAATATCTTTTTATTATCACAAAAGGCTATCAGCCCCCCCATCCGCAGCCCATTGGATGGGGGGGGGACAGCCTCGGGCTTCACCCCTGGCCCTTGGGTGGCTGGGGGGGGGGGGACCCCTTGATTGTAGGGGTCCCCACTCCCCCAGCGTACCCCGGCCAGGGGTGACTAGTTGGGTAGTTAATGCCACGGCCGCAGGGCACGGCATAAAAGTGACCCCCGGCTGTGGCATTATCTGTCCAGCTAGTGGAGCCCGATGCTGGTGTTAAAAATACGGGGGACCCCTACTCTTTTTGTCCCCCGTATTTTTGGCACCAGCACCAGGCGCAGAGCCCGGTGCTGGTTTTAAAAATACGGGGGATCCCTGCCCAATTTTTCCCCTGCATTTTTAGAACCAGGACCAGCTCGAAGAGCCCGAGGCTGGTTATGCTTTGGAGGGGGGACCCCACGCCATTTTTTTTTCCGGGTTTTTCCCGTTTTTTCCCGTTTTTTAAAATCTCGGCAAAATCCGCCAAATCGGCCGATTTTCGCCCGCGATTCTGGCGAATCCGTTTTTCATTGAATATGGTGAATTCCGGAAGCCACCTTCCGGAATTCACCTGGCGAATTTAGTCAAATTAAAAAACGGCGAAAAATTGCCGCGATTCGCCGTGAATTGCATATACCCCATAGAGTAGAACAGAACTCAAAGTTTTTGGGGTTAACTTCTGAAAGAAATACATTTATAGTTGTGATATAACTAATACACACAAGCAAATCCAATGCATGGTTGAATCTTGAGATCCATTTACATCAACATTGTGCAATCAGAGTTTCTCTAAAGAATAATCTACATCGAAGGTTGTGTTGAGCATTTATTTTGGGGCGTTTGTGCTCTAAGTTTACACTGGCTCATTAACCGGTGTACACTCTCAATGCTCTGCATCACCTCAGACACCTTTTGCCATGTGTGTTTTCTGCGCTTTGTGCCAACTGTTTGCTCTCAACTCTAATCTCAACTGAGCTCTTATTAATACAAAATTAGCAATTTAAATAAGCCATTTAAAACTGTTTTATCCTGCCGAGCCGAGAGATAATGTCGGGAGTTGGCAAAATGAAGCAGTATTTTATTCTCTACAAGGCTTTCATAACACTTATCTAAACTCCCTTTCAAGTCCTTCAGCTATTTTTTTTTTTTTTTTTTTCAATAGACAACAGTAATTTACAGAAAATTTACTAAGATTACAATTTAATATATTCGAATTTACAAACTATTTTTTTTTTCTTTCTTTGAGGCACTTAATACAGTGATAACGTAGATATCTGGGAGAAAGATGTTATTAAAGACTATAGCGTCCCCATGTTACGCAGCGGAGTACAAAGAAAATTGAATAATTTACATCCGCACCTTCCCCATTGGAGCTAGCAGTCTTTTGCTACCACACTCATGGGGTCCATTTCGCCAGCGGCCAATTAACCTACCAGTAAGTTATACTGTAGGGGTAAGCAGGGCAACAGGAGAAAACTCTCACAAACGTGGAACATACAAACTCTACACAGATTATAATTATTTTTTAATGCAATCCGCATGAAACTTCTTATGACCAGATGTGTTTCCTGTGCATACTGCATGCGTTAGAAGCGCTGCATGTCTATCACATGCAAGCCTTCCAACACCGCTTAGTGACCTACCTCAGTGTTTGTTTTTATGATCGTTGTGTGTATGACATACATTAGATGAAAGAAAAAAACGAAGGCACTTTTCCATAATTTACGATTGTTTGTTTTCTGAAATTTTAAAGTAGACCTGACAGTGACGGGTATTTTGTGGGTTGAATCAGAATTTAGCCGATCAGTTCACTATGGAAAAGTGTCACACACTGCTCAGTGAGCCCACTAGCATTGATAGGCTGCAGTCACATGAATCTAGCGGTTCAATACACAAAATGGTTTCCATAACGATGTATCCACAGGGATTTATTTTCTTCTTTTTTTTTTTTCCTTCCTGTGTAAGTATGTTCAAAAATATAATGTGTAGGACGGGCAGAGAGAATTAAAGGTAATCGTCTGAATACATTGACACAGATTTCACCTCCTATTAGGTGTATATCATATAAATGTACATCAACAGTTATATTTTATTTGGTGTAACATTTATGTTGTGACACGTTTTATTTCCCTCTGGTTTGTCTGTCTGCTGTCTGCTTAATTTCTCCAACTGCAAGTGGCATTTCAGAAGGGAATGTAGAAGTGTCAATATAACATAAAATAGAAATTAGTTTGGTGCCCCCATTGTTGGTAGATCCACTGGTAATTTAGTGTTCTGTTCAGAATATGTTCTTACAATGAAATATTTACGAATAAAATAAATAAATAATAAAATATATATATATATATATATATATATATATATATATATATATATATATAAAAATTATATTATATTTATGTAAACTTTTAATGGAAGTGCCTTAGATGCTGTTATACAGCATACTTGATACACATACCTTTTTATATTGTGTGAATATCCTGATTACACTGATGTTGCACTTAAGGTTAGCTTAGCATGTAAAAATAGTGATTTCGTTTTATGGCGCTTTTGACTCTAAGGAAGGGGGAGGGATTCATGTTCTGTAAAGCGGGTCTGTGTAATAGGAGCACACATTTCTTCTCCCAGCCTCCCGATGTGCGAAAAAAGTCCATTGTTTGGGCACGATAGCAGGACTTTAGACAGGTTTTGTGGCTTAACTTGGTGCTTTTAGGCACAATAATTAATAGGCTCCCAAAACAATTGAATTGCTCCTTCAGGTGCACATTAATTGGCGTGGAACCCAAAATATTTGGATTACAACCCCACCACCGTGCACACAAAATAATAAGAAAAACCCTTTGTCCTATGTTTGAGGATGACTATATTAAAGGGAAAAGCACGTGAGGGGTGGGGGCCCTGCTCGTGAGAGCTTACATTCTGAAGGGGAGGGGCAGACAGACAGTGGGGACACAGATGGGGTAGACAGTGAGCATGGAGCAGCAGAGGGTTAGGATGAGAGATGGGGTAGAAGTGAGCATGGAGCAGCAGAGGGATAGGATGAGAGATGGGGTAGAAGTGAGCATGGAGCAGCAGAGGGATAGGATGAGAGATGGTGTAGAAGTGAGCATGTAAGGCACAGCTGGGTTTGATGAAGGAGTGGGTCTTGAGAGACCTAATTATTATGTTTTTCCTTTCTGTTTTTTTTCCCTTCCATGTTCATGCTACCAATATAAATCGCCCCAAGGGAGAAGTACAGTGCTGAATTCAGCTGAGCCATGATTTCATCTGAAATCCCAACCTGGTGAGCATGGTCTGTCCACTACAATGCTTTGTGTTCCAAAACATTAGTGGTAGTAGCTTCGGTGTTGAACGCAATTGGACAGTGTGTTAATGCTACGCATCCGCTTGAGTTGCACTGCACATACATCCCGATTGTTTCTGTCAGGGGTCGCAGAATGAAATGAGTTACTTAGAAGGGGACATGTACTAAGCAGTGATAAAAGTGTAGAATTGAGCTAGGGTAGAAGTTGCCCATGGCAACCAATCAGCATTGATGTAACATTTATAATTTGCATACTATAAAGATATACAGAGCAGCTGAATGGTTGCAATTGGCAACGTCTCCACTGGCTCACTTCTCCACTTTTACCACTACTTAGTACATGTCCCCCAGAGAGCGGCAATGTCAGTGGGCCTTCCTGGTAGGCAATGGGATTGGCTGTTTGGATGTGGGTATGTCCAAAGATGCAGTTGCACTGGCACGTCAGCCATGTTCTGACGGGCATTCTGAGCAACTATAGGGCTGCTCTGATGTTCTCACCGGAGTCCATACTTCTCAAAAATGTGTTGTTATAGGAGAAGTAAAACCACTCTTAAATGCCCCATACACTTATGCGACATGTCCGACCGCCATGTCGCAGACTATCGCCCCGGCAGCTTCCTGGGTGGCAGGATCGCCCAAGACACATCGTATGCTGTCCTCTTGCATACGATGTTTCTTGGGCGATCCCAGCCATGCCTGCAGGGTCGGACGTGATCGCTAGTGCAGCACGATCAATCTGGAGGATCTGATCTGATGCTCACGGGAACGCGCATCGGATCGGAAACGCCTCCAAAATGCCCGATTTTCATCCGATATATATCAGGCAGAATGCCCGAAATCGGGCATTATCGTTCTAGTGTATGGGGCCCTTTACGTTAGTATCAAGGCTATGTATTATTTTACTGTTCAGTATAGATGAGGGAATCTGTCATTAGACTTGGATAAATATGTTCACCATTACTTTGTAGAGAGCTGCCATGTTAGTAACTGGCAGATAGGCAGACTTGGGTGGTCACTCCGAGTTGATCGCTCGCTGCCGATTTTCGCAGTGCAGCGATCAAGTGAAAAAACGGCAAACATGCGCATGGTACCTAGCGCGCATGCGCTAAGTACTTTCACACAACTTTGTAGATTTACACAAGCTCGAGCGACGTTTTTTCATCGCTCGAGTGATCGTAGTGTGATTGACAGGAAGTGGGTGTTTCTGGGCAGCAACTGGCCGTTTTCAGGGAGTGTGCTTAAAAACGCAGGCGTGCCAGGTAAAAACGCAGGAGTGGCTGGAGAAACGCAGGAGTGGCTGGCCGAACGCAGGGCGTGTTTGTGATGTCAAACCAGGAACTAAACGGACTGAGGTGATCGTAGTGTAGGAGTAGGTCTGGAGCTACTCAGAAACTGCAGGGAATTATTTAGTAGCAGTTCTGCTAATCTTTCGTTCGCTATTCTGCTAAACTAAGATACACTCCCAGAGGGAGGCAGCAGAAATGCAGTGGATCAGTTGGGTCACTTGTATACAAGGGTGTGGGTTTGTGTCATCACAGCAACTCTGAACTTTTTTTTTTTTTTTTTTTTGCCTGCATCAAATCATTCTGTACTTTGAACAGAGCTGCAATGGAATGTCACTAACAGAGCAATGGCATTTCTCTTCATGGTCTGTGTACAACAATGTTTTATGGTCTTTTAAACGACGTTCTCTATAATCCATTTCTTCATACAATCATACTGTAGATGAGGTTGCAAGATGGGTTATCAGAGAGCAAATTTGCACACTCTCTTCTTGGAGGGCTATACATGAAACAGTGGAGAAGTGAGCCAGTGGAGAAGTTGCCCATGGCAACCAATCAGCATTGAAGTAACATTTTATAATTTGCATACTATACAATTGTATGGAGCAGCTGATTGGTTGCCATGGGCAACTTCTCCACAGGCCCATTTATCCACACTTTTCACAGCTTTATGAATAGACCTTAATGATTGGATGTACATGATTATATTTCCTTATGTGTGTCAAATAATTTGATCACTAGAATTCCCAATGGCCCCCAATATGAAAAGAAGAAAATTTATCTCCCAGTAAGTTTCAGCTCTGTGTACAATATGCTAACTATACTTGCCAAATCATTATAAACTTAATTATACCCTGAACTTTAATTATCTTTAATTTTACATAAATAATAAATGCATACATGTGAATACCTGTGATTATGTGCATATTCTAGAAGGGGTATCTGTAATAAAACTATGTTTTTCCTTCAGGCTTAGATTATTCACAGTGCTGCCTAAGAAATTACCTAGCACTTGCAAATGAAAGAAAACACAGGCAAATTACAGGATCAGTAATTCCTTAATTGTTGTAGTGTCTCCCTCTCACTACTCATTCTCTTTATGGATAAGTCATTGATATTAAATATAAGCTGTGCTCATATAACTGAAAAGGAAGAACAAAAACCAATATTAATTTTGCTGGCCAAAATATGTTGATAGTCTTGAGAAACAGAAAGTACACCACTTTAAAACCTGATTTTTTTTTTTTTTTTTTTTTTGTAATTTTTTTTTTTTTTGTTACCTATCTATCATAAACAGGAATTGTCTATTCTATTCTTCGCTTGAAAAATATCTCTGTAATGGGCCCTACACTTAGGCGATATGCCACCGAGGTGCCCGACATCCGATACGGCCGACGGGCAGCGCGGGGGGGAATGAAGTTTCTCCACTCCTATCCCCCGGTCCCCGTCACCCGGCCCCATAGCAATGCATGCTAATATGGATGAGATTGTCCATATTGGCCTGCATGTATAAGCGACCCGGCACCAACGATGAACAAGCGTGGGGCCGCGCATCGTTCATCGTTGGTGCCTACACACTGAACGATATCTCGTTCATTAATGAACGAGATCGTTCATATCTTTCAGTGAAATCTCCTAATGTGTAGGACCTATAAGTGTGTATACACACACTTATAGGCCCTGACTTTATGCGGGGATGTTGTGGGACAGAGAGTAAAATAAAAATCAGGTATTACAGCCAGTTTATACATAATTGTTCACAATAAAATGATGTCTTTCTCTAGAGTGGTACTGACACAAATCTGGGTGCTGCAGACTCAAATGGCAAAGGCTTTGCTGTCATATAGAGGTTGTAATACTTACAGTATATAATAAAATACATCTGATTAGCCTCATCTGCTATCTGCTATGTTCTGCTTCACATTTGGTTTCTTTACGTTGGCTCATTTTTTTGTTAATAAATGTAATAAATCAAATGCATTTTTTGATATTTTACAAAAGATGAGTTATCTAATTGTCGGACTTCTTGACAACTTGATGTCCCGATATGTTAAAATGCAGGCATAGCCGTAACTAGACTTTTGGCGCCCTGTGCTATCACAAATTGCCTGCTACACACTGGGCGTGTCTGATGCAGTCTCCGATATGTTTCCACTCCCAACAGCTAGTCCCAATATCTGATCTTGTATTGAGATATTTGAGATTGTACCTGATGAAGCGGGCAGTGGGTCATCAAGCATAGTGATGACTCCTAACAGGCAAAGCTCCCTATTTAAGAACAATCCTTATTACAGGCAGAACGTTTTGTTTAGTATCTATGTCATACTAACGAATATGCCAGTAATATTTAACATAACTTGCCTCTCTGGCGAGTTCCCTCTGTATCCCCCTTCTTGGTGGCATCCTCTGCTGTGTTGCTGGGTAATGTGCTCGCGTGACTGCCATCTGTGTGTGTGCATATCACACCTTCACCTGGCGGGGTCTCTGCAAAGCTTGGAAGGCGGTTGATGTCATAAGCGGTGCAGTCACAAACGGCGGTAAACTCTGTTTACTGCTCACTGCTCTTTGCTAAATACAGATTGGAGATCATAACACCCCCTTTAGTGAGTGCTATAGGGTTTATGGCTCAGTTGGAGTGTCTAATCACACTCACACACACACACACACACACACACACACACACACACACACACACACACACGCGTTACTAGAATCTACAACTTTTTTATTATCTTTTTTCATTACTGTACATAGCAATTTTGCATAGAGGGAGACCACATTTTGTCAAAGCATGTGTTTAAATAAAGTGTTTTCTATTTACAGTAGTTAAAATTAGGACTTTAGTGCAGCCTGTAATTTATATGGATTGATGGGCGGGGATATGTTCTCCTTTATAGTCCAGACAGTATTTTCCACCTCTTGGGCGTCTGGTTTCCTTAGTTTGTAGTTGCCAGCCTCAAATTTAATTTATTTTGTGCTGTCTAACTTCATTCATTTTCATACATATTTACAACTGAGGAATTCTATATTTTACCGCGTGGGTGGATGTCGCTACCTCACAGATTTGTTTCAACCTTGAATTTATTTGGAGCAAATTCTTATGTATGGTATAGTTTATTTATATATCACTTCACTTTCAATAACCGCAGATTGGCCTCAAAACAAGTGTAATGCATAAGAATGGTCTTATTGATCGCTCAAATTTCAGGCATGTTTGTAAATCTGATTGGCAGATGACCACTGTCCGCCTTTGGTAACCTGTGCATCCTTCACATGATCTGTACAGCAAGTGTCCACATTTGGCTCAACATTTGGGGTTAGATAGGAATATGGAAACTCCCACTTGGTACTTTAGAATACAAGTATCTTTTGTCAGCGTCGTTATTATGTTAAATAGAATTCATTCTGCTTGAACCCAGGGGTGTTTGATAACCAGAAATATGGTTTGCGCTGGAGAATTTGGCTCAAATTTGCAGAATCATAACATTTTACAATTTTTTTAAATCTCATTACATGTATTCGCTTTGAAGCAACTCTCATTTGTGATGTACCATGGGAGAGGCAGACAGCACAACACACAGAGTAAAAGCTAAAGAGGGAACATACAAGTATACATTTGGAGTCTATAAGAACAGTGAATAGTAGTTCTTCACATTCTCTGTTCTCACAAACAGTCAATTCATTCAATGACACGTTCATTATACAGCTAGTGCTTTTATCCTGAGATGTGTCCTTCTATATTCCTTTCCCTGTGTATAATACTAAGGGAAGTGATGATTAGTGGAGATAGCAAAGACAATATTACTAGATGTACAATTCACATTTTTTTTTAAATTGCCATGTTTGTCAAATCATGTGTTTATCCAGAAGTCTGTGATGCTTTTCCATATGTTGGGTGAGAGCCAGTGTTCCAAGCTTTGTTCGCTGGTGACCTCAAATGACCCTTTGTGTACACACTATGCTCTTGATCATTGCCATGTTCACCAGTTGATTTAACAATTAATGTGTAGCCTGGGTATTTAAACCATCGGCTTTCGATTTATGTGCGACTTAATCGTAATGTAATGACAATATGGAAATGAGTTATTCATATACTAGCCAATAGTGCTAAATTTTTTTATTACGATTTTTATGTGTATTGATGGTATTGTATGTTATCTCTATGTGTTCTATGGAGCAACACGTACTGAATATATATGGGTCAGCCACTCACAGCTGATTGGCTATAGTGCATGGGACCTGGAGGAGGTCTGCTGTGGTGTCAGAACACAGACTGATTGTACAGCACATTCCTAGCCCATAAAATGAATAGTACATGAGCAACCACCAAATAGGATTTTGTGTTAAAGGGGAAAAACAGAATGAATACAGTAATACTTTTTTTTTTTTTTTCCCAGGGAAACTTTTTTAGGAGCTTCTGAATCAGATTGTCATATATGTTTTGTTTTTTTTCTTTTAGTTGTGTGGATCTGGTCGTATAACTATCACTTTATACTTCTATACAGCTACTTTTTCACCCTTTTCCATTATCTTTAACTTTTTTTAATTTTTTTAATTTTTTTTATTTCTTTGTAATTATTTTTCAATTGAGCCAGCCCCCGGCTCTCACCAGTATGTCTCAGGTTGCAATGCTTCCCTGTCTGTCGGTTCAGGGATCAGAGGTTCCTGCATGTTGAATCTGGCAGCGCCAGGGGCCAATTTCTATCTGTGTGACAGCATTTTTAATTTAACAGTGCCGCCTTTGATGTTCTTCAAATATTTATAGGCAGGTTTAGATATCTCCAGCAGGGGTTTTATTTGTTTCTTTTTTATTATTTATTGTGGTTGAGTGTCACATGGCTACTAGGATTGTAACATTGCCCTTTTGGATTTAATGAGTTACACAGACTAGAGCTGGTGCTAATTTGGATGTTTGTCTATTTGTTTAGTATAAAATTCTCAATTATGGTACTGTGCATGCCCACCTAAAAACGCGTATGTCTGTGTCCGTATACAGATTACACTTGTAACTCTGCACAACAGGAAAGATAGAACGGGGAAGGCAAGCGCAATCTCGGTAACATAAGGGCGCGTTTGTGTATTTGCGACTGAGGCATACCTGCACGGAGCTGCATATAGGCTTTTCAGTTGCTGTATCACTTGGGGGTGTCTGTGGTCTGGCACAGATCCCACTGATGATGATACCACTTACCCGCACTAGCTTAGCTCACATCTTTTTCTGTTTATGGATTCTTCTCTGAAGCTGATAGATGTCGTGCCTATATTATATGATCTTGCGGGCATATTTTGCCGTGACATTTTTGCTTCCTTCTTTCATACACGAAAAGGAAGATTATACCTGCTGTATCATAGTGCTTATGTTCTGCATTTATAAAGGGAAGAAAAAAATAAAATAAATATCAATATATCACTATCAAAATATATATATATATATATATATATATATATATATATATATATATATATATATATATATATATATATTAGATTAAAAAAATTTGTTTACAAATGAGGAAGTGCATTCACAATGCACAAACTGGTATAGGTGTAGTCGATGCATGCCATGGGTATAGGTGTATCTGGTGCACGCCACGGGTATAGGTGTATCTGGTGCACGCCACGGGTATAGGTGTATCTGGTGCACGCCACGGGTATAGGTGTATCTGGTGCACACCTACTGGAGCAGAGCCGGACATCTCTTGAGAACTATCGGACTCTGCATGTTTGTAAATATGCTAGTTGTATGTGCACGCTTATGTGTCCAGTCCTGGAGTATTTGTGTTTGTGCAGAACATACACCCTATATCAAAGCAGAGGGTGTCTGAACATTCACATTCAGGAGATGTCTGTAAGCTTTCCAAGGAATAATCAATGAACAGAATGACTATGTGTCAGGGAGCACTCAATGGGTTTGATTAATGCAAATAGTATTTACTATAAAACATGTTTGGTTTATTAAACAAGCCCTGTAAGCGCTTCCAGTCACATTGTGATCTATTTTCAATATATTCTCACATATTCATTCTGTCACACAAACATCACTTTTGTATTGTACAGAAGTAGCATTCTGTATAAGTAGTCACAGTTTGTCCTCTCAGTTTTGTATAGATTTCTATTTTTTATATCCCTGTAGGACCACGTTATTTGCCAGAAAAACCCCTGTATGATAGGACTGGGTACCCCGTGGCTTTCCAGGTTAAACTATTAGCCCCCAAGACAGTACTATACTGCATAGCGGAAAGCTAGCAGGGTATGCTGAGACTTGTCATTTCACATCCTCTGGAAAGTGACTTTCTCTTCCCAACTTTTCTTTCCTACTGTGTCATTGAGATGTATTTATTTTTTCAAAATCTCTAATAAAATTAAGTAGAGACAAAATGTGTGACTCATCTATTTTCTTCTAAAAATGTTAGTTAATCTCATTGAATCTGCTTACATTAAACTCTTGATTTTTTTTGTTTTGATTGTGGAGATTTCAATTGTTGTGTCCCCCCCACGCCTGACACTAGATGGCCCCCGAAAGAGTAATTCAGTTGTTGCTCCATTTGGGCTCAAATAGCCGGGGGTGGGGTGGGGTGGGGGGGGGGGGGCACATTTCAGCTACGATAGGCGCCCAGATGCAACGGTTGAGTTCCCCCCTCTGAGTTTTAGGTTGTCGTGTGTTTCTCAATGCAACCAATTTGAATATTGTAAACCCGGCTTTTTTTTCAGTATTAGTAACCATTTTTAGCGTGTGATAATAGGTTGAAGCAGAAACTGGGTTTTTGCCCAGCGATGATGTGAACATCGCTGGGCGGAAAATAGCTCGGTGCATACACACTCAGCTATTTTCACTGTGCCCAGCGATGTTCACGGGGGGTGAAGCACTTTCCACAGTAGGAGACTGTGGAAAGTGCTTCACTCGGCTGTTCAAACAGCCCGACTGTCCGAGTTTGAGCTCAAAGTAGCTCCAAAACGCCACAAGTGAGCTACTTTGAGCTCAAAATTGGCTAGTGTGTATGGGCCTTAACCTTAACACAGACATCTGAGTAGAAAACACTTTGTATGTAGAGATGTGCATGTCACCAAACACTACTTCTTTTTCTTCTTTTTCTTCTTTTTCTTCTTCTTTTTCTTCTTTTTCTTCTTTTTCTTCTTTTTCTTTTTCTTCTTCTTTTTCTTCTTTTTCTTCTTTTTCTTTTCTTCTTTTTCTTCTTTTTCTTCTTTTTCTTCTTTTTCTTCTTTTTCTTTTCTTCTTTTTCTTCTTTTTCTTCTTTTTTCTGCGAGAATACAATTTCTCCCATAGTTGTGGAGAACTGTGAGGCGAGGCGCTTAACTCTACAGAAGGAGCAGGCAAGGCGATCTTTCTGTTCAGTGCTGCGCCTGTGTGGGTTGGTCCTATTTCTGTGTGGCCAGGGTGCTCATGATTTGACACTTTTGTAGTTTGTTATATCATCCCTGTATCACCATGTACAGTGTTAACTTGTCTCAAAAGACAGTGTACAGTCATAAATGTGGCACCTACTGATCATATAACAAGCCTGGGATTTGAAACCATTGTGTTTTAGTAGGATGTTAAAGTTTGAGAATTTAGTTTTTGGATTAAAATGGTTTAAAAGAGGAAAATGGAGAGATTAATTTACATCCCATTGAATACCTTGACACTGCAGTACCTCTAGAATGAGGTGACTATTCCATTTAAGTTAATACCTAGGAGCCAGGAAGACATAGCTCTGCCGCTTTTACTGCTGGCGCCTAACTATGAACGCTTTATTCAGTCGCTGTCTGGCTGCTATTTACCATACAGAATTGTTAATCTCGGAGTTAAGTTATGTCACTTGTGTTTTTGTGTAAATTGAAGTGCATCTTTTCCAACTGTCCATAATGTCTACCGAAATTTTAATCTTCTTTTATAGACTTTCTGCACTGGAAGGTTTTGTCACTAAACTGGAAAACTGCATAATGCAACTGGTCCATCTGTATACATCGCTCGGTTCTCACTTTACGTTCGTGTGTTCTGAGCAGGTTATATTGTCGTCTTCCTAGACTGTAACGCTTGTTTATCTTCTTGCCTATCGGCAATGATTCCATGGAATGATCACATTTTGGAAACTTTGGAAGTATGTTAGATGCTTTGCATCCCGGAAAGGAGAGAGGTTTCGTAAAAGTCCCCATACACTACTGCTTCTCAGAGTGGGGAAGTCTCATACAATCTCCCTTGAATTGCCTGGCAACTTCCCGTGTGGCAGGATCGCATACGATACATCGTATGCAGTCCTTTTCCATACGATGTTTCATATGCGATCCTGGCCAAGGTTGCCGGATCCGATAAATCTATAGTGCAACCCTAGCGATCTCTGGCTCTGATGCGCACAGGACCGCGGAAAGGAATCTGAGGTAAAACACATGCGATTTGACACTCTACATCCGATTTCTCGGCCCGATGCGTATGAAAAGGGTCCAAATCGCACTAGTGTATGGGCACCTTAAGTCTTTGTATCTGTCAATAATATTATCTGTGATGGACAAAGTAATGTTGGATTTAGGAAATTGGATCAAATGTCTGGTTGCTGAGTAAGTTGGTAATTCACTCTCACGTTGTGCTGCTGTTGGTCCTAAAGACCATAGCTGAGACACACTGCATTTTACTTGTTAGCTAGAACTGAACAAAATCCCCATTTAAGTATATTCTTACTTTCTTGTACACCACTAATTTTAAGTGTGGAACAGGTTTTTTTTTTTTACTCTTTGATTACCATAGGCTCCATTCATTGGGGAGGATAACATATTTTTTTTTTTTTGTGTCTATTTTACCCATCTAACAGTCAATAGTATTTGTTTTTGGATGCCCGCGCAAATAGACGTGGTTTATCGGCATAAAACTGCTAAAACCATCTAAAGTCCTGCTTTGGGCATCCAATCTCAACTTGGCACACATTTTCTTCTCGCAGCTCAGGATGCTGTGAGAAGAATAGTCACCCCGCTATTGAATTGCTCCGTTTTGCACTCCCTAGTGTCTGCCGCTGGGGAAAACAATTGAATCGCCTCCACTATGTCTATACTGCAAAAGTATAACCAGGACTAAAAATGTTTATACCACGTACAACATAATACAATCTCATTTTAAGGTTGTGGTAGAATTTGACAGAATGTCTACGAGGACGATATCTCATTGTCGACAAGGTCGATATCTTACATGTTGACATATGAACTGTCCCTGTCAACAAGCAGCATGTCGACCATGCAACTTTCTGTTCTGGACCCCACCCACAGCCTAAACCTTACTCTAAAACTGCGTACACCCTAGACAATATGTCGTCCGATCCAGTGGATTGGACCAATATCGGGCACATTGTCTAGTGTGTACCTGCCTTCACTCTACCACGGGTCGTCAGCGACATCCTCATATGGCTCTACATGCAGGGTTCACGGGGTGCTATTGCTCCGTCGCTGCCCATATTGTCAAGTGTGTATGCACTTGTCGTTGTCTGGTCCTATTGCTGCCGATGTCAGGCTGGGTACACAATGTATAGTGTGTACCCAGCTAAACCCTAAACCTGAAATAATCCAAACATCATTTGTCAACCTTAACAATGTTGACATTGTCATTGTCAACATACTGAATGTTGATATTATGAACGTATAGTCATTTTAATCTATTTTATATTATATTTTTTTATTTCTAATTAATCCTAACCATTATGTTTGAAAGTACCTCTTGAATCTGTGAGTAGGTGTACGCCCCCAGGGCTGAGAATTTACTGGCTAGATTCTGCATGGTTAAATCATATTCCTTAAGGGCCCTACACATTTAACGATCCGCCACCGAGCTACCCGATAGCAGGTACGGCCGACGGGTGACTTAGCGGTGGGGGGGGGCAGTGACGGGGGGAGTGACGTTCCATCACTCCCCCCCCCCCGTCACCCGGCTCCATAGAAGTGCAGGCTAATATGGACAAGATCGTCCATATTGGCCTGCATGCACAGCCGACGGGGCACCAGCGATGAACGAGTGCGGGGCCGCGCATCGTTCATCGCTTGTGCCTCCACACTGAAAGATATGAACGGTATCTCGTTCATATCTTTCAGTCAGATCGACCAGTGTGTAGGGCCTATTACTCTTTTCCATCCTTCTCCCCCAATTTCTGGTCACTCCTCCCTTATTACCCTGGGACCAATTTAAGTGTCTTTTTTTTTTTTTCTTTTTTCTACCCCCCCCCCCTCACTAGGGGCAGGCAGTTTTAGTGTTCCTTTTTGTCTTATTTATTGTGTGAAAGATCTACAGGTATTGGTTACCTCACATTCATTTATTGGTTCGGATCCAAATCCCTGCCTACTGGGGTGCTTAACACTAAGGTAGATGCAAATTTCTCCTCTGGCTAGTTAACTTTCATGTAGTCTTCCATAAATATGTATACTTTGTTCTATTTGAAAACCTAAAGACCTGATGTTTCCAGTTTCTTGTGTGTCATCCGTAATGAAATGTGCCAATGCCAGCTCTAGAACAATTTGTTTCCTACCATAGTCTAGACTGGTGTGCACTACAGGGTCAGGATGCAGTGACAGGTCCATAGTCTCCAACATAAATCTAATGCATCAAACATGTCACGTCTATCGGTTGTTCATGGACCAGAGATAATTGCAGTTACCACAACTTTTGTGTTTTCAGTAAACAGGCTATTTAGATAGCAGGGAAGAACATTTAGAAAAAGAACTTGGTTCTCTGGAAGTTTTAAAACTGTAATGGAGAGTGTTCAAGTCATTTATATTTAGCCTAAATCAGCTTTGTGTGCTTTATGGATTACACACCTATTCCACTAGCCATGAGGTGGCGGTGGTTTTTGGCTTTTGTTTTACTGTGACAATTCTATGGGTGATATTCAGTTGTTATATTGCGCCTGATCTCCTGTATAAGGTGGCGGGAGATCGCAGGGCGATATTCAATTGCTCTTTTATCGTGCTGATTGCGCCCATAGAGGTTTGGTTTATCCGCATAAAGCGGCTAAACCCGACCAAACTAATGGGCACAATGTGAAAGTCCCATTTGCGCCTTAAACGGGTCACTTATAGTGCATTCCAGCTCGGATGGGGGTGCGAGCCAAAATTCTGGCACAGTCACCCATCACGGACGAACTGAGCAACGCTGGAATTGCTGTGTTGGGCGCCATCTAGTGGCTGCTGACGTGAAAACAATTGAATATCGCCCTTTGCTGGTAATTTTATATTTGTCTTTTATATTGTAATTTTATATTGTAATTTTGGTTCTATTTTAGCCATGCTTACTCTTCACTACAGTGCATCACTCAGTAGTGAAATAATGTTCTTATCGGGGTTGTGGTTTTTTTTTTAATCTTAAAATATCTTTCATATCTGAACCATAAATACAGTGCAGTAAACCCAAAATATGTGTCATTCTCTGCTCATCCACATAGGAGAAGGTAAGGCTGGTAAAATTCTGGGTTTTGCAGGATAACTACAGGAAATGTAGTCACATCACATGCATTCCACGGGTCACAGACTACTGAGCCTTGGTAATCTTTAGCCTGTGATCCAACTGTGATGATTTCCAACATATGCATTCACGCCACCTGTCCCAGTACTGTGGAGAAGGACAGAGGGGGTATTAGCCAGTTACTGCTGCTGCTATTAAGAAGAACAATTTTGTTTTCTGTGATTTAAAATGCAGAAGAGGTGAAGGGCATGACAAAACCTTCATATAGCTATTCCACCAGACATAGGGCCTTATTCATATCTGATCGCAGCAGGAATTTTGTTAGCAGTTGGGCACTGCAGGGGAGGCAGATATAACATGTGCAGAGAGAGTTATAGGTCCTACACACTGGGCGACATCACTGCACGATATGAACGATCTCGTTCATTAATGAACGAGATAACGTTCATATCGTGCAGTGTGGAGGCACCAGCGATGAACGATGCGCGGCCCCGCGCTCGTTCATCGCTGGTGCCTTGTCGGCTGTGCATGCAGGCCAATATGGACGAGATCGTCCATATTTGCCTGCAAGTCTACGGAGCCGGGTGACGGGGGGAGTGAAGAAACTTCACTCCCCCCGTCACTGCCCACCCGCCGCCGGGTCGGCCGTATCGGCCGTCGGGCACCTCGGTGGCCAATCGTCAAATGTGTAGGGCCTATTAGATTTGGGTGTGGTGTGTTCAATCTGCAATCTAAATTGCAGTGTAAAAATAAAGCAGCCAGTATTTACCCTGCACAGAAACAAAATAACCCACCCAAATCGAACTCTCTCTGCAAATGTTATATCTGCCTCCCCTGCAGTGCACATGGTTTTGCCCAACTGCTAACAAAATTCCTGCTGCGATCAACTTGGAATTACCCCCCATGGTTTTGCCCATTTGCTAACAACTTTGCTGCTGCGATCAGAATTAGGCCCATAGTACATGGAAGCTATGTAGAGATTGAGACGGAACATTCTGATGAACTCTGGAAGGGAGTGGTAGGGGTAATCTACCAACAAAACAGTCTTGCGCATAGGTGATTGTACTTTAAAATGATTTGCGGGTGGTCACATTAGTAAAGCATGGCATGCTTACACCGGGACAGTGGCTGCTGCAGCACGAATTGTGGGAGTTCTCCAATGCCATGATGTTGGCACATATGACCTTGAGGACTTTTTAAAAAAAAATTTGTTGTTAATAAAGCTGTAGTGGAACTTGTAGCATTTAACCAAACCTTTGGCAGGAAATTTTGTTATAAGGGCCCTAAAGCACGATGATAACCCATCAGGAAATATACACTTATAAAAGTATGCCACTTTAGCTTCTGACAAAGGATGTTGGCTTAAGTTTTCGGAATTACATATATTACAACCAAATTTTTAACATTTGAGTAGATTCCCTTTTTCTAAGTTCACAGTGTGTGTGTGTGTTTGTGTGTATGTGTGTGTGTGTGTGTGTATATGTATGTATATATATATAATATATATATATAATATTGTTTAAAGATCTTTCATATCTATCTACCGTGAAGTTTGAACTAGTTTATGAGGAATTGTAGGCATCCTAGGAAAGAGAGTGGGGCAAGCGCACGTATGAGTATTGGAAGGAGCTGCAGGACCAAAGCTCAGATGGCTTTTTACGCTATTATTAAATGTACATCTAGTGTGGAGTAAGCATCCTCAAAGTCATCCTAAGTTGCTTGAGGCCAGCAGCCAAGGTTTTGATTGGACCCTGCATAGAGATTGGTTAAGGTAAAGGTGATAAACTATCAGAAAAGACAGGGGGTGTAAGAGCTTTGCTCAGATAACTTACAGAACGAGTAACACCATCACCTGGGATTCAGGAAGCGGTCATCTGGTAAATTGGGGTTGGTAAACAGCTTTTCCTGCAATATCTATTGACAAAATCTTCCAAATACAGTGACACTGTGTCACCTCTTTTAGCTCTGCACATCTTATGGGCCCTACACACTTGTCGACCCGGCGACGCGGGGGGGAGTGAAGTTTCTTCACTCCCTCCGTCACCCGGCTCCATAGCAGTGCATGCTAATATGGACAAGATTGTCCATGTTGGTCTGCATGCATAAGCGATGGGGCACCAACGATGAACGAGCGCGGGGCCGCGCATTGTTCATCGTTGGTGCTTCCACACTGAACGATATGAACGAGTTCTCTTTCGTTAATGTACAAGATCGTTCATATCGTTCAGTGTTCTCTTCCAGTGTGTAGGGCCCATAAGTTTTTCAAATTTTTTTGTGAGCGTATAAATTGGTAATGGTTGATCTCCATTATATAAAGGCATGAGATTACAGCCATGGAGCATTGCTGATTAGTCTGAAAGGCTACAAGCATTCTAAAGGTGCATACACACTGTGCGATTTGAACTACCGATATGGATTATATAGTCCATATCGGTAGAAAACATAGTACATATTACACCGTGTGTATACAGCTTGAGATGCAGATGCGCACTCCTGCGTGGTCAGTATCGCAATAAAATATAGACTGTGCAGGCAGGTCAGTTTTGACTAGAAAGTGTACAATCTAGTTTCTAGTATAGTCAAAATTGTACATAGCCAAAATTGCACCGTGCGTATAGTCAATATCGGTGGTTCTGGGCTCCGGGGAGTTCAAGGGAAATCGCAAAGTCCAAATCTGCCTTTAGACAGAATCGCACCATTGTATGCATCTTAACACACAGGTGCTTTTTACAAGTTATGCAGTGGATTGCTGTGATTCCTGGACCGGTGAGAAAAAGGTAATTCTAGCGGGGTTAAGGAATTTATGAACAAACGTGTTAGTTGGTGGTTCTGTTCCTTATTAATTCACCCTGGATCATATCCCCTTTCTGACCTGCTAGTGCAGGGACATCAGAGCAGGTGAAGTTTTCTACCGGTTTGCGATAATTTGCCCATATAGGGTCCGATCCAGTTATGTGCGAGTTGGCTCGTGTGAACCCTTTCACGACAAATTCGCACTATGAACTGCAATTGCAGTCCAATTCTGGACTTTCAATCCATTCTGCCTGCAAATTCATTTTTTTTTTTTTTTTTGTGAGCACCCCCTTAACGAAAATATATTTTAAGGTAAAAATATTGGGACACATTGTAGAACCTCTGGTACACCCCGTACATTGACTAATAATGCACTCGGAGGGGTTTAGATGGTATCATTTGGCCAATAAAGACATGCCAGGTTACAGGTGAATTTTATTTAAAAACCTCAAATTATGTAAATTATGTGGGACCTGTACCATATGTTGAGGTCTTTTATTGATAGAAAATGGGATTTTCAGCTTGCAGATGGGGGCTGTGCGAATTGGCATTTCTATCCAGCATTGGCATTCCATCAGCTATAACCTTAAAGCCACCTGCTTAATATTGTGTAGGTGCCCCTTGTGCTGCCAAAATAGCTCTTGCGCATTAAGAAATGAACACCACAAGACTCTGAAAGTGTCCTGTGGTATCTAGCACCAGATCCATTAAGTCCTGTAAGTTGCAAGATGGAGCCTCCACAGCTTATACTTGTTTTTCCAGCACATCCCACAGATGCTTGACAGGATTATTATCTGGGAAATCAACACTTTAAACTCTGCCATGTTCCTCAAAGCATTACTGACCAATTTTTGCAGTATGACAGGGTGAATTTTCATGCTGAAAGAGGAAACTGCTATTGGGGAATACGGTTGCCATGAAGGATGGGGGGGTGGGTATATTTACAGAGAAACATATGTTAGATTGCAGTATGTGTCAAATCAATGCCTACATGATTGCCAGGACCCATGGTTCCTTAGCTGAATATTGCCCAGAGCATCACACTCCTTGGTTTGACTTCTTCCCATTTTTGCAGCTTGGTGCCATCATGACAAAGAAAACACGATTCATCCAACCAGTCCACCTGCTTCCATTGTTCCATGGTTCAGTTCTGAAAGTTATGTACCCGTTGTAGGTGCTTTTCGGCTGGGGTTAGCATCGGCATTCGATCTATGGCTACGCAGCCCCATATGCAGCGATGCAGTGTGTGTTTTGACACCTTTCTATCTTATCCAGCATTAATTTTTCCATCAATTTGTGCTTCAGTAGCTCTTCTGTGGGATGGGATCAGGCAAGCTAGCCTCTCCACGAGCACCAATGAGCCATGGACACCCATGACCCTGTTGCTGTGCTACAGGTTGTCCTTCATTGTACTAACCACTGGATACTGGGAACACCCCACAAGACCTGTCATTTTGAAGATAGTCTGACCCAGTCGTCTAGTAATCGCAATTTGTCCCTTGTCAAAGTAGCTGAGATCCTTATGCTTGCCCACTTTTCCTGCTTCCAGCACATCAACTTCAAGAACTGACTGTGCACTTGCTGCCTTTAGCAGGTGTCATTGTAGCATGATAATCAATGTTATTCGCTTCACCTGTGAATGATTTCTATGTTATGGCTTATGGGTGTATGTGAGTTTGATGGTGCAAGTTTACTTTTGCAAACTCATACCTAATTGGATTGACCACATAGGGCTTGTTTCAATTCTGTGCATTGTTAATAGCCCCAGGAAGTAGGCCCCGGAGCTATTCAATTGGTCGCGCTGTTATGTCCGACTAGAGGATTTCTGCTCACAGCCCTCCTGTGGTGCGAGCAGAAATCCAACTAAATTAGAGCCGCAATGCTGTTTTCTGCCTTTAGCGTGGCGCAAACAGCATCACGGCAGGCACTTAAGTCTGAGAATGCCGGTTCTTGTGATTAAACACCCAGTTTAAGGTATGAGAACTGGCATCTCCTGACTAACGATGAGGACAATTCAATAGCTCCGGGATCTCCTTCCTGGCACTATTAACATTGCGCAGAATTGAATCGGGCCCATAGTCTGATTTTAGATTTCTATAATTGAAGCTATGTATTATTTATGTCTGATTGGCAAGTTATGTTCTTGGAAATGCCTCCTAATGTTCGATTAAGTGTGATCTGTAACCTAGTTGATGTTAATTGTTGTTGTTTTCTGTTATGATTAACATACAGTAAGTCTTTGTGTGTATATATACTGTAGATCTTGACTTGTATCATTAGGAACAAATGCTTTGGATTTAAAAGTGCACTAAAATGGGAATAGCACATGTGGTTGTTACTGCCAGAGCTGTAAACGCTTACATGACCTAATTCCATTTTCCCACCACTTCTCTGCATTTTTCATATTATTTATACATATGCTTGTCCAACATAAATCAATTTGGTAGTTTAATCCAGTATTAATTAAATACATAACTCATTCTTTAGTAAAGTGTCTGAAAACCATCCGCAAGATTCCTGGGGGACGATGCAGATCTGCACGAATAGGTCGCTGTTTTCTTGTTTTGCTAATTAGTTTATATACTTTGTTAGGCGCTGTGGAACCCTTGTGGTACCATATAAATAAAGGATGATAATAATACTGTTCTGGAATCAGTGTCTCAGTGTGGTGGATGTGAGGAATAACGGGAACAAACAGAACTTCAGGGCATGGCTGCTTGCTGCTGAAACCCCCGTATGATGTAGATTGGCTCATTTGTTGCATGTGGGAGGCCCAGCATTGGGTTGTGGGATGTTTTAACACGGATTTCTTGCCAAGGCCATGTAGATAGAAATTGTAAAACCAGCTTCTCGCTTAAAATGTACTTCTAATTTTAGTTTTTTGTTTCAAGTAAATGGATAGGTGCTTATAATGCATACTAGTGCATAATTCAGGCTGGTAATGCAGATATATATATATATATATATATATATATATATATATATATATATATATATCAACAGTGAAAAACGAGGCGGCACTCAGAGGCTTCAGAAAAGCAGCAAACTTTGTATTAGTGCAGATCAACGTTTCGGGGTCTCCCCCTTCGTCAGGATGCATCCTGATGAAGGGGGAGACCCCGAAACGTTGTTCTGCACTAATACAAAGTTTGCTGCTTTTCTGAAGCCTCTGAGTGCCGCCTCGTTTTTCACTGTTGATATGTAAGGTGGACGCTGTCCACGGAGGAGGGCACCTGAGCAAGACAGTCCCGTGCAAGGGACATATCCAAGTGCCGGAGTCCATTTTGTTGCATATATATATATATATATATATATATATCTCCTTGCTCTGAGCTTTGTGTGGCTTGGATTTAATGAAATGGAACCAGTCACAGAATCCTCTTTTTTGAAAGTTAAAGGATAGCTTTATCTATGATGAAATGACATTGACAAATCTATATGTAAAAGTACTATACTGTGTGTGTTTCACATTGTGTGTGATGTCTAGTTATCTCATTGCATGCATGGTGTCACATAGAGGTTCATGCTGCCAGTTGAGCATTTATGCCCGTTTTTAGGGTGTGTTTTTTTTAATTTAACTTTAATCGCAGCATGTATGGCTTATTGTGAAACATAATCTGGATCTATTCAACATCAATCAGTACGTGTGGTTGGATGATGCCACCCGTCTTACCTCATGTCTAACATACAAATGCCACATATGAGCCAATCATTCGTGTGTGTGTGTGTGTGTGTGTGTGTATAATATATATGTGTGTGTGTATAGAGATATATATATATATTATATATATATATATATATATATATATATATATATAAAAAAAATAGAGTGCAATAGAGCGCCTGATAGTGTTTGTATATTAAAATATTATTGTATAACCAGTTCACCCTGTGAGGTGTGTAAAGTGCAATTTTTTAAAAAGAACAACTTAGCTCCTTGGAGGCAGCTTCGATCAGATGACGCTTTAGAACATGTAAATTAAAAAACAAAAGAACATAGTGTGTACTGTTTCCCCTTGAAGTCCTCTGCTAAAGGACGAAACGCGTTGGAATTGGGATTTGCTGCTCACCCGATACTTCTAACATTGGACAGATAAGCCGTTTTTATCTCGTACGTATGATACCTGCATTTGCTACAGGATTTTAAATTGAATCTCTGGTTACGAAATTGCTGTTTACACGACATTTCCAATCATGGATAGATAAGCTACCTAATTGTTTTTATCTTGTACGTTTGCTACCTGCCTTTGCGTCAGGATTGTTATAATAAATTGTGTTTTTATTTGTATTCTGACAAACTTCTGTATGGCTATTGGGACCAGCAAGGTTCCTACTTTCAGAGTTTTATGTGCATTTTAACTCTGTAAAAACATTACACACTATGTTCTTCTTTTGTTTTTTAATTTACATGTTCTAAAGCGTCATCTGATCGAAGCTGCCTCCAAGGAGCTAAGTTGTTCTTTTTTTAAAAATTGCACTTTACACACCTCACAGGGTGAACTGGTTATACAATAATATTTTAATATACAAACACTATCAGGCGCTCTATTGCACTCTATTTTTTATCCATTTCCCCTGTACTGGGCATGAGCTGCCACCCATTGATCTATGGGGTGTGTTACAAATATCTCTAATTCCATAACAATTTATTAGTGTGTCATAATTAGTAAAAAAAATAAAGGGAACACTTAAACAACACAATGTAACACCAAGTCAATCACACTTCTGTGAAATCAAACTGTCCACTTAGGAAGCAACACTGATTGACAATCAATTTCGCATGCTGTTCTACAAATGGAATAGACAACAGGTGGAAATTGTAGGCAATTAGCAAGACACCCCCAATAAAGGAGTTGTTCTGCAGGTGGTGACCACAGACCACTTCTCAGTTCCTATGCTTTCTGGCTGATGTTTTGGTCACTTTTGAAAGCTGGCGGTGCTTTCACTCTAGTGGTAGCATGAGACGGCGTCTACAACCCACACAAGTGGCTCAGGTAGTGCAGCTCATCCAGGATGGCACATCAATGTGAGCTGTGGTAAGAAGGTTTGCTGTGTCTGTCAGCGTAGTGTCCAGAGCATGACTGGTTTGGCAGTGGGTCAGTAATGGTGTGGGGTGGCATTTCTTTGGGGGGCCGCACAGCCCTCCATGTGCTCGCCAGAGGTAGCCTGACTGCCATTAGGTACCGAGATGAGATCCTCAGACCCCTTGTGAGACCATATGCTGGTGCGGTTGGCCCGGGGTTCCTCCTAATGCAACACAATGCTAGACCTCATGTGGCTGGTGTGTGTCAGCAGTTCCTGCAAGACGAAGGCATTGATGCTATGGACTGGCCCGCCCGTGCCCCAGACCTGAATTCAATTGAGCACATCTGGGACATCATGTCTCGCTTCATCCACCAACGCCATGTTGCACCATAGACTCTCCAGGAGTTGGCGGATGCTTTAGTCCAGGTCTGGGAGGAGATCCCTCAGGAGACCATCCGCCACCTCATCAGGAGCATACCCAGGCGTTGTAGGGAGGTCATACAGGCACGTGGAGGCCACACACTACTGAGCCTCATTTTTACTTGTTTTAAGGACATTACATCAAAGTTGGATCAGCCTGTAGTGTGTTTTTCCACTTTAATTTTGAGTGAGACTCCAAATCCAGACCTCCATGGGTTATTAAATTTGATTTCCATTGATAATTTTTGTGTGATCTTGTTGTCCTCGCATTCAACTATGTAAAGAACAAAGTATTTAATAAGAATATTTCATTCATTCAGATCTAAGATGTGTTAAGTGTTCCCTTTATTTTTATTTTTTGGAGCAGTGTGTGTGTGTGTGTGTGTGTGTGTGTGTGTGTGTGTGTGTGTGTGTGTATATATATATATATATATATATGTATGTATGTATGTATGTATGTATGTATATGTGTGTGTGTGTATATATATATATATATATATATATATATATATATATATATATATATATATATATAATAAATATATATATATATATATATATATAAACATTTGGAATAATATTTATATAATGGTAAATAGGGAAATAGATGGGTGATGGGTAGCTTGTGTGCCTGAGATATGTCCTCTCAATTCTATTCCCAACATGTCTGACTCCTATGTCCTGCTTTGCATAGCTATCAAAGCACTTGTTCTCTCCCGTAAACGAGTGCCTGGGGCTGCTGCCTGCACACTGCATACTGTGAGAAAGCCAACACCCTCAGCAAAGCCCCCGCTCTGGATTGGATTGCACCAGCCTGGGAAGCCAAAGCATCCTTTCTAGTGGAGTTGGGTTACCTCCCCTTGAAAGCAAAGCTGAGTAAATTGACTCCCGTTACAAGCAGACACCATGTGGTTAAATAAAATACAAAAAAAAAATAAAAGAGAAAATACATGGTGCTGGCTGGATTCCCAAGATCTGTGGATCAACAGTAGAAATAACTTAATAGAAACCTTAGCTTCCCACTCAGTTCCTTTTTAGATGTACGTTTTGATTCCAGGTGGATAGGTGCCTGCATTGGCTACAACATCAGAAGAATCAGGAGTGTATGACTCCATGTCAGTGAGTCATCTATTAAAAGTACAGTATAAATTATCCCAGAATTGAAAGTAATATTTGATTTTTGTAAGCATCAAAATTAGATGCAATTATGTCATTATTGCAAATATAGAAATGGCGCTATTTGTCTTTTGTGCTTACAAAAATCACTATCATAAGTTTGAATAAAATGTTTTTGCCATTTAGAATATTGTTAGGATACAATATTTATTTTAAAATTAAAAAACCTGTACTATCACTTTGGCTGTATGTGGTCAAAAATAAAAAGCAACCCCTTCGCTTGGCAGGGAACTCCCCTGGAAATGCTATTTTTCCACCACATGAGGTGAACTGTTGTCCTTATTTTCTCTGCTGTATAAATGACTTTCAGTTACTAGAATAGCGCTCCTAGAGGCCAAATTGTTATGGGAAATGGTAGACTGCTGCCTTTATTTTACTAAGCAATTACACTTGACCAAAACTCCTGTGACGTGGTAGAGTCTTATTGGCCAGGGCCGTCTTTTTGTATGGGCTCAATGGGCACTTGCCCAAGGGCCCCAGGAGTATAAGGGCCCTAGGCTGATAGCTGAGGGTCCCCTCTTTCCAGGGGTACCAGGTTTGAAAATCGGCCCTAGGGAACCGGAGATATCTGACTTCAAGGCAGTGGTCCCCATCCGAGACTATTAATTGCTCTTCCCAGCCAGATCTCGCTGGCTCTGTCTGACTTAGTTTTTCTGAGGGTATACGCCAAAAGGTGGGAGTCTCCACTTTCGGTGGACATTGGCAGCTTGTCTCTACTATGCCCAGAACCAGAGAGATCAGCCTTCCAGCAGCCAGTCCCTGCTCCAGCTCCACACGTCTAATATGCTGTTTTATATATTCATTGGTAGATTGCTCTGCCTCCTGAACTCTGATCCCCAAGTCCCCAGTATCTCCTGAAAGGTGAGACTCTCATTTTTTTTATCCCATTCAAAGCTAAGAAATCTTTTTCCAGAAACTTGAGATACTGTATCTGCAGTCAAGCAAGCTGCCCTCTCACCAGAAAATGAAGAATATTAAGCCCACTCCACTACCGACCCCTCCCCTACCTATATTAAACACCCCATACCACCCTGGAAGTCATGTTCTGAGGCCCCTTCATTCAGCCCAATGTCCCCTTCTACAGGTTAGTGTTCTCCCTCCCACTCCATCTGTGCAGTAAAGGAGTAATTAGCAGAAATTACTGCTCCAGGTCCTACATGCTGAGTGGAAGATAGAACATTAAGAGAGAGTGCATGTTGTCAGACATAACTATTGCAAATTTTGGATATTGGCTATACCTTAGTTTTCTGTGGCTTGTGTAAGAGCACATTTCCTGAGGACTTTCGAAGGGATGTAGTTACATTGCCGGCAGTTGGGATCCCAGCGGTCAGTATACCAATGCCGGAATCCCGTCTACTGACGATGCCGCCAGCCACCTAACAGGGGCTATTCCCACTCGTGGTTGTCCAAAACACCCATAGAGTGGGAATAGAACCTGTGGCGAGCCACCGAGCTTGTGGCGAGTGCAGTGAGCCCGCAAGGAGCTTCGTTGCACTCGCAACCCTGCTGGCATTCTAGCAGCCGGGATCCCGTCATCGGTATACTGACCGCTGGCATCCCATACCAAACGCCTTTCGACTCCAGTCGCAGAACTCCTCCATGATTTTCTGCAGTATAAATAACCCCAAATATGATTAAATAAAAGTAATGCTGCAGCATAGGATATCATTTTAGTACAATACGTCTATTATATTACGTGCACTAATTCAGTGTTTATTTTTCTCTGCCGTCCTAAGTGGATGCTGGGGACTCCGTCAGGACCATGGGGAATAGCGGCTCCGCAGGAGACGGCACAAAAGTAAAAGCTTTAGGATCAGGTGGTGTGCACTGGCTCCTCCCCCTATGACCCTCCTCCAAGCCTCAGTTAGGTTTTTGTGCCCGGCCGAGAAGGGTGCAATCTAGGTGGCTCTCCTAAAGAGCTGCTTAGAGTAAAAGTTTTGTTAGGTTTTTTATTTTCAGTGAGTCCTGCTGGCAACAGGCTCACTGCAACGAGGGACTTAGGGGAGAAGAAGTGAACTCACCTGCGTGCAGGATGGATTGGCTTCTTAGGCTACTGGACACGAGCTCCAGAGGGACGATCACAGGTACAGCCTGGATGGGTCACCGGAGCCGCGCCGCCGACCCCCTTGCAGATGCTGAAGAGAGAAGAAGTCCAGAAATCGGCGGCTGAAGACTTCTCAGTCTTCATGAGGTAGCGCACATCACTGCAGCTGTGCGCCATTGCTCTCAGCACACTTCACACCAACGGTCACTGAGGGTGCAGGGCGCTGGGGGGGGCGCCCTGGGCAGCAATGAAAGTACCTATGCTGGCTAAAAATACATCACATATAGCCTCTGGGGCTATATGGATGTATTTAACCCCTGCCAGGTTGTCAGAAAAACGGGAGAAGAAGCCCGCCGAAAAGGGGGCGGGGCCTATTCTCCTCAGCACACAGCGCCATTTTCCTACACAGCTCCGCTGCTAGGAAGGCTCCCAGGCTATCCCCTGCACTGCACTACAGAAACAGGGTTAAAACAGAGAGGGGGGGCACTTATTTGGCGATATTATTATATATTAAGATGCTATAAGGGAAAACACTTATATAAGGTTGTCCCTGTATAATTATAGCGTTTTGGTGTGTGCTGGCAAACTCTCCCTCTGTCTCCCCAAAGGGCTAGTGGGGTCCTGTCCTCTATCAGAGCATTCCCTGTGTGTGTGCTGTGTGTCGGTACGTGTGTGTCGACATGTATGAGGACGATGTTGGTGAGGAGGCGGAGCAATTGCCTGTAATGGTGATGTCACTCTCTAGGGAGTCGACACCGGAATGGATGGCTTATTTAGGGAATTACGTGATAATGTCAACACGCTGCAAGGTCGGTTGACGACATGAGACGGCCGGCAGACCAATTAGTACCTGTCCAGGCGTCTCAAACACCGTCAGGGGCTTTAAAACGCCCATTTACCTCAGTCGGTCGACACAGACACAGACACGGACACTGACTCCAGTGTCGACGGTGAAGAAACAAACGTATTTTCCATTAGGGCCACACGTTACATGTTAAGGGCAATGAAGGAGGTGTTACATATTTCTGATACTACAAGTACCACAAAAAAGGGTATTATGTGGGGTGTGAAAAAACTACCTGTAGTTTTTCCTGAATCAGATAAATTAAATGAAGTGTGTGATGATGCGTGGGTTTCCCCCGATAGAAAATTATTGGCGTTATACCCTTTCCCGCCAGAAGTTAGGGCGCGTTGGGAAACACCCCTTAGGGTGGATAAGGCGCTCACACGCTTATCAAAACAAGTGGCGTTACCGTCTCCAGATACGGCCGCCCTCAAGGAGCCAGCTGATAGGAGGCTGGAAAATATCCTAAAAAGTATATACACACATACTGGTGTTATACTGCGACCAGCGATCGCCTCAGCCTGGATGTGCAGCGCTGGGGTGGCTTGGTCGGATTCCCTGACTGAAAATATTGATACCCTTGACAGGGACAGTATTTTATTGACTATAGAGCATTTAAAGGATGCATTTCTATATATGCGAGATGCACAGAGGGATATTTGCACTCTGGCATCAAGAGTAAGTGCGATGTCCATATCTGCCAGAAGATGTTTATGGACACGACAGTGGTCAGGTGATGCAGATTCCAAACGGCACATGGAAGTATTGCCGTATAAAGGGGAGGAGTTATTTGGGGTCGGTCCATCGGACCTGGTGGCCACGGCAACAGCTGGAAAATCCACCTTTTTTACCCCAAGTCACATCTCCGCAGAAAAAGACACCGTCTTTTCAGCCTCAGTCCTTTCGTCCCCATAAGGGCAAGCGGGCAAAAGGCCAGTCATATCTGCCCAGGGATAGAGGAAAGGGAAGAAGACTGCAGCAGGCAGCCCCTTCCCAGGAACAGAAGCCCTCCACCGCTTCTGCCAAGTCCTCAGCATGACGCTGGCGCCGTACAAGCGGACTCAGGTGCGGTGGGGGGTCGTCTCAAGAGTTTCAGCGCGCAGTGGGCTCACTCGCAAGTGGACCCCTGGATCCTACAAGTAGTATCCCAGGGGTACAGATTGGAAATTCGAGACGTCTCCCCCCTCGCAGGTTCCTGAAGTCTGCTTTACCAACGTCTCCCTCCGACAGGGAGGCAGTATTGGAAAAAATTCACAAGCTGTATTCCCAGCAGGTGATAATCAAAGTACCCCTCCTACAACAAGGAAAGGGGTATTATTCCACACTATATTGTGGTACTGAAGCCAGACGGCTCGGTGAGACCTATTCTAAATCTGAAATTTTTGAACACTTACATACAAAGGTTCAAATCAAGATGGAGTCACTCACCAAGGGTACCTCAGGTTCGTGGTACAGAACTGTCACTATCAGTTTCAGACGCTGCCGTTTGGATTGTCCACGGCACCCCGGGTCTTTACCAAGGTAATGGCCGAAATGATGATCCTTCTTCAAAGAAAAGGCGTCTTAATTATCCCTTACTTGGACGATCTCCTGATAAGGGCAAGGTCCAGAGAACAGTTGGAGGTCGGAGTAGCACTATCTCAAGTAGTTCTACGACAGCACGGGTGGATTCTAAATATTCCAAAATCGCAGCTGTTTCCGACGACACGTCTGCTGTTCCTAGGGATGATTCTGGACACAGTCCAGAAAAAGGTGTTTCTCCCGGAGGAGAAAGCCAGGGAGTTATCCGAGCTAGTCAGAAACCTCCTAAAACCAGGCCAAGTGTCAGTGCATCAATGCACAAGAGTCCTGGGAAAAATGGTGGCTTCTTACGAAGCGATTCCATTCGGCAGATTTCACGCAAGAATTTTTCAGTGGGATCTGCTGGACGAATGGTCCGGATCGCATCTTCAGATGCATCAGCGGATAATCCTGTCTCCAAGGACAAGGGTGTCTCTTCTGTGGTGGCTGCAGAGTGCTCATCTACTAGAGGGCAGCACATTCGGCATTCAGGACTGGGTTCTGGTGACCACGGATGCCAGCCTGAGAGGCTGGGGAGCAGTCACACAGGGAAGAAATTTCCAAGGAGTGTGGTCAAGTCTGGAGACTTCTCTCCACATAAATATACTGGAGCTAAGGGCAATTTACAATGCTCTGAGCCTAGGAAGACCTCTGCTTCAAAGTCAACCGGTGCTGATCCAGTCGGACAACATCACGGCAGTCGCCCACGTAAACAGACAGGGCGGCACAAGAAGCAGGAGGGCAATGGCAGCAAGGATTCTTCGCTGGGCGAAAAATCATGTGATAACACTGTCAGCGGTGTTCATTCCGGGAGTGGACAACTGGGAAGCAGACTTCCTCAGCAGGAACGACCTCCACCCGGGAGAGTGGGGACTTCATCTGGAAGTCTTCCACATGATTGTGAACCGTTGGGAAAGACCAAAGGTGGACATGATGGCGTCCCGTCTGAACAAAAAACTGGACAGGTATTGCGCCAGGTCAAGAGACCCTCAGGCAATAGCTGGGACGCTCTGGTAACACCGTGGGTGTACCAGTCGGTGTATGTGTTCCCTCCTCTGCCTCTCATACCCAAGGTACTGAGAATTATAAGACGGAGAGGAGTAAGAACTATACTCGTGGCTCCGGATTGGCCAAGAAGGACTTGGTACCCGGAACTTCAAGAGATACTAAGAAGGGACTTGCTTCAGCAAGGATCATGTCTGTTCCAAGACTTACCGCGGCTGCGTTTGACGGCATGGCGGTTGAACGCCGGATCCTAAGGGAAAAAGGCATTCCGGAAGAGGTCATCCCTACCCTGGTCAGAGCCAGGAAGGAGGTGACCGCACAACATTATCACCGCATTTGGCGAAAATATGTTGCATGGTGTGAGGCCAGGAAGGCCCCCACGGAGGAATTTCAACTCGGTCGATTCCTGCATTTCCTACAAACAGGAGTGTCTATGGGCCTCAAATTGGGGTCCATTAAGGTTCAAATTTCGGCCCTGTCGATTTTCTTCCAGAAAGAATTGGCTTCAGTTCCTGAAGTCCAGAAGTTTGTCAAGGGAGTACTGCATATACAACCCGCTTTTGTGCCTCCAGTGGCACTGTGGGATCTCAACGTAGTTCTGGGATTCCTCAAATCACATTGGTTTAAACCGCTCAAATCTGTGGATTTGAAATATCTCACATGGAAAGTGACCATGCTGTTGGCCCTGGCCTCGGCCAGGCGAGTGTCAGAATTGGCGGCTTTGTCTCACAAAAGCCCATATCTGATTGTCCATTCGGACAGGGCAGAGCTGCGGACTCGTCCCCAGTTTCTCCCTAAGGTGGTGTCAGCGTTTCACCTGAACCAGCTTATTGTGGTACCTGCGGCTACTAGGGACTTGGAGGACTCCAAGTTGCTAGATGTTGTCAGGGCCCTGAAAATATAGGTTTCCAGGACGGCTGGAGTCAGGAAAACTGACTTGCTGTTATCCTGTATGCACCCAACAAACTGGGTGCTCTTGCTTCTAAGCAGACGATTGCTAGTTGGATGTGTAGTACAATTCAGCTTGCACATTCTGTGGCAGGCCTGCCACAGCCAAAATATGTAAATGCCCATTCCACAAGGAAGGTGGGCTCATCTTGGGCGGCTGCCCGAGGGGTCTCGGCTTTACAACTTTGCCGAGCTGCTACTTGGTCAGGGGCAAACACGTTTGAAAAATTCTACAAATTTGATACCCTGGCTGAGGAGGACCTGGAGTTCTCTCATTCGGTGCTGCAGAGTCATCCGCACTCTCCCGCCCGTTTGGGAGCTTTGGTATAATCCCCATGGTCCTGACGGAGTCCCCAGCATCCACTTAGGACGTCAGAGAAAATAAGAATTTACTTACCGATAATTCTATTTCTCGTAGTCCGTAGTGGATGCTGGGCGCCCATCCTAAGTGCGGATTGTCTGCAATACTTGTACATAGTTATTGTTACAAAAATCGGGTTATTATTGTTGTGAGCCATCTTTTCAGAGGCTCCGCTGTTATCATGCTGTTAACTGGGTTCAGATCACAGGTTGTACAGTGTGATTGGTGTGGCTGGTATGAGTCTTACCCGGGATTAAAAATCCTTCCTTATTGTGTACGCTCGTCCGGGCACAGTATCCTAACTGAGGCTTGGAGGAGGGTCATAGGGGGAGGAGCCAGTGCACACCACCTGATCCTAAAGCTTTTACTTTTGTGCCCTGTCTCCTGCGGAGCCGCTATTCCCCATGGTCCTGACGGAGTCCCCAGCATCCACTACGGACTACGAGAAATAGAATTATCGGTAAGTAAATTCTTATTTTCTCGTTGTAAATCCTTACATATGCTATTTACAGTAGTTTCACTTCAAAATCACTAAAATGCATTTGCATTTCACATTGCAAACATATTTATTAACTGGCTGAATGCAAGCCATCGTTTAATGTTAACCTTGGTGGGTGGCTTTCTGCCCTATCCTTCGGTGACCTTACAGTGGGGGTCATTCCGAGTTGTTCGCTCGCAAGTGGATTTTAGCAGATTTGCTCATGCTAAGCCGCCGCCTACTGGGAGTGAATCTTAGCATCTTAAAATTGCGAACGATGTATTCGCAATATTGCGATTACACACCTCGTAGCAGTTTCTGAGTAGCTCCAGACTTACTCGGCATCTGCGATTATTTCACTGCTTGTCGTTCCTGGTTTGACGTCACAAACACACCCAGCGTTCGCCCAGACACTCCCCCGTTTCTCCGGCCACTCCTGCGTTTTTTCCGGAAACGGTAGCGTTTTTTCCCACACGCCCATAAAACGGCCTGTTTCCGCCCAGTAACACCCATTTCCTGTCAATCACATTACGATCGCCAGAACGATGAAAATGCCGTGAGTAAAATTCCTAAGTGCATAGCAAATTTACTTGTCGCAGTGCGGACATTGCGCATGCGCATTAAGCGGAAAATCGCTGCAATGCGAAGATTTTTACCGAGCGAACAATTCGGAATGACCCCCAGTGTGTCTGTCAGCTCTGCATAGACGGTTGCTTCCCCCTCACAACACAAACTCTCAATGACTATTTTTGCTCAAGTTCCTGAAAATGTTTGTGTGTGTGTGTAGTTACAATGGACCCGATTCAGAGGAGGATGGACGCAGTACCAATGTTTGCGCAGTTAAACTTTTTTTTTTTGCACTGCACATGTGCAGCGATTCAGTAGCAATGTCTGGACGCAGTGATGATTTATTTGTAAATTGAGTGAGCATTTGGGAGAGGTAACGGGGAGGGTGGGTGGTTACAAAAAAAATGCAGACTTGTTGCAACAATTTTCTGGGCATGTCATAGCCTGCATCTGTGAATTCGCACACTGTTGTAAAGGCTTCAACAGCTTATTTGCGGCGAACGTTCTGAGCAACCATAGGACTGCCGATGATCGATGGTGCATCTTTGTATGCCAGTGGAGGAGCAGAGATGCCATCAGTTGCAGTTTCGGAACAAACCCCTGTGGCAGCATTATTGGCATATTTTAACAGATCCGCTGTGTGTGTGTGATCACAGTAGCGATGGCACTTCGGACCCTGTGAGCATGGTGTTGTAATTTTTGTTTCAACGTAAACAATACTGAGACCTCCTAGTTCAGTTCTCTTTTAAGGCCCTGTGAACAAAAAAGAGGAAATTACAGCGCTAAATGGTATTGTAAATTCACAATAAAGAAACCTTTTTAATGTAATAATAAATACACATTTCTGCAGCGGGGTACACTGGTATTCCACAGGGAATAACATCGGGGGTGTAGAGTTGGATCTTGATCCGAGGCACCAACAGGCTAAAGCTTTGACTGTTCCCAGGATGCACTGCACCGCCTCCTCTGTAGCCTCGCCTCCAGACACTGGAGCTCAGTTTATAAGTTAGTGACCTGCAGTGCAGGTCACTAACAGGTGGGGCTGCGCTAGGCAGCTCTGAAAAGAGGTTTTTTAGAAGACTTCAAGGGCTGCAGCACTTTCTATGTCTTTGTGACATGCTGTGCTGCGGCCAGTCCCGGCGACGGGGGGTCAAAGGGGACTCCCGTACCGGGCCCCGAGGTTAAGAGGGGCCCCAAGAATCTGGCGCAGCCGCTTTCACTGACTGCATGGTGTCCGCCATATCCGGGAGGAAGGAAGGCAGGAGGAACCTGAGCGGCACGCTGACTGAGCAAGCCAGTGCTGTAGTGCGGGCTCCCAGCACCTGTCACGGAAGGACACCAGGGGGGAAAAGCTCTATAGGAGATCCGCGCTTCCACACAGCAGACCAGCGCTGTGCATTTGGGGCTCTCCACACTCTGCAATCAGCAGCTTTAGATCTCTGTGAGCGCTGCCCTGTGCTCTATGGATCCGGGCACTGCTAGTAGTGAAAGGTAGGGAAAGCTGCCTGCAGCACATGGTATTTTCCCCGCATATTGAGTTATTGACAGTGAAGCACCTGCCAACTCTTCCTAAAGTACCTATACATATTGTGTGTGTGTGTGTGATTTATGATATTTTATGTGTCTGTTTCATGCTGCTGTTTAGATATACCTAATTTTAGCACCACTTCATATTGATATTAAAACTACTTCATATTCTAGGTAGAGCGCTAGTTTATATTGTTTGACAAGAGGAGTGTGTATGCAGTCGGTACACTGTGTTTACGGTAGTGTGTGCGTGTGATGCTGTTACCTTTGCACTCCGCCTCCTCCTCCCATATACTTGGAGTCAGTAATACACCTACTGTGGCATAACGTGTATAAGGGGTAGAATTGTGTGGTGTAGCGTGAATAACGGACACTACTGTGTGGGGTAATGTTAATAAGGTGTACTACTGTGTGGTGTAATAATGTGTGTAGTAATTTTATTATGGGGGGGTGGGGCATGTCAAGATAACAAAAACACTAGTTTCGACCCTGATGTAATGGTGATGTTTATAGCATAAGTCACATAGCTGTCAGAAGCATATACAGTATTATACTGTATCCTATGTATTACATAATGGCCATATATGGGGGATGGGGGGCCCAGAGATAGCCGTGTACCGGGCCCCAAGATTTCTGTTGCCGGCCCTGGCTGCGGCTCCATCACCTCCCTCAGCAGCGCTGCATACTCCCACGGCCTGGTTCCTGGTATGGCCTGATACTTGCAGCGGAGACGCACCGGTTTTCTTCAGGCACACCACCGCTGTTATACTCCAGGATCGCGTGGCTGCACTTGAAGAGGGGAGGTAAGGTAAAACACGATCCGGTTGCGGTCCGAGGAGACGGACCACGCCGCTGGCGTGGACACTGTGTCGCACAGGGACCCCACTATATCCACTAGGGCAAGGAGCACAGGTCGGATTTATTAAAATCCATTTGCAAAAGACTCCACAGTACCCGGTGGTGAAGTCCAGCAGAGGGGATATGGCGCTGACCTGTAGCCTCTCCCCCAGCTACGGGCGCCATCTACTGCTGGTGTTCCCATCCTGGAGCTGCATCTCTCTCTTTCCCTCACTCCCTGAAGAGATTTTGGTGCCATTACATAGCTGGGCTGATCTCCAGGACTGCTGGGCACTGTCTCCTCTGTAAAACCGCCTGTATCATCAGCGCTGTGCATTTACAGACACATCTACATGTCATTTTAGACAGTGTTAGTTAAGTACAAGTATTCTGTGATATACATCCAGTGTTTACTGTGCATTGTTATATCTGTATACAGACATACCTGTATGTAATTACTAGTCCATTGCAGTTTTATTGTTAAATGTGATAATTCCTGCATTGTACCTGAGTGTGCCTATAGCTGCTGTGTGGATTCCTCTCTTGTGTATCACACATTTGCTATCACTATATTCTGTACCCTAGGCAACTAGGTGCGTCAGGGTCTCATATAATATATAGTGCCACACAGGGTATACTGTTTGTATTTCTCACTGTGTTTTTCAGTCACCCCACACCACTTATATCCCGTTTGTGCTCTGTATTTACTGTCACAAAACACAGGGGATTATTTGCTGTGGGTTTTTCTTATGTGTTTGTCTGGCTATATTGTACTATTACATCCTAAGACTACATCCCACATGATGTCTGCTACACAGGGTGGGACATCCGCGGACGCTCCTGCATCATGCAGTGCTGTCGTCACGGATTCACCAGTGTGGGAAGTGTTAGCTGCTGGTTCAGGTGCTGGGGGTCATACATATCCCAGTCCGTCTGTGGCACCTGTGGTCAATCAAGACCCACCTTAGGCAGCTTTTTCAAGTATGCGGACTATGCTTGTAATGTGTCTCACGCCCCCTGTGGGGCCACCTGTGCCGTTACAGCCACATATTGTCCCTGTAGTTAATCCGCCATGGTCGGATACTTTGTCTACTCAGTTACAACAATTAAATCAGCCTTTTTTTAGACAGAAGTCCACCCCACGTCCCTCTGGGGCCAAGGGGTCATCTAAATGGGCCATTTCTTCCTCACAATCCACTAATATAATTCTTCCGATGAAGATGGGGAATATACTGATCTGTCAGACACTGATACAGTTGCTTCTGATGAGGAATCTGCATCCCAGGTTGATGTTCCTGACCTTGTAGAGGCTATCAAGCTGATTCTCCAAATTAATGATGACATTGAGCATCCTGTTACATCAAAGAAACCTGATAAGTTTAAACGTCAGAAGGTTGCTGAAGTAGTTTTACCACATTCTTACCTCTTAATTGACATACGTCAGGAATCATGGTCATCTCCAGGAAAGAAGTTTTCCCTGTCTAAAAAGATACTAGCTCGTTATCCTATCCCTGCGTAGTTGAGTAACAAGTGGGAAACTCCACCGCCAGTGGACTCTCGTGTTGATTTGTGGTGTTCTCTACTCTGCCTGTCACCTCACTGAAGGAACCGACTGATAAGCGTGTGGAGGGATGCCTGAAGTCTATTTACACTCTTACCGGTGCTGTACATAGACCCACTATGGCTACCTCTTGGGCGGCAAAAGGAATTAAAGCATGGGTTCAGACAGTTGAGGAGGAGCTACCTTAGGATTTTTCTGACACTGCTAGACAATATCTGTCATATATTACCACAGCCTCTCACTATATTCAGGAGGCGGCCTCTGATGCAGGGGTCATAGCGGCCAAGGCTTCTACTACGTCTATCCTGGCCCGTCGGATTCTGTGGTTTAGGTCCTGGAAAGTTGACTCTAAAAAGACCTTGGAGGTACTCCCTTTCAAGGGAGACATCCTGTTTGGGGAAGATCTGAAGATTGTGACTGACTTTGGCGACGGCCAAGACTGCGTTTCTCCCAAGTACTAATCCTTCTGCTCAGAAGGCTAAGAGTACCACTTTTCATTCCTTTCAACCTCCAAGTAAAGCAAAAGTTCAGGCATACCCGAGACAGGCTCGTACTTCCAAAACCACTAAACCTAAATCTAAACAATCCTGGGCTGCCAGTCAGCCTGCTTCCAAACAAGACCAGCCTGCTGCATGATGGGGCGGTCCTTCCCCTGGGGGACCCCAGGGTGGGAGGCCGACTTCTGCAGTTTGCCCAGGCCTGGTTAAAGACCACTTCAGAGTACAGTAAGTTGTCTCTCACGGGTACGCAATTTCTTTCAAGAGATGTCCCCCTCGGATACGTCTTTCAACGGTTATCCCCTCCGATACGTTGAAAGCGCAAGCTCTACACCTGGTTGTACGATCCCTCCTGGAAACAGGAGTGGTAGTGCCGGTACCTCAGAGAGGCAGGGGGTACTATTCGACCCTGTTTCTAGTTCCGAAACTGAATGAGTCTTTACAGCCTATCCTCAACCTCAAATCATTGAACAAGTTTGCAAGAGTGTCCAAATTCCGTATGGAAACTCTGCGCTCTATTTTGCTGGCCCTGGAACCCAAGGACTATATGGTATCCCAGGACATACAGGATTGCACGTACCTATTGCCATTTCGCTTCAGCAATATCTGTGGTTTGCTATTGGCAACCTTCTTTTTCAATTCCAGGCTCTGCCATTTGGACTGGCCACAGCACCTCAGATTTTTACCAAGGTAATGGCCGTGATGACGGCTTTTCTCCTTCGTCTGGGAATCAGAATCCTGCCATATCTGGACGACTTGCTGATTGTGGCGAGCTCCCAAGATGTCCTCCTCAGTCAACTGGAGATGTCGGTCCATTTCCTTCAAGCCCACGGGTGGCTCATCAATTGGAAGAAGTCCTCTCTGGTCCTTGCTCAGAGCAAGGTGCTCCTGGGGGCACTGTTGGACACACACAGCCAAAGACTTTTTCTGTCCCCTGAGAAGGTCCTGAAACTTCAGGATAAGATCGGATGCTTCCTCCCTCACCAGAGAGTGTTAATACACTCGGCGATGCAAGTACTAGGCCTCATGGTCTCTGCTTTCGACGTGGTAGAGTACGCTCAATTTAATTCCCGCCCTCTGCAGAGGTTAATCCTTCCCAAATGGGATGGCCTGCCTCATCGGGTCAGATCTCAAATGATCTCCTTGACTTCGGAGGTTCGTCTGTCACTGAGCTGGTGGCTACAGAACCAACAGTTGAGCAGGGGCTGTCCCTTCTGGATCTCCCAACTGGGTCCTCCAGACAACGGATGCCAGTCTGCGAGGTTGGGGCGCGGTGTTGGAGCAACACTCTCTCCAGGTTAGGTGGACCAGGGAGGAATCTCTACTACCGATAAACATTCTGGAATTGCAGGCAGTGTTCAATGCTTTGACACTGGCCCTGCCTCTGGTACAGAACAGGCCTGTTCAAGTACAATCAGACAACGCCACCACTGTGGCATACATAAATCATCAAGGCGGCACTTGAAGCCACATGGCAATGATGGAAGTGTCACAAATCCTCCAATGGGCGGAATGCCATCTGCCAGCCATATCGGCAGTGTTCATTCCGTGGGTCCTTAACTGGGAAGCGGGCTTCCTCAGTCGTCAGGACGTGCACGCTGGAGAGTGGAGTATTCATCCCAAAGTCTTTCAACTCCTATTGGACAAGTGGGGCCTACCAGATGTAGACCTGATGGCATCTCGACATAATCACAAAGTTCAGATTTTCGGAGCAAGGACAAGGGATCCTCAAGCAGCGTTCGTGGATGCACTGGCAATTCCATGGAACTTTTGGCTGCCATACATGTTCCCTCCAGGGTAATACAATAGTTCAAGCAAGACGGAGGAATACTGCAGACTTTCCGCTTTATTTTGAGGGTATTTACATGCAAATCAGGTGAACGGTGTAGGAATTACAACGGTTTCTGTATGTGCCTCTCACTTTTTAAATGAACCTACACTGTTCACCTGATGTGGATGTAAATACCCTCAAATTAAAGCGGAAAGTCTGCAGTTAAAGCACATCTTGTTTGTTTCATTTCAAATCCATTGTGGTGGTGTATAGAGCCCAAAATAATGAGAATTGTGTCAATGTCCCAATATTTATGGACCTGACTGTATGTGTGTTCTATATAAATGTGTTTTTTTTTTTTTTTTTTTTTTTTTTTTAAGATAGCTTTTGAATTATTTTGGTTTATTAAATCCTTTATCTCACACTTTAAAATAATTCTTCCACCTTCAGTAAAAAGGAAAACGTAGATTAGTAAAATGGTTACATGGGGCGATATTCTATTTTTTTTTATCGCTCCTGATCTCCTATCTAGAGAGCGATGTTCAGTTGCTTCTTTAATAGCGCTTGTCAATCCTAGAGAGGTCTGGTTTAGCCGTGTAAAGTGGCGTTAACCCAGCCAAACTAATGGGCGCAATGCGAAAAGTCCCATTTAAGCACTCAAAAGGGTCACTTTTTGCTTATTTCAGCTCACCACCCCTGCGGGTGCCACAGTTCCTAGAACAACAATGCTTCTTGTATAGATCATAATTACAATTATTAGTGTAGCTGTAACATGTTGTAAGTGTGTTTTTAGTTTCTCATGTAGTAACTGCCAGAGTGAGGTGCTTTACATTTGGGAAAGGAGTATGTACCACGGAAAATGAGAATGCCAGCACTGGTGTATAGTAGCAGTGGTCATACAATTTAGGTGTCATGGTGCTTCCGTGGCTCTGTAACAGAGGGGTAAATGTATGATTTGTCGTTATAGGGCAGGAGTGGTATCTGCATAAGTTATGTGCACTGATATCGCTTCTCTCCCATGTATTACCGTGGAGATGTGTGTTCAATCTTTTTAAGATGTGCGGAGCAATGTATGAATGGTCGTTGGCACTGACCATTCAGATTACTGCAGCTAGCTATTTCGACAGCTGCAGGTGTCATTGACCCATTCACAGCCACTGTATTGGCTGCTGCGGCTGCCAGTGAGATCTCGCACATGCCCAGTGGAGCCGGCCAGGAGGAGAGACATGGCTGTGGGCTCTGGCCAGGGATAGCCGGAGGGGGGTAGTTTTCACTCCCCCACTCCGGCAAACGAGATGGCAATACATCTTGTCGGTGTACCTTCCTGCTTCACCTCGATAAAGAGGCAAAGCAAGAAGCGCTATAGCGGCACGATATGTGCTGCTATAATACATCTCCCCCAGAGTTTTTTTTCTTTTTTACCGAAGTGTACTTAGAGGGAGGGAGTATTTAAGAAAGTATGGGGAGAGGGATGGGTTTTGGAAATTCCCCTTAACTTGTAGCTTATTACAAATATTCACCGGAACAATGTATAAAATGTGTATTGGTAGACTGACCGTTTAATGTATAGTGTATTGGTCAATTGAGGTTATTATGGCTCAGAATACTTTTTAAATCTGTCCTAACAGGTTTTGGATCGTTGGCCTGATAATTGCTTAGTGTGTATGCTGCACTAGGGCCTGACAGTCTGTCCTATTCACGGAGAATCGGCTCCTGGTGTAGCGTGTGCTGAACACCCTATGTTGTCCACAACGTTTTGGGTTCGTTCAGAAAATACAGTGTGTATAGACCTCTGCTGATGTATGGTGTACGGAGACACTATTGGCGACACTATTGTTTTTATCAAAGGGATTGTTTAGAAACAAACTATTATTGGGTAGTGTGTATGCTATGAATCTGGATCATTTTGGTTGGTCTGAATCCGTCTATGTTGGGCAGAATCTTACAGTACCTACCTTTTTAGTTAAGAATTATACCTAATGTTTTATATTAATGTTTCTACACCAGCAGTTGCAGAAGACACTGTACACTGGGACACTAAGATGTCCCTAGACCACCATGGACAGTTTGTCGACATTCTATTGCGTCATCATTTCAGTATTGTCAACATGGGGAATTTTGACCTAGTTGTCACATGCAGACCTGCCCTTGCTAATGTAATCAAATGAGTGAACAGGTCATTGCTTCATCGTACTTGGGCCCAGATTTATCAAGCCTTAGAGAGTGATAAATTGCACAGTGACAAAGTACCAACCAATCTGCTCCTGTTTTTTTTCAAACTCCGTCTGTAACATGGCAGTTAGAAGCTGATTATCACCGTGCTATTTATCACTCTCCCAATGCTTTAGAAATCTGGGCACTGGTATTATAATGATTTGAGTGGATGCAGGTCATTCTATCCCTGCCGGCTTCGAACCTGTAGGTGGATGAGTATTGTATTGAATACAGTGAGGTGCTCATGCCCTAGTCGGACTCCCCTTTAAAATATATGCGTTGATTCTCTGACATGGTTGTATCTCCTATAACTGTGCTATCCTATTCAGTACTCCATTGATTTAAATAGAACTCCCTTCTGTATAGATTTATTGCTCTGGACCACCCCCGGTAGCAATGTATTGATGATCTCTACTGATTTCTCTGCCATTTTTTATTTTAAAGTTAAAATCCAGTATTTAACAGTCCCGTCCCCTTAGCATGGGGACACGGTCATTAGGTCGACAACACATGGGTCGACCACTATTGGTCGACATGGTCTCTAGGTCGACCTGTACAAGGTCGCCCTGGAAAAAGGTAGACATGAGTTTTCACTCCCCCCCCCCATTTTTGTACTTTTTCATACTTTACGATCAACATGGACTACGATTGGGAATAGTATCCTTGCCCGAAGCATGGCGAGTGAAGCGACACGGTGCACTAATTGGGGTTCCCCGTCACTTTACGAAGGAAATGTCACCTATAAAAGTAAAAAAAAAACGCATGTCGACCTTTTTCCATGTTGACCTAGTATGTTGATCTAGGGACCATGTCGACCTAATGCATGTTGACCAATAGAGATCGACCTAAGTGTGGTCGACCTAATGACCCATACCCCTTAGCGCTATTTCCGCAGGCAGACTACCACTGGGCACTGAGGATCAGTGTCCCTTGTGATCTGCGCTGCATGAAGCGGAGGGGAGTTGCCAATGAATGGGTCTATGGCTATTGGGGAGGTTAATGCCCCAATGGTATTTCCACTGTGTGTGTGTGTGTGTGTGTGTATGTGGAGGGGGGGTATTGATGCAGTAGATTATTGCCATGTGAGGAGTAGCTTTAATAGGGACCTATGCCCACTAGGGGGTGGAAGCGATGCCACTGTTGAGTTAAATCACTGGGGCATTGGCTAGTGTTACAATAGACACATAAGGACATCTTATTAAAAATGTTTTTATCTAGTGTCTTATTAAGTAAAAAAAGAAAAATACACTTTTTTTGTTTTTTAAGAGAAAAAGTCTTAAGGGGGGTACTCACGGAGCGATATTCTAAGCAATCTGACTAGATTGCTTAGAATTTGAGCATTATCGCTCCGTGTGTACCCCCTACAGCGATAGTGATGCGCAGCCCCGCGCATCTCTATCGCTGCTGCTAGATTGGCCTGCATGCAGGCCAATCTAGCGGGTCGCTCACTTCACCCACTGGACGAAAAACGGCCGATTTGACAGATTTTGATCCGATTTTTAAAAAAATGGGGAAAAACGGTAAAAAACCCCGAAAAAAATTGCGTGGGGTCCCCCCTCCAAAGCATATCCAGCCTCGGGCTCTTCGAGCCGGTCCTGGTTCTAAAAATCCGGGGGGAAAACTGACAGGGGATCCCCCGTATTTTTAAAACCAGCACCGGGCTCTGCACCTGGTGCTGGTGCAAAAAATACGGGGGACAAAAAGCGTAGGGGTCCCCCGTATTTTTTACACCAGCATCGGGCTCCACTAGCTGGACAGATAATGCCACAGCCGGGGGTCACTTTTATACAGCGCCCTGCGGCCGTGGCATTAAATACCCAACCAGTCACCCCTGGCCGGGGTACCCTGGGGGAGTGGGGACCCCTTCAATCAAGGGGTCCCCCCCAGCCACCCAAGGGCCAGGGGTGAAGTCCGAGGCTGTCCCCCCCCCCCCCCCCCCCCCCCCCCCCCAAGGGCTGCGGATGGGGGACTGATAGCCTTGAGAAAATTGAAAGAATATTGGTTTTTCCAGTAGTACTAAAAGTCCCAGCAAGTTCCAGCAAGCCTCCCCCGCAAGCTGGTACTTGGAGAACCACAAGTACCAGCATGCGGGTGAAAAACGAGCCCGCTGGTACCTGTAGTTCTACTGGGGAAAAAATACCCAAATAAAAACAGGACACGCACACCTTGAAAGTACAACTTTATTACATACATGTCGACACACACACATACTTACCTATGTTGACACGACGTTCGGTCCACTTGTCCAAGTAGAATCCACGGTGTACCTGTGAATAAAATTATACTCTCCTCAATCCAGTGTCCGGATCTTTTAAAATAATCCTCGAATTTGGCAAAACAACAGAACGAACACCCGGACCAAACGGACTGAAAGAGTCCCATGTTTACACATGGGACCCCTTTCCACGAATGCCGGGACCCCACGTGACTGCTGTCACGGAAAGGTCCCTTCAGCCAATCAGGAAGCGCTACTTCGTGGCACTCTCCTGATTGGCTGTATGCGCGTCTGCTGGCAGACAGCGCATCGCACAGCTCCCTCCATTAGTTTCAATGGTGGGAACTTTGCGGTCAGCGGTGGGGTTACCCGCGGTCAGCCGCTGACCGCGGGTGACCTCACCGCTGACCGCAAAGTTCCCACCATTGAATATAATGGAGAGGCTTTGCGATGCGCTGTCTGACAGCTCAGACGCGCATAGCCAATCAGCAGAGTGCCAGGACGTTGCGCTCGCTGATTGGCTGAAGGGACCTTTCTGTGACAGCAGTCACGGGGGGGTCTCTGCATTCGGGGAAAGGGGTCCCATGTGTAAACATGGGATCCCTTTCAGTCCGTTTGGTCCGGGTGTTCGTTTTGTTGTTTTGCCAAGTACGAGGATTATTTTAAAAGATCCGGACACTGGATTGAGGTGAGTATAATTTTATTCACAGGCACACCGTGGATTCTACTTGGACAAGTGGACCGAACGTCGTGTCAACATAGGTAAGTATGTGTGTGTGTGTCGACATGTATGTAATAAAGTTGTACTTTCAAGGTGTGCGTGTCCTATTTTTATTTGGGTATTTTTTTCCAGTAGAACTACAGTGGGCCCGTTTTTCTCCCGCATGCTGGTACTTGTGGTTCTCCAAGTACCAGCTTGCGGGGGAGGCTTGCTGGGACTTGTAGTACTACTGGAAAAAACAATATTCTTTCAATTTTCTCAAGGCCATCAGCCCCCCATCCGCAGCCCTTGGATGGGGGGGGGACAGCCTCGGGCTTCACCCCTGGCCCTTGGGTGGCTGGGGGGGGGGACCCCTTGATTGAAGGGGTCCCCACTCCCCCAGGGTACCCCGGCCAGGGGTGACTAGTTGGGTATTTAATGCCACGGCCGCAGGGCGCTGTATAAAAGTGACCCCCGGCTGTGGCATTATCTGTCCAGCTAGTGGAGCCCGATGCTGGTGTAAAAAATACGGGGGACCCCTACGCTTTTTGTCCCCCGTATTTTTTGCACCAGCACCAGGCGCAGAGCCCGGTGCTGGTTTTTAAAATACGGGGGATCCCCTGTCAGTTTTTCCCCCGGATTTTTAGAACCAGGACCGGCTCGAAGAGCCTGAGGCTGGTTATGCTTTGGAGGGGGGACCCCACGCAATTTTTTTTCGGGTTTTTAACATTCCATTTAAAAAAAAAAAAAAAAAAAAAAATATATATATATATATATATATATATATATATATATATATATATATATATATATATATATATATATATATATATATATATATATATATATATATTTTTTTAAAAATATATAAATAATACTTGTGCCTCCAAAATAGACAAACCAAGTACCTAATCCCTTCTAATATAAATAGATATGCTATTACCAATAAAAAAAAAAACACTAAAAAAAACATGTTTTTTAAATTTTTTTATTAGATTCCGCCAGCAAAGTGTGGCGGATTGAAAATGACGAATTTACTGTTTAAAAGCACTGTTGTCGAATTTACAAACTTCAATTGAATATACTTTTGTCAAATTGCCGCATTTGTACCATTGCAGAAATGTCGAATTTGACAAATGTCGAATTTCAAAAAGTCGAATTTGGAAAGTCCGTTTTTTTGTCAAAGTACTGAATTGCATTGTCGAATTTTTTTTTTTGGGTGAAAATGTCCAGTTTTTTGACATTTTCGGGAATTCGACCGCAATTGCATATACCCCTATATGGGCTTTAAGTAGTTAACCAAAATAAGATGTGTACACCAAAATGTCATTGAGGAATTAGTATTCGTAAGACTGTGAGTGGTAACATTGAAATTGATGCAAATTAATCTAAACAAGCATATAAAGAACATTGCGGTGGCACATTAATATTGACCAACCCTTTCCTTGTGAATATGATGGGATGGATTGGTTGGCTGCATACAGTTATTAGAAATTCTACGGTTACCATAGTTATCAAATGAGTTATTCTAATGTTTTAATTAACATTTTAAGTGTAATAGTTCTTTACTTAATTTTTTTTTTAAGTTCTCTATTTTATAAAGCTGTATTTAAGCTGAGAAAACAACTGTAGGAGAACAGTCCTTAGGGGAGAATTACCATGGCTAATGAGGCCATTGCGGGGCTAATCAATTGTCACCGAAATTGGCAGTCACTGAATTTTTTTTTTCCACCTGATTGAGGCAGATGGGAAAGAAATTCCAGATATCTGCCCCATTTTTGCGATCGTGGGCGCAAAAACATATAGGTCGGTGAACTTCTCAATGGGGCTGATTCAATTGTTCCGTCTAACGGGACTTTTTAGACACCCAAACAATTGTCACAATTCAGTTGTGTTTTGGGTGCCCATGCACATCGCGCATGTCACACCCAGACAGACAGGGTTTAGCTGTATAAAATGGCTAAACCCGTCTAAACTCCCTGCTTTGCAAGAAAAAAATGTGTCCTCCGTGGCCAATGGGCACCCAAACTGCTGGGCGCCCTCAAACATTTGAATTAGGCCCTATGTGTTTACTCATGAAAATCGAAAAAGATTTGTGCACAAAAAAGGGGATAATTGAATTGTGTGCAAAATTGGAAAAAAATTGTGAGTTTTTTTGTGCTCGTAAATGCTTCAATTCATTCATTTCAGTGCAATGTTAGCTAGAGTTGTAGATTTTTTTTTCCCCCCACATCATCCCTCGGACAAAACTACTGGCGCGATGCTGTTTTCTGCCCTAAGCGCGGCAGATACCGCATTGTGCCCGGCACTTAAGTTGGAGAATGCCGGTTCTCGTGACTAAACAATGTGGGGTAAATGTAATAGGGTGTGAGAATCAGAAAGTGAGAGATTTTGGTAAAGTTCTCCTGTTTTTTTTTAAAGTGGCAATCATTTACATGGCAAAATCAAACTGGTTTTGCCATGTAAATGATTGCCACCTTAAAAAAACTGGAGAATTTTACCAAAATCTCTCACTTTGATTCTCACACCCTATTACATCCCCCCCCCCCCCCCAGTTTGAGGAGCGAGAACCAGTATACAAATATTCTTCATGAAGTGATCTTTCTCAACTCATTGTAAATAACGAAAAATTCTGTGATTGAAAGGAGGCCATTGGGATTGACTACATTATTTGTTATATGTAGCAATCCACATGACATGTCACTAGTTATCAGAATCACAAGCCCTATTTGTTTAAACCCCCATCCTTATCACGAATTACGGTTATGTATTTACAAAAGTTCATAGGAAGTATTTTCAGATGTGACTTTGGATCCACTAAATCCTGGAATGTGTTAAGAGATTCAGCCAAATCATGAAGTATTTTCACAGCATCTGGGGTTTCCTTCCTGCATAATTATTATATGGTATAGTTTGGTAGTCGGCAGAATCATAAAATATGGATTTGGTGTATTCCATGTTAATATTACATTTCATGCATTTGGAGTTGCATGTTAAAGCTGAAAATATAAAAATGTATGGTTATTTAAAATACAAAAAATATATATTTTTCAGCATTGGGAGACTTAATTCTTGTGCTTTTATCTGTTTGGATATTGTATTTTGCGGATTGCAAGTGTAGTTGGCTACAAATAGCTGTAATATGTAACGGTAACACGTGGCTTTTGCGATATACCCTATAACAAGTTTGGTGGTCTGCATGTGCCCTTCAGATCATTTTTTTGACCCTCTGCTTCAGTGTAACTATCCATAGTGGGGTTTTTGCACTGTTATTTTAGCAGGCTATGATCCTTGAGCATGCATTTGATAATCCTAATCTACTTGCAGCTGTCCTAAAGGCTACCAGGTCATCCATTAGAAACCTTTCACACATGAAGTACACCCGCTGCATGATTATATTACTGTTAGCTCAGATGCATACCTGAAATGTGTATCTCACAGTTGTGGCTTTAAATGGTTGACCTGCCGACCGTAGCTTCCCCATAAAAAATAAATGATGGAGCAATCCTTGAAAAAAATGAAATGACCATTTACATAGTAAATAGAAGAATACATGTTTTTCTGAATGTCTTTTTTTTTTTCCAGCTCCTGTTTGTGAATTACCATATACAAAGTTCAAGCCCTTCTCTACACACTCTGCACAGCAAACAGAAATACGTCCCTTAATTTCTTTCTTTGGATGTCAATCTTCCTCCTCGCACTTCTTCTAGTGGAAAGTCTCTGATCCGTAAACTCCGAAAAAATATGAAAAACAAAAACAACCACCATTGTGTAGTTCCTTCTTATTTGCAAATAGTCTCTGTGTAAAATGTCTCTATAGTAAGATCAAAGCTTCTGCGTACCAAGACTCTTATAAACAAATATCAATATATGGCTTAAAGGTATCTTTTATCCTCTTTTTCCTTTAAACTCGTGTTAACTTCACCACATAGTGTAACAACTTGAAAAACATGTTTGAGTAAAGGATAGTCCAGTTGGGAACGTACCCCAAAACTCACACAAGTGCAGACTGTAAACACATCTAGGTATCTTTGGGATATAATGCACTGCGTACCCGAACTCACAATGTATGACGTGGGATAACTCTTATAAAGGTATCTTTCGAAGACCGTGATTCAGTGTCCCTTTCTCCACTCGGAAATCTTATGTGCTCAGTGTAAATATATAAAAAAATAAAATTTTTGTGCAGTATATTTTGGTAAGTTGATTTGAAGAAAATGATAAGTGCTCGAAAATTAGGTCCCTCACCACTTTCCTTTGTATGAAGGATTCACCGCGAGGTGTGAAGAAGAAAGACAAATTTGTCAAAAATAGAGGGAGTCAACTGGGATGCGTACCCCAAAACTCACACAGGAAATGCTGATTATAAACACATCTAGGTATCTTTAAATCAATTCATATGGCGTACCCGGACTCACACTGTAAACTATGTGATGATTCTCATAAAGGTATCTTTAGAGGCCCAGTTATTCTCATCCAATGGATCTTCAACCATTAATATAGTCGCTCAGGAAAAGAAAGAAAATGAAACAGTAAAGGAAAATGTGTAGTAGGTTCTAAAATCAAAGGGTGAACTTAATGATGTTGCTCAAACTGAAGCGTACCCCACTCACACTAATCGGAAGTGATATATACACATCAAGGTATCTGTAGGTGTTCTTATGTTGAAAAAAATGCATTCAAACCAGAAATAAGTGCCCAGAAGAGAAGCTGGTCATAGGGGAATGCGTACCACAACACTCGCAGGAACAGTGAAAGAATCAAGCATATCATGGTATCTTTAACATGTGTAGTTTCCACATATATCTCGTACCCCGACTCACACTCTGTAGTGAAATGCTGCTCCTATCAAGGTATCTTTTCCAAATGGTCAGTGGAATGCCCCCTTCTCCAATTTATATCCTCCAAAACAGCATGTCTCCACCATTTATTCCATGAAAACCAATGATTTATTTGAACAAAACGATTAAAAGGTCCACAGAATCGTTTTGTTCAAATAAATTGTTGGTTTTCATGGAATAAATGGTGGATACATGCTGTTTTGGAGGATATAAATTGGAGATAATACCTTTATGAGAATCATCACATAGTTTACAGTGTGAGTCCGGGTACGCCATATGAATTGATTTAAAGATACCTAGATGTGTTTATAATCAGCATTTCCTGTGTGAGTTTTGGGGTACGCATCCCAGTTGACTCCCTCTATTTTTGACAAATTTGTCTCTTTCTTCTTCACACCTCGCGGTGAATCCTTCATACAAAGGAAAGTGGTGAAGGACCTACTTTTCGAGCACTTATCATTTTCTTCAAATCAACTTACCAAAATATACTGCACAAAAATTGTATTTTTTTCTTTTTTTATATATTTACACTGAGCACATAAGATTTCCGAGTGGAGAAAGGGACACTGAATCACTGTCTTCGAAAGATACCTTTATAAGAGTTATCCCACGTCATACATTGTGAGTTCGGGTACGCAGTGCATTATATCCCAAAGATACCTAGATGTGTTTACAGTCTGCACTTATTGTGTGAGTTTTGGGGTACGTTCCCAACTGGACTATCCTTTACTCAAACATGTTTTTCAAGTTGTTACACTATGTGGTGAAGTTAACACGAGTTTAAAGGAAAAAGAGGATAAAAGATACCTTTAAGCCATATATTGATATTTGTTTATAAGAGTCTTGGTACGCAGAAGCTTTGATCTTACTATAGAGACATTTTACACAGAGACTATTTGCAAATAAGAAGGAACTACACATTGGTGGTTGTTTTTGTTTTTCATATTTTTTCGGAGCTTACGGATCAGAGACTTTCCACTAGAAGAAGTGCGAGGAGGAAGTTTGACATCCAAAGAAAGAAATTAAGGGACGTATTTCTGTGTGCTGCGCCGAGTGTGTAGAGAAGGGCTTGAACTTTGTATATGGTAATTCTTGTTTTAAATGTGGTGACATTTATCTAAGCCTTTTAACACCTTGGCTGCATTGCGCCTATTTTAGTCCGCTCTCCAAACCCAATCGAGCCTGTTTGTGAATTAGTTTACTTTTTAGGTAGGTATTTATGTATGATCCCAAACCAGTGTTTGCTTAATAGAAACAAATAGCCAGAAAGTGCATCAAGAAACAAATTCTAATGGCAGTTGGGCCGTATAATGGATTGGTCGGCGGGTCACCTGTCCACACTTGTAGATGCTCCGATGTATCTGTATGATGTATTGGCATCAGCTATGTAGCAAGGCTGACACGACAAGCCTCTGAACTGCATTGTTCACAGGCATGTTGGCTGTACCTACCCGCCAATCCGCTAGCTGTATGTAGTTCATCAATCAAACTTAGGGGTCTATTCATGAAGCCGTGAAAAGTGTGGAGGAGTGAGTCTGTGGAGAAGTTGCCCATGGCAACCAATCAGCTGCTACATACAGTTGTATAGTATGCAAATTATAAATGTTACTTCAGTACTGTTTGTAACCCATCCTAAGACCTACCTCCAGAAGCCTGCTAATGGTTTAACATTGAAAAAGGAGTTTGGATGCACTGCCACTTGTACAGGCACTCCCCTCCCCTCCCCTCCCCTCCCCCCCCCCCCCCCCCCCCCCCCACACACACACACACACACACGCACACGCACACGCACACGCACACACACACACACACACACACACTCTAGATCATCATACCCGTGTCACCTAAATCTACCACCTGTCTGAAATCTATCGCAAATTCTTAAGTTTGTCTCTATAAAATGTCTGTGGAATTGTGATGTTAATGCTCTTTTATTTCTGTAACTTAGGTGACAACTGTTTATAGACATATCCAGGAGATTTTTAATGATCTTCTCTATGTTGCCAATAGTTTGTTTACAGAGTACAGCTAACCACTTTAACTCCCTCAATGTAAGTTATTTGTAACAAAGTCAGAAGGTTTGTTTGCCAGTGAAAGAGTTAACGTGCATGATTGGTTAATGGAAGCGGGTGGCGGTGCATAAACCTGCGCAGCGAAGGCCGTAATGATCCTTTCAAAAACCCACACCTTTCCTCCAGGCTGATTGAAATCCTAAGATCAAAGAACACACACTCACAGACTCGCACACACATCCTTCAAAGCAATGCAGGATTGATACTGAAAACGGAAAAGCTGTTGGTGATGTAATATAGCTTTTTATTTAACCCCCCCCTCCTGCCTCCCTCCCTTTCTCTCTCTCTCTCTCTCTCTCCCTCTCTGTTTAAACAAAGGCCGCCCTTGTTTATTTAGAGAAGCAAAGTGTGCTGAGAGCTGGGGAGGGAAGGAGAAAAGATACCCAGGTATTCCAAACTGCAGCCTGATTTGGGAGAAAGCTGCCAGATAGGACTGCCACCCAGGTTGATATGCTGCTTGTCCTCTCAGATCCTGTTGCTTCTTGCCTTTTCTACTTATTAAAGTGTAACCTTTTAATTGCTGATTGAGAAACATCAAACACATGATATTGAAAGGTTAAAAATTGCCATGATTACAATTGTTATCTCATGGCTTATACCTTTGTTGTAAAAGATGCATGGAAACCTACAAAAGTCTGCCAAAGTGAGTAGAAAATCGTATCCCGATGATAGATCTACAATGTCTAGGTACAGAGTCAATAGGTCGACATGCATTGGGTCGACTGCTTCAAAAGGTTAACGGACAAACGGTCGACGCTTGTTTTTGTGTTTTTATTTATTTACAGTTTCTTATATAGCGCAGCATATTCCGTTGCGCTTTACAACTGGAAACAACCGTGATTTGACAAACTGGATAATAACACACAGACATAGAGGTAGGAAGACCCTGCTCGCAAGCTTACAGTCTATAGGGAAATAGGAGGATACACAAGGGTAGGTGCTATCTATAGCATAGCGGTCCCAGCAGATTGCAAAGGCAGTCCTGATGGGCTGTAATTAGGTATGAATGCTTCTGAAGGTTATGCGGGCGGTTCAGGAATTTGATAGGCTTGCCTGAAGAGGTGAGTTTTCAGGGAACGCTTGAAAGTTTGGAGGCTAGAGGGGAATCTTATCATGCATGGGAGGAAATTCCGTAGGGTGGGTGCTGGCCGAAGAAGGTCATGCATTTGTGAATGCACTGATCATGTACAAGGCATGGTTTTGCCTTGTATGTGATTGCCGCTTTAAAAACCCTCTGAGTTCGTCCGGGAATCCGACCCTCCAGCCAACTTGGACTTCATTTCATCCGGCCCATGGAATTAACTGCTTCATTAAACTAGTGTTTCAAGACATCTTGCTTTCTTGAAAGGAATTCGTTTGAAGGATAATTTACACAGTTTTAGTATCTTTATCTCTTTTTACTTTGTCTTTGTTGGCTAAGCTTTTGTGTATGCATATAGTGTCATTGCATGGAGGTGGAAATGTCGCCATTTGATCTCATGTTGTGCTTTGCTATCAAAGCAAGTCGGCATTTGCACGTGGTGATATTGTTGCTGATTATTTTATGAGCTGCCCTTGGTTATCTTCCCCACAGTGGTAAAATGATAAAAGTTATGAAGATAATTTGATTTTCTATACAGGAAGCAAGTGCTCAGCACGCATACTAGTCTCCACATGTTGCTTTTAATTAACTTGTAATAAGGTTATCATTTCCTCTATTACACTATATTCCATTGCTACCAAGACATTTTAATTAAGCAGTGACCTGATTTGAAGGAGAGCAAAAAACAAAGCTAATTGATACACATATTTGCATAATTATTAAACATCTTAAAATGTATTTTTTCTTGTCACGCTCTGCTTTTCCCAGCAAGGCCATCCCAAATAATGACAAGTCTGGATTGCAGAGTGTGGAGCTGCAAAAATATTGTCCCATACCATAGGCATGTGCAGAATGAAAACTTTTTTTACCCAAATACGGAGGGTGGGAGTTGGTTCTATGGGAATTACCTGTCTTATAGGCTGCTTCAGGTCTGTATTTATGCGCATGACTATTAAAAACCATACAGATGACAGGTGAGCATAGGAAAATGTTGATTTATACATACTGTAGATCTGAAATGTGTGTATCTCCCACAATCTCCCATCTAAGGTGACGGGAGATTGCTGGGGGTGATATACAATTGATGTCCCCTATCGTGCTGATCACGCCCATTAGTGTCTGGTTTAGCCGCACAATGCGTCTAAACCTGATTAAAGTAATGGGCACGATCAGGAAAAGTGCTGTTTGGGCGGCCAAGTGGATCAATTTTCACACATTTCAGTTTGCCACCCCTGGCGGATGTGAGCTGAAATGTAGACGCCGGCATCTGATCACGCCCTTATGGAGCTACATTTGAATACCACCGTTGGGCACCATCTAGTGGCTTGCCGGCATCAATAAGATTTGAATTCCACCCATTGTGTGCAAGTTGATGCATTGTAATTAAGGACTGAACGAGATGTTGTTCCGTTATAATCGCAGTGTGTGTGGGCAATTTTGGATGGTCCAGTACAAAGGAAATTTGTCTCTGCCACGAGCAGATTGCCCATTGTCTATTGTGTACCCAACCTTGGCCGATGTGGAACATTAGATTTAGGAACATTCTAATGGCCATTTTGTAACCCATTGCTAACTCTTCAGTGTTAGGCATGGGTAGAGCCACATAGGAGATTTTCCGTTATCTGGATTAAAATCTCATGAGATTAATTTCTAAAGATTTTTTTTACGCAATTTCTTGCAATTTATTATTTGTTCATCTCCTAAAATATATAACCCAGCTGAGGCAACAATACAAACCCCCACCAGTGTTTTGTTATGAGAATTTTCTGTCCAGAATCAACTAAAATCTCCTGAATGAGTAAATAAATGCTCTTGCATTAAACTCTGTGGGGCATATTCATATTCAACTGGGAGCAAAATATAAAAAAAATCTACAGTACGGGGTTTTCCCTATTTGATTGAAGAAGAGCATGTAAGCCGCGGTGATTTCTACAGAAATCACTGCGTTTTATTTTTTTTGCAGCCCCAGAGCAATTGTTGTTTTAAGGAAAAATTGTAAAAACTTTCTTGGGAACCCATTGGAACCCTCCCCCAAATGAATAATTAAGCAATGACAAGTTTCCAGTTCACTTAATTATACCATAATTTCTTCCGTAGAGTCGTCGTCCTCCTCTCCTCTGACATGCTCTTACACAGTGTGTTGTGTGCAAAATCCCTGTAGTGTGTGAGAGATGCTGCCAATGTGTATGTGACCTGTCAAAATTCAATACCATGAGTATAGGGAGCACATACCCACCGTAATTAAAAATTGGTTGCGACAACAAACAGTACACGATTGCATATGCTCCTATGGATGAATAGAGTTGCTTGATGTTCATGCGAGGCCACTTAAATGGGACATTGTGCAATTGTAGGAGACCACTGCATTATAAAGTTATTAAATATCACTTGTGATGCAGAGTACATAGCAACAAATAATAGAATACTGAGGGTCATATGTGATGGGGTCTGAGTTTGTGAGAGGTGCAAGTTGCCAGCAGATCTTGGACGTTTTATAAAGCAGCAATCATTTACAAGGCACGGTTTTACCTTGTAAATGATTGCCTCTTAAAAAAACATCAGAGATCGGTTGGCATCCCGCACTTTCGGCAAACTCAGACTCACGTATGCCCTTTATTCTGAGACTAATCTCTTGAAATCAACTGTGTAGAAAGGTGCCGATTCAACTCAATGGACGCAATCAACCTTTCCTGAACGCACATCGCAGCCATCAACATACAAAGTAGAGGTGTGCAATAAAACTTGCAATATTAGAGCCTGCCAAAATAGGCAAATGTGTACAGACAAACATTGCACGTCGTTCAGCGGCACATCACACAGAATTGAATCAGACCCTACAGCCACATCACACAGAATTGAATCAGACCCTACAGCCAAATCACACAGAATAGAATCAGACCCTACAGCCACATCACACAGAATAGAATCGGACCATTGAGCCACATCACACAGAACTGAATTGGACCCTAAGAGCAAGGCTGTTCAGGTGATGTTAACTCAAATGCAAAATATGAGGCCAGGTAGATAAACATTTACAGCAAAGCCCCCTACCAAATGCACAGGCATAGTTTCCTGTAGACATGTTCTCTTCTGGGAAGTGTTTTTATTCATTACATTACATCAACATGCCATCCCTAATCTTAGCCTGCATGGAACATCCCCATTACTGCTTGGTTACGGCCATTCAGCAACACATGGAAGTGTGACTGCTGTGCATATAGTGTAGGAGCATGCACAGTGCTAAAAATGCATGTACTGTCTGACCAACTGACCTGTGTTCAATTCCTAATCAGCCCCACTTTACTCTTTATTTTTTATTTATAGTAGTTTGTGGCTTGAGGCATGTATTTATAACATACACGGTCGAGTCACATTATTATGAACACCAGCTAATAGCCAGAGTAACTGCCGTGTGCAGCACGGACAGCACCCAGACGGGCTGGGAGTCACTCAACAAGGTGCTGGTAGGTTGACACGGGTACATTTTGACGGTGATCTGCTCCACTGTAGCGTGTCGGTTGGCCTTCTCGCACCTTCTTGTAGCTGACGTTCACCTCTCACTTTAATGGCACGTGGTGCTCCGCAGTTTCCACTTCTGTTATTCGCAGTGGTGCCATTTGTCCAGTCACGATACACTTTCACCACAGCAGCATGCGAACAGTTCACAAACTATGCTGTCTCAGAAATACTGCCACCCTTGCAACTCGGATAAATTGCCCCGTTTACCCATGCGAAGTGTGATACGTGTGCAGACTGCCTATGGCAAACCTTTTATATACCCACCAAGCCAGCACACGACACGTGACGTACTTCATGGGCTCCGCATTGCCGACGGCAAGTGTAGGAGGTGGTTGTAATAATTTTACTCGACCATGTACTTGTAGCCCATAGCAGAAAGTGTTTAGGCAGCTCTGCATTTGGTAATGCACGGTATGTATTACAGTTTTCAGTGTGCATTTTCCTGTATAAATCATGCAATGTGATTCTGTAAAACTATTTTTCCTTCTTTTAAACTGTGTCCAGGTTGCCGTTTGACCTGTTCCAAATCCTTAATCTTAGATTAATTTGCTGGTTCCACCAATGACTGGGGTTTGGATTGGTGCTACAAGTGTAGGACACAGCTTCACCTTGAATTACAAGAGTATTACTGGGATCTTTTGATGTTCCTTCCCCACTTCCTGAGTAGTCTCAATGCCTCTTTGATGGATTATTGCATTTTGCCTTTTCAAAGCTCTGGTATTGTGTGTCTGGCTAACAGTAAAACAAAGACTTCACATTCCCATCTGGTCCTTTTGCTTAGTGACCCTGGGAAGAGATGAAAAATAAAATGTTGGTAGGCCGTGAATGAGTTAAACAGGATGCCTGACTCTCTTCCTATTTGCATTCCCTGTTTAATCTCCTCCTGGGCCTTCATGTAAAAACGTAAACAGTTTATCAAATAGTTTAATGAAAGCATGGCACCTGATGTCTGTTTTATGGTTGTTTGCTACTGATGTTTTATTAGAAAACTGAAACTACCTGTAGGGGCCTTCTCAAGTGACTAAAGACCCCCATACACTAAAGCGATATAGTGCCTTTTGGCACGATACAAGCGTATCAGACCTACGTATAGCGAGTAAGTGGACCACATCGTGTGTGGTCCACTTCCGATTATGATCTGAGGTGCGCTTCCGGGGGCCATAAGAAGGGCTTTCAGATCTTACCTGCAGCAGGTAAGATGTGACCCTGTCACCTGCGATGAGGGTGCCTAACCTAAGATGGCATGCGATCTAGCATTAGCACATCAATAGTGAAGGTTGCATGGACTCACGATATCGTGAGTCCAGGAGCTGCAGGCGGCTGGCGGGGAGTTGAAGGAATATCCCATGCGACAGAGCACATGGGATACTTCATCGAAGTGTATGGGGGCCATAACTCAGCTTTGTTCTTTGGATTTTATTTGGAACTGAATTAGTTGTAGTTAACAGCAGCAGGGTCAGGTGAGTCCTGCTTGACTACTGTGCATTTGTAGATACAGTATTCCTAAAACTGGGTGTTAACTTAAAATATTGGACACATTGGTCATGTAAGATTCAAAAGTATAATAAAGTTGAGTAAAAAATAATTGCGTTATCACAGTATATCATGCTGTCTATCCTGTTGGCTTGGTAACAGCTGAAGTGTTAAGTAATTTGTTGCATTACTTTGAAATAAGAGAAGCCTAAGTTACATTTGTGTAAGTGATGTATTTGCAGTCTCCTAGGTAACATAAATGGCCTGCACTGTTCAATGGACAATGGGAAAGTTTAACTTTTACAAAGTGCATGAAGATTCAATGGGGAAATACTGCATATTTTTCTAGAATTGTAACGGACACATGAGGATATAACCCACTACACTCCTGGGAAGGTCAGAATCTGCATTTTGCCATCTTTGCTCCATCCATAAAAAAAGACACAATTTTGATCTATCTTGAGCAACTGGATTTGCAGTTCACAAGATTTTTTGTAAAATTGTGTATATACAAGTAAAAGAAAAGAAAATGGACTTTAGAATTGAACAAAGAGAAACTGTGATTACTGTTTATAGGTATGTCAATGTATCTGTGTGTGTGATATACACTGCTCAAAAAAATAAAGGGAACACTTAAACAACACAGTGTAACTCCAAGTCAATCACACTTCTGTGAAATCAAACTGTCCACTTAGGAAGCAACACTGATTGACAATCAATTTCACATGCTGTTGTGCAAATGGAATAGACAACAGGTGGAAATTATAGGCAATTAGCAAGACACCCCCAATAAAGGAGTTGTTCTGCAGGTGGTGACCACAGACCACTTCTCAGCTCCTATGCTTTCTGGCTGATGTTTTGGTCACTTTTGAAAGCTGGCGGTGCTTTCACTCTAGTGGTAGCATGAGACGCAGTCTACAACCCACACAAGTGGCTCAGGTAGTGCAGCTCATCCAGGATGGCACATCAATGCGAGCTGTGTCAAGAAGGTTTGCTGTGTCTGTCAGCGTAGTGTCCAGAGCATGGAGGCGCTACCAGGAGACAGGCCAGTACATCAGGAGACGTGGAGGAGACCGTAGGAGGGCAACAACCCAGCAGCAGGACCGCTACCTCCGCCTTTGTGCAAGGAGGAACAGGAGGAGCACTGCCAGAGCCCTGCAAAATGACCTCCAGCAAGCCACAAATGTGCATGTGTCTACTCAAACGATCAGAAACAGACTCCATGAGGGTGGTATGAGGGCCCGACGTCTACAGGTGGGGGTTGTGCTTACAGCCCAACACCATGCATGACGTTTGGCATTTGCCAGAGAACACCAAGATTGGCAAATTCGCCACTGGCGCCCTGTGCTCTTCACAGATGAAAGCAGGTTCTCACTGAGCACATGTGACAGACGTGACAGAGTCTGGAGACGCCAAGGAGAACGTTCTGCTGCCTGCAACATCCTCCAGCATGACCGGTTTGGCAGTGGGTCAGTAATGGTGTTGGGTGGCATTTCTTTGGGGGGCCGCACAGCCCTCCATGTGCTCGCCAGAGGTAGCCTGACTGCCATTAGGTGCCGAGATGAGATCCTCAGACCCCTTGTGAGACCATATGCTGGTGCGGTTGGCCCTGGGTTCCTCCTAATGCAAGACAATGCTAGACCTCATGTGGCTGGAGTGTGTTAGCAGTTCCTGCAAGACGAAGGCATTGATGCTATGGACTGGCCTGCCCGTTCCCCAGACCTGAATCCAATTGAGCACATCTGGGACATCATGTCTTGCTCCATCCACCAACGCCACGTTGCACCACAGACTGTCCAGGAGTTGGTGGATGCTTTAGTCCAGGTCTGGGAGGAGATCCCTCAGGAGACCATCCGCCACCTCATCAGGAGCATGCGTTGTAGGGAGGTCATACAGGCACATGGAGGCCACACACTACTGAGCCTCATTTGACTTGTTTTAAGGACATTACATCAGAGTTGGATCAGCCTGTAGTGTGTTTTTCCACTTTAATTTTGAGTGTGACTCCAAATCCAGACCTCCATGGGTTAATAAATTTGATTTCCATTGATAATTTTTGTGTGATTTTGTTGTCATCACATTCAACTATGTAAAGAACAAAGGGGCAGATGTATTAACCTGGAGAAGGCATAAGGAAGTGATAAACCAGTGATATGTGCAAGGTGATAAAGGCACAAGCCAATCAGATCCTACCTGTTAATTTACATATTGGAACAGATTGGCTGGTGCCTTTATCACCTTGCACATATCACTGGTTTATCACTTCCTTATGCCTTCTCCAGGTTAATACTTCTGCCCCAATGTATATTTAATAAAAATATTTTATTCAGATCTAGGATGTGTTATTTTAGTGTTCCCTTTATTTTTTTGAGCAGTGTATATGAGTGCATATTAATATAATATTATGATTTAGATACATTTTCTGGCATAAAGAGTAACGGGAGTAGCTGTCAGCATGCATTTTACCCTAGAATCCACCCCACAGGTGGAGAGACTCGCATATCCATGGAAATAGGCTCTCTGTCTGCTGAGTGCAATGTTTGGTAACAAGTCTGAGTTTAGTGTCTCCAGCCCTGAGTGAGGAGACCTGCCGGCTACAGCCCGCTGTCCTTTGAAAGCTGAGATCTTTAAAGTGCAGCCAAATGCTTAGTGAGTGAGGAATGATGTGCAATGGAAAGATTGTGTCTTACTTCCTGCTAACATGCTCTGCATACTATACCTCATCTATTATGCCTTCTTCAAAGCTGTGGCTCAAGTCCTGGGTCCCTTTGCCATCTCCCCTCTCACTCGGCCCCACAGTGGGTATCTGTGTGTCTCTAAGGCCAGCATCGTTCCTGTATTTCTACTAATGAATTTATATTTGTTGCCTACTGATGTCTATATGTTATGTTATAATATCTAAACAAACTTTAGCTGTTTAGGAAACCCCGCAACCTTTCGCAGTCCGATTGGAAACTGTGAGATGAAAATGCTGTTATGCGGTGCATTAGAAAAACATGCTGCCGGATGACATTTTCTGTGGAAGTTCTGGCTCCAGAAAAAGCAGACCGGTTTTATTGCTTTTTCTGGGCTGACAACACTGTATGACATAAAAGTATAAATATAACGGTATATTTCTTAAAAAATCTGGTTGTCAGAACGTCGTTTTCACCAAGGACTTCATTCCAGTAGGTTCCGTTCCGTCATGGTTTACCTGTACATTTAATTTACCATGCCATTTGTTTCACATTTTGACTTTTAAACCCAGATCGTAAAGGTATGTACACACGGTGAGATAAATCTGTACGATTTTGACTATATAGTCAAAATCTTATGAAAAGTTAGTGCATATCTCAAGGTGTCGGGCAGCTTGCGATCCCGATGCGCGCTTCCGCGGGGTCTGTATCGTAAGGCTAGATAGACTTTGCAGGCAAGTCAATCTTGACTATCTAGTGTACGATCTAGTACAAAGTATAGTCAAAATTGGCACTTAGTCAAAACCGTACATAGGGGGTCATTCCGAGTTGTTCGCTCGCTAGCTGCTTTTAGCAGCATTGCACACGCTAGGCCGCCACCCTCTGGGAGTGTATCTTAGCTTAGCAGAATAGCGAACGAAAGATTAGCAGACCTGCTAATAAATAATTCTTTGCAGTTTCTGAGTAGCTCCAGACCTACTCACAGATTGCGATCAGCTCAGTCCGTTTAGTTCCTGGTTTGACGTCACAATCACGCCCTGCGTTCGGCCAGCCACTCCCCCGTTTCTCCAGACACTACCGCGTTTTTCCCTGACACACCTGCGTTTTTTAGCACACTCCCGAAAAACGCTCAGTTACCACCCAGAAATGCCCCTTTCCTGTCAATCACTCACCGATCAGCAGAGCGACTGTATCCACAGCAAAACTGCTAAGTTTTTAGTTAAATAACTAAGCGCTTGCGCCCTGCGTGCCATGCGCAATTAGCAACAAATCGCAGCATAGCGAAAAACGGCAATGAGCGAACAACTCGGAATGACCCCCATAGACAAAATCTCAAGCACAGATAGTCAAAATCTGTGCTATCTGGGCTCTGGGGAAGTTCAAGGGAAATCGCATAGTCAAAATCGGGCATAGCAAGGATCTCACCGTGTGTACATACCTTTAGTGCAAATGACTAATCCCTTTTATTCCATGTGAAAACTAAAACCATTTAGTCTGCAAATCCCTTTGTACTTCCAACGAAGACAATTCTATGTGAATTCACAGATCTGATGAATTCCATTTGCTATGGTTGATTCCTTTATTTTTCTTGTGGCTAAACCATTGCTGCACTGTGTGCCTGGCAGAGACCTCCACCGTTGGAGACCTTGTCAGAACTTCCCCAAGGTCATGTATTCATTAAGAGCAACTGGCATTTCATCTCATACATGCCATTCCAACACACAAACATATACACACGCACATCACAGATACCGGCCAGGCATTCCTCCACACCAGAGCTCTGGGTGCAGTGCACATGCAGACTGCTGGGAACACAGATCCTGAAATCACTTGCCTCGTTGGTTATTCATTTAGTGGATAAGACGAATTACCTTCCATAATTGCAAATCAATTATAATGTAAAGGACACAGTTGAATTTGTACAGTAATACTTATTGCAGATAGCATGTTTTTTATGTACACTGAGAGTAACTAGGTAAACTGCTTGTGCTTCCAAATGCGAACATGCAAACCATATTGTCAAGGACTGCATTTATATACACTGTACATAGATTGTCACCCAGTCGCATTATTTGGACCTCCAACAGTGAAAAGATTCAAAAGCATGGTAATCGGCTACAGTTCCTTAAATTGTACCAGCTACAGTAGGAAAATACAAATGGGCCGCAACTAGCCAGAGGTTTTCTGGATAGGGGGAGGTGGTACATTAGTATAAAATGCATCATGAATTGATGTTTATACCAAGTTCTATACGTTACAGAAGAAATCGAGATTTCTCATCATGCAACATTTTTCCAGTCTACACCGGTCTTGCTTTGGTGAGCCTGTGCCCACTTCAGTCTTCATTTTATGTTCTTGACAGGAGTGGTCTTCTGCTGCTGTAGCCCATCCACTTCAAGGTTCAACATTGTATTCTTCACCAGTGTTATAATTCATGATTATTTTTGTTATCACATTCCTTCCTGTCAGCTTGCTCCTTAATAAGGCATTTTTGCCCACAGAGTTGGCACATAAAGATTTTTTTTTTTTTTTTGCACACCTTTCTCTGTTAACTCTAGAGATTATTGTGCATGAAGGCCAGGAGGTCAATAGTGTGAGATACACAAACCACCACATCTGGCACCAACAATCACTCCACAGTCACAGTTGTTTATATCATATCCCTTCTGTAGCTTGGTCTTAACAACAACTGAACCACTTGACCATCTCTACATGATTTTATGCATTTGGTTGCTGCCATACAATTAGCAGGTTATGTGTATTAATGAGCAAGAGTGTCTAATAAAGTGGGCACTGATTGATATACTTCAAAAGCTTAGATGCCACACACACACACACACACACACACACACACACACACACACACACACACACACACACACACACACACACACACACACACACACACACAATCTTGTGTTGTGTCCAAGGCCCACAACAAACAGCTAGATAGTAACCCAAAGCATGTCTGTCTCCATTTCCTGTTTAATATCTACACACACAGGGGTACATTTGCTAAGATGGGAGTTTTTTAGAACTGGTGATATTGCCCATAGCAACCAATCAGATTCTATCTATAGATGCAGCTAGATAAATGTTAAGTAGAATCTGGTTGCTATGGGAAACATCACCAGTTCTAAAAAAAAAAAACTCCCACCTTAGTAAATTTACCTCATGATTGGGGTGATTGCGAATTCTGTTATTTATTTATTTTACATACTGAATTCTATAAATTGTGCGCTTGCGAGCAGAGCCCTTTTACCTCTACGTCTGTCTGTTTAATACAGAGTCTCATTTTATAACTGCCCCAAATTGTAAAGTGTAACAAAATACGCTGGCGCTATATAAATAAATGTTAATAAAAATCTAGTTGACTCTTTTATCAAATGGGATAAACACACCAAACTAAATCTTACAGTTCTTCATGCTTTAGGGGATCTAGAGGAGGAAATAACCCGAAAATAAGGTGGCTTTCAAGTTGAATGGAACCTTGTTCATATTTATTTCTTGGTAATTATCCACTAGGGGCACTGTTGTGTTGGTTTGTTTGGGTGCAGTTCATTGATGCACCATGTATGGCCCACTATGATGATTGTAAATGTTTTACCTGGATCAAGCAAACATTTTAAAGCTCCTACTATTGTCCATAAACACTTAAATGCTGGAAAACATTCTACTTTATGTCCTTGATGCAAAGAAAAATTAAGTGTTGAAACTCCCCCATAATGGATGTGATTCTAGTCTTTAAACCTGTCTCATTTATATAGGATGTTGGAGAAATTAGATTATTTTCACACACTGCCGTTAAGATTGTAGTTGCAAACCTATAAGGGATTGGAATATCTGTCTGTTTTGCTGTGGATGTCTGATCCCCCAGCTCCCTTTGAAAGATAGTGTTTGTGTTCTGTCTCCCCCTCCCTCTGTGTACCCTGGCTCAGCCGCGCCCCAGAGCCGGCCATGGCAGCTGCACAACTGGGAGGGCGAGCATGCTTTCTGCCCATGCAACTGCTCCCCTGGCAACCAGCTCTTTGAAGATGACCCCCTTGTGGTTTGCTTGTTGTCTCCCTTGTGTAGAATTATTGATTGGAGTTTGGGGGAAGGGATGTTTGGACTTTCATCGTAGGTTTTCCCAGCTCTTAACATTCTTGTATATCTATACAGAATGCTGAGATGTGAGCACATAACATTTGAGGTTATCATTTGTTTAGTAAGTTACTCTTCAGTAAATGTAAACATACCAGAAACTACATATCCTAGATGCAGGAGTATGCATTATTGGCTCATACAGGCGTTTGGTAATGCAGTTCCATATATAAGCGGGCATTTATGAAAATTGGTTTCTGCAAATCACAGGAATCCTCAAAGTTTTTCAAGAAAACTTACAAAAAATGTAAATTATATATATCTGGATTGCAACATATATAGTATGATAGGGGCGCATAAATTCTGCTTAGAGCTGGAAATAGCTAGAACACTGTGAAACCCAGAAAGAGCTTTGTTCATATTTATAGTTTGGTCATTTAACCACTAGGGGCACTGTTGTGTTGTACTCTACCACACTATGGGGTATATGCAATTGCGGTCGAATTCCCGAAATTGTCGAATTTCGGGTCATTTTCGACCCAAAAAAAAAATCGCCTATGCAATTCAGTGCTTTCCGACCAAAAAAACGGACTTTCAAAATTCGACTTTTTGAAATTCGACTTTTTGCAAATTCGACTTTTCTGCAATGATACAAGTGCTGCAATTCGACCAAAGCATATTCAATTCAAGTTTGGAAATTCGACAGCAGTGCTTTTAGACAGCAAATTCGTCATTTTCAATCCGCCACACTTTGGAGGGTGAAAACAAATAAAAAAATTTTAAACATGTTTTTTTTTGTGTTTTTTTGGGGGGGAATAGCAGATCTATTTATATTAGAAGGGATTAGGTACTTTTTTTTTTTTTTTTTGGAGGCACAAATATTATTTATATATTTAAAATATTATTTTTTTTTTATTTTTTTTTATGCTGGAACGGCGAAATCATAAAAAAAAATGGCGTGGGGTCCCCCCTCCAAAGCATAACCAGCCTCGGGCTCTTCGAGCTGGTCCTGGTTCTAAAAATGCGGGGAAAAAATTGACAGGGGATCCCCCGTATTTTTAAAACCAGCACCGGGCTCTGCGCCTGGTGCTGGTGCCAAAAATACGGGGGACAAAAAGAGTAGGGGTCCCCCGTATTTTTAACACCAGCATCGGGCTCTACTAGCTGGACAGATAATGCCACAGCCGGGGGTCACTTTTATGCCGTGCCCTGCGGCCGTGGCATTAAATATCCAACTAGTCACCCCTGGCCGGGGTACCCTGGGGGAGTGGGGACCCCTTCAATCAAGGGGTCCCCCCCCCCCCCAGCCACCCAAGGGCCAGGGGTGAAGCCCGAGGCTGTCCCCCCCCATCCAATGGGCTGCGGATGGGGGGGCTGATAGCCTTTTGTGATAATAAAAAGATATTGTTTTTTCCAGTAGTACTACAAGTCCCAGCAAGCCTCCCCCGCAAGCTGGTACTTGGAGAACCACAAGTACCAGCATGCGGGAGAAAAACGGGCCCGCTGGTACCTGTAGTACTACTGGGAAAAAAATACCCAAATAAAAACAGGACACACACACCGTCGACAGTAAAACTTTATTTCATACGTCGACACACACATACTTACCTATGTTCACACGCCGACATCGGTCCTCTTCTCCATGTAGAATCCACGGATACCTGAAAAGAAAAGATCAATATACTCACCTCAGCCATGGTCCAGAGATAAATCCACGTACTTGGCAAAAAAACAAAGCGAACACCCGCTCCATGCCGGACTGAAAGGGATCCCATGCTGACACATGGGACACCTTTCCACGAGTGAGACCTGTCAGTGACAGCTGTCACAGAAAGGTCTCTAAGCCAATCAGGAAGCGCAACTTCGTTGCGCTCACCTGATTGGCTGTGCGCTGTCTGTACTGTGACAGCACATCGCAAAGCCGCTCCATTACTTTCAATGGTGGGAACTTAGCGGCTAGCGGTAAGGTCACCCGCCGGTCAGCGGGTGACCCCACCGCTACCCGCAAAGTTCCCACCATTGAAAGTAATGGAGCGGCTTTGCGATGTGCTGTCACAGTACAGACAGCGCACAGCCAATCAGGTGAGCGCCACGGAAGTAGCGCTTCCTGATTGGTTGAAGGGACGTCGGTGACAGGAGTCACGTGATGTCCCGGCATTCGGTAGAATGGGGTCTGATGTGAAAGCATTGGACCCCTTTCTAGTCCGGTATGGAGCGGGTATTTGCGTGTTCTTTTTTTTTTACAAGTACGTGGATTTATCTCTCTGGACGTGGATTTATCTCTGGACGCTGGAAGGTGAGTATCATTTTTTCACAGGTACCCTCGGATCGTCGGAGACCGTGGCAGTCGGCGTGTCAACATAGGTAAGTATGTGTGTGTCGGTAGTGTGTAATAAAGTTTTACTGTCACGGTGTGTGTGTCCTGTTTTTTTTGGGGGTATTTTTTCCCCAGTAGTACTACAGGTACCAGCGGGCCCGTTTTTCTCCCGCATGCTGGTACTTGTGGTTCTCCAAGTACCAGCTTGCGGGGGAGGCTTGCTGGGACTTGTAGTACTACTGGAAAAAACAATATCTTTTTATTATCACAAAAGGCTATCAGCCCCCCCATCCGCAGCCCATTGGATGGGGGGGGACAGCCTCGGGCTTCACCCCTGGCCCTTGGGTGGCTGGGGGGGGGGGACCCCTTGATTGAAGGGGTCCCCACTCCCCCAGGGTACCCCGGCCAGGGGTGACTAGTTGGATATTTAATGCCACGGCCGCAGGGGACGGCATAAAAGTGACCCCCGGCTGTGGCATTATCTGTCCAGCTAGTGGAGCCCGATGCTGGTGTTAAAAATACGGGGGACCCCTACTCTTTTTGTCCCCCGTATTTTTGGCACCAGCACCAGGCGCAGAGCCCGGTGCTGGTTTTAAAAATACGGGGGATCCCCTGTCAATTTTTCCCCCGCATTTTTAGAACCAGGACCAGCTCGATGAGCCCGAGGCTGGTTATGCTTTGGAGGGGGGACCCCACGCCATTTTTTTTCTCGGGTTTTTCACGATTTTTACCGTTTTTTTAAATCGCGGCAAAATCCGCCAAATCGGCCGATTTTCGCCCGCGACTCTGGCGAATCCGTTTTTCATTGAATATGGTGAATTCCGGAAGCCACCTTCCGGGATTCACCTGTCGAATTGAGTCGAATTAAAAAACGGCGAAAATTGCCGCGAATTCGACCGCAATTGCATATACCCCTATGTATAAGAAGGGTCATCCCTAATTTAGATTCACTTTAAACACATGCTACTGTGCTTTGCACAAACAGCATATTTGTAGCTGCAATACATAGAATCTGCTTTATTCTTGATGTGTACTCCAGTGTTTTACCATAAGAAATAATAGCAGAAATGTGAAATATTTGTCATCTCTATAATCTGTGCTGCTTCACTGGGGGCACAGAGGTTAAGTGGTTACCCTCCACCCAGCACCACTCCGATAGACCCCTGTGCAGTGCAGGGCTATTGGATATTAATGTTCACCTATGCTGCTTTCACATCGCAAACCCTGCTTTTGAAACGGTTCTTTAAACTGTTCTTAAAACGGGTCTGAGCAGTTCAATCCCCTTCACATCGCATGTTGTAACTGGTATATTAACGTTTCATTACCGTTTTGGTACCTTTCACACTGAACCCGTTTCTCCCATAGAAAACAGTGGTTGTCATTTTAAATGGACTTTTCTGGCCCACACATTATTAATAATTATTAATTAATTATTAATAATTTGGCTAGTTGTACGATGGAACCCAGCAGCTTCGAGCATCTTTACCATGTTTTTGTAGATTACTGCATCCTTCACTGTCCCAGTGATTTGTCTAGCAATTTCTTCATCCCCTCATCCTAAGCAGCTCCTAACCTCCTCATCACTACAATTTGCCATTTTAAACTGTATTCTGTATAAAAAAAAATGCTTCTACACTCGCATGTGTTTCCTCCAGTTTATTTCCTGCTTCTGCCTGGTGACATCACGCATGGAGACAGCCTATTACCTTCTGTGGTTTGGAAGTACCGTTTCAGAGGCTTTCACATTGCACAATGAAACGGGTCTGAACCGTGTAGGACCCTGCTTTTTAACCGTTTTAAAATACCAGTAATCTGTAACCAGTAAATTCAAAGTGGCCCTTTCACACCACAGCTAGAACCGTTTTGGAAGGCTTAAAAAACGTCAATTTACCGGGTTATAGCTGCGGTGTGAAAGGGGTACTAGTCACCTTTTTAAGGGTCGGACTGAGATTCTGGGAAGAGTTCTACAGACATTACTCATGTACCTGGGTTTTAACAGTTAAGGAACTTCAGTGTTGTAACATTTTCTTTATAAATATTTGCTCGCTGGTTCACATTTTACTCACTTTACAGTACTTTCATAGTCTAGTAAAAGGTATTTGATATCCTGTTGTAAACTGCTCAAATATGAGTTAACTTTAAAGCAATAAATCAAATATTAACATTGATCATTAAAGCCAAATTAACAAATAAAAACTAGCTTTTGATTGGTTGACATTCACTTTTTATTATTTATCTTGCATCGTGTGCGCACTGATTTCTTTTGAAATGTCACATGAAGTTTGCCATTCATGAAATCAGCCCTTTAGGATTTAAAATAACATCTGTCACATATAAAACATTTTTAATTAAGTGGCCGTTTTCATCAACATTCATTGGGCTCGCTATAATTCTGCGCGAATTGAAAAGCGCCGGGAATTAGCTCCCGGTGCTATTCAATTCAGCGTGCTGTCATTTCGGGGAAGGCCGGTTCTCGCGGACTAAACGGTGTGTTTTGCCATGAGAAACGGCATTCTCCGTCTCAAGTGCCTGGCGCGATGCTTGCTGGGTGTTCTCTCGTCGGGAGCTAATTCCCGGCGCTATTCAATCCGCACAGAATTGAAGCAAGCCCATTGGCTACACTTTTTTTTTTTTTTTTACTTGTGCAAATATAGAATTGCTGAAAATATGAATTGCATAAAATGCTAAATTTTTGGTAACTGTTCACATTTTCTCTTGTGACCTCTGTTAAGTGTGACTCATTCAGTGCTTAATTGAATGGATGAACATGTGATACAGACCGATTTACTTATTGTGTTACCATGGCAATCTGCTTTTCATTGGTCACGATACAATTCAAAGATAGTTGAATAGCGCCGTGAATTAGCTCCTAGGGCTATTCAATATAGCGAAGTGTTAAGTCGGAGAATGCCTGTTCTCCTAGACTAAACATGGTGTTTTGTCGGGAGAACCAGCAATCTCTGGCTTAAGTGCCTGGCATGACGCTGTTTCTGACGGTCTAAGGGCAGAAATCAGCATCTCGTCTGTACTTTTGTCAGGTTTTTGCTCGCACCCCTCTGGGGGGTGTGAAGAAATCCCATCATCAGGTGTCACAGGGCGCTGTATTGAATAACCCCAGGCGCTAATTCCCGGCGCTATTCAACTGTCTTCGAATTGATTTTGTGTCTACTGAGTGCAAAATATTCTTTTTAGTGACTGATCATTTTCTACTTGTACATTTTGTGTTGGTAGAATGGTGGATCTGCGGTCTTCAATCCAGTGTCTTATTTGAATATAAAAAAAGGCACTGTGCAACACAGGAAGACAAATATTAAGTTATACTGATTGTAGGTGACTAGATTTAATACAATGCTTTATTTAAAGTCCACTTTAGTTGTGGTCAAATTACTGCTAGGCATAAGGGAAGAGTTTAGATTTGCTAGGTGTGGTGTCTGGTATATAACTGCTGATTACAGTGGCCAGAATAACCATCTGTATAAGATAGCATCACAGTATTGACACCACTGAGTTCCATTTCTGAAGCCAGAAAGTGCACATATGTAGGCATATTCAATTAAATGTGATATTTTTCCTTCCCAAAAAAAAAAAAAAAAAATCACGGAACCTGTGCCTAATTTTTTATTTTTTTATTTATAAAAAGTGGTTGCATTTCTCATGGGCAGATATTTTTTTCTTCTTTATTTTTTTTAAATCATGAAGCCGTCTGCAGGCTGCTAGTGTGTGGACCAGGTGTAGAGTTAGGGGGTTGTATAGTGTAGGGGGTGCAGGGTGAGCGGTAGTGTAGTGGTGTGTGCGGCAAGGGAGGGGGTGCAGGCTGAACGGTAGTGTAGTGCTGGGAGGGGGTGAGCGGGTTGACCCTGGTACTAGGAAGCCCTGCTGTCTGCAATGTTAATGAGAAGAGACCACTTCGGGAAGAGGAGGAGGAAAGTGCTGCAGAAGGTGAAAAATTATGGACTAATGGGGTAATTCCAAGTTGATCGCAGCAGGAAATTTTTTAGCAATTAGGCAAAACCATGTGAACTGCAGAGGGGGCAGATATAACATTTGCAGAAAGAGTTAGATTTGGGTGTGGTGTGTTCAATCTGCAATCTAATTTGCAGTGTAAAAATAAAGCAGACAGTATTTACCCTGCACAGAAATAAAATAACCCACCCAAATCTAACTCTCTCTGCAAATGTTATATCTGCCACACCAGCAGTGCACATGGTTTTGCCCAACTGCTAACTTTCTTGCTGCTGCGATCAACTCAGAATTACCCCCTTCGTAAGCTAATTGGAAACTTCCAATTGCATAATTAGCCATTAATGGGGTGTACAAAGGATTCCAAAGCAAGTGCCAACAATTTTTCCTTTAAAATATGTTTTTTAGGAAAAATTGGCCTTGTTCTAGAAGTAGAACCCCCAAAAACCTCACACCTAACTGAATACCAAAAATTTTACACCAGTGAGAAAAACAGCGGTGTGAGAACTTGCAACCAATTGAATATGTCCCTTTTGTTTCAGATATCTTAGCCCAGACATTGTTACATTGGACTTTAAGGGGGTCCCCACCATCAACCTTGACTGCGTTTTACATGAAGTAAAAAATAAATGTATACATATTTCACAAATAAGTAACCTGTGTTTCTAATGATAGGGCTTTGTTGTCAGTTGTGTTTGTTACAGCATGTGATGCTTAAGATGCCTGGTAATATGTTATGACAGGGTAGGTGTCATTCATTGATTAACTATATTGTTTTACCTTTAATACTGATGTTAAGAGTAATGTGCAGCCCTTTTGATGGTTGGAGGGCTGCCTAGTGCGGTCCCTGAAGTGTATCAGGTTGCCTATCACTGGCTTAGTATGCAGAGATGTCTCTATAACATTTGCTGTTTCAATCATTATAATTGAATTCAGATTTTCTTTCTGCTGTACTTTAGATTATAGGTTCTAACTTTGGCGTTATCACAAATAATGAGAACTGTAATTAGCTAAAGAAAAATGAAAAAAGAAAATGGAAAAAGTGTTGTACGAATTTTGGATAAGGGATACTCAACCTGGTATAACAAATAAAAATGTTGTATGGTAAAAAAGAAAGGAAGGAAGGGGAGGGTTATGAAATAGTCGTGAAATAGTGTTTCATTACGCTGAGCATGGTGGATTGTGTGGCATAGCTATAAGAAAGTGACTACATTAGTGGTTCCCAAACTTTCTTGAATCGTGGCACTCTAGAGTATCTGTATATTTTTCATAGCACCCCTAGACCAAAAGTGTCACATTGAGAAATTCTGCAAGTTATCAATTAAATTGTGTGTGTTGGGAGGGAGGGGGGTTGATTGGGTGGTTGTTCCGTTTGTCCTCATTATATGATTGGCAGCCACCAGCACTGCCTATCAAATGGACCATAGATAATTTGATTTGGACTTGAACCACCAACTAGTGCACGCCTGCAAGTGCCCTGTGACACCCAGTTTAGTGCCACTGGACTAAATGATTCATGGGTTTATACATTATGGGGTATATGCAGTTGCCGGCGAATCGCGGCAATTTTTCGGCCGTTTTTTAATTCGACACAATTCGACCGTCGAATTCCGGCAGGTGGGTGCCGGAATTCTACATATTCAATAAAAGACGGATTCGACAGACCCGCTGTCGAAAAACCGCCGATTTGACGGATTTTGATTAGATTTTAAAAAATGTTTAAAAAAATGGTAAAAAAACCCGAAAAAAAATTGCGTGGGGTCCCCCCTCCTAAGCATAACCAGCCTCGGGCTCTTCGAGCCGGTCCTGGTTCTAAAAATCCGGGGGGGGAAACTGACAGGGGATCCCCCATATTTTTAAAACTAGCACCGGGCTCTGCGCCTGGTGCTGGTGCAAAAAATACGGGGGACAAAGAGTAGGAGTCCCCCGTATTTTTTACACCAGCATCGGGCTCCACTAGCTAGGTAGATAATGCCACAGCCTGGGGTCACTTTTATACAGCGGCCGTGGCATTAAATACGCAACTAGTCACCCCTGGCCGGCGTACCCTGGAGGAGTGGGGACCCCTTCAATCAAGGGGTCCCCCTCTCCAGCCACCCAAGGGCCAGGGGTAAAGCCTGAGGTATTCCCCCCCCCCCCCCCCCCCCCCATCCAAGGGCTGCGGATGGGGGGCTGATAGCCTTTTGAAAAATTAAAGAATATTGTTTGTTCCAGTAGTACTACAAGTCCCAGCAAGCCTCCCCCGCAAGCTGGTACTTGGAGAACCACAAGTACCAGCATGCGGGAGAAAAACGGGCCCGCTGGTACCAGTAGTTCTACTGAAAAAAAAATACCCAAATAAAAACAGGACACAGACACCGTGAAAGTAAAAGTTTATTTCATACATGCCGACACATACATACTTACCTATGTTGACCCGCCGACTGCCACGTCTCCAATGTCGCCGACGATCCGGGGTACCTGTGTATAAAATTATACTCACCTGATCCAGTGTCCTGGTCTTTTATTATAATCCATGTACTTGGCAAAAAAAACAAAAACGAACACCCGGACCAGGCGGACTGAAAGGGGTCCCATGTTTACACATGGGACCCCTTTCCCCGAATGCAGATACCCCCCGTGACTCCTGTCACAGAAAGGTCCCTTCAGCCAATCAGGAAGCGCCACTTCGTGGCACTCACCTGAATGGCTCTGCGCGTCTAAGCTCAGACGCGCATTGCACAGCCCCCTCCATAACCCCACCGCTGGCCGCAAAGTTCCCACCATTGAAACTAATGGAGGGAGCTGTGCGATGCGCTGTCTGCCAGCTCAGACGTGCATACAGCCAATCAGGAGAGTGCCACGAAGTGGCGCTTCCTGATTGGCTGAAGGGACCTTTCTGTGACAGGAGTCACGGGGGGTCTCTGCATTCGGGGAAAGGGGTCCCATGTGTAAACATGGGACCCCTTTCAGTCCGCCTGGTCCGGGTGTTCGTTTTTTTATTTTTGCCAAGTACCGTATATACTCGAGTATAAGCCGACTTTTTCAGCACTTTTTTTTGTGCTGAAAAAGCCACCTCGGCTTATACTCGAGTCAGTGACAGGCAGAGGCAGAGCAGTGTGAAGGAGGGACACGAAGCGCACAGCGCGCGGCTCTCCTGTGTCCCTCCTGCATCTCCGGCGGCAGCAGCGGCGGTTCTATTACAGGAAGTACCCGTTCGTGACCTCTGATCACGAACCGGCACTTCCTTTAATAGACCTGCCGCGGCCGCCGAAGATGCAGGAGGGACACAGGAGAGGCGCGTGCTGTGCGCTTCGTGTCCCTCCAGAAGACAGCGCGGGATCGACGGAGGGGTAAGTAACAACACTGTGGGGCATACCTGGCACTTGGGGAGGGAGCATATCTGGCAGCATGAGGGGGTATATGTGGCAGCATGAGGGGACGTATCTGGCAGCATGAGGGGACATATCTGGCAGCATGAGGGGACATATCTGGCAGCATGAGGGGGCATATGTGGCATCATGAGGGGACATATCTGGCAGCATGAGGGGACATATCTGGCAGCATGAGGGGACATATCTGGCAGCATGAGGGGGCATATCTGGCAGCATGAGGGGGCATATGTGGCATCATGAGGGGACGTATCTGGCAGCATGAGGGGACGTATCTGGCAGCATGAGGGGGCGTATCTGGCAGCATGAGGGGGCATATGTGGCAGCATGAGGGGGCATATGTGGCAGCATGAGGGGCATATGTGGCAGCATGAGGGGCATATGTGGCAGCATGAGGGTCATATGTGGCAGCATGAGGGACATATGTGGCAGCATGAGGGCATATCTGGCACATCAGGCACTGTGGGGCATATCTGGCAGTGTGGGGGCATATCTGGCAGTGTGGGGGCATATCTGGCACTGTGGGGGCATATCTGGCAGTATGAGGGCATATCTGGCAGTATGAGGGCATATCTGGCACTGAGGGCTGTGTACGGCTAGAGCTGCATTTCCCACCCTAGGCTTATACTCGAGTCAATAAGTTTTCCCAGGTTTTTGTGGTAGAATTAGGTGCCTCGGCTTATATTCGGGTCGACTTATACTCGAGTATATACGGTACGTGGATTATAATAAAAGACCAGGACACTGGATCAGGTGAGTATAATTTTATTCACAGGTACCCCGGGTCGTCGGCGACATTGGAGACGTGGATTATAAAAAAAGATCCGGACTCTGGTTTTTGGTGAGTATAATTTTTTTTGCAGGTACCCCGGGTACTTCACTGACGAGGGGGTCGTGGCCAGTGTCGGAGTGTCAACATAGGTAAGTATGTGTGTCGGCAGGTGTGAAATAAAGTTTTACTCTCACGGTGTGCGTGTCCTGTTTTTATTTGGGTATTTTTTTTCCAGTAGAACTACAGGTACCAGCGGGCCCGTTTTTCTCCCGCATGCTGGTACTTGTGGTTCTCCAAGTACCAGCTTGCGGGGGAGGCTTGCTGGGACTTGTAGTAGTACTACTGGAAAAAAACCGTATTCTTTCATTTTTCAAAAGGCTATCAGCCCCCCATCCGCAGCCCTTGGATGGGGGGGGACAGCCTCGGGCTTCACCCCTGGCCCTTGGGTGGCTGGAGGGGGGGTACCCCTTGATTGAAGGGGTCCCCACTCCTCCAGGGTACCCCGGCCAGGGGTGACTAGTTGCGTGTTTAATGCCACAGCCGCAGGGCGCTGTATAAAAGTGACCCCCGGCTGTGGCATTATCTACCCAGCTAGTGGAGCCCGATGCTGGTGTAAAAAATACGGGGGACCCCTACTCTTTTTGTCCCCCGTATTTTTTGCACCAGCACCAGGCGCAGAGCCCGGTGCTGGTTTTAAAAATACGGGGGATCCCCTGTCAGTTTTTTCCCTGGATTTTTAGAACCAGGACCGGCTCGAAGAGCCCGAGGCTGGTTATGCTTTGGAGGGGGGTCCCCACGCATTTTTTTTTTCTAATTTTTGCCCCATTCCATTTAAAAAAAAAAAAAAAAAAAAAAATATATAAAAAAAAAAAATAATATATATATATATATATATATATATATATATATATATATATATATATATATATATATATATATATATATATATACACACACATATACAGGTTGAGTATCCCATATCCAAATATTCCGAAATACGGAATATTCCGAAATATGGACTTTTTTGAGTGAGATAGTGAAACCTTTGTTTTTTGATGGCTCAATGTACACAAACTTTGTTTAATACACAAAGTTATTAAAAATATTGTATTAAATGACCTTCAGGCTGTGTGTATAAGGTGTATATGAAACATAAATGAATTGTGTGAATGTAGACACACTTTGTTTAATGCACAAAGTTATAAAAAATATTGGCTAAAATTACCTTTAGGCTGTGTGTATAAGTTGTATATGTAACATAAATGCATTCTGTGCTTAGATTTAGGTCCCATCACCATGACATCTCATTATGGTATGCAATTATTCCAAAATACGGAAAAATCCCATATCCAAAATACTTCTGGTCCCAAGCATTTTGGATAAGGGAGACTCGACCTGTATTATTATTTTTTTTTTTAATATATAAATAATACTTGTGCCTCCTAAATAGACAAACCATTTACCTAATCCCTTCTAATATAAATAGATATGCTATTACCAATAAAAAACAAACAAAAAAAAACCATATTTTTAAATTTTTTTATTACATTCCGCCAGCAAAGTGTTGCGCATTGAAAATGACAAATTTACTGTCTAAAAACACTGTTGTCGAGTTTACAATCTTCAATTGAATATACTTTTGTCGAATTGCCGCATTTGTACCAGTGCAGAAATGTCGAATTTGACAAATGTCGAATTTCAAAAAGTCGAATTTGGAAAGTCCGTTTTTTATGCCGAAAAGTACTGAATTGCATTGTCGACATTTTCGGGAATTCGACCGCAATTGCATATACCCCTATGTCTATATGCAACTACTGTGCATGCTAAGTGTATTACAGTGGGTGGAACTGCAGTACACTGCAGTTTGTTTCTTTATAATAGTAGTTACTGTTGCTAGTGAACATTGAAACACACAACTGTCCAGTTATACTAGATGATATCTCTGATTGCTCAATATATCTGTATATCACATACACATCAGTTTTGCTATTAATTAACCTTTATATTCAGAAGTTATACTTGTCTTTTGTTTGCATGGTAAAATTTATTACAGGAAGATGTAAGAATGTCGGCAATCACGATGATGAAAGAATTTATATCATAGAATGGGTGTAAAGTGGTTTTAAAGTTACACTGCCACCACAGTTGAAATGTTTTAAGTAACATTACAACTGTGTCTCTGTTACGCGGTCTGCATATTCCCGTCTGAATACTCAATGTCGACTAAAGTTGTGTATCCCATGATTGGCCCACCTGCTTACGCCCATTCCCCTCCCTCTGCCTTCATTTAAAGGTGGTGTGTTAGATTGATTGATTGATTGATTGGTCAGTTCTGAAATCTAGAACACTCCAAGCCCCAGTTTAAAAAATATATTATATGCTGAATTTAGTAGCCTCTGCAATTGGCCTTAGGAAAGGGGCGTGTTGGTAAAATCTTTTTATGTAGGTGATAGTGCTACAGGTTGAGTATCCCATATCCAAATATTCCGAAATACGGAATATTCCGAAATACGGAGTTTTTTGAGTGAGAGTGAGATAGTGAAACCTTTGTTTTTTGATGGCTCACTGTACACAAACTTTGTTTAATACACAAAGTTATTAAAAATATTGTATTAAATGACCTTCAGGCTGTGTGTATAAGGTGTATATGTAACATAAATGTATTCTGTGCTTAGATTTAGGTCCCATCACCATGATATCTCATTATGGTATGCAATTATTCCAAAATACGGAAAAATCCGATATCCAAAATACCTCTGGTCCCAAGCATTTTGGATAAGGGATACTCAACCTGTATAAATAATGTTTTCCTTTTATATTCTTGCTAGCAATGGAGAAATTGTCTATGCAAGTAAATAATTGCCTGTAAAAAAAACAAAACACAATTATAGCAGTAGTAAAAAAAAAGTTAGGTTTTTTTTTGTATGCGTTTATCAGTCTTTTATATCGTATTTCAGGAATGTTGGTCCACAACACTGTTGCTACAATGTTTGAGTTCATTATTGTGCATTTATCCATGTGTACGGCTGATAGGTCTTTGAACGACATTGTTTACAGATATATCATGTTTGCCCTGTAGCACAACTGATGCCAATAGATCATGCAGATATATTGGTATATCTGCCTGTGTGTACAACTGGCATCCGACCGAACGATTTCGGCCAAAGAATCCCCTGAATATGATATCTGAATGACCGGGCATATTCAAACGGCTCTGCTGGCCAAACATATCAGGCAGATGTTTGACAGGTTGGCTGGACATCCAAACTGTCAGCCAAGTGTGTACACAGGCTTGTTAGCCATATTCACAGAGTTTCCGTATGGTCTGGTCTTTGGTGGATTTTGCAGAGATGGTCTTAGTCTTCAATGTTCTCTTTGTAATCAATTTACTCACTGCAGACTGATGGAATAGACTGCAGTGGCTTTTTAACCCCTTTCAAACCAGCGAGCCTCAAGCATTGCTTCTCTGGGACCAGGGTGGCTAATCCCAGGCCATTTTTTTCAATCCCGGGAATCCGGTTAGTTGGCAGGTGAGCTTTAAACCCGGTAGCATATTTTAAGTTTGACTCTGATGTGATAGCAGTTGCCAGGTTCTCAAAAATGGGTGTAGTATGGTATGCCGGCGGCCAGCATACTGGTGCCGGGATCCTGACCGACGGCATACCGACAGCTGGGCTAGCGCAAATGAGCCCCTTGTGGGCTCGCTGCGCTCACCACGCTGTGGGCACGGTGGCGCGCTACGCGCGCCGCTCTAGTTATTCTCCCTCCGGGGGGGGCGTGGACCCCCAAGAGGGAGGAAAGTTGTCAGGGTGTCGGGATTCCGGCGCCGGTATACTGTGCGCCGGGATCCCAGCAGCCGGAAAACTGAATACCACCCCTCAAAAATTACTGAAAAGGACTTGCAGTGAAATGGAGTCCCTTGACATTGGGCTGCAAGCTTAAATGCATTGATCAATCTATGAACCAAAACCCCAGTATTTATGTATTAAGCCAAGGTGACTGAGTTTACTATGGTGATTGCTGATCCTTTTTTTTTTTTTTTTTTTAAATGTAAGCAATGTGCGACAGGGCACTGCACCCCAAACTCGGAATGGCGAGTGTTGTGGATTTGTTTGTATATACATGTATATACAGTACAATATATATTTCTTATGTATAAATTAGCATGAAAACACTTTTTGTTACAATTTTCAGCGGTGCAAGTTCAGTCACTTTCCCATCCAAGACATAGGAAGGATCAGCACACGCCAGGTTTAGAGGTTCGGATGAAAATAAAATCCTTTTATTGAAGTAAGCAAGTCCTATAATTAGACAGTAGCCTAACTGCCATTTCACTCACTGCGTGTAACTTTCCTCAGTGGCATGCATGCCAAGTTGCCAACTCTCCAGCAATGTCCTGGCATCCAGGTGAATAGACCTGCCTCCCGGTTCCGCCCGCTTTCTCTGAGAAGTGGGCGTTCTGGGGGATGTTGACATGATTTGTGGGCCAACACCTCCCCCTGCTCCTCCCACATCTCTGGCGTGGGTAAGTAGTCCAAAAGTATGTGCTAATCAAGTGTCTTCATATGGTCATATAGAAATTCTTCCATGTTTGCATGAATCCTGAACATTTTACAGTTCAGTCTTCTAGCTTTTGGTTTTGTGGAAACACCATACCAAGAAGAAAAGACCCCTGCAATGCTCTAAGAACCGCAATTCTTGTTGCTCATCAGTCTGGAAAGTGGTATAAGGCCATTTCTAAAGTGGGAATACAAACTCATTCCAAATGCATCTTAATATGTTTGCCATGCGCTTTTCACTAGTACACTAGTGTACTGGTAGCGCCCATTAAAGAGAAATAGGGCTTGCTATAGTCTAATAACATGGCATTAAATGTAAGAACAGAAAGGTGGGAATGGCAATATGGACAAATACCTTATGCAGTGGTATATAGCCTTGCTGAAGCAATGAATAGTGTATTGCAAAGTTGCAACATAAGGGTAACTTTATATAGTATTTTGTGCTCCCTACTCTTATGATTACTAGTAGAAGTCATAAATGTGTTCTGTGTACATAGAAATCACAAGGGTTTAGTCTGATTAATCCAAGGTAGTAATCTTAATTTACAGTAGGTGCGTTATTTCTTGTAATATACACATTCTTTTAATGAACACTGAAATGATATGAACTAAGTGGCTTGTATTCCGTTATCCGCAGCCACACATTGCGGTACAATACGGTGCCCCAACATTGCCAATCTTCCTGCTCACCTCTGCGGTATGAGGGAAAGTTGCCAATGTTTGTGTTCCCAAAGTGTGCCCATCACCTACAATTGAATTGGCCCCAGTATTACAAGAGAATGTACATATATTAACTTAATTTGTTTGTGAGAAGATAACTGTTATTTAGTCTATATTTCTCCGTTATACTAGTTTTGATTGGTGACAATTCTTAGGCTGTTCTAAATTAGCATGTTGCTGTCATCTTGTTGGGAGTTTATTTCCAAACATGGTACAGGTTGAGTATCCCATATCCAAATATTCCGAAATACGAAATATTCCGAAATACAGAATTTTTTGAGTGAGATAGTGCAACTTTTGTTTTCTGATGGCTCAATGTACACAGACTTTGTTTAATACACAAAGTTATTCAAAATACAGGTTGAGTCTCCCTTATCCAAAATGCTTGGGACCAGAGGTATTTTGTATATGGGATTTTTCCGTATTTTGGAATAATTGCATACCATAATGAGATATCATGGTGATGGGACCTAAATCTAAGCACAGAATGCATTTATGTTACAGATACACCTTATACACACAGCCTGAAGGTAATTTTAGCCAATATTTTTTATAACTTTGTGCATTAAACAAAGTGTGTCTACATTCACACAATTCATTTATGTTTCATATACACCTTATACACACAGCCTGAAGGTCATTTAATACAATATTTTTAATAACTTTGTGTATTAAACAAAGTTTGTGTACATTGAGCCATCAAAAAACAAAGGTTTCACTATCTCACTCTCACTCAAAAAAGTCCGTATTTCGGAATATTCCGTATTTCGGAATATCTGGATATGGGATACTCAACCTGTATTGTATTAAATTACCTTCAGTCTGTGTGTATTAGGTGTATATGAAACATAAATGAATTGTGTGAATGTACACACACTTTGTTCAATGCACAAAATTATTAAAAATATTGATTAAATTTACCTTCAGGCTGTGTGTATAAGGTGTATATGGAACACAAATGCATTCTGTGCTTAGACTTAGGTCGCATCACCATGAGATCTCATTATGGTATGCAATTATTCCAAAATACGGAAAAATCCGATATCCAAAATTCTTCTGGTCCCAAGCATTTTGGATAAGGGATACTCAACCTGTAGTGCACATTTTCTGCTACCTTTTGTGATTTTTGCTTGGGGAGCCGCTGAGGTTAAATTTCTACATTGTAGCATTGTGGCCTTTTGTGGATTCCGACCCTGTGTTCTATCTACTAGGTGTTAAATGTTGTTTCTATGTTTTGTAATGGTTTATAGCCATAGTTCATGGTACTTCATGCCAGAATTCTCTAAGTGGTTCAGTGACCATACAGATATCTGGAACATGTTTAGAACTGGGAGTTCTACCAGGTGTTTACTGCTTGGCAGTTTACAATCTCCCTTGCCCTATACAACCATATTAACTATATAAATAAAAACACAGACAGAAGTTTTTGATGAAAGAGGTTTGCTGTTAACATGGTGGCCAAGAAAAGCATGGAGCAGCAATTGGCTTTAGTCAATTATGTTGCCAATTAATGGGGTGACTGTCCACCCCCACAGGGCCAGTGCAAGGCCTCTCAGCACCCCAGGCAAAACGTCTTCCCAATTCCCCTAACCACCAGCAATACCCACTTCCCAGCCCTTCAGATGAAAGTTTGATTAACAAGTTCTACAGCCACTACTTGCATCAACTACAACAAGGATGTCTCTGAAAGAAACATCCTTCATTTTGTGACAGACAACCTTTGTCTCTTTTATAACCACTTAAGACGCAAGCATTGCAAATACCTCCCCCTACAGTCTTATTAACTAATGTAAAAGCCATAATTCCCCAGCAACCAAACATCGACCCCAACACTGCTTAACTAACTCCACAATTGATTTTTTTCAGTGCATATATGGCTTTCACTCATACTTTGGGCGGAATTGAATTGGCTGCTGGGTTTTTCCCCATGACTAATTGCTGTGCTGGAGGAATTCAGTTAGTCGGGGGAATACTGCACACGCGAGTCCCCTCAGTTGGACTGGACCTTGCAGCTCCATAAGTCAGCAGGAAAAAAACAGGTTTCGCGAGTGTGGGGGGGAAAAAAATGATTCCACAGTTGACTTCTATGCCTGAATCCCAATATTTTGGCACAGGAGAAGGCTATTTGGGGATTTTGCCGGCAAATAGTGTCGGGGAAAACCCTGCGGCTAATTGAATTCCGCCTATATAGGTATACTGCCAGTTCAGTAATGACCATGGTTATATGACATTAAATTATAAGTCTTATTAATGTTTTGGTAAGCGAGTAGGCTAGTGGTTTAGGATGAGGGTCTGTCTGAGAGTTGCAAACATTTGGATCCTTTCTCATGTCAAAGGGTTTTGGTTGATTTGGAAGCATTATTTTCTGAATATTAGTTGAATGATAAAGAAATTAAAATGTTAATTTTGTGGGCTGAAGCCAGAATTTTTCAAATGAGATCAAGACGTGGGGAGGGCAGATTAAGATATCTACAGGTGTGTCCTCATACATCTTTGCTGCAGTCGGGCCAAACAGCCCCTCTTGGCATGCCAGGGGAAATCTTCTAGCGTTGAGCGTCTTTTATTGCTGAAAATGCATCTTATTTGTGTTGCTAAAAAAGGCGCCTGACATTAGCAGAGTTGCATGGGACCTGCTGGCTCACTCATGCCAGGCGTCTCGCACTGCATGGCATATTGAGACTGGATATATGAGGACACCTCTATTTGCTTTGTAACAGGTTGTATATCTCCATGCAAGAGGACTTCATTTCCCAATCCCCTCCTGAGGTTCAGTCTTATCCTGTATCAAAGGGATACATCAGAAAAATAAATTTCTTGGTACCCTGTATGTATAATTTATATGGCAGAGTTCCCCAAACTCCTCCATTACAGCCGAGGTTAAGGATAGCCATTCTTTAGTCCAGATATTTAAATCAAATTCAGTGTGCTCAAGCATGGAAACATGGACTGTAATGATGGAAACCTGGACTGTTATATGGTACTAGTTACCAGCCTGTCAAAATGACGGAACAACATAACAGTGATCGTAGCGCCGGCTGTGCGCATCCGAGTGGAGCAAGACTTTAATTGATCTGTCGGGCTCCATCTAGTGGCCTCCAGCCCGCAAAATACTTAAATTCTCCCCATAGAGGGGAGTAGCAGTGTTAAGGCCCATACACACTGGGCGATTTTGAGCTGAAAGCAGCTCACTTTTGGTGTGTTGAGCTGCTTTCAGCTCAAAGCCGCCCAGTGTGTATGCCCCGGCGATGAGCGCTGATGCGTGCTCCCGCTTCATCGCTGGCGGCAGCCGTTCATCTGCTGGTATCACCAGCAGATGAACGGCGGGGTGAACTGCTTTCCATAGCGTCCTGCTATGGAAAGCCGTTCACCCCCGCTGACATCGCTGGGCAGCAGGGAAAGCGCTCAGTGTGTATGGACCTTTAGTCTTTTTTATTATATAGGATAAGTACAGGTAAGTAGGTGTGCACCTTGCAACTACATTTGAGAGACGAGTCCCTTGCACAAATAAATGAGCATTAGGTGTCTGCTTTTTTGTGGTTCATATACAGTACTTAATACAATAGATGGCTAATATTTATGTTGAAAGGCTTATGTATTATTGTTTATTATATTTGTTTACCTCCATTTTAAGTAAAGAACCAGTCATTTTTGTATGGGACCCTGTTACCTCGGAGTAAGCCTGTACTATCCCTGAAGAGACTCCACAAACCCCTCCCCAACAAATACAACATTCCCTCTCCTTCCCATCAACAAACCTCAGCACATCTCCTCATTGATTTTATTTCTAAAGCGCAGAGGAATGCATGGAGTGATGTGCAGTGGCTCCTGCCAAGCTCAGAGAGGTTGGGAACAGAACTTGGTTTCTGTTGCTTCATGCCCTGTAGCAGTAAGGAATTTGAGCTTGAACAAAAGAAAACTGTAAAGTGTGTGTGTTTGTGTGTTATTCTATTAACCCTTCTTCCGCTGGCTACCAGATCCCAGGAGCTTGTGGGCTACGTGAGATGGACTCATTGGCTCTCTTCACTTGTCAAAGAAGAACTAAATGAAATGACAGTCTGATACGTTGCTTATTACTCAGCCGCTGCATAATTAACAATTTAGAAGCCTCCATCGTACTCTCGCCACATCCTGCACGGAAACCGTGCGTTTAACAACAGACCGATGAGGTTTTGAAAGCTATGAATTATCATTTCATTTCTGAAGAACTCGGTTCTTACGTGACTGAAAGACTTGCTGCAAGCCTGTAATTCTCTGGGTGCAGTACAGATGCTGGAAGTCTGAATTGTATAGAATTATGCAAACCATTATAATGGAAAATATCATAATACTGTTGATCAGAAACCTATAGTGACAAGAAGAAAAATTATCCAAGTCTTGGTCCTCTGAGGACGGAAAGAGGTCAGATTGTGGATATATTGAGTTTGATGGTCATTGGACTAGATAATGTAACAAACACAAATGCTCACCTCTTGTAGGCGCTTAACAAAACATTTTGCATCCATATAACAGGTTTTGGCACTTCTGGAGTTATGATGTTCGTGGGTGGCGCTACTTATCTGGACCACCGCAGGAGCATGGTTATGTACGGTGACCCATTTTATCTGCTTTGGGATAATTGGGAAAGGAAAGATCCCAAATAATCAGGCTGTGACGCATGCAGCTACTTTCAGGCTTATATAAGAATTTCTGCAGTTTTACTTTGTGTGTTCCGTGCAAGTAGATGAGTTTCTTAAAAATGACTTAACACCAACTGAACGTGTAAAGTGTGCTTGAGTGCCTTAATAATTTGTAAAGTTAATGAAATGTTTGGTTTATCCTCTTATCGATGATGCTAATTGTAGTGTTATAATTTTTATGATCTGTTTTTGCACTGTACTGTATATGTCCCATCTTACTCTGAATAATCATGATTTAAATTGAAAAAATGTTTTTGGAATTAGCATCGATTTTACACCTAAGTTCTTAGGTTTCATAAATATGTATGGGTAACACACCTCAAAAAGTAATTCTGTTTACAAAAGCAAGAACTAGCATTTTAGCAGTTTAGTAATTACAGCACTAAAAAACTAATGCCCAACATTGATTAAGATTTCCATGGTATTTGTAGTGTTTTCACCACAATAGTCATATGTCTTTTGTTCATAATGGAATGGTGGACAAAGTATATGGCATTGGCCTGAACCCCCAAAGTTCTGAGTTTGAAAGTCTATATTCTGCTTGCGAGTGGCCTAGGTTCTCAAACTTTATTTTAAAATGACTATTTAACCTCACGCAGCCTCTCTGACCAGCTTTCAGTGAATGGCCTTTATTTTAGCCACTACAGGTTGAGTATCCCTTATCCAAAATGCTTGGGACCAGAGGTATTTTGGATATGGGATTTTTCCGTATTTTGGAATAATTGCATACCATAATGAGATATCATAGTGATGGGACCTAAATCTAAGCACAGAATACATTTATGTTACATATACACCTTATACACACAGCCTGGAGGTAATTTTAGCCAATATTTTTTGTAACTTTGTGCATTAAACAAAGTGTGTCTACATTCACACAATTCATTTATGTTTCATATACACCTTATACACACAGCCTGGAGGTCATTTAATACAATATTTTGAATAACTTTGTGTATTAAACAAAGTTTGTGGACATTGAGCCATCAAAAAACAAAGGTTTCACTATCTCACTCTCATTCAAAAAAGTCTGTATTTCGGAATATTCCGTATTTCGGAATATTTGGATATGGGATACTCAACCTGTACTACTGTACTGGCTGAAAGATGGGGGGTAATTCAGACCTGATCGTAGCAGCAAATTTGTTAGTAGTTGGGCAAAACGTCAGGCGGCAGAAGACTTCAGATCTTCATGAAGTAAGCGCGCAGCAGGAAGCTGCGCGCCATTGCTCCCACACTTACACGCACACACTGGGCACTGATGGGTGCAGGGCGCAGGGGTGGCGCCCTGGGCAGCAATAAACCTCATTTTGGGCATTAAAGCATGTAGTTAGGCTGCGGAGGCAGTAAACTACAGATCCCCGCCATTTTTTCAAATTTACGAGCGGGACCGAAGCCCGCCGCGCGAGGGGGCGGAGCTTGATTCCTCAGCACTAACCAGCGCCATTTTCTCAACAGAGGCTGCAGAGAACGCTGGCTCCCCGGACTCTCCCCTGCTGAGCATCAGAGGGCTGAAAAAAAAAGAGAGGGGTGCACATATTTGGCGCAGTGAGTGGGGGAAATAGAGCTTATATATATATATATATATATATATATATATATATATATATATATATATATATATATATATATATATATGCGCTATCTGTTTTTTTTTTTTTTCCTGGGTCAGTTTGGCGCTGGTGTGTGCTGGCATACTCTCTCTCTGTCTCTCCAGAGGGCCTGCTTTAGGGAATTGTCCCCTCATAGCTATATCCCTGTGTGTGTGGGGTGTAGGTACGTGTGTCGGCATGTCTGAAATGGAAGGCTTATCCAAAGAGGAGGTGGAACAGATGAGTGGTGTGTCTCAATCGGCGGTGCCGACTCAGGATTGGATGGATATGTGGCATATGTTAAATGCTAGTGTAGCTTCACTGCATAAAAGGCTGGACAAAGCAGAGTCCAGCGCGTCGGCAGGTAATCAATCTACGGATTGTACCGACTCACGGGAACCGTCGGGGTCTCAGAAACGTCCATTCTCACAAAAAAGGGACACAGATACCGACACGGGCTCTGATTCCAGTGTCTACTATGATGAAGCAAAATTGCACCCCACGGTGACAAAAAGTATTCAGTGCATGATTATTGCAATAAAAGATGTCTTGCATATCACTGAGGAGCCCTCGGTGCTCGACACGAGGATACACATGTTTAAGGGAAAGAAACAGGTTATAAACTTTCCTCCTTCACATGAAATTAATAAGTTATGTGAAAAAGCATGGGAAACTCCAGATAAGAAGCTGCAGATTCCCAAAAGGGTTCTTATGGCGTACCCTTTCCCTACACAGGACAGAGTACGTTGGGAATCCTCTCCCACAGTGGACAAAGCCTTAACACACCTTTCCAAGAAGGTGGCGCTACCGTCCCCTGACACAGCGGCCCTCAAGGATCCTGCGGACCGCAGGCAAGAGACTACATTAAAGTCTATCTACACTCATACTGGTACTTTGCTTAGACCGGCAATTGCGTCTGCATGGGTATGTAGTGCAGTAGCAGCTTGGACAGATACACTGTCAGCTGACCTTGATACCCTAGATAGGGATACAATTTTGTTAACATTAGCTCATATTAAGGACGCAGTCTTATATATGAGGGACGCTCAAAGAGACATTGGATTACTTGGTTCAAGAGCCAATGCTATGGCTATTTCGGCAAGAAGAGCCTTATGGATCCGCCAATGGACGGGGGATGCAGACTCAAAAAGGCATATGGAGGTTTTACCTTACAAAGGTGATGTATTGTTTGGGGACGGCCTCGCGGACCTGGTTTCTACAGCTACCGCGGGTAAGTCGACCTTTTTACCTTTTGTTCCCCAACAGCAAAAGAAACCCCCACAATATCAGATGCAGTCCTTTCGGTCGCATAGATCCAGAAGAGGTCGGGGCTCCTCTTTCCTCGCCAGTGGTAAGGGTAGAGGCAAGAGGACACCTGCTGCGGCTGGTTCCCAAGAGCAGAAGTCCTCCCCGGCTTCCGCTAAGTCTACCGCATGACGCTGGGGCTCCCCTGCGGGAGTCCGCACAGGTGGGGGCACGCCTTCGACTATTCAGCCAAGTCTGGGTTCAGTCAGACGTGGACCCTTGGGTGATAGAAATAGTCTCCCAGGGCTACAAGCTGGAATTCGAAGAGGTGCCCCCTCGCCGATTTTTCAAGTCGGCCTTACCAGCTTCTACGCCAGAGCGGGAAGTAGTGCTAGCTGTAATTCAAACGCTGTGTCAACAGCGAGTGATTATCAGGGTTCCCCTGAGCCAACAGGGAAAAGGGTATTATTCAACCCTATTTGTGGTTCCGAAGCCGGATGGTTCGGTCAGGCCCATTTTAAACCTAAAATCCCTGAACCTGTACCTGAAAAGATTCAAATTCAAGATGGAATCTCTCCGAGCGGTGATAGCCTGCCGGGAAGGGGGGGATTTTATGGTGTCACTGGACATAAAGGATGCTTACCTTCATGTCCCCATATATCCCTCTCATCAGGAGTTCCTGAGATTCGCGGTACAGGATTGTCATCAGTTTCAGACGTTGCCGTTTGGACTCTCCACGGCCCGAGGATTTTCACCAAGTTAATGGCGGTAATGATGGTGATCCTGCGCAAGCAAGGAGTCACAATTATCCCATACTTGGACGATCTCCTGATAAAAGCGAGATCAAGAGAGCAATTACTGGAGAACGTGTCACTCTCTCAGAGAGTGCTTCAGCAACATGGGTGGATTCTCAATTTACCAAAGTCACAGTTGGTTCCGACAACTCGACTAGCGTTCCTAGGCATGATACTGGACACGGAACAAAAGAAAGTTTTCCTCCCATTGGAAAAAGTCCAGGACCTCCAGAACATTGTCCAAGAACTACTAAAGCCAAAAAGAGTGTCAGCTCATCAATGCACTCGGGTTCTGGGGAAAATGGTGGCAACTTACGAGGCCATTCCCTTTGGCAGGTTCCATGCAAGGACGTTTCAATGTGATCTTCTGGACAAATGGTCCGGGTCCCATTTACAATTACATAAAAAAATACCACTGTCCCCCAGGGCCAGGGTGTCTCTTCTATGGTGGCTGCAGAGTGCTCACCTTCTAGAGGGTCGCAGGTTCGGCATTCAGGACTGGATCCTGCTAACCAAGGACGTGAGCCTCCAAGGATGGGGAGCAGTCACCCAAGAAAGAAATTTTCAGGGACTGTGGTCAGACCAGGAGTCCTGTCTACACATCAACGTGTTGGAGCTAAGGGCCATATACAACAGCCTTCGACAAGCGGAGAATCTTCTTCGCAACCTACCGGTTCTGATTCAATCAGACAATGTCACAGCAGTAGCTCATGTGAACCGCCAAGGCGGGACAAGAAGCAGAGTCGCGATGGCAGAAGCCACCAGGATTCTTCGCTGGGCGGAAAATCACGTAAGTGCTCTGTCAGCTGACTTCATTCCGGGAGTGGACAACTGGGAAGCAGACACGATCTCCATCCAGGAGAGTGGGGACTTCATCAAGAAGTCTTTGCAGAGATAACAGGTCTCTAGGGAGTTCCTCAAATAGACATGATGGCGTCACGCCTCAACAAGAAGCTTCGGAGGTGTTGTGCCAGGTCCCGGGACCCTCAGGCAATAGCAGTAGAAGCTCTGGTAACGCCATGGGTGTTCCAGTCGGTCTATGTGCTTCCTCCTCTTCCTCTCATCACAAAAGTGTTGAGGATCATAAGACGAAAAAGAGTACAGACAATACTCATTGTTCCAGACTGGCCTCGAAGGGCCTGGTACTCAGATCTTCAGGAGATGCTCACGGAAGATCCCTGGCCTCTTCCTCTAAGGGAAGACCTGTTACAGCAGGGGCCCTGCATGTTCCAAGACTTACCGCGGTTACGTTTGACGGCATGGCGGTTGAACGCCGGATCCTAGCAGAGAAGGGTATTCCGGAGGAGGTCATACCTACTCTAATAAAGGCTAGGAAGGAGGTGACGGCAAAACATTATCACCGTATCTGGCGGAAATATGTCTCTTGGTGTGAAACCAAGAATGCTCCTATGGAAGATTTCCATCTAGGTCATTTTCTCCACTTCCTACAGACAGGAGTGGATATGGGCCTAAAGTTAGGCTCTGTTAAAGTACAGATTTCGGCCTTGTCAATATTCTTTCAGAAGGAATTGGCTTCTCTCCCAGAAGTCCAGATGTTTGTAAAAGGAGTACTGCACATCCAGCCTCCTTTTGTGCCCCCAGTGGCACCATGGGACCTGAACGTGGTGTTGCAGTTCCTTAAATCACACTGGTTTGAACCCCTTAAAACGGTGGAGTTGAAATTTCTCACCTGGAAGGTGGTCATGTTGTTAGCCTTGGCATCTGCGAGGCGTGTGTCAGAATTGGCGGCCTTGTCTTACAAGAGCCCTTACTTGATTTTTCATGTGGATAGAGCGGAATTGAGGACTCGTCCTCAATTTTTACCTAAGGTGGTGTCTTCGTTTCATATGAACCAACCTATAGTGGTGCCTGTGGCTACGAGTGACTTGGAGGATTCCATGTCCCTGGATGTAGTCAGGGCCTTAAAAATTTATGTAGCCAGGACGGCTAGAATTAGGAAAACAGATGCATTGTTTGTCCTGTATGCTGCCAACAAGATTGGCGCGCCTGCTTCGAAGCAGACTAATGCTCGCTGGATCTGTAACACGATTCAGCAGGCTTATATTACGGCTGGATTGCCGTTAACGCATTCAGTAAAGGCCCATTCCACTAGGAAGGTGGCCTCTTCTTGGGCGGCTGCCCGGGGCGTCTCGGCATTACAGCTTTGCCGAGCAGCAACTTGGTCGGGGTCAAACACTTTTGCTAAATTCTACAAGTTTGATACCCTGGCTGATGAGGACCTAGCGTTTGCTCAGTCGGTGCTGCAGAGTCATCCGCACTCTCCCGCCCGATTGGGAGCTTTGGTATAAACCCCATGGTTCTTACGGAGTCCCCAGCATCCTCTAGGACGTAAGAGAAAATAAGATTTTAAACCTACCGGTAAATCTTTTTCTCCTAGTCCGTAGAGGATGCTGGGCGCCCGTCCCAGTGCGGAAAATCTGCAAGACTTGTATATAGTTATTGCTTACATAAGGGTTATGTTACAGTTAGAATCGGTCTTGGACCGATACTGTTGTTTTGTTCATACTGTTAACTGGTTATGTGTATTCCAGGTTATATGGTATGATTGGTGTGGGCTGGTATGAATCTTGCCCTTAGATTAACAAAATCCTTTCCTCGTATTGTCCATCTCCTCTGGGCACAGTTCTCTAACTGAGGTCTGGAGGAGGGTCATAGAGGGAGGAGCCAGTGCACACCATACTAGAAAGTTCTTATAGGTGCCCATGTCTCCTGCGGAGCCCGTCTATACCCCATGGTCCTTACGGAGTCCCCAGCATCCTCTACGGACTAGGAGAAAAAGATTTACCGGTAGGTTTAAAATCTTATTTCCCCCCCACCCCCCTACCACACACACACACAGAGCAAGATCACCAGTGTGGAGGAACTGGCAAAATGTCAACTTGGGACACTACAGTGCATTTTAACATGTTTGCGGTGCTGGGAGTATTTACACATTATACTTTTTAATATTTACACATTATACTTTTAATAACATCACTCGCATGTCTTGTTAACAATTTTATTGGTAGGATCTCCCAAAAGTTAGTTTCCCTGGGGCTAGCCTACTACCTTAATCTGGTCCTAGTATAATGGAATTATTAACTGCATTCAGTTCTTTAAATTGTTTTACTGAATTTGGCACATAAAACCGGGGTTTTGTTTTATTTTCTGTAAACGTGAACTCTGACGTCATTGAGTTGGACCAAGTCCTCTGTCATGCTGGCCTATGGAAAGCGTGCTTGATCCCAATATAGAGATAAAATAGGTGTGGTGTTTTTCACCCAAGAGCCTCACTGCTTCTGTAAAAATTAATTCAAGATAATTATTTTCTTAGTTTATAGTAGATAGGTCAATCAACAAAAGCCTAAATATAAATACAATGTAAAATAGTTCAATGAGCTGGCATTTTTAGGTAATTATCATTCTAGGGTGGGTATTTATCAAAGTCCGGAGAGAGAGGAAATTTTGAGAGATAAAGTACTAGCCAATTAACTTCTGCCTTACGTTTTACAGGCTGTATTTGAAAAATTAAAGGAGCTGATTGGTTTTTTATTATCGTCTACACGCTTTGATAAATGCCCCCTAAATGCCATAATCTCTCATCCAGTTTTAGAGGGGCTCTCAATTGCAGATGATAACCTGTTGTCCTGTGAAAAGTTTAGGAAAATCCCTATTTTCTGGTAAAAATGTTGGGAATTGGTTCAGAACCACTAGGACTTCCTAAAGATTAATTAGCCACTTAGATTTTTTTCATTATCTGAATTTGGCCAATATATTGACATGTAATCTTTTGCTGTAAAAATTTGGAAAATAGGTTAATTGATGTTGGACGGGTATATGGAGGTGCTGTATGAATGCGGCAGGTGTTTTTAATATTATAAATGGGTGCTAAAGGTGTATTATGAAGTTTGTTTTAAAAGTGGCTTAAAATTACACAAAAATATACTTACAGGCATTTTTATGCACCCCAAATTTAAGTGGAACATTTATTTTGCAGAAAAACACTTGCGTGCTATAATTTTTTCAGTGTCAGAAAAATGCTTAAAAACCATTTGACACATTTAAGAACCCCAAATACTTTTATTATGGCCACTAGTAGACTACTGTTATCCAATATTACTTTGTCCTTTTTTAGGGTACAGGCAGATTTCCCCATTTTCACCTATATTTAACACTTGAAAAACCAGCAGGAATTATAGGGTAAAAATTCTGATTGGATTGCATAATACAGATGTGTCCACATACATCTAGCCTCCTGGGACGTTAAATAGCCCTTATAGTCATGCCATGCTGTGGCGTGAATTGGTAGCGCCGAACATCTTTTTGTACAACTTTTTCCATTAAAATGTGGCTTATTCATAAAACGATGTGAATAGGACGCACAAACAGCTTCTGCTGAGTAAAATTATATGCGGCATGCCTATACTCTGTGTGCGGCTGTATTTGCATACGAAATGCATTTTGTATGCAGATAAAGGTTTGGTCTCACTCAGAATATAGGCATGCTGCATATCATTTTAATCAGCAGTGTCTTACTGGTCATCTTATTTGCGTAGTGATATGAATAAGACGCATTTTTTGCAAAGAGACGCCCGGCAATAGCGGAGTTGCACAGGACCTGTCAGCTCACTCATGCCGCGCATTTCCTGCTGCGTGGCGTACTGAGGCAAGATGTATGAAGACATCTGTAAATTAACAGGCGATAAGTGAAATCAACGGGGGATATGTGCGATAAGTTAACACTCGAAAACGTAACACTTTATCACCTCTAATTGAATCCCCTCCCCTCTTAAAATGAAAAGCAATGGACTAAAAATGTAATATTACTTTAGTGCCTGATTTTACTTAGATTGTAAAGTATTAAAAATCTGTATCCTATGCAATTAAAACAAGGATGCAGCCATTTTCCTTTTATATAGTTGATCCCAGGGCTGTGGGTGCCTGCTGAGACTAGGAACGTGCCACTAGTAGTCTCTTGGGTTTCCTGGGGGAGGGTCTTCTCCACAAGTTGTAAATCTGAAGTACTTCCAACAGCTTCCGGACAGTCGTGGGGTCCCCTCCCTGATGGGATAGCCGCCTGGCCTTGATTGCACTCCGCACTGGATATTCCAGGACACCACGGGTGTACATAATCTGGCTTCCTCTGGGCCCTGCACACAATGTTTGGGAGGCTGTCAGACGCCTTACATTTCAGATTAACTACTTCATTTCCAGAGTTCCTTATGCAATCCAGCGTTTTATTCTTTTCTATATATATATATATATCTATCTATCTATCCTAGAAGATGGAGAGGGAGATAGAGAGAGAGGTTTCAGCTAAGCTAGAAAAAAAATACAGTAAGGGTAGGTAAGAGAAATAACTATTTATTATAGACAAGCAATGCAACTATATTATTACTATAAATGTATCTGGGATACTGAGTCTTACTTTCAGTTAACATATCTATAACTCCACCATGGGTATGAAAACAGCTAAAGGGGTTATGTCGGCTACTATGAAATCATTCTAGGTTTCTGGTGACCTCTGCATGATGGATTCATTTCTTGTGTTGCACTGACATTCTTTTCTTGGGAATCTATGTACCAAGCCTTGGAGAGAGATAAAGTGGATGGAGATAAAGTACCAGCCAATCCGCTTCTATCTACCATGTTACAGGCTGTATTTGAAAAATGACAGGAGCTGGTTGGTTGTTACTTTTAAGGTCTATTTACTAAGCCTTGGAGAGAGATAAAGTACCAACCAACCAGCTCCTGTTATTTTTTAAAAAATACAGCCTGTAACATGGCAGTTAGGTGTTTGGCTGGTACTTTATCTCTTTTCACTTTATCTCCCTCCAATGCTTAGTTAAATAGACCCCTACATCTCCTCTCTCTCTCTCTCTCTCTCTCTCTCTCTCTCTCTCTCTCTTCCCCCCCCCCCCCCAAGGCTTAATACATAGACCCCAGTATCCTATTGTAACATGCAAATTAGTCCTTCATTGCTCTGTACATCTGGAACATATTTCTTTCATACTTTGCATCAAAATTATCTTAGTAAAAGCTGAAAAAAGTCAGACTGCTTGTTCAGTGCAAATTACAGTACAAATGTAAATGTTCATGAATTGTGCACCATAGTAAGCAATGCTACAATTATTAGTTGATCTAGTTATTGCCATTGTAAAGAGGGACTACCTACTTGTCTATCCTCTTAGATTATTTTCCAGTGATTTGTTTCCCCTGGCTGATGTAAGTTTGGTGATAGGAGCCTCATTCTGTACTGGACACTTTCTGAGTGTGGTGTAATGGTTCACAATATAGAACCATGTCTGCAAGCCCTATCCTACCTCCCAGAGCATCTAATCAGGGTGCAGGCTGGTTAATAGTATTACAGGTACAATATCGATTATCTGCCACCTGACGGTCTGGCACCTCTTTTAATCCGGACACATCAGATGCCGGGGAGTAATTAGGCTGTGGGAGGGGAGTCAGGCTGCAGGAGGTTTAGTATAAGGGTGTGGGGGGGTGGGAGGGTAAACAGTCAGGATGCTGCTGTATATACTGTACCACTGATAATCCGGCACCCTTGGTTCCAGCACTTATCAGTGGTGTACCTTTTATGTGTACCGCAAGTCTTCACAATCATGTAAATTAACTATAGAAATAATAATGTAAGAACAAATCTATCTCTTTTTATAGAAATAAGATATAATCTGATAAAAATACCGTGCGCCAAAGCTGGCTGCCTTTGAGTTCAAAGTGGATGGAAAAAGTGTCACCCAACACTTCAGTTACTGGAATAGTGAAGAAATACCATTTGAATCCATGGGCGCTCAAAAAAAACCAAATAAAATAAACACTCATAGTGTATTACGTATAAGCATATAAAGCCAAGTACAGTGACAATCTTCTGGTGAGTCTTATACCTAATGTGCTGGTCTACTGTTTTTAAGAGTAGACAATCACGCTTTCTGTGGGAACGTTTGTGACATCACCCGCCGAGTTGTACAGCTGGTTTCGGGGACGCCCAATTGCACCATCTTTTAACTTGCTGTTTTGTCTACTGTTATTTGTAGACCACTTCAAAGGGTGAGAGACCATCTATTCCCCGCTTTTGTTATATGTTTTGTGCAGTGATTAAAAACGGTTACACCATCGGAGGCTATATTTCTCTCTTTTTGGGTATCGTTTCTGGAGGAGGAGCTCAAGGTTCTAGAATCTAATACTGGTGGAAATCCAGCTCCCACAGAAAGCGTGATTGTCTACTCTTAAAAACAGTAGACCAGCACATTAGGTATAAGACTCACCAAAAGATTGTCACTGTACTTGGCTTTATATGCTTATACGTAATACACTATGAGTGTTTATTTTATTTGTTTTTTTTGAGCGCCCATGGATTCAAATGGTATTTCTTCACTATCTCTTTTATAGTGTGACATCAATTAGAGGAAGTTTTTACTTCAGATTAGATAATCCCGAGATGCTTTGACTAAATACATTGCTTTTTCTGCTTTCCATGCTTTTCACCAATGTATTGGCCTAATAATCAGTTGGAGATTTTAGATTAGGCCCCCTGGAATGCCATATCCAACAAATAAATAACTGTGCCTGAATACACTGAAAGTAGACAGGAGGAAGCCAATAAAATAGTCATCTGAATTATGTGTTATTTTAATGAAACCGTCTGATTTGCCGGATTGCCAGGCAGGTCGGGTGAAGAACTGAAAATGTCCTTCTTGTGTGTAAAGGCCTGTACACATTTTGTGGTATAGTAAACAACGTTGCTTATTTTGACCCTTCCTTTGCAATATAGTTTACTATATTGTCCAGTGTGTATATGCTGTAAATGATGAACGATGTGCGGCCCATTGGGTCCTGAACGACCTCTGTCGGCTGTGCATGCCACTCAATCTGGACTCCTCGTCCAAAGCTGCATGCCTGGCCACTGCATGACATCACTGTGCGATTATCGTTAGCAATATCGCAGTGTGTGTGCACATGTCGGCCCAGGGCCGGGAGGGGGACACATTAGGCGATGTCGCTCATGGAGAACATCGCCTAGTGTGTACCCACCTTTGCATGTGCGCAGTTGGCCATATGACCAATTTGGAATAACCTAAATATTTACATTGCAGACTTCAGTTGCTTATTTAAGCTTCAGCCTGGCCCAGTGACGACAACCTTTGCTGATAATGCAGGGAAAGCATCTATGAGTAGGTGTGATTGAGCAGTAGAGGTGGTATATTTTGCTTTGCACCTATCAGATCACACAATGGGTTACAATTTTTAAAATGTCACATTTGCAAATTGAAAAAAAAAAAAAAAAAAAAAGTAAAGAACATATTGTTGCCACTGATGTGTGCAGCTGTTAGACATATGGGAAAAGCTCTTTTGACAATTATTATCAGTAAGGGACAGGAAGAGCAGCTGTTCTTTTTTTTATTTGTGTGTGTGTGTGTGTGTGTGTGTGTGTGTGTGTGTGTGTGTGTTGTAAAGCACTGAAGGCCTTTGGCATCAAAGTGATTAATGGGGCTGAGATGCCAATTACTTAGCCATATTCAAACAGGGTATTGCTATCTTTATCATGAAACAGTTACATGGGGGAGATTTATTCAACCTTCTAAAGAGGGTAAGTGAAAGGTGTTGCCCATAACAACCAGTCTGGCAATAACTATAATTTTACAGAGTGTACTAGATAAATGATAGTGAGAATCTTATTGGTATTATTTCCATGGGACCCATGCTCCATCTGGACTCAAATCTTTTCAGGACGTAATGCAGAGGTTCTCAAACGTGGTCCTCAAGTCACCCCAATGGTACAGGTTTTAGGTATATCCATGGTTCAGCACAGATGGTTAAATACAGTTGGCTGAGGTGCTAATTAAGTCACCTGTGGACAAGCATGGATAAACTTCAGCCCTGGACCCTTGGGAGGAGGAATTCAAATGTTATCGCTCTCGATTTTCCGTCTAAAGTGACGGGAGATCACAGGGGGCGATATGCAAATGATGTCCCCTATCGCACCCATTAGTGTTTGGTTTACCAGCGTAAAGTGGCTAAACCCGACTAAACTAATGGGCACGATCGGGAAAAGTGCTGTTTGGGCGCCCAAATAGATCTCTCAACACATTTCAGCTAGCCACCCCCGGCGGGTGCGAACTGAAATGTAGACATCGGCAGCCGATCGGAGCTACATTCTGTCCGACACCATCTAGTGCAGGCCTGGCCAACCTGTGGCTCTCCAGCTGTTGGGAAAACTACGAGTTCCAGCATGCCACATGCCACAGTTTTGCTATTAGGGAATGCTAAAACTCTGGCAGGGCAAGCTGGGATGTAACGTTTCACAACAGCTGGAGAGCCACAGGTTGGCCATGCCTGATCTAGTGGCTTCTGACATGCATAACATTTGAATCTCGCCTTTGGGGTGCCTTGAGGACCATGTTTGAGAACTTATGACATAATGAATTTAAGTTTTCAGATTATCGTAGTTGCACCCTTTAATATCTGATGTGTCTTCTTAGATTGCTTTTTTGTTTTTGGAAAATCATTTTATTGTATATAAAAGAACATATGAAGGTACAGGAAGTAATATTGACAAAGGCAATACATTCATAAAGTCCAACAAATATAAAGTCTCTGGAACAGTACAAATTTAGTAGAGCAAGTTAAGGTGCAAACAAAAAAGGAAAGTCACTATTGCCAACGTTAAAGACCTTCATATAGAACAAGTTATGGGAAAAAGAAAATACAGGGTTTAGATTGCTTTTAAATGTGTTCAGGGACTGGGTCTATTGGAATGGACCAAACACCAGTACCACAGGGTTGGAGCAGTATGCTTCATCTGAGCACTGTAGGATAGCAGGTAGAATGTGGCTATAGGCCTATATCTGTCTTAATGCAGTGAGCATGAGATAATACAGAGGTTCCAATTCAGGCTTTTTCAACCAGTGTACCGTGGCCAGTTGCAAGGTGTGCCGCGGAGCTAGAGTAGCTTCCAGCACCTTCAGAGTGAACTGTTGGTCCAGGCTCTTCTTAGAGGATCAGTCATGCTCCAGCTGTGACCTGTGCCTTGATGACGCGGCAGTGTGATATCATAGGTTACGGCCACCGCATCTCACCACCCAGCCAGCCCACCCGCCTGCATACACATCTTCCAGTTCCCGCCTGCATTCACAGCTTTCCTTGCCCACCCACATCCACACCTGCCCGACAGCCCGCTGCTCAATATTTGCAGCAATCCACTAGGTTCAACTTCCGCCATTGAGGGACAGGGAGGAGGACAGCTTACCGGTAGGGGCTAATATTTGTTATGTTATTTCTTCTGTGGGGAGCAATAGGATTTATGGATTTGCGGGGGGGAACAATGTGAATAATTCATGTGGGGAGCAATAGGATTTATGTGGGGAGAAATGTGATTGATTTATGTGTGAGCAACATGATCTATGTGGGGAGCAATAGGATTTATGTAAGGAGCAACATGATTTATGTGGGGAGCAATGTGATTGTTTTTTCTGTGTAGGCCAATGTATGTGTGGATTTTTTATTACTGTGAGGGCCAATGTGTGTTTTTTGGGGGGTTTTCTGTTGGGAACGGATGGTGTGCCTTGGCAATTTTAAAACATTGTTCAGTGTGCCGCGAGTAAAAAAAAGGTTGAAAATCACTACTCCAATTGGTCAAACTGAAGACCACCCCAGTGCTGGTCTGAGCTACAGTCTCTCTCTCACTACTTTTCATAGATTATTCATAGGGTTTGAACTTTGCAAACTTAACACGGCCAGTATATTTCCATTTTTCTGTTAGATCTGTAGGAGCTGTGGACTACCAACCACAACTCATTTGACTGGCGGGGTGTAATGGAGTCAGAGTCACTTACAAGGCATGGTTTTGCCTTGTAAGTGTTTGCCCCTTTAAAAAAAAAAAACGTCAGATCAGCAAATTAAAAAACACTGCCAAACCTCCGAAAATGCAGTTTCCGGAGGTTTGTCCGCGTACCACATAATGCACCACGCTACAGAATGCAGTAGATTCCGGGGCTTGTAAGTGGTGAGCCTATGGGCTTCTATCACGTTGCCCCTTCCGAGAGGGATACAATTGGATCCCTCCCAGCCTTTCCCGCGGCGTGCGCGTCCCTCTACACCTGCGCAGATAGGTGTAGATCCAGAAGTCCTATCATCGCAATTGACAGCCTTATTGCAAGAGCTGTCCTTTGTGATATTCTTCTTGCATACAGCATTAGTAAACGCCAATATGCATGGAGTGGCGGGATGCATTGCAAGCAAAATGAGATGCTTGCTGCATCCCACCCCAGATCATTAACAGATTTGGGGGCAGATTTAACAAGTAATATTTCTCTAACGTCCTAAGTGGATGCTGGGGACTCCGTAAGGACCATGGGGAATAGCGGCTCCGCAGGAGACTGGGCACATCTAAAGAAAGCTTTAGGACTATCTGGTGTGCACTGGCTCCTCCCCCTATGACCCTCCTCCAAGCCTCAGTTAGATCTTTGTGCCCGAACGAGAAGGGTGCACACTAGGGGCTCTCCTGAGCTTCTTAGTGAAAGTTTTAGTTTAGGTTTTTTATTTTCAGTGAGACCTGCTGGCAACAGGCTCACTGCATCGAGGGACTAAGGGGAGAAGAAGCGAACTCACCTGCGTGCAGAGTGGATTGGGCTTCTTAGGCTACTGGACATTAGCTCCAGAGGGACGATCACAGGCCCAGCCATGGATGGGTCCCAGAGCCGCGCCGCCGGCCCCCTTACAGAGCCAGAAGACAGAAGAGGTCCGGAAAATCGGCGGCAGAAGACATCCTGTCTTCACCAAGGTAGCGCACAGCACTGCAGCTGTGCGCCATTGCTCCTCAGCACACTTCACACTTCGGTCACTGAGGGTGCAGGACGCTAGGGGGGGGGGTGCCCTGAGCAGCAATAAAAACACCTTGGCTGGCGAAAATACATCACATATAGCCCCCAGGGCTATATGGATGAATTTTAACCCCTGCCAGAATCCATAAAAAAGCATGAGAAAGGCTCCGCCCCTTTTTCGCGGACTTATCTCCTCAGCACACTGGCGCCATTTTCCCTCACAGCTCCGTTGGAGGGATGCTCCCCTGGCTCTCCCCTGCAGTCACTACACTACAGAAAGGGTTAAAAAAGAGAGGGGGGCACTAATTAGGCGCAGTATTAACAATACAGCAGCTATAAGGGGAAAAACACTTATATAAGGTTATCCCTGTATATATATAGCGCTTTGGTGTGTGCTGGCAAACTCTCCCTCTGTCTCCCCAAAGGGCTAGTGGGGTCCTGTCCTCTATCAGAGCATTCCCTGTGTGTGTGCTGTATGTCGGTACGTTTGTGTCGACATGTATGAGGAGAAAAATGATGTGGAGACGGAGCAGATTGCCTGTAATAGTGATGTCACCCCCTAGGGGGTCGACACCTGAGTGGATGAACTGTTGGAAGGAATTACGTGACAGTGTCAGCTCTGTATAAAAGACAGTGATTGACATGAGACAGCCGGCTACTCAGCTTGTGCCTGTCCAGACGTCTCATAGGCCGTCAGGGGCTCTAAAGCGCCCGTTACCTCAGATGGCAGATATAGACGCCGACACGGATACTGACTCCAGTGTCGACGGTGAAGAGACAAATGTGACTTCCAGTAGGGCCACACGTTACATGATTGAGGCAATGAAAAATGTTTTACACATTTCTGATAATACGAGTACCACCAAAAAGGGGTATTATGTTCGGTGAGGAAAAACTACCTGTAGTTTTCCTGAATCTGAGAAATTAAATGAGGTGTGTGATGATGCGTGGGTTTCCCCCGATAACAACTGATAATTTCTAAAATGTTATTGGCATTATATCCTTTCCCGCCAGAGGTTAGGGTGCGTTGGGAAACACCCCCTAGGGTGGATAAAGCGCTCACACGCTTGTAAGGGCTCTACCCTCTCCTGAGATGGCCGCCCTTAAGGATCCTGCTGATAGAAAGCAGGAGGGTATCCTAAAATGTATTTACACACATACTGGTGTTATACTGCGACCAGCAATCGCCTCAGCCTGGATGTGCAGTGCTGGGTTGGCGTGGTCGGATTCCCTGACTGAAAATATTGATACCCTAGATAGGGACAGTATATTTTGCCTATAGAGCATTTAAAAGATGCATTTCTATATATGCGTGATGCACAGCGGAATATTTGCCGACTGGCATCAAGTCTAAGTGCGTCCATTTCTACCAGTAGAGGGTTATGGACACGTCAGTGGTCAGGTGATGCGTATTCCAAACGGCATTTGGAAGTATTGCCTTAATAAGGGGAGGAGTTATTTGGGGTCGGTCTTTCAGACCTGGTGGCCACGGCAACAGCTGGGAAATCCACGTTTGTACCCCAGGTCGCCTCTCAACATGAGAAGACGCCGTATTATCAGGCGCAGTCTTTTCGTGGACAAGCGGGCAAAATGTTCCTCATTTCTGCCCCGTGACAGAGGGAGAGGAAAAAGGCTGCAGAAATCAGCCAGTTCCCAGGAACAGAAACCCTCTCCCGCCTCTGCCAAGCCCTCAGTATGACGCTGGGGCTTTACAAGCAGAATCAGGCATGGTGGGGGGCCCGTCTCAGTGAATTTCAGCGCGCAGTGGGCTCACTCGCAAGTAGACCCCTGGATCCTTCAGGTGATATCTCAGGGGTACAAATTAGAATTCGAGACGTCTCCCCCTCGCCGTTTTCCTAAAGTCGGCTTTATCGATGTCTCCTTCTGACAGGGAGACAGTTTTGGAAGCCATTCACAAGCTGTATTCCCAGCAGGTGATAATCAAGGTACCCCTCCTGCAACAGGGAACGGGGTATTATTCCACACTGTTGTGGTACCGAAGCCGGACGGCTCGGTGAGACCGATTCTAAATCTAAAATCTTTGAACACTTACATACAGAGGTTCAAATTCAAGATTGAGTCACTCAGAGCAGTGATTGCGAACCTGGAAGAAGGGGACTACATGATGTCTCGGGACATCAAGGATGCTTACCTTCATGTCAAAATTTACCCTTCTCACCAAGGGTACCTCAGGTTTATGGTACAGAACTGTCACTATCAGTTCAGACACTGCCGTATGGATGGTCCACGGCACCCCGGGTCTTTACCAAGGTAATGGCCGAAATGATGATATTCCTTCGAAGGAAGGGAATTTTAGTTATCCCTTACTTGGACGATTCCCTGATAAGGGTAAGTTCCGGGGAACAGTTGGAGGTCGGTGTAGCACTATCTCAGGTAGTGTTGCGGCAGCACGATTGGATTCTCAATATTCCAAAATCGCAGCTGGTTCCGACGACTTGTCTTCTGTTCCTAGGGATGATCCTGGACACAGTCCAGAAAAAGGTGTTTCTCCCGGAGGGGAAAGCCAGGGAGTTATCCGAGCTAGTCAGGAACCTCCTAAAACCGAGCCAAGTCTCAGTGCATCAATGCACAAGGGTTCTGGGTAAAATGGTGGCTTCCTACGAAGCAATCCCATTCGGCAGATTCCACGCAAGAACTTTCCAGTGGGACCTGCTGGACAAATGGTCCGGGTCGCATCTTCAGATGCATCAGCGGATAACCCTGTCACCAAGGACAAGGGTGTCCCTCCTGTGGTGGTTGCAGAGTGCTCATCTTCTAGAGGGCCGCAGATTCGGCATTCAGGACTGGGTCCTGGTGACCACGGATGCCAGCCTGCGAGGCTGGGGAGCAGTCACACAGGGAAGGAATATCCAGGGCTTATGGTCAAGCCTGGAGACATCACTTCACATAAATATCCTGAAGCTAAGGGCCATTTACAATGCTCTAAGCTTAGCAAGACCTCTGCTTCAAGGTCAGCCGGTGTTGATCCAGTCGGACAACATCACGGCAGTCACCCACGTAAACAGACAGGGTGGCACAAGAAGCAGGAGGGCAATGGCAGAAGCTGCAAGGATTCTTCGCTGGGCGGAAAATCATGTGATAGCACTGTCAGCAGTATTCATTCCGGGAGTGGATAACTGGGAAGCAGACTTCCTCAGCACGACCTCCACCCGGGAGAGTGGGGACTTCACCCAGAAGTCTTCCACATGATTATAAACCGTTGGGAAAAACTCGACAGGTATTGCGCCAGGTCAAGGGACCCTCAGGCAATAGCTGTAGACGCTCTGGTAACACCGTGGGTGTACCAGTCAGTGTATGTGTTCCCTCCTCTGCCTCTCATACCCAAGGTACTGAGATTGATAAGATGGAGAGGAGTAAGCACTATATTCGTGGCTCCGGATTGGCCAAGAAGGACTTGGTAACCGGAACTTCAAGAGATGCTCACGGAGAATCCGTGGCCTCTACCTCTAAGAAGGGACCTGCTCCAACAAGGACCCTGTCTGTTCCAAGACTTACCGCGGCTGCGTTTGACGGCATGGCGGTTGAACGCCGGATCCTGAAGGAAAAAAGGCATTCCGGATGAAGTCATCCCTATCCTGATCAAAGCCAGGAAGGATGTAACCGCAAAACATTATCACCGCATTTGGCGAAAATATGTTGCGTGGTGCGAGGCCAGTAAGGCCCGACGGAGGAAATTCAACTGGGTCGTTTCCTACATTTCCTGAAAACAGGAGTGTCTATGGGCCTCAAATTGGGGTCCATTAAGGTTCAAATTTCGGCCCTGTCAATTTTCTTCCAAAAAGAACTAGCTTCAGTCCCTGAAGTTCAGACGTTTGTAAAAGGGGTACTGCATATACAGCCTCCTTTTGTGCCTCCAGTGGCACTTTGGGATCTCAATGTAGTTTTTTGGGTTCCAAAAGTCACATTGGTTTGAACCACTTAAATCTGTGGAGTTAAAATATCTCACATGGAAAGTGGTCATGCTGTTGGCCCTGGCCTGGGCCAGGCGCGTGTCAGAATTGGCGGCTTTATCCTGTAAAAGCCCTTATCTGATTTTCCATTCGGACAGGGCGGAATTGAGGACTCGTCCTCAGTTTCTCCCTAAGGTGGTTTCAGCGTTTCACCTGAACCAACCTATTGTGGTGCCTGCGGCTACTAGGGACTTGGAGGACTCCAAGTTGCTAGACGTTGTCAGGGCCCTGAAAATATATGTTTCCAAGACGGCTGGAGTCAGAAAATCTGACTCGCTGTTTATCCTGTATGCACCCAACAAGCTGGGTGCTCCTGCTTCTAAGCAGACTATTGCTCGTTGGATTTGTAGTACAATTCAGCTTGCACATTCTGTGGCAGGCCTGCCACAGCCAAAAATCTGTAAATGCCCACTCTACAAGGAAGGTGGGCTCATCTTGGGCGGCTGCCCGAGGGGTCTCGGCTTTACAACTTTGCCGAGCAGCTACTTGGTCAGGAGCAAATACGTTTGTAAAATTCTACAAAATTGATACCCTGGCTGAGGAGGACCTGGAGTTCTCTCAATTGGTGCTGCAGAGTCATCCGCACTCTCCCGCCCGTTTGGGAGCTTTGGTATAATCCCCATGGTCCTTACGGAGTCCCCAGCATCCACTTAGGACGTTAGAGAAAATAAGAATTTACTTACCGATAATTCTATTTCTCGTAGTCCGTAGTGGATGCTGGGCGCCCATCCCAAGTGCGGATTGTCTGCAATACTGGTACATAGTTATTGTTACCAAAAAATCGGGTTATTCCTGTAGTGAGCCATCTTTTCTAGAGGCTCCTCTGTTATCATGCTGTTAACTGGTATTCATATCACAAGTTGTACGGTGTGATTGGTGTGGCTGGTATGAGTCTTACCCGGGATTCAAAATCCTTCCTTATTGTGTACGCTCGTCCGGGCACAGTATCCTAACTGAGGCTTGGAGGAGGGTCATAGGGGGAGGAGCCAGTGCACACCAGATAGTCCTAAAGCTTTCTTTAGATGTGCCCAGTCTCCTGCGGAGCCGCTATTCCCCATGGTCCTTACGGAGTCCCCAGCATCCACTACGGACTACGAGAAATAGAATTATCGGTAAGTAAATTCTTATTTTTTATTATCACATGTTCCGAATGTTAAATGGTGCTCCAACTAATCTGCTCCTGTCAGTTTTCAAACCCATGACACTTGTTGGTAAATATTCCCCATGGTGTGCGCTGGTGCTCAAACCAAACCGTTCAACCCACTCATATATGTGGCTGTCAGAATGACAGTGTTTATTTGCAAGCTTAACCAATACTAGCATGTACTGTAGATTGTAAACCAGATCCATGTATTAATGCGTATGGTAAAACACATGTACGCAAAGTAGTCTCGTTACTGTAGTCATTTTGATAGATCATATCTGCAGTGTAATAGGCCAGTTCTGTTTGTGCTCTCCATTCACACAGCACCGTTTAGTGCATCTGAGCCTGTGAGGGGGCCTGCACAGACTTCCTGTTGCTTTTGGTCACACTCCCAGCACACAGCATTCTGCTTCCAAAGGGCATCTGAACTTCCAAGGCTGTGTTATTGTTCAGCATACAGGGCTTAGGGTTTAGCTTGGCTCTGCTGTCTGCTCTGTGTACTGCGGCCAGAAACTGGTATACTGCACAGAGGTCCCAGAAGTCTGCCTTCTGTTATTTTCATTTTGGAAGAGGAAATCAAAACGTACACCATTCAGATTTCTGTTTCTTTCAAATGCACTAAACAAAAATATTTGATTGTATATAATACACACTTGATGTGTGAATTATTAGTATTTTTCATATTCCTGGCATATGGACACTGGAAAGAATAGGATCAGGGATTTGCGTGGCTTTAAGTTTTGTTCACATTGGCAGCTATCTGGTGCACTTGTAATGGGATTTTTAGATCATTTCCAAAACTTCGAGTAAAAGACCAAAATAGAGAACACACGGTACTTACAAAGGAACTGTTATTTTCTGTTTTTTATTTCATTTTATTCACTACTGTAATGATAATTGGGGATTTTTAAGGTATAGCATTCCTGTACTTTAAGGCTTTACATTACATTACGTTACATTACATTACATTACATATATATTTCATGGCATTGTCTTTACAATTGATGTAAATGTCTTTAGGACCATCCCAGTGACGTGAGTTCCAAACTTCCACGTGAGGAAAACAGCATTGAAAGATGGGCAGAGATCTGTTTTATTTTTTGGTTGTCATGTCCACAGCACATGGGGCTATCCATAACACATGGGGCTATCCATAACACATGGGGCTGTCCATATGCAGAGATCTAGCCTGTTGGCTTTCACAGATTGCACAAGTGAGGTCCTATGCACAAAGCACTTATGCCTTTCATCAGTAGATAGGTTGCCCTGGGTGAGCAATCCATGTGTGGAGAGATCTGAAGAGGAGTACTTTTCAATGTGTAAATGCCAAAGGTATACCCTCCATCACTTTATTATCACCCTTCCATTTGAATAAAAATGTCTTCTTAAATCCTCAGTTTAGCCTAATTTATAGATTTATTTAATCCTAACTGTATGGGGATATTGGGGCTGATTCTATCTTGGGCTTTTTGTATGTTTTACATTGGACAAAGTATACCTGGCAAATACACTCCTGAGGCACACCTCACAGCAAATTCAATTGGCCACAGAGTTTACGACGCAGGTTAAGCTCCCGGTTTAATGCCCAGAGCTATTACATTATCCTGCCATTTCCCCACACTGTAAACCTGCGACTAACTGCGAAAATTTTGGGGTAAGTGCCCGGAATCTATGGGTTACCGCACACAGTAAGCCCCACATTGTGCATTAAAGTGCATCCTCTGGGGCTTTCCGCTCAGGGCAGCGACACTAATTAAATAGCTCAGGACTGAGTAAACCCTGTGGCTAATTGAATCTTCCCCCTGGAGGGTGTAAATTATATCTCCTATCAAATGTAGGATAAAACCCGGTCTCTGCCAGCGTATAAGCTAATGCAAAAATCAAATCCGGGCAGTACGGATGGTGTAATGGTTAGCATTACTGCCTCACAGCACTGAGGTCATGGGTTCAAGTTCCACCATGGCCCTAACTGTGCGGAGTTTGTATATTCTCCCCGTACTTGCGTGGGTTTCCTCCCACAATCCAAAAATATATTGGTAGGTTAATTGGCTCCCAACCAAAATAACCCTAGTGTGAATGTTTCTGTGTGTACATGTGATAGGGAATACAGATTGTAAGCTCCACTGGGGCAGGGACTGATGTGAATCGACAAATCTGCTCTGTAAGGCGCTGCGGAATATGTGTGCGCTATATAAATAACTGATGATGATGATAATTATTATTTTGCAAATACCCCTTACTCCACCCATCACCTCCCATTTAATGGGGCCAACATCTGCTCCTTCACAAATGCCGTCATCTCTCTTCATAAACCTATGTGCTCTGGTGGGAATTTCTGCATGATTGCTATAATTGTGGAAAACATTGGGGGCAATTCAATTCGGCAACTTATGAATAGCGCCAGGAATTAGTTCCCGACGCTATTCAATTCAGCTCCAGTTAAGTCGGCGATGTTCCGTTCTCGCCGACTAAACAGGTTGAATTGTCGGGAGAACGGGCATTCTCCGACTTAACTCCCCGGCGCGAGGCTGATTCCCGACAGAATCAGCCTCACGCCGGCCGCGAGGCAGCACTTTTGTCGGGTTTCTTCTCTCATCCCCGGGGATGAGAGAAGAATTCCCGACAATTGCGGGTAACTAGCAGCTGAATTGAATAGCGTCGGGAGCTAATTCCCGGCGCTATTCATAAGTTGCCGAATTGAATTGACCCCATTGAAACCAGCAAAGAGGATTTTGTGCCATACCTCAGCCCCTTTGCATTTCATATAGGAGAGCTATGGTTTACCAAACTGAATTCAATCTCAAACTGAACCATGCTTCTTTGGCAGTGCTGCTATTGTTAATCTCATCTGTAAAGAGCATTAATGTTGCAAAGGGAGCTAAAGCATTATATGCTACTAATATCTGAATTAGTCATTTTTGCATCCTTAGCACAGAGTTTTGTATGCGGAACCTAAATTTGCTGAAGGATTTCACTGTGATAAGATTTAGAAACAGACTACATTACTGACATTTTACTGTATAAAGCAAATTCATCACAAATCTACAAAACCGTGCCATGTGCCCTTGTTCCTCTTACTACATTTGCTGAAAGTCAGAGGTCACACCTAAGGCAAGGAATCTGCACTGTGAGGATGTATTGGTTATTTCTGGGTCTCCTCGGCTCGTGGCTCAATGGAAAAGATCCTGCAAAAATAAGCAGTATAACCCGAGTAGCCACCAAGGCTGCAGAGCAAACAGGTGACCAGAGTTCCTATAAAAGCCTATGGAAAGCCAGCTCACCTGCGCTTGGCGATAATGTCATCTCCAAGCAGAGGGAAGACATGCTACTAACAGGGGTCCAGCTAGTGGTGTAAATGGGGTTTTAAGCCAATGTGACAGGGTAATTGAAACCCTGTTAAATTACCTGGTAGACCTGGTTTTTAGTGGATTATTATTCCTTGCTCCTGCCTAATTTATCTGTCCGGAATACACATGTAATCCGGCAGGCGGGATGCCGGCTTCCAGTATCCCAACAGTGGCATCCCACCCGCCATAATGCCAGCAACGGGGCGAGCGCTACAAATCCCCTTGCAGACTCACTGTGCTCGAAACACTGCGGGCTCGGTGGCTCGCTGCACAAGCCACAGGATCTATTCCCACTCTATGGGTGTCGTGGACACCCACGAGTGGGAATGGGCCCTGTTAGCCTGTATTCCATCTGTCGGGAATCCTGCCTGCTGGGATTCAAACAGCCAGCAAATTGATTGCCTCCCATCCATCCATAGCTAGTTATACCTCCATTAATAACTGGTTTCAATTTGAGTGAAATGCTAAAACGCATAAATGTAAAAAAATAAACTGCTTTGCTAAAGAAGACAAATTTGTATCACGTGTGGGATTTTTCACTATTGTCATTACTGAGCAAAAATGTAAGTATAAACGGCATTATAAGGCAGACTAATAAGTAAATGGTGGTGTATCTTTCATTTTAGTTTTTGATCTCCATTAATGTAAAAACAGTGTGCTTGTGTTTGCAGAGTGTTCCTGAGGTGCAAGAGATAAGTAATGTTTTAACCTTTATCTACAAAGTGAAGAGATTATCAAGCTCTGATCATTTTATGGTTCTCCCTTTGATGTTCAAGAGAGTATAATATGCCTTTTGTATAGTTGAGCAATAACATTTTATTACTTTTTTTTGTGTGTGTGTGTGGATGTTTTAACCACAATAGGGAAACTGGGACAGCAAATTGCTTCCTTTCAGAGTCTACCCACACTGTTTCCTAATTGTGTATTGTTTAAATTGTTTTCTACAAAAAAAAATTTCTAAACCCCACAAACATTTGTATAATAAATCACAGATAACTACCATTTTGTTCACCACTCTTCCCCCTCATACAGGTTTGGGGTCCATACATCAGACAGTTGTCGGGACAATTCCCCAGCTCAGATGTAAGGCGGCCCATATTACTGCGAGGGGCACTGCTGAACAGTTTTAAAATGTAGCGAATTATAGGAAAACACGGATTTCCTATTTGAGTCCAGATACCTTATAGTATTTTATGGGCTCCATATAGATGCAGTCGCCATCAGCTTACCCGCGACTAACCTTGTGCAATCCATTTGCGGTAGCGTACGCACCCGTGCAACCCTATGTGCACCGCCACAGGCATGCTAGTCACAGCAAACAACTCACAATTGCCGCTGCTAGCGGCAAAGCTGACGACAGACACATCAGTACATCTGTTAGACAAGGTTAACCTAATGGGGACCATATATATTTGTTTTAATTAAGATTGTTTTTTAAAGTAAGTACCTTCTCTATGGGGATGCGGTCAAGATCCCGCCGGTCGGAGTACCGACATATTCTCCCTCTGTGGGTGTCCACGACACCCATAGAGGGAGAAAAAATGAGTGTGGCGAGCGCAGCGAGCCCACAAGGAGCTGCGTTGCGCTCACCCACCTGTAGGGATTGTGACAGTCGGGATTCCGGTGTCTGTATTCCGACCGCCGGGATCCCATCCGGCGGGATTTCGTACTGATCCCTCCCTATGTAGTAAGCCCAGTGATGATCTTGATCAGAATAGTTCTGTCAAAGAGAATGTTTAAGATCCTGTTCCCAGACCAAATGTGGAAAATCCAATTGACCTGGATACAAAATTCCTAAAAGGTATATATCCAAAACTGTATTTATTAGCTATGGGTAGTATTTATTTGTATTTATTTGCTGTGTTTTGGCTGCTCACACAAGTTTGATTGAGTGATGTGGCAGCAAATAATTATGAATAAAGTTTTAGAATACTGTACATTTATAAGATCTGTTAAGCAAATGTGTTTATTGTGAATGTTGAGCATAGATCAGAAGTGGTTCTGTATAGCTTTTCTGTGACCCCCAAGAATCTCTGCTCTCACTTTCATTACTTTATTTGTTGATTGGTTGCGAGGTGAATTCTGAAGAGCAGGTGCTTCAGCGGGCCAATCAGTAACTGCAAGAGGGGCAATGAGCCCATTGTCATTAAAGGTAATAATCTCTAAATGTATATTAGATCCTTTGTATGTACATATCATTGAAAGGAATGGGGATCACCTAATTATTATTGTTGTTATCTTTGGGTACCCCAAAAGGGGCCTTACATTCCATGCTCCTTGGCTCAGCACATTCCAGAGTTGAGGTCATTCCTCCAAGTACATTCCACAAAACTCCTTCCTTTTGGAGGAGCACAGAATGGGGAGGAGTGGCACTTCAAAGACTGTCCAGCTGCTGATTGCCAAGTAGTTTAACCCACTAGTAACCCTGTCAGGAATGGGGTTAATAATAAACTACACTCTCCTAATGGCAAGTGTGTGGTAAATAACATTTTAGATTTTGATATTTTTGAGTGTTATATATATTTTTATTGAAACCTCGTGAAATATAATTACATTTAGTATTATAATACAATATAATGATAAAATACAGACACACAATTTTTTTTATTTTTTTTTTTGACGTGGCAACCGCTCATTTTTATTAGGTAGCTTCACAAGACAACTAATTGAATACTTTAAATCTATATTAATGAGAAATAAATGTATACATTAATAATAAAAACAGTTATTGAAAGTACATACATAGATGCGTTTTAAAGGAACGGTTCCAGTTATTATAGCTCCTGTAGCACTTTATAGAGTGAGCGGTACATACAAGTAGGGCAGTGTATGTGCAGTAGCTGCAGGGGCAAGCACTGGAATTGCAGTGTACTTTTCTCAAACAAAGAATATAGCATATTACTTGCTTTACATAAGTATTATAGATGTTAAGGGTGTTCCTTTTACCATGCTTTAGCCCTCTAAGAGTGAGCCTAAGCTTTACACCTGTTAGCAAGTCCTCCTCAGAGGTTTTGGGTCATCCACCTCCTCCAGGAGTGTTCTAGCCTGTATGTGGGAACCTGGCAGTGTTGAGAGAAGAGGGCTTTGCTTGCTGTGCCATATTGGAGTTGTACAGTATATAGAGCTCCTGCAACGTCCTAAGGCTCAGCAGCTAGGATAAAGGTAGCATACTGCACTGTGTTGTAATGGTTGGTCTGATACTTAAAATCAGTCATTGGGATTTTTTTTAAAATGGGAAAATGTGACTACCCACCATGTTTTGGAGCTTGGGAAAATAGTATATTACCCATCTGTGTGCCTCCATAGATTAGTGGTGGAAATTGAAGACTATAGCGCTTTTGACCCTTCGTGACACAACCAGTTCCGCTTCAAAATTCAATTTGTGTACGTTTTTTTTCTAATCTGTTCAATTTTTTTATTATTATAACAACACTGTAGGTCTCTCCACCTGTATGAGTGTCGGATGAAAATATGTCTCTTGCATTTATTACATGAGTTCCAGAATTCTCTTGTTAACAATAGTAGGGTTAGATCTTGCATAAGTAAATCATCCATTTATGTTGCAAGATTGAATAGTGCATATTTGGGTACCTGTTCCTTTGCTTACAACTCCCAGATCATTTTGTACTACAGAATATGTCCCTGGGGATACCCAGCCCACTGTCATGTCTCACTGCTTTTGCTGCTTTTCTAATTAAGACAAAAGGCAGGAAGTGATTTCTCACACTCTTTTACAGAATGCTCCTCTCTGGGCGGGTCTGGTTACTGGCTCTAGGATTGAGATGCCGCAAGTTGTGTGTGTGTGTGTGTGTGTGTGTGTGTGTGTGTGTGTAACTGTAACCTGCTTTAATACCTTGCTTTGCTGCTTTTGAAGTTATTTTAAACAGGTCTCACTAGCACTTTCCAGCACCCCCTGCTCTGCCAGAAGTTATCTGACTTGTAATGCTGGAATAAAACTCTGTCTGTTCATATTGCCCTTGAGGATATCAGGAAATTGCTTTTTGCTAGACATGTTTCTGATTTTTTTTTTATATATTTTTTTTCTCATGTTTTAGTCTTGGAAAGTTTCCAGTATGGACTACTGCTGCTACCAAACATTTAGATACAGAATGATGATTACCATTGCTTGACATATAAAGTACATTTTAGTTTTGTGCATTGCCAGTAGAATGTGTGCGAGGGAATTCTTTAATGTACACCATTATCACTTTTACATTTATTGTAAATGTAATTAATAACTGCCTGGCAAATGTCTGTACAGTTGCCTGAGGATGAATTGTTCTCGTTGTGCTTTTATGTTGTAAATTTACTTTATTTTAAAGAAACATTCTGATCTTTAATTGTAAAAGGCAGGTGAGTATTCTTACTTTGTGCACATTCATTTTGATTGTTTCATCTGCATTTGTGTCGGATTTTTTATTTTACATTTTTAGAGAAACTGATCTGTTTTATTAAAATAGAGAAAATCTATTCCTACTTCTAAATATGGATATTATAAAAATACTGTTCGAAGGCTCACCTAGCTGGTGTTAATGTTGTGTTAGTCAGTTTTAAAAGCTCATGATTGTACACATGGAACATGATTGTACACTTGGTTCATGTACTCATGTACTGTATTTTGTCTGGTTCCATGCTGCAGATTTCATGGAAATGTTTTACCCCTTTCACACCGTTGCTTCAACACGAGTTATTCTTGGGTTAATCGGGTGCGTGACTCTGTGTGAAAGGATACCTGTAAAAAAAAATAAAAAAACCTGGGTCCGGTGCCCCAGAATTTCAACACGGGTGGCATCCTGGGGTGAACATGGGAGGGACCCGGGTTACAGGGCAGTGTGAACGGGTAATATGGGTCCCATTCAAACCCTATGGATAGCCAGCTCATCAGCTGATGTAGATGGTGTGATCTCCAAGTTCCGGCAAAGAAGTTAACACTGCACCTGTGTCCTGTGTGAACAGTGCTGACCCGGGAGTAACCTGGGTTGGGCTGCAGTGTGACCGGAGTCTGACCCGGCTTGGAATTTGGCAATAATGTAATTTGCTTTATAAATACCAGAAATCTGTGCATGTTATCACAGATTTTCTTCTGACATATGCAGGCTGATTCAATTACTACCTCAGTGATGTAGCTCCCAGGTTAAGTGCTCTGAGCTATTCAATTGCTCCATGGTAAGCTCGCGACGAATGGATTTTTGCTTGCACCGTCCTGAAAGTGTGAGCAGAAATCCACGTTAACTAGTGACTTGGGGCTAGTCGCTGTGTTGCCACATGCAGTAACAGCATCACACCCAGCACTAAACAGGGTAGATGCAGTTTACCGCTTCCAAGCCCTGGCATCTGTTGCTGTAAAGTGCACCTCCTGGGGTAAGTGTCTGGCGAGATGCAGTCAGTTGAATAGCTTTGGGCACTTAACTCTGGAAGATATATCCTCACAATGCTAACTGAATTGCCCCATAGTGTGTGTGTGGAGAAAAAAAGAGAGAACAAACAGTTGGCCAGTATTGAAAAATAGGGACACTTTCAAGAACCAATTTATAAAACCTGGAATGTTAGGTACAGTACAATTAAATTGGCAGCTATGGAGGAGTTGTGTAGAATATGGGGTCAGATAATCAGATTGGCATATGAGACTATCCATTTCCCTACTATATGTTGGCAAAGTCGTGGGCACTGAAATGGGTTTCTGTTTGGTGTACATCAAGCAGCTGGCTCCCAGCTGTAAACTACTAATACCACTTTTCCATTACGATGCGGGTCGCAGCCGGGAGCCTGACACGAGTGCTACCCGGCTGCGACCCGCATCGATGGCCCCTTTCCCATCAGCAGGCACCTTCCCGTCATATTGCCGGGTTGGTGACGCTGCTAGTGACACGGCAGGGGCGGCACTGGGAGATCACATGATCTCCCAGCGCCGCCCTTCCATACAGTGTAAACGGGAGCGCTTCCGTTTACACTACAACCCTACCCGGATCATTCCCGTGTCCTACCCAGGTAGCTACCCGGGTAGGATTCACGGGTCACTTGATCCGGGTTTTTGAGGAGGGACCCTTTTTCACTAGCGAACAACATGGGTAAATGCGTGCCCCAGTGCATTTACCCGTGTTTTTTGAGCTAGTGGAAAAGGGGTATTAGTTTATACAGGGTGCACCGCATAGCTCTAAAGGTGTGTACACTGAGTGAGATAAATCTGTAAGATTGTGACTATATATTCAAAATCTTAAGGAAAGTTAGTGCACATCTCAAGGTGTTAGGCAGCTTGCGATACCGATTTGATCCCGATGCGCACTCCCGCGGGGTCGGTATAGCAAAGCTAGATAGTCAATATTGACTTGCCTGCACAGCCTATCTAGTACAAAGTATAGTCAAAATTGGCACTTAGTCAAAATCGTACATAGACAAAAAAATCGAAAGTACAGATAGTCCAAAATCTGGGCTCTGGGGGAGTTCAAGGGAAATCGCATAGTCAAAATCGGGCATAGCAAGGATCTCACCGGGTGTACACACCTTAAGATCCAGTCAACTAAGGAATGTTTCACACATTGGCTACATGTGTTATATATGTCTCCAGTTATTCTTATCTCATTCTTTTTTCCGCTTTCTATCCTTGTTGTTGCCTCGCTACCTCTATCGTCTTCTTGCTTCTTTTCGTTATGTTTTTCTTGCTCTGCCTCAGCACATGGCACACTTTCATCACACCCTGACAATAATAAATATATATTATCAGGGAGCGGTCTGTAATGCTCATGGCACAGAATAGGAATAGAGATACATCAAACCTTTTATTCCCTGGATGAAGAACCTTGAGCTTTGTTTTTACATTTCCCATAACTTTCCTATCCATTTTGTCCTTCAAGACTAGCTCATAAATCTCTGCTGTCACTTCCAGAAAATAAAGGGAAATAACTTTTTTTTTTTTTTCTTCCTTTTTAAATCTCAGAAAGTTTTGACCTCAGGGATCGGTCACACGTACACTGGTAAAATGGGTGAAACTGAGTAAAATTAATGGTCAAAATCCTTGCCGACCAAACCCCTGACCAGTGTTCCCCAAGGCATTACTTTCTCTAACATTTTCCCCAGGTGTCTCATAGAAACACACAAATTGATGGCAAATAAGAACCACTTGTGAATGAGTTTGCGATAGTTATGGTGGATGTCTATTATTTTTTTCAGGACAGCAGCTTCACTTGCAAAGAGTAGTAGTTCTGAAGCCTTAAAAATCGCAACTGCGTACGAACAGCGTTCCCGGCTGATTACTTGTGTTTAATATCTGTTCTGACTTTTACCAGCCAATGGCATTGGCTAACTATTCTTCTGGTGCTTATCCTCTGGCGCTGGCTACTACTATTCTTCTGGCTCTCAATCTCTGGCGATGTTCTTGATTAATCTTCTGTGAGATTTGCAGCACATAATCCTGAAAACTACTTCTGCTTGCATAGATGCAGTGACGTTGCATGTTATGTTTTCTGTACCATAATTGCCAGAAGCGCAGAAGCATATTTCTTGAGGCCACGACGGGGCCAGCTTTAGACATGTTTTAGTGATGCATTTTAATTATGCACTTTATATGTACAAATCATGAGAAATAGGTCATGTGGCATTCTAAGATTTTGAATGGGCCATTAAAATTTTAGATTGTGGTGCTGTAAACATCACCATTGACACTTGTTTGAACTTTTTGTAATGCATTTATTAATGTGAGGATGGGCAATGAAAAATGTATAAGTGAACCCAGGTGATGTCTCTTCTGCCGTGCTCTGCCGCCCCTTGGGCACTTAATATTTTATTGTTGCTAATGGCTCCTCGAATAACTGTTACTCTTATCCTTTGAACAAAAACGTTCCTCCTGTAATGTGCATTTGCAAGCCATGTATTGGTTTTCTCTTGCAATTTATTTTTGTTTAACAATGAAATGTATTTATTGTGTTTTACCAATGCAAAACAACCTGTTTCTTATCTTCACAACTTGTGGATGGAAAGATTAGAATACTATTAATAATTTTATTAGTTTATGCATATATGTAAATATGGCTTTTAATATTATTAAGGGAATTTATAGACTACAGTGGAGCAGTTCCTCCAGATGCCAGGTTGTACATGCATGCATACTGTCACCAATAATGATTGATTAGTCACTTGATAAAACTACGAAGCTATAGGGCTGTAACACACTGGCCGGTTTCTCCCGGATGGCAAAAAGCCGGACAAACTTTGTCCGGCTTTTTGCCATCCGGGAGAAACCGGCAGCAGAAAGTCTGTCACACAGGACGGCTTTGAGCCGTGGGTGATGCTGTGCGCATGCGCAGCATCAGACGCGGCTTGGGGAAAAAACCGTTGTGTGTGAAAGCTCCCCTTCACACACACACGGTTTACTGGCTGCAAAGACGGCCAGGCGCCCGCCCGGCATCCGGACCGGGGCCGTGCAGCGTGTATGGACACTAGTCCTCACACTGTTCATTACAATGCCGGCACGGGAAAAAGCCGTCCAGCTTTTTCCCGGCCGGCAAAAGCCGGGTAGTGTGTTTTAGCCCTTACTCTTACCTACAAGTGATTTTTAAGTCATGTCCCTTTAATGAGTTCTAGGATTGCCCTCTCCTCAGAATTACTGCAATTAAGACTTAAGCTACATTAGCATGTCCACGGGTTGGTATCGATATCCCGGCTGTCTGGATCCCGGCGCCCGAATACTGGCAGAATGGCGAGTGCAAAAGAACCCCTTGCAGGCTCGCTGCGCTCGTCACACTATTTATTATTTCTCCAGGGGTGGTGTTGACACCCCAAGAGGGAGAATAGTTGATGGTATCCTGGCGGTCGGGATCCCAGCGCTGATATGCTGAGCGCCAGGATCCCGACAGCCGGGATATCAAATGCATCCCATTATCACTGGCTGCCCTTAGGGTTAGTTTATAGATTCATAGATAGATGCAGGTGAAACTGCAGCTGCTGTGTTTAAATAGTCGCCTCCTGCATGCTTTTCTGACCCGCTGCTGCATCGAATCGCCATCTGAATAAGCCTAAGCTTACTTGAAATGGCTGTCCAAACTTCACAGGCGAGGGATGGGGCAATATTCAGTTGTTGTTGTTATTTTAAACGCGCTGATCGCGCCCAGACAGGCCTGGTTTACTCATGTAAAATGGCTAAACCTGACCAAAGTCTTGGGTGTACCCTGAAAAGTGCTGTTTGGGTGCCTAAATGGGACACTTTTTACACATTTCAGCTCGCCATCATGGGGGGCCTGCGGGCTAATGTCTCCTGCCGTGGGGGAAAAACAATTGCATTCCCCCCAGTGAATTCAACCATTTTGTAGGCTGAACCAATTAATGTGAATTTAAGCTTATGAAGCTAATGAATTCACTAGTAAATTACATCACTGTGGCACGTAAATAACACATCACAATGTAATTTTTACTGCCTATTTGAAAACTATTTGAATAGAGAGCTCAGCGGAATGCCTCATTGGGCACTGGGCATGATTCATTTGGAAGACAGTTTAATAGCGCAGGGAATTAGCTCCTGGGGCTATTCAATATAGCACAGTGGTAAGTCGGAGAATACCCATTCTCCCGGACTAAACAGGGTGTTTTGTTGGGAGAACCATCATTCTCCGACTTAAGTACCCAGCACAACTCTGTTTACGCCATGCTAAGGGAAGAAATCAGCATTGCGCCGTCACTTTTGTCAGATTTCTGCTTGCACCCCACCAGGGGCGCGAGAAGAAATCCCATCGTCTGGTATCATAGGGTGCTGAATTGAATATCCCCGGGAGCTAATTCCCAGTGCTATTCAACTGTCTTCAAATTGAATTGTGCCCATTGTCCTATAAGTCTTTATCTCAAGATAACATTGAGTCTTGTATAAAATTCTGTTAAATACAAGTTTCTATGAGGAACCTTTTGTTGGGGATATGTAAAGCGGAGATGAAGATTGCTTCCTCCCAAGAGAGACTTTAATGTTCATATTAATTTAGTTATCTTGAGTTATGTGCATTGTGTATGTATGTGTTTACTGTCGGTGGTGTGAGCTGTCAGACTAACAGGCCATTAATGTTACTCAAAATCTTTAACAACTGTGATTGCCAGCTAAGTGTTTGTTTTTAGGTTCAATATGTTGAATCAAGATGAAAAAATGTTACATAACTGTATGGTGTGTATGTGGTTTGTTTTTTTTACGGGAAGTGCGCTTATTTTGGCCACTCCTGCCACTCAACTGATGGAGCTGGGTACACACTGTACAATTATCAAGCAGATCAAACAAAAAATTGTATGATTGGCTGCTGCAACGATCTGATCGGGAGATCAGGATTTTATGAGTAGGGCCCTCTTCCCTCATGTGCTTATCCTTTTCTTACTTTAATAATCCTCAACTGCCCAAATCACGCATTTTTTTGGCCACCTGGAATTTATCTCTGTCATTTACTGGTGTAGATATGCTTAGTTACCCTGTACTTGTCCTATATTGTCTTCAACTGTAAGTCACTGTTTTCCTGTTTTGATTATGTGCATATGTACTCTGTAATTGGGCGCTGCGGAACCCTTGTGGCGCCATATAAATAAAGGATAATAATAATAATAATGTCCAGCCTGTAGATTGCGATGGCCAACCTCCCGTTTCTCATGAAGAAATCACTCACTGAAGAAATAGCTAAATGTGTACAGGATGCTCTCTGATCTGACTGCTCCAAGGGTCAAAAGGTTTATCTGATTTGCAGAGTTGATCTGCAAGTGTCTACCCAGGTTAATGGGGGAATTCAATTGTCCCCGCTAAATTGTTGCATGAAAAAATCATGGCATTATTGTGAAAATGTTCACATTTTCTCATGAAAACACATAGGATCTGGGATAAACTCCTGGATCTATGTGTTTTCACGTCCAACAAAACGGGGTTTATAGGGGGGATTTTATTTTTGCCCGTCTTAGTCAGGTGAAATAAAATCCCTGATGATTGGCTGACATAGGAGACAATTGAATAGCCACGGGGGGTCAGTTCACCATGGTAATTTACCAAGGACAGTTGAATTCAGTGTCTAGTTTGTCCACAGGATTTTATTGTAGGATTACACCCAGCATCACTGGGATATTTTTGTGTGGTGGATATGTGACTGATCACAGGTGAAAGCGAGCCTCTTCCAGCACATTAGCTAACCCGTCCAACAATGACTTTGGCGCATTTATTCTTGGGCACACTGTTCGGGCCACAGGCACTGCAGTATGGGGCAAAATGTCAAATATCTTATGTTTTTTTGTTGTGCATGTAATATTAGGATTGAAGCATTCCCCTTCCATGAAGGCACGACACAGATAACTTTTATTTTATTGGTGTTATGTGAAAATAGGATTTAATGTAAAGGAAGGATGGAGCATGATGGTCTTGTCCCATCACATGCTGCCTCTCTCACTAGTATGCTTCCACCACACCATTTACATGGGATCAGTATGTATTACCAACGGTCGGGATGCCGGCAGCGGCTTGAGTGCTATCAAGCCCCTTGCGGCATTGCTGCGCTCTTCATGATGCGGGTTTGGTGGCTTCCTGCGCTCACCACAGGTTCTATTCCCACTATATGGGTGTCGTGGGCACCCACGACTGAGAATAGCCCTTGTGGGCCTGGATTCCGGCTGGCAGCATTGTCGGTAGTCTGGTATCCTGACCGCCAGGATCCCAACTGCCGACAATGTAACTGCAGCCATTTAAATTCCCTCTGCACAGGTGGCGATTATAGAAATTGTTACATATTGTAATGTGAAAAGAAAAAAACAAGGATCTTCTTTGTACTGCTTTTCCACCAAAATCCTAGGATTTATCCCATTTCCACATTTCCCAGGTCGGTCGCCTTTTCCACGGTACCCAGTATTTGCCAGCACTTGGAGATTACGTCAGCTCCAACCGTCTCACAGTGGACGGAGACCTGCAGCGGACGGGTGAATGGAGACTGGTAGCGGGAGGATTGCCAGGAGACCATCAACAAACAGCGGACCAGAAACCGGCGGCGGACGGTGTGCAGGGGCGGGGTGGGTGTGGGTGTTTTGTTTTTGAGATAATCACTAGGCTGTAAATGGGTTATCCGGGTTGGATGACCTGGGTAACCCGTTTCTACTGCAGCTCACCTGGGACAGACCTGCTAAAAACCCTGCTTGTTACCAGGTCACTTTTCCCTGGATTTTTGACTTGTAGCAGTTTCCACTGACAAAAATCCTGTGGTGCGCGTTCATGTGCAGAAACCTGGGCTTTTTATGTCTGTGGAAAAGGGGTATTAGTTAAGATTTAAAACCACTGGTGTAGTTATTGGCCACATTAAAGTATCCTTGCCTCAACCATTTCTTCCTGTGACCATGTTCTGTAAGTACGATCATTCTCAATCCTGTGTCTGTCTCCCGTTTGCAGTGCCCAGAGTAATACTCATTAGCTGCAGCAGGCAGGACCTCATTCCATTCTGTTTTGTTTAATTATTGTTTTGCTTGTCCAATTTATTTTTTTAATCACAAATCTTTACAATAAGAATCACACATCGGATTCTGTCTGCATGTCAGGAATAGCTATGTAGCTGCTTTATTAAAATGATCGGCACAGTACACAGCACGTTGTTTGTCTATACACATTATCAAGATCTGCATATTTGTTACTGACTCTCTAGAAAAAAAGTTTTTTAAACATGACAAAACCAAAATACATGGTTTAATTAGTCTGGAGGTGTGCATTATATGGAAATAATGTGTCCGGTGTACAAAGCAGAGCCTACTCCCTGACGGTCAGTGTATAGTGGATCGCATCAGCGCATGTGCAGAAAAGGCCCTATGGTGCGAATGCTTCCGCCTGAGTGACAGAGACATTCGTGTGGCGGGTCGGGGGTGGATGTGACCTGTGTTGGATAAAATCTGGGCGAGACCAAGTACTGCGCCGCTGTTGCCGTTTCCTTGGCGTCGCTAGTCTGCCTTCGACTGCAAGTATGAGTAAGGTCAGCATTGCTAAGACTGCAGTTGCGAAAGAACCGATAGTCGTGATGTTCATCCTGAACTGTGAAAGCAATCGCACATGCAAGAAGGAGGTAGAAAGCACCGCCTACTGCATTTACATTGCTAAGGATCGTACAGCAAAATTGCTAAGAGCAGATTGGCAATTATGATCCAACCTGAATAAGGCTCAATATACAGGGGCCAGTACATGCTATCCATGTGTGCTTTGTAGAGCACAGTCCTTGGTGACCCAGAATGCGCTATAGAGCCCAGTCACAAGTGATGTTGTATTTTACTTCAATCTGTCCATACAGGATAATCTCCAAACTGCTTCCAACCTATTATGTTGGCCGATAAAGGCTCCATTTCCACTCCTTAACTCACCTGTTGTAGTCAACCCGAATTTAATAGCGCATGGAACTTGAATGCTACCAGCCAATAATGAAAGCACATACCTATTGGCTTTCTGACTGCGCTGAACTTTGCATCATCAGTGAGGATGAGAGGAAACGGCGCTTCTATAAGACTAATATTTGCTCTGTGAATCAATAGTTGAACTCTGAAAGTCACTGAGCACTTCCACTGGGTCAGCAATAGTGATGAGAGGTGCTCTATACCATATATCCCACTGGGTATGGGACTCTAGGTCGACAGCTATTAGGTCAACACCAATTGATCGACAGTGGGTAGGTCGACATGAAAAAAGGTTGACATGAGTTTTTAATGTTTTTTGGGTGTCGTTTTCTCCGTCAAGTGACCGGGAACCCCAATTAGTGCACCGCGTCCCCTTGCATGGCTCGCTTCGCCTGCCATGCTGTGGGTAAGATGCCTCGCTCTGCTACCGCTGCGCTTGGCACAGGTTACCATTCCCTATCGTAGTCCACGTGGATCGTAAAGTATGAAAAAGTAGAAAAAAAAGTGAAAAACTCATGTCAACCTTTTTTCATATCGACCTAATGTCCATGTCGACCTATTTCTAGTGTCAACCTATCCACTGTCGACCAATGGGTGTCGACCTAGAGTCCGGATACCATCCCACCTCTGAAGAAATTTACACTCAGTTGGTATCCTGGCAGTATTATGTGTCTCCTGCAAGAAACCATGGGGGTGATTCCGACTTGATCGTAGCTGTGGTAAATTTTAGCACAGCTACGATCAGGAACACAGACGTGCGGGGGGGGACGCCCAGCACATGGCTAGCCTGCTCCACATGTCAGTCCCTGCCCCGTCGCTGATGTACAAAAGCATCGCACAGCGGCGATGCTTTTGTACTTCAAGAGTAGCTCCCGGCCAGCGCAGCTTTTGCGTGCTGGCCGGGAGCTAGTCGTCACAGCGGCTGCATGTGACGTCACACAACCGCTGCGGCCCGCCCCCCGCACGGTCAGACCACGCCTGCATTGGCCGGACCTCGCCCACAAAACGGCGGCCAGATGGCGCTGTTCCGCCCCCTTCCGCCCAGCGACTGCCTCTGCCTGTCAATCAGGCAAAGGCGATCGCTAGGTAACGGCAGCCATCGACTGTAGCCATGCGTCGGATCACTTTGGTACCGGTGCATGCGCAGTTCTGACCTGATCGCTGCGCTGCGAAGAACTGCAGCATTCAGGTAAGAATGACCCCCCCAAGAGTTGGCATATAAGAATGCTGTCCATTTTAATGTCTACCCTCCAGTTAGAAAATTACAGTGATGAACTTATTTCTTCTATAATCCTCTCACTTGGCATGAGCTCCTGGAAAAGCAATGATCTCTGCAACATAGATGTACCAGGCTACAAAATCAGATATGAAATATTAAGGATTATACTGTTTTTGTGCAGTATTCAGCAATTAAATGAATTAGCAGAATAGGGGTAATTTACAGGCCATCACTAATGAGGGATTAAATTTTGTGCTCTTGAGGCTGCTTCTGCGCATTACAGTAATTCACGTTACCTGTACAAGTGTGTTTATTTGGCTGCCATTTATAGCTATCTGAAATGGTGCTGTGACATTAGTGCAATCCCTCCTGTACCTATGCTCTTTGATTCTCTAGTAATACTGTTACTCAGCACGGTCTATGGCCCTCATTCCGAGTTGTTCGCTCGGTATTTTTCATCGCATCGCAGTGAAAATCCGCTTAGTACGCATGCGCAATGTTCGCACTGCGACTGCGCCAAGTAACTTTACTATGAAGAAAGTATTTTTACTCACGGCTTTTTCTTCGCTCCGGCGATCGTAATGTGATTGACAGGAAATGGGTGTTACTGGGCGGATACACGGCGTTTCAGGGGCGTGTGGCTGAAAACGCTACCGTTTCCGGAAAAAACGCAGGAGTGGCCGGGGAAACGGTGGGAGTGCCTGGGCGAACGCTGGGTGTGTTTGTGACGTCAACCAGGAACGACAAGCACTGAAATGATCGCACAGGCAGAGTAAGTCTGGAGCTACTCTGAAACTGCTAACTCGTTTGTAATCGCAATATTGCGCGTACGTCGGTCGCAATTTTAAGAAGCTAAGATTCACTCCCAGTAGGCGGCGGCTTAGCGTGTGTAACTCTGCTACATTCGCCTTGCGAGCGAACAACTCGGAATGAGGGCCTATATTCCTATGGGTTCTGAATGCTTGTCAGTGGCTTAATGCTTTATGGCAAATAACAAAGGATTAAAGAAATAATTTATAGCATAGTACAACATGACCTCAGCTATCATCTTAAACAGCCTTTATACTGATACCTGTGTTTGTACTCGCCACATTTTCAGACTATGACATTAGCACATAAATCGGGGGTTATGGGTCCACTCTGTTATAAATCAGTGAGAGGTAATTTAAAGCAGTGCATGATTAGAGTTACAAGTACTACAGCATGTTATCCAGCTGTCCTCCTTCTCTATTGCCTGATGTAATTACTGTATACTACTTTGTTAGGGATGCAGTCAATTTACCTAGTCAAAATCCCAATGGTCAAAACACCAACAACCATTGACTGATGTTAGTGCTGCACTTATTTACAGTGCCAAAAGTCCATTGTGGATCATTTTAATTTAAGTCATTGTCAGACGACAAGTGATTACTGTTTTGTGGTTTACCTTTAGCATGCAAACAATAAATACTATAAGTATTATAGCTCATCACTTCCTTACGACCATTGCATGCCCCACAGCGATAGAAGTCCTTTGATGTTGTGGTGCTCAGTGGTTGACTCGAGGCAAAGTGCTCCTCACTCATTTGATACCCAAGTTGGGGGCTTTTTTGTACTTAGTTTTATTGGGAATGACAGCTCCAAGCAAAGGATCTTTTTTTCAACATGGTCCTATGCCTATATTTCCCTGTGTTGTGTTTTGTAGCCTGCAATAAAGGCCCACTGACGGGTACTTTGCTCATCGGTTCTAACTTGTGGACTGCTTTCTAGAAGGTCTTTTCTATCAACCTGGTTCACATTGTTTAGGGCTCTATCATCCACTATGGGGCCAATTCAATTGTTTTATCCCACGGCTACCGCTAGCGGGTGTGAATCAGAGCGTTTAGACACCCGGTAGCCGCAGGGCTGACATCTCTTCTCACAGCTTCCTGAGGTGTAAGACGAAATGTCTGCTAAGTCTCACAGCTTCCTGAGGTGTAAGAAGAAATGTCTGCTAAGTCGGCACTTTGGGCGTCCAAACAGGATGACTTTAGTAGGACTGTAGACGGGTTTAGCAGTTTTACGTGGCTAAACCCGGTCTGTCTGGGCACGACATGCGCTATGTTTAATTGTGACAATTGTTTGGGCATCTAAACAGTCTTGTTTAGATGGGATTTTTAGAGACCCAAAACAATTAAATTGGCCGCATTATGTTCATACCAACACACAATAAAATTCTCGCTCATTTCTTGGGCCTGATCATAAGTTTGATCACTTGTACAATTGCGTTTTAGCTTTTTTTTAACTGGCCACTATGTATTGACTGGATTCAGTTTTTGTGATGGCAGCTGTTGCCATGAATATAGGCTTTAGAATCCTTTGATTTACAAAAAGTCTTTGTGCAGAAAGGATTTTTCTCTCTAAAAATGGTGAGGTCTAAAAATCAACAGAGGGTGCACTGATATTAAAAATGAAGAATATGTTAAAAGGATTCTCATTTAAAAATATTAAAAAAATTCTTTAAGAGGGATTTCCTCTCCAAATAAATCATCATTGATATACCTCCACTAGGACACCAGGTTCGCCCCAAAGGGATTACTATTCCAGACCTAATCAGTTTCCCACTGTCCCATAAAATGGGGAACATGAGTGGGTAGACCCCTATAGGATACAACCTAATTCTCCCTTAATTCGAGAAAAGGAGAGAATGAGAGATGGTTTAAAATGGAGCTGAAAAGCCCATTTTAGGAAGGGATCAATAGGTATCAAAATCCATCCTATGTACCGGTAATATTGAGAAATAGGCTTCTCCCATTGGAAGATAACTATGACTTCATGTCATTTTTAGGGGAAGGGATTTGTTTGATCATGTATCTGGCTGGAAATGAACCCTATTGGTGGCTGAGCTAATGGACCTAATAATAGACTGACTGAACTTGGCAACGAGCATAATCAACAGCTGGGGGGAGGTCATGTGATGCATAGGTCCAATTGGTGTTTGATTAATATAGGTAGGATTAATTAATGGAACTCCTGTATAGTTAGTTTGAAAAACACCTTACAGCTTATTGGTGGAACGTTGTATTTAAGAGCTGGACAGTGGGCTGACACATCCATCCAACTATTTTGCCTTGAGAAAATTCCAATGCAGGTCGAAGCGTGTCGGCTTGTCGTGGTGACTCTGATGTGGCGTTTTGTGGAGCTTTTTGGTGATGGGTGTGGTGGAGTTCCAGAAGGAAACCCGGGACTCCATTTGAATCCTTTAACTAAGCGCTTTAGAACTGGTTACCTACAGTTTTGAAAGCCCTGCCAGTAATTTGTTTCCATTTCTGCCTCATTCGGATAGCAACAGTTTTAACCAGTGTATTTTAAAGGGATTGTTTTGTACAAAATTTCTTTACCTGTTTTATTAAAACGATTACATTATTTTTCGTCTTTCCTTGCGAATTGCATGCACATGGGAGATTACATGTGAAACAGAGGGTAAAAAGATAAAAAAAAGAGGAAGGAAGATCTTGTGGTTTAGCAGAGGAAATATTGGTCCATTTTCTGGGAAATAGACTCCTTTTCAAGAACTATAACAAGAAGTAGACGTATGGTGGATTGAGAATTCGCTCTTATCTAATAAGGAATGTGATTATACACCTTTTATATCATATTATTAATTATTGTTTATTTATATAGCGCCACAAGGGTTCCTCAATGCCTAACAAAGTTCATAAATTAATGAGCAAAACAAGAAAACAATGGCTTGGAGTACAAGACAATGTAGGACAAATGCATGGTGTAATAACACTGCTGCTTCAGGGGACAGGACACGTATATCATCAGGGTGCAGAAACCGAGAGTAAGGTGCCGTTGGAGTAGAAGGTTGTCTAAAAGAGGCAAAAGTACATGAGGAGAGAGGGCCCTGCTGGAGAGAGCTTGCATTCTCAAGGGGTGGAGAAGAAAGACAGGGGTGACACAGATGGTGTAGAAGTCATTATTTATTAATGGGCAGCGCCCGTGAGCATCTAACCAAATCTTTAATTTTTCAGCCCATTAATTATTGTGCCAAAAAGCATCGGGTTTAGCCGCATAAAGCTAAATCTGTCTAACTAAAGGGTGCGACATGAAAGTGCTGTTTAGGTGCCCGAAAGCCGGACTTTTCGCACATTTTTGCTCACCACCTCAGGAGGCTCTGAGCAGAAATGTGGGCGCATGCAACACTCACTTCCAAACAAAGCATCAACTGAATTTCTCTGTCTAGTGCCCATTCATTTACACTACCTAAAAACAACTGAAACAACCAAAGACATTTATTGTAGACTTTTGAATATAGGGTTGAAAAGGTTTTAAACATAAAACTTGTTTTTTACCCAACCAGAAGCAGATTATTTCCCATGAGTTCTGCTGTATAATGGGAGCATGGGTTTTAAGAAACCATCAATTAATTTTGGCCTAAAAAAGAATACAGTGGATGGTTTGTTGCTTATTGAATGTATTGTGAGATGCATCTGACTGCTGACATTAGTCCACTTGCACCTGTAATTTGAATTATGAAAAAGTACAGGTTTGTAATTAACATTCCCCATAATCATTGTACCATAACACGTTTACTCTCAAACAATAGGGCAAAAGCTGCCCTTTGTGACGAAGAGGAAATGTTTTGTCCTACAATGAAAGAGCAGTGTTGGCACTGGACAAGATAAAGAGGCGACTTTAATGGGTAAGATAGAAATATGCCTTCCTTATGTGTTTCCCTGCTCAGAGACAGGAAGCCCATAACAATGACTGTACCTGTCCTTGGGTGCTATGGTTGACACATATATGACCATTGGTTTTTTTTGCCAGCACCAAAGGATAACCTTGTCCGTTACTTGTCATTATCCGATGTGCGGGTCGACATTGCTTTTAAGTGAAGGACGTTTGTGTATTTATGCTCTTTAATAATGTGCCATATTTGTGCATAGAAAGAGCTGTTAATCTCTCTAGAATGTGCATCTGTGTATACACTCTAAGTGACCACTTATTAGGTACACTTGATCACTAATGCAAATATCTAATCAGCCAAATACAGGTGAAACTCCGAAAATTAGAATATCGTGCAAAAGTTTATTTATTTCAGTAATTCAACTTAAAAGGTGAAACTAATATATTATATAGACTCATTACATGCAAAGTGAGATATTGCAAGCTTTTATTTGTTATCATTTGGATGATTGTGGCTTACAGCTTAAGAAAACCCCAAATCCAGAATCTCAGAAAATTAGAATATTACATAAAATCAATTAAAATAAAAAGTATTTTAAATACAGAAATGTCAGCCCTCTGACAGTATAATCATGCATATGTACTCAGTACTTGGTTTGGGCCCCTTTTGCATGAATTACCTGCCTCAATGCAGCATGGCATGGATTCTATCAGCCTGTGGCACTGCTGAGGTGTTATGGAAGACCAGGATGCTTCAGTAGCGGCCTTCAGCTCTTCTGCAGTGTTCGGTCTCATGTCTGTCATCTTTCTCTTGGCAATGCCCCATAGATTCCCTTTTTTTTTTTCTTTAGCACAGGTAAGACTCTTCTGACGTTGTTTGTTTGTTCAGGAGTGGCTTGACAAGAGGAATACGACATTTGAAGCCCATGTCCAGGATCCGTCTGTGTGTGGTGGCTCTTGATGCACGAACTCCAGCCTCAGTCAACTCCTTGTGAAGCTCCCCTACACTTTTGAATGGCCTTTTCCTAACAAGAAAAAAAGAACTGGTCTGTTGCTCAGTGGTCTAAAGTCCTCTTTTCTGATGACAGCAAATTTTGCATCTTATTTGGAAACCAAGGTCCCAGAGTATAGAGGAAGAATGGAGAGGCACACAATCTAGTGTGAAGTTTCCACAGTCTGTGTTGATTTGGGGAGCCATGTCATCTGCTGGTGTTGGTCCACTGTGCTATATTAAGCTAAGAGTCAATGCAGCCGTCTTCCAGGACATTTTAGAGCACGTCATGCTTCCTTCAGCAGACAAGCTTTATGGAGATGCTGACTTCATTTTCCAGCAAGACTTGGCAACTGCCCACACTGCCAAAAGTACCAAAACCTGGTTCAGTGACCATGGGATTACTCTGGTGGATTGGCCAGCAAACTCGCCTGACCTGAACCGCATAGAGAATCTAAGGGGCATTGCCAAGAAAAGATGAGAGACATGAGACCGAACAATGCTGAAAGCCGCTATTGAAGCATCCTGGTCTTCCATAACACCTCAGCTGTGTCACAGGCCGATAAAATCCCTGCCACGCCGCATTGAAGCAATAATTCTACCCAAAGGGGCCCAAACCAAGTACTGAGTACATATGCATGATTATACTTGTCAGAGGGCGGACATTTCTGTATTTAAAATACCTTTTTTATTGATTTTATGTAATATTCTAATTTTCTGAGATTTTGGATTTGGGGTTATCTTAAGATGTAAGCCAGAATCATCAAAATTATAACACATAAAGGCTTGAAATACAGTATCTCACTTTGCATGTAATAAATCTCTATATAATATATTAGTTTCACTTTTTAAGTTGAATTACTGAAATAAATGAACTTTTGCACGATATTCTAATTTTTGGAGTTTCACCTGTATATGGTAGTAATTTGGTGCATAATAACGGGTGGTATTCATGTGACCGGCGGTCAGGAGACTGACGGTCACATGACCTCCCCCAACATCCCGCCCCCTCACTATCCCGACGGTCGGCATGCCGACCAACAGGGACAGTTTCCACTCGTGGGTGTCCACGACACCCATAGAGTGGGAATAGAACCCGTAGCGACCGCAGGTTGCCACCGAGCCCGCAAGGGACTTGCTGCACTCCCCCGCCGGGATCCCGGTGTCTGTATGCTGCCCGGATCCCGGTGTCGGTATGCTGACCGTCGGTCAGCCATACCACACCCCATAAAAATATGTACACGTAGTCAAGAGTGTCAGTGGTGGTTCAAACCTAATGTAGAATCGGGGAAAAAATGTGATCTAAGTGATTGTGACCATGAAGTGACTATTGATAACAGATAGGATTAAGTATTTGCTGTTCTCATCGAGTTTTAATGCACAAAAGTCTCTAGAGTGAGCGAATCCAGAACCAAACAAACAAGCCGCTGTTCTGTAGAGCAAAACACCTTTAGAATAACAGAGGTCAGAGGAGAAAGGACACAGTGGTGGAAGGAAAGCGACAGCAACTAGAATAAAATAAAAATATATTACAACAGTGGTATAAGAGCATGTCTAAATGTTTTGGAGGGTGTGTCCAAACTCAAATTTAAATTACAGTGTACAAGTAAAGATGGCCAGTATTTGTGGGCTACATGCAAAAGCAGACCGATTTACCCAGCATGCAAGAAAAAAAAATTAGTTTGCAGCTCAGAATGGTTTGTAAAGGGGGGTACTCACGGAGCGATATTCTAAGCAATCTGACTAGATTGCTTAGAATATCGGCAGGATCGCTCCGTGTGTAGCCCCCTCAGCGATAGCGATGCGCGGCCCCGCACATCGCTATCGCCGCTGCTAGATTGGCCTGCATGCAGGCCAATCTAGCGGGTCGCTCACTTCACCCGCTGGGTGAAGTGAGCGGCCCCCCGTCTCCCCCCGCACGCTCAGCACAGATCGCGCTGTGCTGAGCGGCAGGAGAGATGTGTGCTGAGCGGTTCGCTCAGCACGCATCTCTCCTTGATCGGCCCGTGAGTACTGGGCTTAAGGGGCAACTTTTACTAAAATTCAGCCCTAATGTGTGGGGCACAGTATATTACATATTTTAATACTAACTATACTATGAAGAGATGAAAGTCTATAGGGGGTACACACAGAGATCAGTGTTTAATATCTAAACAATCTGACTAGATTGCTTAGATTTTAAGCACGGATCTGCCGTGTGTATGCCCCCCAGCGATAGCAATGCATGGCCCCGCGCATCGCTATTGCCGGTGCTAGATTGATCCTGCATGCAGGCTCAGTATAGCGGGTCGCTCACTTCACCGTTGTGTGAAGTGAGCGCTGTGCTGAGCGGAGGGAGAGATGTATGCTGAACGGTCTGTGTTAAGATCGCTCAGCACACATCTCCCCCGTCAGTACCCCCCTTAAATGTGGGAAGCACATTAAGCAGTCATTGTTTTGGGTGTGTGGTGGTTTTTTTGGTGTTCTTTGGGAATCACTGATGGAGAGTATTTACCCAGACGCATAAGGAATGTCTGCTAACATCATTTTAAATGATTATTTCCTGAAAGTGACGTATTTTATTAGTTGAGGATGTCTTCCTCAGGTGTGAAGAAAGGACAGTGGCTGTTCTGTAGAAATGTGGTATTTAGATGAAAAGATTCCAGCCTAAATATTTACGTTCTAGACCTAGTGATATGAACTTTAATACTCGTGTGAAATATTTTGAAATGAGTCAATGTGTGTAGACCAATTTTATTTTTTTACCTGTCACCACACAAGAAACATCTTTTTTCAATATAGATGTGGTTGCTTATGTTTATAAATTGTACACCCTATAAAATTCCATATTTTTCTACCTTTACAGTGAACTGTTGTGTTTTAATCACAGAAAATGATTGCGATACTTGGGGAGGGGGATTTAATTCTCTGACCTTTACAAAACGTGCTGTATCACATCGGCAGAGTGCGCCTGCCAGCATCTCAAGTTTTCCTTTGCACTTCTAGGGCTGTGCAATGGAAAAACTTTCAAATCTAGCACTACCGTAATTACCAATATGAACGCAGCCAGGCATCAGTCTTTCCCAGAGCTCATTTGGGTTGAAGTGAACTCATCCCTCTATGATCTCTTGTCTGTATGTTATTTGGGACTCTGTGTTCCACTCATTATTAGATAGATAGATAGATAGATAGATAGATAGATAGATAGATAGATAGATAGATAGATAGATAGATATAGATATATCTATCTAAGACAATTCAGGTTTTTTTGTGAAATATGAAACTTAAGAGTAAATATACAAAAGTATTGATCAGAGTCTAAACACAGATAAGCTTTTAGAAACCTGGCCCATTAGATAAAATAATTCAGTATGTATTGTACGTTTTTTGGACCGTGCATTTTCTCTAGATATAGATAATGATAAAAGTGGACTTGATGATACATATGCAATTAATTCTCGATTACTCATATTGGGGTGCTGAGAATGTTTGGATCAATAGCAGAGCTGTCTGTGCTGATAAATGGGAGATAAAGGAGATTTTAAATCAAAGTGAAACTTGTCATAAAAATTTGTGACCCATGAAAATGATTTAAGGACAATAATTTGCCTCCATTTCTGCTCCTCACCCTCTGCTCTCTCTGAAACCCTCCCCAGACGCAACTCCCTTTTCCCCCCTTTGTTTTGTCTTTATCAAGCTAATCGGATTAAAGGCTCACGCATTTCAAAGAAACTTTTAGGCCCCTTTTAAGACAACCCATCCCTCTACCCTTTTTTTCTTTTCCAATCTTACACATCCCCTCCCCCCTTCCCAAATATTACTGAATAAGAAAATCCCCCTTTATCTAAAGCTTCATAATACAACATCTGAGCCCATGCCGCATGGGGAGATGACCACTTATTACAGAATCTCTACTTATGACAAGAGTAATAAATCTGCAAGATAGCATTTGCTAGATTTTCAGGGTTATTGCATCATATGTGATAGTGTATTATTAAGTTATCAGTCATTCCTATCTACCTAAAGTTTGTATATTATGAATAATGCAATGGCTGTAATGTTTATTGTGTGTGTGTGTGTGTGTGTGTGTGTGTGTGTGTGTGTATAATATACGTGTGTGTGTGTGTGTATATGTATATATATATATATATATATATATATATATATATATATAATATGTGCTGCTCAGTTGCAATATTTCACCGTTGCTCTCCCTGTATTAGATAATGGGAGTCTAGATGGGGGTGTTGCTTAATAGAGGTCTGTTGACATTGGTGCTTCTCTATTATATTAATAAAAATATGTGCAGCATCTTCACCATCTAATTGTTTGATCTTTGTATGTCACAGATGCACCCATTGGGACTTTGCAACAACAATGACGAGGAAGATCTGTACGAGTATGGCTGGGTTGGAGTGGTGAAACTGGAACAGCCTGAAATGGATCCAAAACCATGTCTGACTGTCTTGGGAAAGGTATGGACCTAACATGGCCTTTCATCCTAGTACAAGTGTCATTATATTGATGTCCTTGAATGACTACATTGTTAAGTTGATCCAATTTGAAAGACGTTGTCTTAATTATGATTAAATCTGAAAGATCCCATACCATGTCAAAGCTTAGAGAAGATGTCCACATGTACAGTCTATGATGCTTAACCTTCTTCTCCAACTAGAATGACTGCTGAATGTCTGGGACTCCAGGATTTTGGGAATTCCCAACATGTACCTCTGCAATGGCCCATTCTCTTGCTAAGACTAGCAGATAAATATTACATTTTTATACTGCTGACACCTGTTATGTTGAAAGCTCTGAATTTTAATGAAATTTTCCTGTTAACTGCAGTGGGCGAATAAGCTTTAGCAGAGGTCCTCTTAACAAACTGTAACCCAGAAATAATATGCTGGCCAATGGCTTTGTGGGTAAAAATGTCCTTTTTTTTTTTTTTGTCCGGATCCATGTATCTGAGTTGGTCAGATGGACATGCCTTATGCATGTACAGGTTTACCTAACAAATATCACAGTTACTCACAACTGCTATAATCATTCTTAGAAGGTGGTTACACGCAGTACTGCAGGAGATGACGTGAGCGAGGGTAGAACCTGTGAACTGTTACATGTGTCCAAATAAGAGACCGATCTATCTGTTTGGTGATGAGGCCAAATTGATCACCATATCTGATTGCATTACTGACATAAAGGTAAATGAATTGTAAATTATGGAACCAAAATCTCTACCGTGGACACACTATGCTAATCAACAAATATTTTATTTGTAGGTGGAGCATTAAAAGCAGTGTTGGCCAAAAACAAATTAATTTAGTTGAATTTTGAGAACTGTTAAACCAATCCATGGCTAGGATTCCATATGCTGTACACGTATTTGCTTTTAGTTTATTGATGGTTAAGAACTTAAGTGTTAATTATATGTATGTGCACACATCATCATTTTATGCTCAAAAAATACACACACACTATTTCTTGTGTGTAATTACATTGGTGTTAGATTTTTGGCAGGGAATGGAATATTTATTTTTGGTTTCCGCACTCCTTTAATCAATTAAATCAGATTTTCAGGCCTTTTCCTCTTAGTTCTCCGTGGGTTTTGCAGGAGTTTTGCCAAGATAAAGATATTGGGCTCGTTTCTTCCCATTTAGTCATCGCACCAACACATCATATATTGTGTTTATTTCAGACACATCAGTCGAAGGCAGTTTAAGCTTTATGTACGTATTTTAACTATATGTCTGTATAGAAAGCTGATACAGTTTGCAGACAGATCATATGTGCTTTCACACAGTGCACGCTCTGTAGCAACTTTATCACTACAAATGACCGGACGATGCACATTAACATGGGTCTAGATTATGAATTCTTGTGGGTTCTGAGACACAGGGATATTCAAATAAGTGCTGTTTTTTTCGCCTGGGCGATAAAACTTCACTAATTCGACACAGAGTATTCAATTGCGGGTGTTTTCACCCATGCCGGTTCATTTTTTTTGTGCCAAAAATGGGCAAAAACGCCCGTGAATTCGCCAAAACACATGTATCAGCGGCGAATTTGCTAATGTACATGGTTTTCGCCAATGCTGGATTTTTCCACCAGTCGAAAAAATGGCACGGGCATTGAATAGGTTGAATGCAAATGCAATCTAAAAACTGGCGAAAAGTGCAGTTTTTTTTCAACAGGACGAAAAAACCCAGCACTAATTGATTTCCCCTCACACACACAGTCTTTTCTCCATTCTTGCACTCATAGGGCCTGATTCTGATTGTTTCACCTTTTGGTTTTATAATCCATTCGTACTACTGCGCACTCATGGAGTCCATTTGGTAACATTAATCCACTTAAACTTCAGTGCAGATATTTACGTTGTGTTAGCATATGTCTGGAGACTGTTACGTCTGTGGTCAAGCTTTATTGAAGTTTAATGCCTTGACACATAAGGTGGTGTAACATAGGGAGCTTGCTGCAGTTTGAATGTACTGTCAATGCAGACAACCTGATTTTACCACACTTCATAATGTCTGTTCACCCAGCAGACATTATGGTCACCTATTCTTGTAAAGTATGGACACCTTTTCTTGTAGAGTAGAGCTATGCAAAATCAGTTTGGTAATTTCCATGCATTATAACTTTATTCTATCTATTTATTAAGTTTATTACACAGAGCTTTAATTTGGTGCTTTTTTCATTATTGTTTAAAGCCGTGGTTCTCAAACTTGGTCATCAGGACCCAAGACAGTTCATGTTTTGCAGGTCACCCAGCAGGTTCATAGGGTGCTCGTTACTCACCGACACACTTAAAAAGATCCACAGGTGGAGCTAATTATTTCACTAGTGATTCTGTGAGGAGACCTGGAAAACATGCACTGTGTAGAGTCCTGAGGACCAAGTTTCAGAACCTGTGGTTTTAAGAATAGATTTCTAACTTTTTATTTGTAAACTGTTTTATTCCTATGTTTCTGGTGTTGCAGTAATATATGCCTGATCTTGACAAGAAAGGGGCCATTTTCTAAGGCTGGGTACACATTTTACCAACTTTTCCACTGACCCACGGATTTTGGTGGGCATTCACACTACCTGATGTCTGGCTATATTTCACAACTAGCTGGTCATTTAAATTTGCCCACCCAGTTGTGATGACTGTTATTGCGGCCAGCATATGGGTTGGGCGTACAAACATGCAGATGTGCAAATATTTCTGTAAGGTGCTGTGCTGAGGGCCGCCACTACGGGTGGAATTCAAATGCTTCCTCCTCCTTCCATCCGCGACCGCGCCCATTGGCAGCTATTCAAATGTTGCTGCCAACGGGCGCAACATCAGCATTTCAGTGGTTGTCAAGCTGAAATGCAGGAAAAGTGCCCCGTTTGGCCGCCCAAATGGAATTATCGCATTGCATTCAATGGGTGCGATCAGCGCGAAACAGGGGACACTTGTAGATCGCCTCCTACGATCTCCCGTCACTTTAGATGGGAGATCACGGAACATAAAATTTGAAATCCCCCCTATATGCCTACGAATGTCATCGTTCACAAACATATATCTTCTGTACACTTGGACAGATGCACTATTCGATGTGTTGCTCATCGCCTGATTGAACGATATTTTGCATAGTATATACCCAAACATAGATTCAAAATAAAAACGTAGATACTGTATGCTTTCTTAATGCTTTCCTCAAGACCAAACGTCTGCAGAGTAGTGTCTGGGTGAAGCCGACAATTAGTGGCAAAAGGGATGAGGTACTTCCGTTCTATATTGCTCCAGAAAGCTTCCTGTGCAGTCACTTCTTATATCCCATCATTAGAGCGAAACCATTACTCTGGATCAGAGTTCACAGCTCTCTTCTGGGTGTGGTGCCAGCTGGAATTTGCACATTTGCAGAGAGGAACTTGACAGGGAACCCCAGTATTCCTTAATGTTGAGATATTCATGCATGAAAATTGTCCAGGAAATAACAAACCTACTGAGTTTCTTATTTTTTTATTTTTTTTCTCTAACGTCCTAGTGGATGCTGGGGACTCCGTAAGGACCATGGGGAATAGACAGGCTCCGCAGGAGACAGGGCACTTTAAGAAAGAATTAGGACTACTGGTGTGCACTGGCTCCTCCCTCTATGCCCCTCCTCCAGACCTCAGTTAGAATCTGTGCCCGGCCGAGCTGGGTGCACTTTAGTGAGCTCTCCTGAGCTTGCTAATAAGAAAGTATTGTGTTAGGATTTTTTATTTTCAGAGAGATCTGCTGGCAACAGGCTCTCTGCTACGTGGGACTGAGGGGAAAGAAGCAGACCTACTATCTGCGGATAGGTTATGCTTCTTAGGCTACTGGACACCATTAGCTCCAGAGGGATCGAACACAGGAACGCACCCTTGGTCGTCCGATCCCGGAGCCGCGCCGCCGTCCCCCTCGCAAAGCCAGAAGCCGGCGTGTGAAGCAAGAAGACGTCAAAAGCGGCGGCAGAAGACTCCAGTCTTCATATGAGGTAGCGCACAGCACTGCAGCTGTGCGCCATTGCTACCACATCAAACCCACACACTCCGGTCACTGTAGGGTGCAGGGGGGGGGGGCGCCCTGGGCAGCAATTAAGTACCTCTTGGCATAAAAGGGCATATATACAGTTGGGCACTGTATATATGCATGAGCCCCCGCCATTATTTTACACAAAATCGCGGGACAGAAGCCTGCCGCTGAGGGGGCGGGGCTTCTTCCTCAGCACTCACCAGCGCCATTTTCTCTCCACAGCTCTGCTGAGAGGAAGCTCCCCAGGCTGTCCCCTGCAGATTCACGGTAGAAAGAGGATAAAAAGAGAGGGGGGGCACATAAATTTAGCGCAATATCAGTATATACAGCAGCTACTGGGTAAACACTAAGTTACTGTGTAATTCCTGGGTCATATAGCGCTGGGGTGTGTGCTGGCATACTCTCTCTCTCTGTCTCTCCAAAAGGCCTTGTGGGGGTTCTGTCCTCAAATAGAGCATCCCCTATGTGTGTGGTGTGTCAGTACGCTTGTGTCGACATGTTTGACGAGGAAGGCTATGTGGAAGCAGAGCAGGTGCAGATGAATGTGGTGTTTCCGCCGACGGCGCCGACACCTGATTGGATGGATATGTGGAAGGTGTTAAAATAAGATTTTACTCACCGGTAAATCTATTTCTCGTAGTCCGTAGTGGATGCTGGGAACTCCGTATGGACCATGGGGAATAGACGGGCTCCGCAGGAGACTGGGCACTCTAAAAGACTATCTGGTGTGCACTGGCTCCTCCCACTATGACCCTCCTCCAGACCTCAGTTAGGATACTGTGCCCGGAAGAGCTGACACAATAAGGAAGGATTTTGAATCCCGGCTAAGACTCATACCAGCCACACCAATCACACCGTATAACTCGTGATACTACACCCAGTTAACAGTATGAAATATAACTGAGCCTCTCAACAGATGGCTCAACAATAACCCTTAGTTAGGCAATAACTACATACAAGTATTGCAGACAATCCGCACTTGGGATGGGCGCCCAGCATCCACTACGGACTACGAGAAATAGATTTACCGGTGAGTAAAATCTTATTTTCTCTGACGTCCTAGTGGATGCTGGGAACTCCGTAAGGACCATGGGGATTATACCAAAGCTCCCAAACGGGCGGGAGAGTGCGGATGACTCTGCAGCACCGAATGAGAGAACTCAAGGTCCTCCTCAGCCAGGGTATCAATTTTGTAGAATTTAGCAAACGTGATTGCCCCTGACCAAGTTGCAGCTCTGCAAAATTGTAAAGCCGAGACCCCTCGGGCAGCCGCCCAAGATGAGCCCACTTTCCTCGTGGAATGGGCTTTTACTGATTTAGGATGCGGCAATCCAGCCGCAGAATGCTCCAGCTGAATTGTGCTACAAATTCAGCGAGCAATAGTCTGCTTAGAAGCAGGAGCACTTATTTTGTTGGGTGCCTACAGGATAAAAAGCGAGTCAGTTTTCCTGACTCCAGCCGTCCTGGAAATATAAATTTTTAAGGCCCTGACTACGTCCAGTAACTTGGAATCTTCCAAGTCCCTAGTAGCCGCAGGCACTACAATAGGTTGGTTCAAGTGAAAAGCTGATGCCACCTTAGGGAGAAACTGGGGGCGAGTCCTCAATTCTGCCCTATCCATATGGAAAATCAGATAAGGGCTTTTACATGACAAAGCCGCCAATTCTGACACATGCCTGGCCGAAGCCAAGGCCAATAACATGACCACTGTTCACGTGAGATATTTAAAATCCACAGTTTTAAGTGGCTCAAACCAATGTGATTTTAAGAAACTCAACACCACGTTGAGATCCCAAGGTGCCACAGGAGGCACAAAAGGGGGCTGAATATGTAGCACTCCCTTTACAAATGTCTGAACTCCAGGCAGTGAAGCCAGTTCTTTCTGGAAGAAAATCGACAGAGCCGAAATCTAGACCTTAATGGAACCCAATTTTAGGCCCATAGTCACCCCTGACTGTAGGAAGTGCAGAAAACGACCCAGCTGAAATTCCTCTGTTGGGGCCTTCCTGGCCTCACACCACGCAACATATTTTCGCCAAATACGGTGATAATGGTTTGCGGTTACTTCTTTCCTGGCTTTTATCAGCGTAGGAATGACTTCTTCCGGAATGCCCTTTTCCTTTAGGATCCGGAATTCAACCGCCATGCCGTCAAACGCAGCCACGGTAAGTCTTGGAACAGACAGGGCCCCTGCTGTAGCAGATCCTGTCTGAGCGGTAGAGGCCATGGGTCCTCTGATATCATTTCTTGAAGTTCTGGGTACCAAGCTCTTCTTGGCCCATCCGGAACCACGAGTATCGTTCTTACTCCTCGTTTTCTTATTATTCTCAGTACCTTTGGTATGAGAGGCAGAGGAAGGAATACATAAACCGACTGGTACACCCACGGTGTCACTAGAGCGTCCACAGCTATTGCCTGAGGGTCCCTTGACCTGGCGCAATATCTAGTTTTTTGTTTAGGCGGGACGCCATCATGTCCACCTGTGGCCTTTCCCAACGGTTTACCAACAGTTGGAAGACTTCTGGATGAAGTCCCCACTCTCCGGGGTGTAGGTCGTGTCTGCTGAGGAAGTCTGCTTCCCAGTTGTCCACTCCCGGAATGAACACTGCTGACAGTGCTAAGACGTGATTTTCCGCACATCGGAGAATCCTTGTGGCTTCTGCCATCGCCATCTTGCTTCTTGTGCCGCCCTGTCGGTTTACATGGGCGACTGCCGTGATGTTGTCTGATTGGATCAGTACCGGCTGGTTTTGAAGCAGAGGCCTTGCCAGACTTAGGGCATTGTAAATGGCCCTCAGTTCCAGAATATTTATGTGTAGGGACGACTCCTGACTTGACCAAAGTCCTTGGAAATTTCTTCCCTGTGTGACTGCCCCCCAGCCTCGAAGGCTGGCATCCGTGGTTACCAGGACCCAGTCCTGTATGCCGAATCTGCGGCCCTCTTGAAGATGAGCACTCTGCAGCCACCACAGTAGAGATACCCTGGTCCTTGGAGACAGGGTTATCAGCCGATGCATCTGAAGATGCGATCCCGACCACCTGTCCAAGAGGTCCCACTGAAAGGTTCTTGCATGGAACCTGCCGAATGAAATTTTGCTTCGTAAGAAGCTACCATTTTTCCCAGGACTCGTGTGCAGTGATGCACCGATACCTGTTTTGGTTTCAGGAGGTCTCTGACTAGAGATGACAGCTCCTTGGCTTTCTCCTGCGGGAGAAACACTTTTTTCTGTTCTGTGTCCAGAACCATCCCCAGGAACAGTAGGCGTGTGGTAGGAACCAGCTGTGACTTTGGAATGTATAGAATCCATCCGTGCTGTTGTAGCACTTCCCGAGATAGTGCTACTCCGACCAACAACTGCTCCTTGGACCTCGCCTTTATAAGGAGATCGTCCAAGTACGGGATAATTAAAACTCCCTTTTTTCGAAGGAGTATCATCATTTCTGCCATTACCTTGATAAAGATCCTCGGTGCCGTGGACAGTCCAAACGGCAGTGTTTGGAATTGGTAATGGCAATCCTGTACCACAAATCTGAGGTACTCCTGGTGAGGATGGTAAATGGGGACATGTAGGTAAGCATCCTTCATGTCCAGGGATACCATGTAATCCCCCTCCTCCAGGCTTGCAATAACCGCCCTGAGCGATTCCATCTTGAACTTGAATTTTTTTATGTATGTGTTCAAGGATTTCAAATTTCAAATGGGTCTCACCGAACCGTCCGGTTTCGGTACCACAAACAGTGTGGAATAGTAACCCCGTCCTTGTTGAAGTAGGGGCACCTAGACTATCGCCTGCTGGGAATACAGCTTGTGAATTGCCTCTAGCACAGCCTCCCTGCCTGAGGGAGTTGTCGGCAAGGCAGATTTGAGGAAACGGCGGGGGGGAGACGCCTCGAATTCCGCTTGTACCCCTGAGATACTACTTGAAGGATCCAGGGATCCACCTGTGAGCGAGCCCACTGATCGCTGAAATTTTTGAGGCGGCCCCCCACCGTACCTGGCTACGCCTGTGGAGCCCCTGCGTCATGTGGTGGACTCAGAGGAAGCGGGGGAAGAATTTTGATTCTGGGAACTGGCTGACTGGTGCAGCTTTTTCCCTCTTCCCTCGTCTCTGTGCAGAAAGGAAGCGCCTTTGACCCGCTTGCTTTTCTGAAGCCGAAAGGACTGTACCTGATAATACAGTGCTTTCTTAGGCTGTGAGGAAACCTGAGGTAAAAAATTTTCTTCCCAGCTGTTGCTGTGGATACGAGGTCCCAGAGACCATCCCCAAACAATTCCTCACCCTTATAAGGCTCTATGTGCCTTTTAAAGTCAGCATCACCTGTCCAGTGTCGGGTCTCTAATACCCTCCTGACAGAATGGACATTGCATTAATTCTGGATGCCAGCCGGCAAAATATCCCTCTGTGCATCCCTCATATATAAGACGACGTCTTATGTTCGCAAAATAGTATCCCTGTTTGACAGGGTTACAGACCACGCTGCAGCAGCACTATCTGCAGGTCTCAGTCTAGTACCTGAGTGTGTAAATACAGACTTCAGGATAGCCTCCTGCTTTTTATCAGCAGGTACCTTCAAAGTGGCCGTATCCTAAGACGGCAGTGCCACCTTTTTTGACAAACGTGCGAGCGCCTTATCCACCCTAGGGGATATCTCCTAGCGTAACTTATCCTCTGGCGGGAAAGGGTACGCCATCAGTAACTTTTTAGAAATTACCAGTTTCTTATCGGGGGAACCCACGCTTTTTCAAACTTCATTCACTCATTTGATGGGGGAACAAAACACTGCCTGCTTTTTCTCCCCAAACATAAAACCCTTTTTTAGTGGTACTTGGGTTAATGTCAGAAATGTGTAACACATTTTTTATTGCCAGGATCATGTAACGGATGTTCCTAGTGGATTGTGTATATGTCTCAACCTCGTCGACACTGGAGTCAGACTCCGTGTCGACATCTGTGTCTGCCATCTGAGGGAGCGGGCGTTTTTGAGCCCCTGATGGCCTTTGAGACGCCTGGGCAGGCGCGGGCTGAGAAGCCGGCTGTCCCATAGCTGTTACGTCATCCAGCCTTTTATGTAAGGAGTTGACACTGTCGGTTTATACCTTCCACCTATCCATCCACTCTGGTGTCGGCCCCACAGGGGGCGACGTCACATTTATCGGCATCTGCTCTGCCATCACATAATCTCCTCATCAAACGTGTCGACACAGCCGTACTGACACACCGCACACACAGGGAATGCTCTGACTGAGGACAGGACCCCACACAGCCCTTTGGGGAGACAGAGAGAGAGTATGCCAGCACACACCAGAGCGCTATATAATTTTGGGATTAACACTATATTGAGTGAATTTTTCCCAATAGCTGCTTGTATATACAATATTGCGCATAAATTTTGTGCCCCCCCCTCTCTTTTTAACCCTTTGAGCCTGAAAACTACAGGGGAGAGCCGGGGGAGCTGTCTTCCAGCTGCACTGTGAAGAGAAAATGGCGCCAGTGTGCTGAGGGAGAAGCCCCGCCCCTTTTTCAACTGACTTTCTCCCGCTTTTTCTGGAATACTGGCAGGGGTAATTTTACATCTATATAGCCTCTAGGACTATATATGATGTAGATTTGCCAGCCAAGGTGTCATATATTGCCCTCAGGGCGCCCCCCCCCAGCGCTCTGCACCCTCAGTGACCGGAGTGTGAAGTGTGCATGAGGAGCAATGGCGCACAGCTGCAGTGCTGTGCGCTACCTTGGTGAAGACCGAAGTCTTCTGCCGCCGATTTTCCGGACCTCTTCTTGCTTCTGGCTCTGTAAGGGGGACGGCGGCGCGGCTCCGGGAACGAACACCAAGGCCAGTTCCATGCGGTCGATCCCTCTGGAGCTAATGGTGTCCAGTAGCCTAAGAAGCCCAAGCTAGCTGCAAGCAGGTAGGTTCGCTTCTTCTCCCCTTAGTCCCTCGATGCAGTGAGCCTGTTGCCAGCAGGTCTCACTGTAAAATAAAAAACCTAAAATAAACTTTCTTTCTAGGAGCTCAGGAGAGCCCCTAGTGTGCATCCAGCTCGGCCGGACACAGAAATCTAACTGAGGTCTGGAGGAGGGTCATAGTGGGAGGAGCCAGTGCACACCAGATAGTATCTAATCTTTCTTTTAGAGCGCCCAGTCTCCTGCGGAGCCCGTCTATTCCCCATGGTCCTTACGGAGTTCCCAGCATCCACTAGGACGTCAGAGAAATGATAATGTAAACTCCTTGCATAAAAGGTTGGATAAAGCTGATGCCTTGGGACAGTCAGGGTCCCAACCCATGCCTGATCCTACAGCGCAGAGGCCGTCAGGGTCTCAGAAGCGCCCACTATCCCAAATTGTTGACACGGATATCGACACGGATTCTGACTCCAGTGTCGATTACGATGATGCAAAGTTGCAGCCTAAATTGGCTAAAGCCATCCGCTACATGATTATAGCAATGAAGAATGTATTGCACATCTCAGAGGAAAACCCTGTCCCTGACAAGAGGGTTTTTATGTTTGGGGAGAAAAGGCAAGAAGTGACTTTTCCCCCTTCACATGAGTTAAATGAGTTATGTGAAAAAGCTTGGGATTCTCCTGATAGGAAAATGCAGATTTCCAAACGGTTACTTATGGCGTATCCTTTCCCGCCAACGGACAGGTTACGCTGGGAATCCTCCCCTAGGGTAGACAAAGCTTTGACACACTTATCTAAGAAGGTAGCCCTGCCGTCACAGGATACGGCTGCCCTAAAAGATCCTGCGGATAGAAAGCAGGAAGGTATCCTGAAGTCCGTTTATACACATTCAGGTACCCTACTAAGGCCGGCAATTGCGTCGGCCTGGATGTGTAGTGCTGTAGCAGCATGGACAGATACTATGTCTGAGGAGCTTGATACCTTGGACAAGGATACTATATTGCTGACCCTGGGGCATATAAAAGACGCTGTCCTATATATGAGGGATGCCCAGAGAGACATTTGCCTACTGGGCTCTAGAATAAATGCAATGTCAATTTCTGCAAGAAGGGTCCTGTGGACTCGGCAATGGACAGGTGATGCCGACTCAAAAAAGCACATGGAGGTTTTACCTTATAAGGGTGAGGAATTGTTTGGGGACGGTCTCTCGGACCTAGTTTCCACAGCTATGGCTGGGAAGTCAAATTTTTTGCCATATATTCCCTCACAACCTAAGAAAGCACCGTATTACCAAATGCAGTCCTTTCGATCACAAAGAGGCAAGAAAGTCAGAGGTGCGTCCTTTCTTGCCAGAGGCAGGGGTAGAGGAAAGAAGCTGCACAATACAGCTAGTTCCCAGAAACAGAAGTCCTCCCCGGCTTCCACTAAATCCACCGCATGACGCTGGGGCTCCACAGGTGGAGCCAGGAGTGGTGGGGGCGCGTCTACGAAATTTCAGCCACCAGTGGGTTCGCTCACGGGTGGATCCCTGGGCTATACAGATTGTGTCTCAGGGATACAAGCTGGAATTCGAAGTGATGCCCCCTCACCGTTACCTCAAATCGGCCCTGCCAGCTTCCCCCATAGAAAGGGTAGAAAGTAGTGTTAGCGGCAATTCACAAATTATATCTCCAGCAGGTGGTGGTAAAGGTTCCCCTCCCTCAACATGGAAGGGGTTACTATTCCACAATGTTTGTGGTTCCGAAACCGGACGGTTCGGTCAGACCCATATTGAATTTAAAATCCCTGAACATTTACCTGAAAAGGTTCAAGTTCAAGATGGAATCGCTCAGGGCGGTCATTGCAAGCCTGGAAGAGGGGGATTTTATGGTGTCTCTGGACATAAAGGATGCTTACCTGCATGTCCCCATTTATCCACCTCATCAGGAGTACCTCAGATTTGTGGTACAGGACTGTCATTACCAATTCCAGACGTTGCCGTTTGGTCTGTCCACGGCACCGAGAATATTTGCCAAGGTAATGGCAGAAATGATGGTGCTTCTGCGAAAGCAAGGAGTTACAATTATCCCATACTTGGACGATCTCCTCATAAAGGCGAGGTCCAGAGAACAGTTGCTGATCAGCGTAGCACACTCTCGGGAGGTGTTACAACAGCACGGCTAGATTCTGAATATTCCAAAGTCGCAGCTGATTCCTACGACGAGTCTGCCCTTCCTGGGCATGGTTCTGGACACAGACCAGAAGAAGGTGTTTCTCCCGGAGGAGAATGCCCAGGAGCTCGTGGCTCTGGTCAGAGACCTCTTAAAACCAAAACAGGTGTCGGTGCATCTATGCACGCGAGTCCTGGGAAAGATGGTGGCATCATACGAAGCCATTCCCTTCGGCAGGTTCCATGCGAGGACCTTTCACTGGGATCTGTTGGACAAGTTGTCCGGATCGCATCTTCAGATGCATCGGCTGATCACCCTATCTCCCAGGGCCAGGGTGTCTCTTCTGTGGTGGCTGCAGAGTGCTCACCTTCTCGAGGGCCGCAGGTTCGGCATACAGGACTGGGTCCTGGTGACCACGGATGCAAGCCTCCGAGGATAGGGGGCAGTCACTCAGGGAAGAAACTTCCAGGGGCTGTGGTCAAGTCAGGAGACTTGTCTACACATCAATATCCTGGAACTAAGGGCCATATACAACGCCCTGAGTCAAGCGGAACCTCTGCTTCGCAACCAACCGGTGCTGATTCAGTCAGACAACATCACCGCAGTGGCTCATGTAAACCGCCAGGGCGGCACAAGAAGCAGGGTGGCTATGGCAGAAGCCACCAGAATTCTTCGCTGGGCGGAGAATCACGTGCAAGCACTGTCAGCAGTGTTCATTCCGGGAGTGGACAACTGGGAAGCAGACTTCTTCAGCAGGCACGACCTCCACCCGGGAGAGTGGGGACTTCATCAAGAAGTCTTCACACAGATTACAAATCGATGGGAACTGCCACAGGTGGACATGATGGCATCCCGCCTCAACAAAAAGCTACAAAGGTATTGCGCCAGGTCAAGAGACCCTCAGGCGATAGCTGTGGACGCACTAGTGACACCGTGGGTGTTCCAGTCGGTTTATGTGTTTCCTCCTCTTCCTCTCATACACAAGGTGCTGAGAATCATAAGAAAAAGAGGAGTGAGAACAATACTCATTGTTCCGGATTGGCCAAGAAGGGCTTGGTATCCGGAACTGCTAGAAATGCTCACAGAGGACCCATGGCCTCTGCCTCTCAGACAGGATCTGTTGCAACAGGGGCCCTGTCTGTTCCAAGACTTACCGCGGCTGCGTTTGACGGCATGGCGGTTGAACACCGGATCCTAGCGGAAAAAGGCATTCCGGATGAGGTTATTCCTACACTGATAAAGGCTAGGAAGGACGTGACAGCAAAACATTATCACCGTATATGGCGAAAATATGTTGCTTGGTGTGAGGCCAGGAAGGCCCCTACAGAGGAATTCCAACTGGGCCGTTTCCTTCACTTCCTACAGGCGGGAGTGACTATGGGCTTAAAATTAGGGTCCATTAAGGTCCAGATTTCGGCCCTATCCATTTTCTTTCAAAAGGAACTGGCTTCTCTTCCTGAAGTTCAGACGTTTGTAAAGGGAGTGCTGCATATTCAGCCCCCTTTTGTGCCACCAGTGGCACGTTGGGATCTTAATGTGGTGTTGAGTTTCCTGAAATCTCACTGGTTTGAGCCAATTAAGACCGTGGAGTTAAAATATCTCACGTGGAAAGTGGTCATGCTATTGGCCTTCGCTTCGGCTAGGCGTGTGTCTGAATTGGCGGCTTTGTCATGTAAAAGCCCCCATCTGGTTTTCCATATGGACAGGGCAGAGTTACGGACTCATCCGCAATTTCTCCCGAAGGTGGTGTCATCCTTTCATTTGAACCAACCTATTGTGGTGCCTGCGGCTACTCGTGACTTGGAGGATTCCAAGTTACTAGATGTAGTCAGGGCTTTGAAGATTTATGTAGCCAGAACGGCTGGAGTCAGGAAAACTGACTCGCTGTTTATCCTGTATGCATCCAACAAGCTGGGTGCTCCTGCTTCAAAGCAAACTATTGCTCGCTGGATCTGTAACACGATTCAGCAGGCTCATTCTGCGTTTGGATTGCGGCATCCAAAATCAGTAAAAGCCCATTCCACAAGGAAGGTGGGCTCTTCTTGGGCGGCTGCCCGGGGCGTCTCGGCATTACAGCTTTGCCGAGCGGCTACTTGGTCGGGTTCAAACACCTTTGCAAAGTTCTACAAGTTTGATACCCTGGCTGAGGAGGACCTTGAGTTTGCTCATTCGGTGCTGCAGAGTCATCCGCACTCTCCCGCCCGTTTGGGTGCTTTGGTATAATCCCCATGGTCCTTACGGAGTCCCCAGCATCCACTAGGACGTTAGAGAAAATAAGATTTTACTTACCGGTAAATCTATTTCTCGTAGTCCGTAGTGGATGCTGGGCGCCCGTCCCAAGTGCGGACTTCTTCTGCAATACATGTATATAGTTATTGCTTAAATAAGGGTTATGTTATGGTTGCATCAGGTTTGTCTGATGCTCTGTTGTTGTTCATACTGTTAACTGGGTAAGTTTATCACGAGTTATACGGTGTGATTGGTGTGGCTGGTATGAGTCTTACCCTGGATTCCAAAATCCTTTCCTTGTACTGTCAGCTCTTCCCGGCACAGTTTCCTTAACTGAGGTCTGGAGAAGGGGCATAGAGGGAGGAGCCAGTGCACACCAGTAGTCCTAATTCTCTCTTAAAGTGCCCTGTCTCCTGCGGAGCCCGTCTATTCCCCATGGTCCTTACGGAGTCCCCAGCATCCACTACGGACTATGAGAAATAGATTTACCGGTGAGTAAAATCTTATTTTCTCTAACGTCCTAGTGGATGCTGGGAACTCCGTAAGGACCATGGGGAATAGCGGGCTCCGAAGGAGGCTGGGCACTCTAGAAAGATTTAGGACTACCTGGTGTGCACTGGCTCCTCCCACTATGACCCTCCTCCAAGCCTCAGTTAGATTTCGTGCCCGGCTGGGGTTGGATGCACACTAGGGGCTCTCCTGAGCCCTTAGAAAGAAAGTATAATTTTAGGTTTTTTATTTTCAGTGAGACCTGCTGGCAACAGGCTCACTGCAGCGAGGGACTAAGGGGAGAAGAAGCGAACTCGCCTGCTTGTAGCCGGATTGGGCTTCTTAGGCTACTGGACACCATTAGCTCCAGAGGGATCGACCGCAGGCCCAGTCCTTGGTGTTCGGTCCCGGAGCCGCGCCGCCGTCCCCCTTACAGAGCCAGAAGCAAGAAGAGGTCCGGAAAATCGGCGGCAGAAGACATCAGTCTTCACCAAGGTAGCGCACAGCACTGCAGCTGTGCGCCATTGCTCCTCATGCACACTTCACACTCCGGTCACTGAGGGTGCAGGGCGCTTGGGGGGGCGCCCTGAGCTGCAATAAAAACACCTTGGCTGGCAAAAATACCACAATATATAGCCCTAGAGGCTATATATGTGGTAAATTCCCCTGGCAGAATCCAGAAAAAAGCGGGAGAATAGGCCGCGGAAAAGGGGCGGAGCTATCTCCCTCAGACACACTGGCGCCATTTCTCCTTCACAGATCCGCTGGAAGGAAGCTCCCTGGCTCTCCCCTGCAGTCTACACTTCAGAACAGGGTAAAAACAGAGAGGGGGGGCACTAAATTTGGGCGCAATACATATATAATATAAAAAGCAGCTATAGGGGACATAACTTAGTTAGTCCCTGCATTATATAGCGCTCTGGTGTGTGCTGGCATACTCTCACTCTGTCCCCCCAAAGGGCTTTTGTGGGTCCTGTCCTCATTCGGAGCATTCCTTGTGTGTGTGCGGTGTGTCGGTACGGCTGTGTCGACATGTTTGATGAGGATAATGATGTGGAGGCAGAGCAGATGCCTTTAGAAGGGATGTCACCCCCTGCGGGGCAGACACCTGAGTGGATGGGCTTATGGAAAGTAATGAGTGCACGTATAGACTCCTTATATAAGAAAATCGACGACATGCCAAATGTGGGACAGCCGACTTCTCAGCTCGTGCCTGCCCAGGCGTCGCATGGGTCGTCAGGGGCTCTAAAACGCCCGCTACCTCAAGCAGACCCAGATGTCGACACGGATACTGACACCAGTGTCGACGACGATGAGTCAAACCTGATGCCCACTAAGGCCATTCACTGTATGATTGAGGCAATGAAAGAGGTGTTAAACATTTCTGATATAACTACTGGTACCACTAAAAAGGGTATTATGTTTGGAGAGAAAAAACTACCCGTAGTTTTTCCCCCATCAGATGAATTAAATGAAGTGTGTGAAGAAGCGTGGGCTTTCCCTGATAAAAAAATTGGTAATTCCTAAGAAGGTACTAATGGCGTTCCCTTTCCCGCCAGAGGATAGGTCACGTTGGGAAACACCTCCTAGAGTGGATAAAGCGCTCACACGTTTGTCTAAAAAGGTGGCACTACCGTCTCCGGATACGGCCGCCCTCAAGGAACCTGCTGATAGAAAGCAGGAGGCGATCCTGAAGTCTGTATATACACACACAGGCATTATACTTAGGCCAGCTATTGCGTCAGCTTGGATGTGCAGTGCTGCCGCTGCGTGGTCAGATAAACTGTCAGAAAATATTGACACATTAGACAGAGACACGATCCTGTTAACCATAGACCATATAAAAGACTCAGTCTTATATATGAGAGATGCACAAAGGGAAATCTGCCGATTGGCATCTAAAGTAAGTGCATTGTCCATTTCTGCTAGGAGAGGCTTATGGACTCGCCAGTGGACAGGAGATGCAGATTCAAAAAAGCACATGGAAGTGTTACCATATAAGGGTGAGGAATTATTTGGGGATGGTCTCTCGGACCTAGTTTCCACAGCAACGTCTGGGAAGTCAGCATTTTTACCCCATGTCCCCTTACAGCCTAAGAAGGCGCCGTTTTATCAGGTTCAGTCCTTTCGGACCCAGAAAAACAGGCGTGGAAAAGGCGGGTCCTTTCTGTCCAGAGGCAGAGGTAGGGGAAAAAGACTGCAACAAACAGCAGGTTCCCAGGAGCAAAAGTCCTCCCCCGCTTCTTCTTCCAAGTCCGCCGCATGACGGTGGGGCTCCACAGGCGGAGCCAGGTACGGTGGGGGGCCGCCTCAAGAATTTCAGCGATCAGTGGGCTCGCTCACAGGTGGATCCCTGGATCCTTCAAATAGTATCTCAGGGGTACAAACTGGAATTTGAGGCGTCTCCACCCCACCGGTTCCTAAAATCTACCTTGCCGATTGCTCCCTCAGACAGGGAGGCGGTGCTAGCGGCAATTCACAAGCTGTATTCCCAGCAGGTGATAATCAATGTACCCCTACTTCAACAAGGCCGGGGGTTACTATTCCACACTATTTGTGGTACCGAAACCGGACGGTTCGGTGAGACCCATTTTAAATTTGAAATCCTTGAACACATACATAAAAAAATTCAAGTTCAAGATGGAATCGCTCAGGGCGGTTATTGCGAGCCTGGACGAGGGGGATTACATGGTATCCCTGGACATCAAGGATGCTTACTTGCATGTCCCCATTTACCATCCTCACCAGGAGTACCTCAGATTTGTGGTACAGGATTGCCATTACCAATTCCAGACGCTGCCGTTTGGACTGTCCACGGCACCGAGGGTATTTACCAAGGTGATGGCGGAAATGATGATACTCCTTCGAAAAAAGGGAGTTTTAATTATCCCGTACTTGGACGATCTCCTAATAAAAGCGAGGTCCAAGGAACAGTTGTTGGTGGGAGTAGCACTATCTCAGGAGGTGCTGCACCAGCACGGCTGGATTCTGAATATCCCAAAGTCACAGCTGGTTCCGACGACACGACTACTGTTCCTGGGTATGATTCTGGATACAGTCCAGAAAAAAGTGTTTCTCCCGGAGGAGAAAGCCAGGGAGTTGTCATCTCTAGTCAGAGACCTCCTGAAACCAAAACAGGTATCAGTGCATCGCTGCACGCGGGTCTTGGGAAAGATGGTGGCTTCTTACGAAGCAATTCCCTTCGGCAGGTTCCATGCCAGAATCTTTCAGTGGGACCTGTTGGACCAGTGGTCCGGATCGCATCTTCAGATGCATCGCTTAATAACCCTGTCTCCAAGAACCAGGGTGTCGCTACTGTGGTGGCTGCAGAGTGCCCATCTTCTAGAGGGCCGCAGGTTCGGCATACAGGACTGGGTCCTGGTGACCACGGATGCCAGCCTTCGAGGCTGGGGGGCAGTCACACAGGGAAGAAACTTCCAAGGACTATGGTCGAGTCAGGAGACTTCCCTTCACATAAATATTCTGGAACTAAGGGCCATCTACAATGCCCTAAGACAAGCAAAATCCCTGCTCCTACACCAGCCGGTGCTGATCCAGTCAGACAACATCACGGCAGTCGCCCATGTAAATCGACAGGGCGGCACAAGAAGCAGGATGGCGATGGCGGAAGCCACAAGAATTCTCAGATGGGCGGAGAATCATGTACTAGCACTGTCAGCAGTGTTCATTCCGGGAGTGGACAACTGGGAAGCAGACTTCCTCAGCAGACACGACCTCCACCCGGGAGAGTGGGGACTTCATCCAGAAGTCTTCCAGATGCTGGTAAACCGTTGGGAAAAACCACAGGTGGACATGATGGCGTCCCGCCTCAACAAAAAGTTAAAAAGATATTGCGCCAGGTCAAGGGACCCTCAGGCGATAGCTGTGGACGCTCTTTTGACACCGTGGGTGTACCAGTCGGTTTATGTGCCTCATACCAAAGGTATTGAGAATAATAAGAAAGCGAGGAGTAAACACCATTCTCGTGGTTCCGGATTGGCCAAGACGAGCGTGGTACCCGGAACTTCAAGAGATGCTCTCAGAGGACCCGTGGCCTCTACCGCTCAGACAGGACCTGCTACAACAGGGGCCCTGTCTGTTCCAAGACTTACCGCGGCTGCGTTTGACGGCATGGCGGTTGAACACCGGATCCTAAAGGAAAAGGGTATTCCGGAAGAAGTCATTCCTACGCTTATTAAGGCCAGGAAAGATGTTACGGCAAAGCATTATCACCGCATATGGCGGAAATATGTTGCATGGTGCGAGGCCAAAAAGGCCCCAACAGAGGAATTTCAACTAGGTCGATTTCTGCATTTCCTGCAAGCAGGAGTGAATATGGGCCTAAAACTAGGCTCCATTAAAGTACAGAACTCGGCTCTGTCGATTTTCTTTCAAAAAGAACTAGCTTCAGTACCTGAAGTTCAGACATTTGTGAAAGGAGTGCTGCATATTCAGCCCCCATTTGTGCCTGCTGTGGCACCTTGGGATCTCAACGTGATGTTGAGTTTCTTAAAATCACATTGGTTTGAGCCACTAAAAACCGTGGATCTGAAATATCTCACGTGGAAAGTGGTCATGTTATTAGCCTTGGCTTCAGCCAGGCGAGTGTCAGAATTGGCGGCTTTATCATGTAAAAGCCCTTATCTGATTTTCCATATGGATAGGGCAGAATTGAGGACTCGTCCCCAGTTTCTCCCTAAGGTGGTGTCAGCGTTTCACCTGAACCAGCCTATTGTGGTGCCTGCGGCTACTAAGGATTTGGAGGACTCCAAGTTGCTAGACGTTGTCAGGGCCCTGAAAATATATGTTTCCAGGACGGCTGGAGTCAGAAAATCTGACTCGCTGTTTATCCTGTATGCACCCAACAAGCTGGGTGCTCTTGCTTCTAAGCAGTCTATTGCTCGCTGGATTTGTAGTACAATTCAGCTTGCACATTCTGTGGCAGGCCTGCCACAGCCAAAATCTGTAAATGCCCATTCCACAAGGAAGGTGGGCTCATCTTGGGCGGCTGCCCGAGGCGTCTCGGCTTTACAACTTTGCCGAGCAGCTACTTGGTCAGGGGCAAACACATTTGCAAAATTCTACAAATTTGATACCCTGGCTGAGGAGGACCTGGAGTTCTCTCATTCGGTGCTGCAGAGTCATCCGCACTCTCCCGCCCGTTTGGGAGCTTTGGTATAATCCCCATGGTCCTTACAGAGTTCCCAGCATCCACTAGGACGTCAGAGAAAATAAGAATTTACTCACCGGTAATTCTATTTCTCGTAGTCCGTAGTGGATGCTGGGCGCCCATCCCAAGTGCGGATTGTCTGCAATACTTGTAAATAGTTATTGTTAACTAAAGGGTTATTGTTGAGCCATCTGTTGAGAGGCTCAGTTGTTTTCATACTGTCAAACTGGATATAGTATCACGAGTTATACAGTGTGATTGGTGTGGCTGGTATGAGTCTTACCCGGGATTCTAAATCCTTCCTTATCATGTCAGCTCGTCCGGGCACGGTGTCCTAACTGAGGCTTGGAGGAGGGTCATAGTGGGAGGAGCCAGTGCACACCAGGTAGTCCTAAATCTTTCTAGAGTGCCCAGCCTCCTTCGGAGCCCGCTATTCCCCATGGTCCTTACGGAGTTCCCAGCATCCACTACGGACTACGAGAAATAGAATTACCGGTGAGTAAATTCTTATTTTTTTCCTAAAATTAATTTCACCAACACACAGTTACAGAGCCACAGACCCCCCCCCCCCCCCCCCCCCCCCCTCATATTTGTCCTCGCAATGAGATGTGACGTTTATGGCTATTGTATGTCTTGAGAATATATTTGCCATATCTTGCCTATGAAAATGATTTTGAAATGAAGGACGAGAAATCCTTTGGACATTATCTTAAGAGTTGTAGAGTACATAGTGGTGACATGTCTGCTTTCTTTGATTTAATCTACAAAGTAAAAATTTTTAAGTAGTCATGTGTTATTTAGATAATTATAAAGTAACAGACAATTAGAAGGATAGTTGTAACCCAAAATGTTTATTGTCTTGTAAATCTAGAAGTGATCATTTGAGGATTAAGTCCAGGTCACTAAACCTGACCATTTATGGTGATTCGGTTCAAACATAGCGGTGTGACATTGGTATTGGTATAATATTGTAATCCTAATACACACTATATAATATGATTGGAGTATTCAGCATAGGAACATTTTAAGAACAGCATCTGACAAATAAAACAGGAATTGGAGTATTGATAAAGATGTGAACATGGTTATCAAATATTACATTGGCGATTGGGTCAGTACAGTTGGCATGGTGGGCGTAGTGATTAGCATTACTGCCTCCCAGCCCTAAAGTCACAATTCCGTTTCTGACCAAGGCATTAGATAGTTGGAGTTACTATGTTCTTCCCATGTTTGCATTGGTTTCGGCTGGGTGTTCCGGTTAACTACCACACTCCAAAAACATACTGTTAGGCAAACTGTAATAGGGAATATAGATTGTAAGCTTCAGTGGAATAGGAACCGATGTGAATGACTGACCGAAATACTCTTTGTAAAGTACTGCAGAATATGTATGCTCTACATAATAAATTTGCAAATAAATATGCTGATGATTGCTACAGACTTTTATTTGGTTTTATGAAGATTAAAGCACTCTGTCAGGTTATGACATTTCAAATGATGGACCTTCAGTGATTATTTACAGTCTCCCCAGTCACCTAACAGTCTCCAGTTATCAAGACGCTGCTGCAATTTGCAATCAAGTCAACCCCCCCCCCCGCCCCCCCCCCTCTCTTCACCCTGCAGGGTGGACACCTGCCTCTGCACAGTTATCATACTCCTCTTTGATGTTCAGCAGGCAGTGGTGGGTGGGAAAAAAAAGAGAAAGGGGGGTTGCCTAGACTAAAAGACTAGCAATGTCCAGACTTGTCAAAGAGGCATTGAGTGTTTATGCATGTAACCCACAGCCTCCCCAAGTATTCTCTCAGGTGTGTGTCTGAGACGGCAGGAATCTGAGAAATACGCACACACAATCCAGTTATGTAGTAAGTGGGAGGATCCCACCATAAAATAGTTATAGACTTCTTATCTTTAATGCATAATCAACTACTCTGGACATTGCATCGGCAGGAACTGAACTTGATTTACCTTTTTAACTACCAGCTTAGGCAAACTAAACAAGTTTTAACAGTGCCTGTGCAAAACCTTAATGCAAGGATGTGTCTGGCACATATTACTAATGATAACCGAGATGGAAAATCTGACTGCATATTGCAGCGCATAGATCATAGCGTTGTTCATGTATTTGAGGTAGAGGATTTTGAACCTTTAAAATTAAAGGCAGGATGTACTATGTTTAGATACAGACAATATTTCATTACATTTATACGAATGTGAAACACAGAAGAGGTCCTTCATTCTTAATGTCTTTTGTGCTGAATACTGTACTTCTATGTAGGTGTTGCTGTGATCATCCACTCTCTGGACATGCTTCTGTAACATGGAAGTAAGCCTAGGTGTGAGGAGAGATGGAAACTGTTCCAAAGAGAACTTGAGCACGTAAATCTCACAACAAAGTCCAGTCCATACTTTACCAATACTGCTTTCTCTGACGTCCTAGTGGATGCTGGGAACTCCGTAAGGACCATGGGGAATAGACGGGCTCCGCAGGAGACTGGGCGCTCTAAAAGAAAGATTAGGTACTATCTGGTGTGCACTGGCTCCTCCCACCATGACCCTCCTCCAGACCTCAGTTAGATTTCTGTGCCCGGCCGAGCTGGATGCACACTAGGGGCTCTCCTGAGCTCCTAGAAAGAAAGTTTATTTTAGGTTTTTTATTTTACAGTGAGACCTGCTGGCAACAGGCTCACTGCATCGAGGGACTAAGGGGAGAAGAAGCGAACCTACCTGCTTGCAGCTAGCTTGGGCTTCTTAGGCTACTGGACACCATTAGCTCCAGAGGGATCGACCGCATGGAACTGGCCTTGGTGTTCGTTCCCGGAGCCGCGCCGCCGTCCCCCTTACAGAGCCAGAAGCAAGAAGAGGTCCGGAAAATCGGCGGCAGAAGGCTTCGGTCTTCACCAAGGTAGCGCACAGCACTGCAGCTGTGCGCCATTGCTCCTCATGCACACTTCACACTCCGGTCACTGAGGGTGCAGGGCGCTGGGGGGGGCGCCCTGAGGGCAATATATGACACCTTGGCTGGCAAATCTACATCATATATAGTCCTAGAGGCTATATAGATGTAAAATTACCCCTGCCAGTATTCCAGAAAAAGCGGGAGAAAGTCAGTTGAAAAAGGGGCGGGGCTTCTCCCTCAGCACACTGGCGCCATTTTCTCTTCACAGTGCAGCTGGAAGACAGCTCCCCAGGCTCTCCCCTGTAGTTTTCAGGCTCAAAGGGTTAAAAAGAGAGGGGGGGAACAAAATTTAGGCGAAATATTGTATATACAAGCAGCTATTGGGAAAAATTCACTCAATATAGCGTTAATCCCAAAATTATATAGCGCTCTGGTGTGTGCTGGCATACTCTCTCTCTGTCTCCCCAAAGGGCTGTGTGGGGTCCTGTCCTCAGTCAGAGCATTCCCTGTGTGTGTGTGCGGTGTGTCGGTACGGCTGTGTCGACACGTTTGATGAGGAGGCTTATGTGATGGCAGAGCAGATGCCGATAAATGTGATGTCGCCCCCTGTGGGGCCGACACCAGAGTGGATGGATAGGTGGAAGGTATAAACCGACAGTGTCAACTCCTTACATAAAAGGCTGGATGACGTAACAGCTATGGGACAGCCGGCTTCTCAGCCCGCGCCTGCCCAGGCGTCTCAAAGGCCATCAGGGGCTCAAAAACGCCCGCTCCCTCAGATGGCAGACACAGATGTCGACACGGAGTCTGACTCCAGTGTCGACGAGGTTGAGACATATACACAATCCACTAGGAACATCCGTTACATGATCCCGGCAATAAAAAATGTTACACATTTCTGACATTAACCCAAGTACCACTAAAAAAGGGTTTTATGTTTGGGGAGAAAAAGCAGGCAGTGTTTTGTTCCCCCATCAAATGAGTGAATGAAGTGTGAAAAAGCGTGGGTTCCCCCGATAAGAAACTGGTAATTTCTAAAAAGTTACTGATGGCGTACCCTTTCCCGCCAGAGGATAAGTTACGCTGGGAGATATCCCCTAGGGTGGATAAGGCGCTCACACGTTTGTCAAAAAAGGTGGCACTGCCGTCTTAGGATACGGCCACTTTGAAGGTACCTGCTGATAAAAAGCAGGAGGCTATCCTGAAGTCTGTATTTACACACTCGGGTACTAGACTGAGACCTGCAGATAGTGCTGCTGCAGCGTGGTCTGTAACCCTGTCAAACAGGGATACTATTTTGCGAACATAAGACGTCGTCTTATATATGAGGGATGCACAGAGGGATATTTTGCCGGCTGGCATCCAGAATTAATGCAATGTCCATTCTGTCAGGAGGGTATTAGAGACCCGACACTGGACAGGTGATGCTGACTTTAAAAGGCACATAGAGCCTTATAAGGGTGAGGAATTGTTTGGGGATGGTCTCTGGGACCTCGTATCCACAGCAACAGCTGGGAAGCAAAAATTTTTACCTCAGGTTTCCTCACAGCCTAAGAAAGCACTGTATTATCAGGTACAGTCCTTTCGGCTTCAGAAAAGCAAGCGGGTCAAAGGCGCTTCCTTTCTGCACAGAGACGAGGGAAGAGGGAAAAAGCTGCACTAGTCAGCCAGTTCCCAGAATCAAAATTCTTCCCCCGCTTCCTCTGAGTCCACCGCATGACGCGGGGGCTCCACAGGCGTAGCCAGGTACGGTGGGGGGCCGCCTCAAAAATTTCAGCGATCAGTGGGCTCGCTCACAGGTGGATCCCTGGATCCTTCAAGTAGTATCTCAGGGGTACAAGCTGGAATTCGAGGCATCTCCCCCCTGCCGTTTCCTCAAATCTGCCTTGCCGACAACTCCCTCAGGCAGGGAGGCTGTGCTAGAGGCAATTCACAAGCTGTATTCCCAGCAGGTGATAGTCAAGGTGCCCCTACTTCAACAAGGACGGGGTTACTATTCCACACTGTTTGTGGTACCGAAACCGGACGGTTCGGTGAGACCCATTTTAAATTTGAAATCCTTGAACACATACATAAAAAAATTCAAGTTCAAGATGGAATAGCTCAGGGCGGTTATTGCAAGCCTGGAGGAGGGGGATTACATGGTATCCCTGGACATCAAGGATGCTTACCTACATGTCCCCATTTACCATCCACACCAGGAGTACCTCAGATTTGTGGTACAGGATTGCCATTACCAATTCCAAACACTGCCGTTTGGACTGTCCACGGCACCGAGGGTCTTTACTAAGGTAATGGCAGAAATGATACTCCTTCGAAAAAAGGGAGTTTTAATTATCCCGTACTTGGACGACCTCCTTATAAAGGCGAGGTCCAAGGAGCAGTTGTTGGTCGGAGTAGCACTATCTCGGGAAGTGCTACAACAGCACGGATGGATTCTATACATTCCAAAGTCACAACTGGTTCCTACCACACGCCTACTGTTCCTGGGGATGGTTCTGGACACCCGAACAGAAAAAAGTGTTTATCCCGCAGGAGAAAGCCAAGGAGCTGTCATCTCTAGTCAGAGACCTCCTGAAACCAAAACAGGTATCGGTGCATCACTGCACACGAGTCCTCGAAAATGGTAGCTTCTTACGAAGCAAAATTCCATTCGGCAGGTTCCATGCAAGAACAGTGGGACCTCTTGGACAAGTGGTCGGGATCGCATCTTCAGATGCATCGGCTGATACCCTGGTCCTTGGAGACAGTGTTATCTCTACTGTGGTGGCTGCAGAGTGCTCATCTTCAAGAGGGCCGCAGATTCGGCATACAGGACTGGGTCCTGGTAACCACGGATGCCAGCCTTCGAGGCTGGGGGGCAGTCACACAGGGAAGAATTTTCCAAGGACTTTGGTCAAGTCAGGAGTCGTCCCTACACATAAATATTCTGGAACTGAGGGCCATTTACAATGCCCTAAGTCTGGCAAGGCCTCTGCTTCAAAACCAGCCGGTACTGATCCAATCAGACAACATCACGGCAGTTGCCCATGTAAACCGACAGGGCGGCACAAGAAGCAGGATGGCGAAGGCAGAAGCCAAAAGGATTCTCCAATGGGCGGAAAATCACGTCTTAGCACTGTCAGCAGTGTTCATTCCGGGAGTGGACAACTGGGAAGCAGACTTCCTCAGCAGACACGACCTAGGTGGACATGATGGCGTCCCGCCTAAACAAAAAACTAGATATTGCGCCAGGTCAAGGGACCCTCAGGCAATAGCTGTGGACGCTCTAGTGACACCGTGGGTGTACCGTCGGTTTATGTATTCCCTCCTCTGCCTCTCATACCAAAGGTACTGAGAATAATAAGAAAATGAGGAGTAAGAACGATACTCGTGGTTCCGGATGGGCCAAGAAGAGCTTGGTACCCAGAACTTCAAGAAATGATATCAGAGGACCCATGGCCTCTACCGCTCAGACAGGATCTGCTACAGCAGGGGCCCTGTCTGTTCCAAGACTTACCGTGGCTGCGTTTGACGGCATGGCGGTTGAATTCCGGATCCTATAGGAAAAGGGCATTCCGGAAGAAGTCATTCCTACGCTGATAAAAGCCAGGAAAGAAGTAACCGCAAACCATTATCACCGTATTTGGTGAAAATATGTTGCGTGGTGTGAGGCCAGGAAGGCCCCAACAGAGGAATTTCAGCTGGGTCGTTTTCTGCACTTCCTACAGTCAGGGGTGACTATGGGCCTAAAATTGGGTTCCATTAAGGTCCAGATTTCGGCTCTGTCGATTTTCTTCCAGAAAGAACTGGCTTCACTGCCTGGAGTTCAGACATTTGTAAAGGGAGTGCTACATATTCAGCCCCCTTTTGTGCCTCCTGTGGCACCTTGGGATCTCAATGTGGTGTTGAGTTTCTTAAAATCACATTGGTTTGAGCCACTTAAAACTGTGGATTTGAAATATCTCACGTGGACAGTGGTCATGTTATTGGCCTTGGCTTCGGCCAGGCGTGTGTCAGAATTGGCGGCTTTGTCATGTAAAAGCCCTTATCTGATTTTCCATATGGATAGGGCAGAATTGAGGACTCGTCCCCAGTTTCTCCCTAAGGTGGTATCAGCTTTTCACTTGAACCAACCTATTGTAGTGCCTGCGGCTACTAGGGACTTGGAAGATTCCAAGTTACTGGACGTAGTCAGGGCCTTAAAAATTTATATTTCCAGGACGGCTGGAGTCAGGAAAACTAACTCTCTTTTTATCCTGTAGGCACCCAACAAAATAGGTGCTCCTGCTTCTAAGCAGACTATTGCTCGCTGAATTTGTAGCACAATTCAGCTGGAGCATTCTGCGGCTGGATTGCCGCATCCTAAATCAGTAAAAGCCCATTCCACGAGGAAAGTGGGCTCTTCTTGGGCGGATGCCCGAGGGGTCTCGGCTTTACAATTTTGCCGAGCTGCAACTTGGTCAGGGGCAAACACGTTTGCTAAATTCTACAAAATTGATACCCTGGCCGAGGAGGACCTTGAGTTCTCTCATTCGGTGCTGCAGAGTCATCCGCACTCCCCCGCCCGTTTGGGAGCTTTGGTATAATCCCCATGGTCCTTACGGAGTTCCCAGCATCCACTAGGACGTCAGAGAAAATAAGATTTTACTCACCGGTAAATCTATTTCTCGTAGTCCGTAGTGGATGCTGGGCGCCCATCCCAAGTGCGGATTGTCTGCAATGCTTGTATGTAGTTATTGCCTAACTAAGGGTTATTGTTGAGCCATCTGTTGAGAGGCTCAGTTATATTTCATACTGTTAACTGGGTGTAGTATCACAAGTTATACGGTGTGGCTGGTATGAGTCTTACCCGGGATTCAAAATCCTTCCTTATTGTGTCAGCTCTTCCGGGCACAGTATCCTAACTGAGGTCTGGAGGAGGGTCATGGTGGGAGGAGCCAGTGCACACCAGATAGTACCTAATCTTTCTTTTAGAGTGCCCAGTCTCCTGCGGAGCCCGTCTATTCCCCATGGTCCTTACAGAGTTCCCAGCATCCACTACGGACTACGAGAAATAGATTTACCGGTGAGTAAAATCTTATTTTTTGTTGACTTTTTATTTATTTATTATTATTTTAGGACTAAAGATTGTTCTCTGAAAATGTGCTTCTCCGCCAAAGGCCCTCATTCCGAGTTGATCGCACGTAGCAACTTTTTGCTGCTCGTGCGATCAGCTAGATGCCACCTATGAGGGAGTGTATTTTAGCATAGCAGGGCTGCGATCGCTTGTGCAGCCCTGCTATGCCAAAAAAGTTTCCTGCAAAACCAGACCAGGGTAAGAGTTACTTACCCTGTGCGACGGATCCAGCGATGAAGGTCCCGGGATTGACATCAGACATCCGCCCTCCAAACGCCTGGCTTCGCCTGCGTTCGCCTCACCACGGCTTGAAAACGGTCAGTTGCCGACCCAGCACGCCTCCCGCCTGTCAGTCTTCATGCAGACGCAGCTGCAATCACTTTCTGCGCTGGTGGCGTCGCGCAGCCCCGACCCGTTCGCACCGCAGCGAGGGACCGCTGCGTACGAACGGGTCGGAATGACCCCCAAGGTGCAAAGCTGGATACACTAAAAGTGTATGACTGAGACCCAAAAAAGCGATCTGTTAGCACATTCTGTAGACTTCTGTCCACTTTTTTCCTAAATCTCCTTACAAAGAACTAAATGTTTTTCAATTCAGTACTCTGCGAAACGGCTACAGCAACTTCTCTCTGTGCAAGGAACTAACTCTTCCTTTGGGGCAAATATACTAAGCCTTGGAGGTTGGTAACGTGAGGAGAGCTAAACAACCAACCAACCAATCAGCTCTTACCTGTCATTTTTCAAACACAGCCTGTAATATGACAGAAACTGATTGGCTGCTACTTATCTCTCTCCACTGCTTAGTACATCTACCCCATATGTGTTAACTAGGAGGTATTGCCTCCCTGACAATCTTATAAAATGTCACTCTTTTGTATAAATCGAGGCGTACTGTGGGTCCAACGGTGATTTTGCACTGTGTAATGGATGTTTTGCCTTCATCCGCTAAGGGACAATGGGGTATAGACGACTGTGTAATGGATATGTTGTTCCTTGAAAACTACAGTATCTGGTTGATAGGTCAACAGTTAATAGGTCGACATCAAATGGTCAAAAGGTTGACAGGTTCAAATGGTCGACACATAAAAAGGTTGACATGAGTGTTTTTGTTTTGTTATTTTTAGATTTTTTTCAACTATTTCATACTTTACCATCCATGTAAACTACGATTGGGAATAGAAACCTGTGCCAAGTAGCTGTAGTGAAATGAAGCACCTTGCCCAAAGCATGGGGTTCCTCGTGCTAAAAGATAAAATTTTACACAAAAATACTATCAATCTCACGTTGACCCTTTCATGTGTCTACTTTATTTGTGTCAACCTTATGGCCCTGTTGACCTTTACACCATGCCGACCTTCTGACTATTGACGCATAACCGAAAATTATTTCTAGAGGCATTGATGGTGCATATGTTAAGTATAGTTGTTTTGGAAATTGTACTACAAATCTCCCTCATTAAATATAGATGTGGATATATTCCAGTGCAGATTAATGCAGAGATGTAGCAGTATAAATGTTTAAGATTTGCATAAAAGGTTATGTAGATTAGTGGGTGTTGAGGACGTGGCCTGTCGTACATGGGGTGCCCTGGTATGCCCCTAATCCCCATTAATAGTGGAACAAATGTATTGATTTTTAAATAAAGGCTGTGGCCATTGCTTTTCCACTGCTTGGTGGGGTGTATAGCTGTGTTTGGTAGAGAGAGGCAGATAGTATCTTTTTCTATGGACATGAATAAAAAGTTTCTCAAAACTGGCACCTGGCACTGTTCTAAGTAGACAACTTATTATCCGTAAAACAGATATCATGTTCTCTTTGTATCAAGTTTGCATTCCGTGTTGTGACTTTTACGCCTTATGAGCAGTTGGGGGTACTTTTGCATTTGTATGGCACAAAGGGTCAAGCCATGAACGATAGAAGAAGATAAACCTGCTACACAAGGAAAGGGATAGTCAGTTGGCCCTCTATCCTGCACATACATAGTCCTCATGTAATGTGAGAAGCTTTGGGCCCTAGGGGCTCTGTGTAGTTTCCTTGAATCCCATGCCTCGGATAAACTTGGAGAAAGCTTCACATCTCAGAGGGTCGTGTAATGTTTAAACACCTTTAGTGAAAGAGGTTTCCATTAGTTTGCAGTCTTGCTGGTGATGGCAAAGTCTTGGCACATATATGCCTAGACCTTATGGTTATCTGGTTTAATAAACATGCATCATGCTGGACTGATTTAATTTGTTGGATGCACTCTATTAGAGTGTATCTAAAAAAAGAAAAGCTGAAAACCCTAATTTTCAGATGTCAAGAACTGTTTCCAATGATGGCGATTTCATACCCAGTGATGTGTCACTGATGCATAGGTGACCCTGCAGTGGAGACTTAAACATATATTGCACATATCCTCTCCTTTTTTACATGGAATCGGCAACAAAGCTGATAAAAGATAGTTGGCGAATTTGCAGAGGTTTGCGATCAGATAGTTGCCGCACAGAAAGATTGAATACCCGCCCCATGCAAGTCTGCGTACACCGTGAGAAAAGCTTTGCAAACACCGGTCAGCTGCAAATCTGTTTGCAACTCGCTCATCATCGAATATTTTTTCCAGTCTGTGCGTAGCCCAGGACCTTCTCCTACAGTGCAGTAGAATCAGGCTATTCAGGGCCAGAGCTGATGTCACACACCCGCCCTGAAAAACAATTGGGAATGCCTCCATTTTTACTGACACTCCAAGAAAACAGACAGTTACCACCCTCAAACGTCCGCTTCCTGTCAACTGGCGTACGGCTAGCGATCAAAAAAGACACAGGATTTTTTTTGCAGTTTGCACATTATGATCCGTACACATGCGCAGTCGATCGATAATCGTCAGCCTTGCGAATTCGCACAACAACTATCAGACTTTCCCCCTGACAGGGACAGTAAATGTGCCCAGGAAAACTGCTTTCAGGAAGATTTGCATCTCAGGGATTTTAAAGATTGTAAGCAGTTAGATACAATATACTAGAGAGCGTATTTGGCAAGCAAACCAGCCAAATATATTCATTCATTTATGATAAAATATCAGTTGAGTCTAAGCATGTAACAGTCCATTTAAAGTTAACATTTCATTAATTTAATATGTTATTTGGTTGTTATTCCTCTGTTGCAAAATGCAAATTAATTTGCAATATAGCAAACAATTGCCTTGCACTATAAACTAAAGTGGTCTGAATTTACTTTACTATATTACTAATTGCTGTGACACATAATCCAGTGTATACATGTAAAGCTATGGTTCAAGTTGATGAACATGAGCGTTTTTTTTTACTATTTTTATTTATTTCTTTATTTCTTTTTTAAATGTATGCTTTTCCATATTGGATCAACGTGTTTTTAGGTTTTGTCACACTGTAAAGAGTCTTAATAGAATGATTGTTAATTAGGTTCTATTCTAGGTTTTCTTTTTTTATTTTAATCTGAGGAAAATCCACCTAATAATGTACTGCATTCTGTTTTCATTTTGGTAAATTATTTTTTCTTTATTTCTTTTTTTTTTTTTCTGTGGTATTAGCCCAAGATCTTACAAGTTAGTTTGTTAATCCTCAGTAGACCTCGACCATATCTGCAAAGATTAAGAGATTTTTTTTTTTTTTGTCCTGATAAGGTCCTTTTGATGTTAATTTGAAAAAATTACTGCTGTCTGTTGGAATGGGGTCATTTTGGCGTAAACAGCAGGAGTCTCCTTTGAGACCTATCCCGTATTTCTAAACTACACCGCATACAATTGAAAGTATAAATGTAATTTTGTGGAAGGATGACCTTTAAATAAAGTATTGTTGCTTTGTACAGTCACAACATGAACAACCAATGCTTATAAACCTCAATTGTCAATTATGACTTCCTTTTTGGTTAATTTAAAAATATTAACACGCTATATACATATATTTTGAGTCTAGGATTAATAAAGAAACCTACATATTCTCAGAAGGGGGCAATTTAAGTCTATTGTGATGGGCTTTGTGGCTTACTACTGTTCTGAGATGTGATTGGTCTTCTGTGAGATATAATTATCGTTGAGCAATTAAAATTTGTTTCACTATTTTGAGTCCTGATCAGAGTTCCTTTTTAAATGTTTTGTTTGTATTATCTATGGATTATAATATGTGTGTCTATTTATAGTGAGACAAAATAATCTTGTCACATTACAGGAAAATATTTTTTAAATAAAATTTGAATTTGAACCCCTTACTTTCAAAAAGTTGTTTGGTCTTTCAGAAAAGATGTGGCTTTTATTAAAATATATTGGGGGAGATTCAAATGTTTGAAAAGTCAGTTGGGAGTCGTTTTTTTCCTATCTAATAGACAGGGGAAAAAAGACAGCCAACCAACTTTTCAAACATTTGAATCTCCACCGTTAAATATATTTATTTAAGCCATTACAATATGATATGCTTTTGTTGTGTTTTTTTTTTGTTTTGTTTTTTTTCTTCTTTGCACTAAACCAGCAATTGACATAAAAATTGTCATAAATGTTACAAAGATTGGAGTAGTACACAAGCGCTTCTAATCCTAAAAGCAAAGAATTTCTTTACAAGAGACACTTTAAATATCCGATGTTCTCTGTTCTCCGTGTGGTTCGCACCTCCAAACTGACCTCCTTTCAAGTGATGGTACACACATAAAGGTATCTTTTCACTAAATTTTTTCCACTGATCTTCCTTTTCTACAACCCCTCTTTAAAAGACGCTCACCTCATGTATGGGCCCTATATGCTCTGAAAGGTTTCTTTAAAATCTTCATATATCGGGGGCGTGGCTTGGCTGTTGAAGGAGCAAGACACGCAGTTTGGGAGCTCCTGCATATAGCCCCAACAAAATCATATTTCCCCAACTTGTGTTCACCCATCTAACCTGGGACATCTCTCCCACTGCCCTCCAGCCGGTTGGGACTGCCCTGGGGAGACGCCGCGGAATCGGGGAGTGCTTGTAAGCGCTCCCGCGGGTTGCGGCCTTCTCCCCGGACTGAAGCCGGGGCCTGGAGTAGCTGCGGGTCCCGACCTGTGCCCCTGGAGCCGTGCCGACGGCTGGTGGATCCCCCTCGGCGATCGCGGAACCCTGTGTGGAGCCTACTGGTTCCCCCCTCCATATACTAACCCCCGTGGAAGTTCGGCAACGTCGCCCTCTGGAGATCCGGGCGCCGAGACGGGTGCGGCCGCCATCTTGCTGGGACTCTGCCGGGGGCCTGCATCGGGAGACGCGACGTGCAGTGACTGACCCGGCACACGCTCTATCGGCGCCGCAGCCTCTGGCGACTGAGGTGCCCGAGGCGGATCCGCTGCTGAGGCCGGCAGCCAGAGGGTAAGAGGTGCTCTCCCTGCTCTCCCTGATTAGCTAGGGGTCCGGCCGGTGCCGCCGTGATTAACCCTCCCTCACCCTTCCCAGGGCCCCCCCTTGTATGCACGCTCTGCCTCCCCCATCCCAACGCTTGGGCATTGCCGCAGCCGCCAGAAACGGGGCATTTGAGACCCCCGGACGGGGTTACTCCAAACAAGCTACCGCCCTGTAATGAGAGGTCTCCTGTACATCGTCACAATACCCCTCTTATCTTAATAATAGAGGGGCTGAAAGTTATACCCCCCGCAGCCTGCACCTATTTCAAATAGGGGCAAGAGGAGGCGACCCAGCTCTTGTGGGCGACGAACACCAAGCCCCACATCCTCCCTAAGATTCACCCCAGTCCCCAAGTGAACGGGGCCTAAAAGTACACCCTATACCTCTGCCGCATCACCCCCAGGACGGACCGAGTTCTCACCCTACCTAGGTCTGATAGCCACGTTTAGCTTTTCTCCCAGCTCAGATCTGCTCCTGCAATTACTCCCTCCATCACAAGGTTCATAGTGTCCTCCATAATGTAATTGTTCTCTAACCAGCTGCCGCCACTCATGCCTGTCTGAGTAACACGAAACCTCCTTAAATGTGACTGAGTACCCCTGTTTCACCACTTTAAGCTGACCGGCCTCTCCCCTGAAACACGTCTCTTTGTGATCTACGGTGCGCTGCTGCTGACGAGAAATGGCTCCCACAAAGAAAAAGGAGACATTACCTCCGAAAGTCTCCAACCCCCCACGTAAATCCCTTCAAATATCCCCTCTACAAAGCGTATCATCTCCCTCTGCCACAACGGACCCCTTGGGCCCCACTGTTTTGTCCACGGCTTTCTCAGTATCGGGAGTGGACTGCGAGTCGGATGCCCCCCTAACAGTAAGATCTCTCTGCCAGATCTTGTCCGCCTTCAAATCTGAACTCTCTAAAGATCTGACCTCTGCCATCCGCGAGGTCAAAACTGAGCTGGTCGTTTTGGGAGACAGGACGGATCATTTAGAACGCAAGATGGAGGAATTGGTCTCCTCTCACAATGACCTACTCTCATCCCATGATCGCCAACAGCAAGATCTGGACCAATTCAAATCCAAATTGGCAGATATGGAGGACAGATCAAGGCGGAACAACATAAAAATCCGAGGCATCCCAGACTCAGTCCCTAAATCGGATCTGGAAGCCTACGCCACTGCCCTATTTAAGAAACTCCTCCCCAAAGCGGACGACTCGGAGCTCCTGATTGACCGTATCCACCGACTCCCTAGACCCCGATCCGTCTCGTCCGACCTCCCTAGAGACACCCTCCTACGAGTCCATTTCTTCCCAGTTAAGGAGCGCATTATGAGGGCCGCTAGAGAATCCAAAAACACGGATATCCTAGGCGGACTCCAAATATTCCAAGACTTCTCAGCCGCTAC